>NC_080038.1:117760842-118374533 GCF_030020395.1 Manis pentadactyla | reverse complement strand
AGAACAAAGACCTCACTTAAGTGCCACAGTAGAATAAGAGAGTTATTTCCAGAATTGCAGCTCTGTTCTTCTTCCTGTATCCCTATGAGGTCACTTCTATGTCTCCCCAAGTCAACACTAGGATTCAAAAGAGGAAAGAGCCTTCTACCTTACCCCACCTCATACACCAAATTCCCAAATTTTCATTATCATGTATTTTAATAGGTTAAGTCACTACATGTGTATGAGACAGGAGTCCCAATTTCAATTTTAATTTCAGTTGCACCAAGGTAAAGCATCTGTAGTTTGTAGACATCATCATGAGAATTGATTTATCACATAACAGCAGATAAAAAAAGAACTCCTGTAGGATGAGATTTCAGCCACTACAACTTTGCATGAGGATATGGGGTAGTAAGTGGTACATAATGAGACCTGGGAGGAGGGCGGAGCTTAGAAAAGACAGCACCTCCAGTAGCCAGCAGGAGTCTGAGGGCATTAGGTTCTTGGGATTAGCCTGTGAAGTGAAATGCTGCTTAAGGGAATGAGTCAGGCACCAAAGCCAAATGTGCCTTCAGCCTTGGTTCTAAGAACCAAGAAATTCAAGATGGTCTGGTCAAGAGGCCAAGCACAAAGAGAAAAGGTGCAGATCAAAATACTCTTTGACTATTTCTAACAATGTATATAATGGAGGATAGAGTTGAATGAAATGGAATATTTTAAGTTCAATTTAGTCTTCAGAAATCTTTCCACAGCTCTAGAGATTAAATAATTACTTGAATCCAGCTTTATTAAATAAGACAAATTCAGCTCATTGGTAATGAAAATAATCATAAGTCACTGGAGGAAAATGAGAGATCTGACCTTTTAATTAAAGATCAGCAGTCTCTAGCAACAGTGTGCTAAAATCATAAAGGCAATGTGACCTTTAAATATCTTCACTATGGATATAAACGGGGTAATGTGTGTGCATGTTTGTGTATATGTGTGTGTATACACATAATTATCCCACATTTAAAGATGCACTGATGCCCCAAAATGTGGAAAAAGCAGCGTAATTCTCAATAGCATTAAGGTAAAAAATGAAATTGAACAACTGTTTTGTTATATTTTCTGCATAAAAGTCAGCTATTTATATCATCCTTATAAACACTAGGTAAGTTTCCAATATAAAATATCCATCCAGTTTTAAAATATATGTATGAAAAAGTCTCATTTTGTTTTTGTTTCTGTTTTTTCCATGAAAATCCAGTGGCTATCTTATTTACAGTTCATACGGGAGTACGGAGCAAAAAGTCAATTAAACTTTCCAAGGCAAAAAGGGATGGTGGAATTTATTAGAAGAATATAAGAATATGTCACAGACCCCAGGTCGGAGAGCACAGACAGGTTTCATGAGGACCTGGAACTAGGTACTGCAAAGCTGATCAAGACAAAGATGCCTATCTCTTTTCTTTGGGTCTTTTTCAAATGGCTCTTGTCTCCTAATCTCTCTCTCTTTATTAGCTCAGCCTACTATAACAAAATGCCATAGACTAGATGGCTTAAGCAACATTTATTTTTAACAGTTCTGGAAGCTGGGAAATCCAAGATCAAGGTACTGGCAGATCTGGTTCTGGTGAGGGCCCCTCTTCCTCACTTGTAGACATCTGCCTTCTCATTGTCTCCTTGCATAGTGGAGAGAAAATGCAAGTTCTGGTCTCTTCCTCTTTTTACAAGGATACTAATCCCCATCATGGAGACCCACCCTCATGTCCTCACCTAAACCTAATTATCTCCCAAAGGCTCTACTTCCAAATTTCATAATATTTGAGAATAGTGCTTCAACATGTAAATTTGGGGGGAACACAAACATTCAGTCCATAACACAAACTCTTTCTCTCTTTCTCTTCCTCCTGGCTTTATCTGTTCCGTGTGCACATAGCCAAAACAAGGCCTCTCCAGCCTCAGCCTCACATGATGTCCTATATTGAGTGTCCATGTAGAGAAAATGGAAATTCCATGGCCAGGATTCTCATCTGACCCTGGTCTGCTTGCCCACTGCACACATGCATGCAGTGCTCACAGGTGCAGGCTTGAACATATGTGGGCAATAAGTTATTGACTATATATATAAAGAGCTCTGCCCATTGTTCTGGGGCTGCAGGCTATGAGGTGGCAGAGAAACCCAGAGTCAGAGATGGAGGTGGATTACAGACCTGCAGACTTTCTGGATGCAGACGTGATTCTGCGGTGAGAATAAAGCCAGGTATAAACCGTTTTACCCCAGAACATCCATTGTCATGTCTCAGTCTCACGGAATCCACAGTAAACCTGCCCAGGACTGAAACCCTCAGGCAAGACAGTCCAAAAGAGAATAGCTGGAACCTCTGATCCTGATCCCAATTTCCCCAAGGAAGAAAATCTGTTTAACTTAATCTGCCTGTACTATGGACACTTTAGTAGATATCATGTGGAGTGTTGGCCAGGGCACATGCCATTCTTTAAAATCTGCTTTCCCAGAGGTGGGCCGTATAGCTTGGTTTATATTATAAACCTTGGGGTCAGTTGGCTGTGAAGGAGCTGGACACTTGAGCCAAAGGACACACTAAAACATTTAATGTTATAGTAACCATGTATTAGCATATTGCCAGAAGGAAATAATCAATCTCCCCAAAATGACAATAACCTGTCATGTGGAGTATTGTTCACTTAATTAGGAAGGATTCATTTCACTCCAAGATACAACATAGTATCAGTCACAGAGCTGAGGAAAAGCATACATAGTAAGACACCAATTCAAAACTCTATATCCAATTGAAGCAAGAGGTGGTCGACCTTAACTGTAAGAGGAAAATTATCTGCATCACTTAGATGAAAACTGTAAGATTTTTTTCAGTGTTGACTAGCAGAAGTGACACCTGCTTTACTTGGTGACATTGCACTTATCTAACACCCTTCTCTGAAAGGGCAGAGGTGTGATCCAGGTATCACTTAATTAATCCTTAAAATAACTCTCTCTGAAGGAAAAGAAACAGCATCTAGGTTCCTAACTTTAAAGACAGAAATCATACTTGGCATGCTATTTAAATTCTACACAATAATCCAATTACTGTCATCAGACCTGTTTAAAGAAATCTATTTTCTGGCATGGTCAAGGGATGTGATTAATCTAAGATTCTACTTGATAATTACAATTCTGCATGAGACAACTTTCAAAGAATAGGGAAAGAAAATATATTCTATATGGAAACAAGACTGAAAAGAGCTTGAACTTTCTTTTGATGATTCAGACAGCATATCATGAAGCCACAGGGTCTCAGGGCTCATATTATGAACATCAGCTCTCTTTGAATAGGAACTGTGGAAAGGGACCAGTTAATGGAGAGTTACTGGTGATAGGAGGCCAGGTAAATCGGCTTTTACTTACACAATGAAGCATAGCCACTGAAATATTATATATGTATTTTTAACTTGTTTTGCAGGAGGCTGCATTCTTTGTTGTTCCAAACTAGATGGTATACAGTAATTCAGAAATCCCCAGAGGTTAAAGAACAAAGGACTATAAAGAAAAATGTGTGCCTTGTAAGCAGTGTTCCCAGTAATTTGTTTAAGCTGTGAGCAGACAGCCATGCTATATCAGCAACAAACTATGAAGACTGAGCAAACATATAAAGAGATCACCACTGTAATCCAATAAAACTTTCAACCAAGTTGTCATCCAATATACACTAAATGATCTCCATAATTATTACTATGCTACATGCAAACTCATATGTTTTTTAAACATGTATTTACTGAATATTAACTCTCTGCTAAATGCCATGCTAAATGTTATGAGTGCAAAGATAAATAAGAAACCACCCTGGCCCTCCAGGAGCTCAAAGTCCAGAGAGAGAAGACCATCTGATAGAATGATTTAGAAGTGTCATGATTTTGAGAGCACAATGCCGTCTGGAAAACGTGAGGTAGAGGCAGGTAAATCTCTCTGGAGGAGGTGATTCACGACTTGATTATTAACAGAGAAGTAGGAGTGCACTCTGAAAAGAATGGAAGTGCAGCGAGTACAATCAGACTACAGGAGCAAAGGTGTAGTGGCAGCAAAACCATTATGGAATGTGTGGGAAGAAAAGGCAAGCAGTTCATCACTGCTGGAGTGAGTATAAGTGAAGCAGAAATAATGTTGGAAAACAAGGGAAGAGCCAGATCAAGAAAGGACTAAAAAGTAGAGTGATGAAAATGCCTTCATTAATTTCTCTTTGCAATTTTAGTTCTTTAGCACTATTGTGGACAATTTATACTGACCCCATTTAATCATCATTCTCATGACACAACTAAAGGAATCACAGGTTTCAGATGTTAGCCTCTAACATCTGAGTTTACCCTTCAACTGACTGTTCTTCGCTGCCTTGTTCAAGAACTAAGTCTTCCTGTGCTTCACCAAGAGCCAGGGCACCTGGCTTCTATTATGCTCCATCCCCAAGCCTCAAGGGACCCAGCCAAATAACCTGGGTGCAGATGTTCTGAGGCACCTGATATGCTGGACCGTAATATTTTGAATTGCTTTCTAGGCTTCACAGATTGGAAGTGAATATGATCACAGCTCTTGGAGGAGCATTCCCAGGCATCTAAGAATCCTAGGTTGGAGCGATGGGAGAGGCCAGTTTCAAAAATGTGGAAAAAATAATAGTAATGATGACAGTTTTGTATGATAATGGCATTTACTGAGCTCATATAACACTGTTAGTGGATTGACAAATATTTTCTTGTTTAATCCTATGAGGTAGTTATTGTCTCTATTACATAGAACAAACTAAGACCCTGAGGGGTTATATAAGTCATACAAGGATTGACAACTGGTATGTAACAAGATGCAAACCCAGGTCATTCTAACCTCAAAGTTGAAGCATTCTAAAGCATAACATCCTAGCAAGTAGAAGGAGAAGGGCACCCATAGGACTGAATTATTCTTGGACCCAAGCCCTAAGCATCAAGGAGCTACCTTCAGGGATAACAAGCGAGGGGGTGTTGAACTCTTTTAGGGACAAAGGAAAAGCCTCTCTAGCTCCCAAATATCCTTAATTCCATATCCCACTCCCACCTAATATCCCTTTAACAGCAAGGCAGACAATACATTTACTCTACTGCTTAAGACTTAAAATTTATGGTATTTGGAGATAGTCAAACAAGAGTTTGAATTCCAGCTCCCCTTCAAAGTAACTGTGAAACTTTAGCAACCTTTCTCAGTCGAGGTTTCATCATCTATAAACTGGATAGTATAATAAGAACCTCATCTTCCAGGCATAGCATGACATTTAAATCAGAACATGTAGGAAAAGCATCTATCACAGTGTGTTTGGCCTAGAAGATGCTCAACAAATTGGGAAAAATGTATTCAATCATTTTCTCTCTCACCAGTACCCTCAAAACTGTCACCCCTTTGTTTTTCATGTATATGGTTTCACTAAACTCCCAAATCAAATTGTTTATGAAAATGATACAGTTAGGCATTTTCTCTTTTCCTTTTCCTGCAGGCAAGCATTACTGGGGAAGT
Organism: Manis pentadactyla; assembly: GCF_030020395.1. Taxonomy (NCBI): domain Eukaryota; kingdom Metazoa; phylum Chordata; class Mammalia; order Pholidota; family Manidae; genus Manis; species Manis pentadactyla. Next base: position 118,369,021 of record NC_080038.1, on the reverse strand, counting down.
TATGTTAATATCATGACGATCTCTTTCACGTGAACCTCCACTGTACAACCCTGACTGGACTTTTAGAACTTATTGAGAATGCTTTTATTTTTCACCAGTCTAGCCCACTTGGGGAATTTTTCAAGGTGCATATACCAAAGATATTCCACTTTTCTCAAGGCCCCCAAGCCTTAAACTTCAACAGATGACCTCTTTTATTCACTTTTCTGAGGTGGAAAAAAAAATTCATATGAATTCTTTCAACTCTCAGTGATCCAACTTCAAAGTTTCCTTTATTTTCACACTTCTTTCTTTTCATTCTTACTTCTTGTTTCAAAGGAAGAAGTATCCACCTCTCTGAAAACTAATCGCTGAATCTCTGCTGTCCCTTTCAGCTCTTCAGGCCTCCTCTAAAACCTTACTGTCAGTTCAGCCCTTCTGCCTCTTCTATTTTCAGTCATTTCTCTTTGCATTGATCCTTTCTCTTTGGCCTGCAAATTCCTTTAATTAAAACATTCCAGCATCCAGCAGTGTCTAGGAAACAGCAGACAATCAATGGATATTTATTAAATGCATGAAACCTCTTGTGAAAAATCCTTTCCATGAAAAAATGGTTCCATAGTTTCCATTCTCTTCACTCCAAATCTTTGTTAAAAGAGTACTTTATACTCAGTTCTGCTTCTTGATGTCTAATTCCAATGCACTACCCAAATTACTCTAATCTGATTTCTGCCCCTACCTCTCTGTAGAGACTGCTCTGGTCAAATTACCCATGAAAGACCTCTTTATCGCATCCAGAGCCATTCCCAGGTGCAATTCTATTCAACTTCAGACCACATTTGTCAGTGTTCATCCCTGTGAAAAGTAGTCTTCCCCATTGGCTTCTGTGATATTCATCCATCCCTTTGGCAAGTATTTCTTGAATAATTACTATAGTGAGACAAAATAACAAATACCACAAAATTTCTGCCCTCAAGGAACAGATGGGCTAGTGAGCATGCACTTGACTCACTACCAGATTGCTTTGAATTGCTCTTATTCAGATCAGATATCCTTCTTGAGCTCTTCTCCCTCCTCCTATTTCCTGAATTATGGGAGTTCTACAAGGAAATGTCCTCATTCTTCTTTTCTTATACTACATACCCACTTTTGGTGATATCACCAGTCCTATAGAGTAAATGGTCACACCTATGATCATCTCTCCCAAATCTGTATTTTTCACTCTGTATTTTCACCTGAGAATCACACTGCACGCATCTGCAGCTGCCTCCTGAATACCTCCATCTGAATATACAAGTACCAACTAAGCTCAGCATGCCCCAGCCAGATCTTATCAGCTATCTCCTCCAACAAACTGATCCAGTGATTCTAACTTTGACTTATGAATTACCCTTCTCCCAGTTGGTCAAGATGGATGTAATGGTACCATCTTTAAAGCCTCCCTCCCCTTCATCTATCATTTCTAGTTAGTCAGTAAAATTCCGTAGATCTTCTTCCCCTTGTCTCTTTATCTGTTCCACCTTTCCATCTTCTCTGCTATATACTGGCTTAGGGCATCATCATATAACACCTGAGTAATCGCAGGAGCTTCTTAACTGCTTCTCCACTTCAACCCATCAGACTATGGGACAACCCATAGTCCCATCAGACTTATCGTCCTAAATTAGAGCTCCTCTCTTCAAAAGCAACTGATGGATCGCCATCCTGTGAAAAATGAAATCTATTAAACTATTCTTCTTAATAATTGAAGCTTCTTGTCATCATCTCCCGTAACACTCTCTTTATGCATTCTACATTCTGACCACGTGTAACTCCTCACTGTTCTCAGACCACATCCTACACTTTGCTTTTAGTGTGCCTTTCCTTCCTTTGCTGTTCCTTCTGCTCATAATGCCCCCTCTCCAACATCCCTATTTGCTGGATAATAAACTTTCAAGTCCAAATTAAAAACCTGCTAAGAATAATCCACTTCTCATGTACTCCTGTTAGGTTTTATTTGAATTTTGTTTATAGCATGTTTTACAACTTTGTCTCTGAGTTATCCTAGAGCCCATCTTTCATCTCTTCTATTTCAATATTAAGTTGTTAATTTCTCGAGGTCCCATGGTCACAGGTCCATGATCCATTAGGTTTTACATGTGCTACAGCAAGCCCAGCTGGTACCTCGTATGCAGTGGATGCTCAACAGCCACTGATATGAACTGAAGTGCAAACATACCTGGCAGAAAAATCACCATCACAGGGATGTAGTGAAACTAAAGTGATCAAATCATTTCCTGGTTAATTAAGGTAGGAAGGTAGAAAGCAGCAGGATACTTGGAACTTGAAAAAGAGTATGTCAAGGAGCAAAGGGAACAGAAGGGGAAGGCTGAAGCTTCCAAGAAAAACTTCGCTGACTACACAGTTTTGCCTCCTCCCTGCTCTCCTCATCTTCAATAGAGAAAAAAGGAAGCAGTGTACCAAGTTTGCCTGCTATCTCAAACAGGAAAACACATACATATCTTGGATTTATGCTTTAGGCCCCACTTGAACCCATACCCCTTGGTTCTTCCAAATCATACTTTATGCTGCTTACCACCAAGGTGAATTGGGAATATATAATCATCATAAAAAGTGGCTTCAATGCCTCTGAAAAATGATCCATAATGCTGTTTCCACATGTGTGTAATGTTTTACAATATAGCCATATTCCTGAAGTGCTCTTTGCAAATCTAACCTACATAAATTGAATCATACTTTACCACTATTTTCTACTGCCACAGCACCCTACCATCCTCAAAAGCTAGTATGTGGTACAGGATTTAGAGAAAATAAAACTCTGCACTCTGCCTAAGAGAAAAGGCTCTTTTCTCTGCCCAGACAAAATACACACATTCCCATCTTTTAACGTGCAAATTAGAGAGAACCCTGTGTGCTCCTCTTCTGCCCTCTATTGTGCTATCAGACCAGAAAGGAAAATATCAAGAACATGGTACAGTATTTCTAAATAGCTGCCAAGTTGATCTTCAACCCATGGGATCCAACTGGAACCCTTACATATACTTACACTCATCCATTTAACAAATATTCATTTAGTATCTAATATGGTCCTGGCACTGTGCTAGTCAATGAGGCACTGGGTAGACATGGCCCTTGCTTGCATGAACAGAGTTACTTGTAAATAAAATAATTCTTGTAATTAAAGCAGATGAATTTATTCTTAATGTCCTTATATTATTCATAAAATCACAATTTATTTATTCAACATTAAACAAATGCCCACTATGTACCAAACACTGAACAAGGGGACATTTTGCTTTTGGGAAGGGTGACAGAACAGGTAACTCAAGCTCTGTGAGGAACTGCCTGTCACTCCAGCTTTTTACTCCCCAATCGAGTCAGCAGTTTTCAGTTATTTCTACCTCAACACCGAGACTTAAAAATGGGCTCTCAAGATGGCGGCCTGAGTAGAGCAGCGGATATCTCCTCCCAAAACCACATATATTTTTGAAAATACAACAAAGACAACTCTTCCTGAAAGAGAGACCAGAAGACACAGGACAACAGCCAGACTACATCCACACCTGCGAGAACCCAGCGCCTCACGAAGGGGCTGTTCTCTTTTCCTTGTAAAACTCCGAAGCTTTTAGCTTTGTATTTTAGCAGGTGCAATTTTTCTCTGAAAAAATTTTCCCTCAACAACATTACCTGTATTTTCCCCCAAATCACCACCACCATATTATTTAGATTCAGCAACTTTTGAAAAGTATTGTTTATGATGCTGCCTAATTGAGAAGTTAACTTTCCTATTTGATAGACTAGCATTTAAAAAGAGGCTAAACAGTAAGAATGACAGAGCAAAACAGTATCGATAGCATAAGAGAAAATAAATCAAAGTATGCAGAGACAAAAAAAAAGGGCTCTCTCTTCACAAAAAATATTTCAACATTTGTAGGCTGACTTAATGCTCTGTCTCCTGACGCTGGTGTTTTGAATTGTGTTGTTGTCTACCTGACTCACTTGTTTGGATGTTCCTGATTCCTGGCTCCTAACTGGTTGACTAGCATCCCACCATCTGCTTTCCTCTGTTCTTCTAACTCCTGAAGATCACCTAATACCCAAGGATTAGTCAAAGCTATGACCCTGCTGCTCTGATGGTTCTATTACCTGGGCCTTGTATAATTGGCTTCCTGCTCACAGGGACTTGCCCACTTCTCATGTGTATTCCAACACTGGCTTTTTCACTATAGTCTGCTTTGAACTCTGATACTCACCTGACCCTGTGCCCCCCAAGAAAGGACTCTGGTCCCTTTATTGGCACACGCAATTTGCTGCTACCACTGCTCTCACTTGTTTCACCCTCAGGCCTCTTTTCTATAGGTCCAAGGAAATCTTATGTATAGGAAATGCAGGTGGCTACCTACTTAAAGTGGTTCAAGGGACTTATAAGGCCTTAAATACCCATAAATATCTCCTAAACTCATTCTCTCAGTGCTATTCTCTTTGGTATAAAACTCCCCCACTACCTTAGCCATTTTTAAGCTATGACTCAAAGGCAAGGACATTATCCCTGAAAGTTTACTTCTAAGGTATGCTATAGTAGCAAGGCCCTCTTCCATTAATAGGTTTATCATTTAAATCCTAGCTCCTTATTATGGTCAAATTTCTATATTTTTCTAGAACTGCAGGACACTAGGTCAATTTACAAAAGGATACTAGGACTTATTAGAGGCTTGTGTACAGGAATCTTGTCACATCCCCTATGTAAAAGATTATCCTCTAGAAGGAGGTAACCAAACACTACAACTCCTAAGGCCATTTAAGAACTCATCCCAAGCAAAATAAGATCCAGCCTTTACAAGCCCTCTCTCAAGGCACTGTCAAGCTGTCTTGGGAATCAAGTAGAGTCCTGAATGGTGTTTCTGACTAAGATTTCTCAAGAGAACTCTAAGGTGTGGGAGTCTGGCAGCGTTACAAATTCTAACAGTTAAAGAAATATAGGCTACTGAACAATAGATATGCAGTAGAGCTCAACACAAAGTTAACTATTTATGTCACATTACCATCCACAATGTTAGCAGAGTCAGGAATTAGAAATGGGTAGTCTCAGGAGAGACTAGGGTGGCCTATAACCAGGTCTGGAATTAAAAATGTGTACTGCACTTCCCAGAGATGCCCCTGAACACCTGGACTAAGGAGTTTGCAAACCAGAATTTTCTTCTTAATAAAGAAGATACTCCACTACAGGGAAATCCTCCCATAAGACATCCCAAAGGGGAGGTAAGCCAGTTCACAGGCACTCACTATGGACATAAAGGGCATAACATGACATTTCTTAGCCACAGAGCAAAGACATAGGTAAAGGGAAATCCTGGTATGTCAAAGGCACTAAAGGAAGAAACCAAGTAAAGGAAGAGAATGGAGAGAACCTGTATAGTTCCCAATTTGGAGGTCGGCTTCCCGATGATGACCAATACACCTGGTCCCGGGAGAGAAATCAAGGCAACTCACTCTCCTGAGGGCTCTCCCCATCTAGCTCAAACATCTTGTAATATCCCCACTGAATCTCTGAAAACAAGAAAGCAATAAGCCATTTTGTCAGTGAAGTTAAAACAGTGTGAAAATCTTTCCAATGGCTGTGATCAACAAGTTCTTTGCTTTCCTTTAGCAAGTTCAGATTCTGGAATATTGACAAGGAGAGCTGGGGGAGGAAGGCTGCAGTAGAGGGAAGAAAGAAAAACGATTTCTTCTCCCAAGTCTCTGCTTGCCAGGCTTAATCCACCTAACCTCGAAGTCAAAGAAAGCATTTCCACACACTTTCCCACATTTGCTTCCCCTCCCTGGTCTCCCAGAGGCTCTTCAGTCTCAAACGGGAGATAATCTTCAGATCAATGAGGGCTGATGTCAAACTCTTACTAAGCCATGTTTTCCCAGCTGGGGGTAAATTCCGCTTGCCTGGATGTAAAACTTCCTAATTAGAAATGTCAAGTCTGTTTAAATAGCAAGGAAGGAACTAGGAGTCGGGAGTGCTACGCTATAAAAATTTTTAAATTAACTCTTCCCTCTCTGAATTTCAAGGCTCCAGGAAGCAAAATCCACAAAGTTCAACTCTGGGTTGGTTTTCATTCATTCTCTGCTTGGTGGGGCTTGCAGACTGCAGGAGTGTGGGGTGACACATGAGGAGTGGTAGCTAGAAATCTTGAATAGCTGGAGAAGACAGTAATTAATCCTCTATCCCAAAATACTGCTAATTCAAGTCCTTACTGCATTGACTTGAAATCTCCAAATTTCTTACTTCTCCATGTTAAGGCAGGAAGGTGTGAAAGGCCCATCAAGAAAGTAGAAAAATGCCTCAGAATAGTAATGAATTCTCAGTATCTACCATTAACACCTTCATCAAATGTGTTTATCATAGTAGCCAAGGGAGATGTGGAGGAAATGAAAGAAAGGGTGTTAAGAACATCACCTCATTCTTGGGATAGGAGGAAATATTGGAAGAGCAGAGGGAAGCAAGTTGATCCTTATACCCTACATTACTCCCAATTCAAAAAGAGCTGGGTGTGTGGAAGTAACAACCTGCTTGTTAGTTTGTATACTTCTCCTGGGATAGCTAAGAAAGAGCTGGAAGCATGTCTCAAATTCAGAAAGTGTAGAACTTCCCTCCTCCCAATGTATCTCACCTCTCCAAGCGGTTTTGAGCCCATGTCACAGTGTGATTTTTTTGGTAGATTCAATTACCAGCTGGCTTTTACCATCTAAGCTGTTTTCTCTTGGGACATTGGAAATAATAGGTCAAGCTGAAGCTAATGAATTTTTTTCTGAAAAAGCTAAAGAACGTTTTTTTCATATATTTTTTTTTTCAAGAAACAAAAGAGCACTTTCCCAGTAGCATATCCAGTTTCCAATTGAGGCCTGGGCAACATTTATCCTAATTTGCTTTGTTCCCAGTGCCAGTCTCAAGCAGCTTTTCTGTTGAATTACTAGCTGAGGCTGGCATGCCAAGCAGAAGGGATCTTCATGAACCCTCATCCTATGCCAGGTCCCCATCATCTGCTAAGAAATATAGAAACCTACACAACGTTGAATGCATGATTAGAACCTCATGTATCACTGATTTGATTTAATAGGGCCCCATGACCATCTCTCTCAAATCAGAAAGATTAGACTCACTGATGAAGAGGGGATGCGCCGGAAGCAACATGACTGTCCCTAAATATGGCTTTTTCTTTTGAAAGGGGTTGAAGAGAATTACGCATTCAGGTGGAGCTGTTAGCACTAGTGGCTCTCTTCAAATAGGTAATACATGGATTTTGCTAAATCTCAGAACAAAGGATACTCAGCTTCGCAAAAGCTAGTTGACAGTTATACTAGTGTGCGCTATTAAGGATTCAGCTCTTTTCTGTTGTATATTTTTTCATCAATGTGTACACTGTTATTGGCTCTGAGTTGCAAGCTTTGACTGACACAGAGGAACCATGAGAAGTCACAGAAAGACTCTGTAGTTCTTCTTCTATGAGGGTGATAAAGGTCAGGGAATGGCTTCACAAATATCAGAAAATGTTCCCAGAGATTACATGTGTCAATATGGGTGAGTATGCCAGTGTTATAACCTAAAAACCACATCTGGCTGCCAACACAGGTGGATTATAAGTTGACCTACACATTTGGTACTAAGGCCATGAGACGCGTAAGGACAATTTCACATTAAACATAAGAAATGGGACTCCAACACCTTATTTCTAGACCTAGGGATATTTTACATACAGACGAAAAGGAACACATTACACACTGGTTGATGCTGTTATGTGGCCTCCCATACACAGCCACTGAGTACTTTTCAAATACATGAAAGTCAGTGAGAAAAAAAAAATACCTGTGATCAATGGGCAACAGACACCAGGAACTTAAATGTGATTGAGGACTCAGAATCTAGACTTCATTGGCCCCAGAGCTCGATTCCAGATTTAGGCAACAACACTGGTTACTGAGAATGAAATTCATGACTCTTAAAGGAATTTAGTCCCCACTTGTGGTCAGCTGCAGGAAATATTTGTAGAGAAAAGTTTGAAGCAAGCCTCTCTGAAACAGCTACCCAAGCCCGTCTTCATCAAAGGTAAAGTGACTTTGCACACTTGGAGGTGACAGAGCTCTGCAAATGACTATGCCCAAGGCAGGGTCTGTGATCGCAGAACTGCTGTTCCTGGGTTGATTCATTCCAATATTTGGCCAGCCACTGGCCAAGAGACAAATTGCCTATCTTCTCTGTCCTTAACTTCACCGAAGCCCTCCCCAGAGTAGAGGGCCAACAAAGGCAAGGCTCTCAGCCAGAGTCAAGTAGTTTATTTTTTTAAATTAAATGCTGAACATTTGGGATAATGACATTTCTTATTTAGTCTGTGTTTTGGAAAAGAGGGTCTTCACTAGTTTTGCTACCAGACACCAAATGTTGGTTATTTTAGCATTTCCTCACACTAGTCAAAAAAGAAAAATTTGTAGAAGTGTCTTTCATTTTCCCACACTTCTCAGAGTAAACTAGAAACTGAATGGCTACCATGCACATACTCCTGTGCTTGGATGTAGCTGGTGTGGTGTGTTTAGAAATACAAAGGCTCTTTGGCATCAGACTCCTATAAATGATTCAGCTCAGTCTCCATGGGGCTTTTCTCTGATGAACAGCACCAAATAGCCAAAATAAATGTTTTAGTTATATTTAGAGATGTACAGATTGCTGAAAGTTGTTTGAAATTGTAAATGGTAAATGTTGAAGCACTTGAAAGGGAAGTAAAAACACATACTGTGTTGTTTTATTCAATTATATGCTATGCACCTGTACTGTCAAAATTATAGTGTTTGTCCTCTGGAAACATTTAACTGTAGGCTAAAGGGCATGACAGCTACATTTAGTCCCTGAACTTTAAGAAGTTTTTTTTAAACTTTAATTTACCTTCTGCTGATGATCTGTGGGCTGAGTGAAGCATGTTGCTTGGGAATTGCTCGATACAAAATATGGTAATTCAATTTCAAATTACTTTTTTGTCCATTTCTAGAAAACCTATACTATACACTCTATTCTCTAGAATTGATATATTTTTTATTATTGGAATATAAACATTCCACTGTAATGTTGTATTTTATATCTATTAGATGGTTCTGAAGGAACTGAAAAGTTTATTTCAAAAATACTGGCATATGAGAGGCACAAGTAGAATACCCAGATCAGGACTTTGCTTCGGGCTCTGAGGCTCACAGTGAGTGACTAACAGCAGTATCACTGGGTATGGTACACAGAGATGGGATCAGTGTTCTTCAGTTAGTAATATCTGTCTTTAACTCTGTATTCTATCCTCACATGTCCCACTGTAGCCAGTCCTAAGGGTCTTGTTCTCATCAGGCTCCTAGGTGATAATGGTTGAAAGTATACTCCTCTAAACACTGTTAACATTTTCATAGAAAAGTATCATATGAATCTCTAATGGTGAAATGTCAGGAAATATGACAAGCAGTAATCTAAATATTCATCCTTTTCTAATAATCCAAAGTCATGTCCACTAGGCTGCAAACTAGTCTACTTACTCAAAAGGTTAGGAATAGGCAGAGCCATGTCTTGAATTGCATTCACAAGCTGAGTAAGCATGAAAGTCACAAAGGCAAGTTCCAATCTAAATAGTGATGACATAGTGAGTGAGATTGACAAGGCACCAAACACAAAATTATTACCCACAACATTTATATAATATTTTGCATGAAGTTATAAAATGAAAAAGTCTTACTTCTACCTTAGGTTCTCAAACTAGTGTAGCAATATCATAATATCATCTGAAGGGCTTGTTCAAACACAAATTGCTTTATTTAAAAAATTAAAATATAAAAAAGATAGCTGGGCTTTACTTCCAGAATTTCTGATTCAATAAGTCTGTGGTGAGGGTCTAAAAACTTGGATTTCTAGAAAGTTTTCATATAATGCTGATGCTGTCTGAAACAGCCACACACATGCTACACCTTAACGTAATGCAACTTTCTCTAGAAAAGGAATCACATGACCTCAATTCTCCCTTTTTATTATTGAATTTCTCAATGGACTATATCGACAAGAGGAACTGAGGACAGCAGAAACCTCCTATGTACACTCAGGGAAGCAACTACAGCAAATAAAACTAACCCTGAAAATGACCTAAAGATTGCAGAAGAGACCATCTACACTGAGTGAAGAAGAGAAGACAACATGGAAAAGGGTAAAGTGGCAGAACCACAATCGATCAGAACTCAATCCCTTCCCCCATCCCAGTCCACAAGTTGGAAGGAGAGGAACAGAGTGGGGAGAGGAAAAACATCCAGGAAGTCTGCACACGTGGCTCTGGAGATCTGCTTTGGGAACATGAGACCATGTTGTATTGGGCTTTGGGGATTAATGGGGCCGGATACCAAGGAGAGTTGGAGCACTCTGGGAGGCTGAGACTCCTGTCACTTGTGGAGGACAACCATGCTGTGTTGGTCCTGATGAGACCCAACACAAAGAAGGCAGTTTGAAAGATTTACCAGCATTGGGAAGTGTGTCAGAGGCATGAGAATTGGAGGAAGCTCTCTCCAGAGGAGAAAGTGAAGGTGGACAATGCTTCCTTAGCTATCCTTCAGCCCAGTTTGTCAGGCATTTGTGGGAGCCAGACCCAAATTCTCCATTTCCCTCACTGGCAGCTCATCCCTATGGCTTGCCTTCCCTGAGCCCACGCCTGCATGGAAATATCAGCCCAGCAGAGGTCAGACTTTGCTGCCTGGATGGAGAAAGGTGGTTTTCCCAGCCCTACTTCAACCCAACTGCTGGGGCACTTGCAGTAGCCAACTCCAAACACTCCATTTCCCTCCCTAGCAGTTCATCCCCTAGATGCATCCTTATGTACCCACCTTCCCATAACACCAGATCCTAACAGTGCTTCCATTGCTGCCCCCACAGACAAAGGGTCGCCCCAACCACAACCATCCCAACAAAAGGGCCTCCCAGCACACAAAAGGCATGCAGAAGCTAGTCCTCAGCCTCTTCTGACAGAGATAAGCCACTACAGGGTGACAGGTAGAAAGGTGGCACTGCCCAAAGCTCACCAACAGCAAATGTGGTTCCACAGCAAAGGAGAACCAGGTACTGGTAAACAAAGAGTCTTGAGCTTCTGGGCACTACAAGATGCCTTCTTCATGAAGTCATTACATTCTAGGCAAAGAGGATCTATCTAATACAAAAAGAAACACAAAAATGCAGACAAAATGAGGAGGCAGAGGAATACACTCCAAACAAAAGAACAGCATAAAATACCAGAAAGAGAGCTAAATGAAATGCTCATCACCAATATTCTTGATAAAGATTTAAAAGTAACAGTTGTAAAGATGCTCACTGATCTGGGGAAAAGAACTGATGATCTTAGGTAGAACTTCAACAAAGAGATACAAGAGTTGCTGAAGAATACAAAAACCAAAATGAAAAATATAATAGAGGGAATGAATAATAGACTGTGACAAATAGAAGAGAAATGAGATGATGCTAAGAGAGCTATGTGACAACTCTAAAAGAAAAAATATTCTCATAATAGGGATCCCAGAAGGAGAAGAGAAAGACAAAGAAGTTAGGAAGTCTCCCTTGAAGAAATAATCCCTGAAAACAACCCCAATCTGGGGAAGGAAATAGATACCCAGGTCCTAAAACCACAGAGAGCCTCTAGTAAAAGGAAACCAAAGAAGACAACACCAAGATATGTAATAGTTAATATTGCAAATATTAAAGATAAAGAGAGAATCTAAAAAGTAGCAAGAGAGAGCCAGACAAATTACATTTATGGGAAACTCCAGAACATATCAGATCTCAGCAGAAACTTTACAGGCCAGAAGGCAATAGAATGAACTATTTAATGTATTGAAAGGGAAGAACCTACAGCCAAGAATCCTCTATGCAGTAAGATTATTATGCATAATTAAAGGAAGGAATAAATGTTTCTCAGATAAACTACAGTTAAAAGAATTCACCACCACTATACTGGACTTACAGGGTATGTTAAAGAGACTTTTGAAGATAGAAATACTTTAAACCCTGCATATTTTTCATCAACAAAAATAAACCAAAAGTAAAGGTAGAAAAGCAATTACTTACTAAGTGAGCATGAAGTTAAAAAAAATACTAAAATCCACTATACACAAAATCAGACAAGGAAAATATGGAAAGATGTAGATTATGACATCTTATATATAAAGTGTGGAAGAGGGAGAAGAATAAAAAGGTAGTACTTTTAGATTATGCTCAAAATAGAGTGATCATCAAGTTAATATACACTATTATATATTTAGGAAACTATGAACCTTATGATAACCACAAATCTAAAGTCTGTAAGAGAAATACAAAAATTTTTTTAATGAAATCTAAGGATAACACTAAAGAAAACCATAAAATAACAAGAAGAGAGTATAAGAAAGGAAGAAAGGAGCAGAGAAGAAATACAAAGATAACGAGAAAACAACTAATAAAATGACAGTAAGTACATACCTATCAATAATTGGACTGAATGCACCAATCAAAAGACACAGCATGGAGAAGATTGATTCAAGATGGCAGCATGAGAGGTGAGACAGAGAACTCCTGCCAAAACCACATATAGTACAAGAATACAGTTAATACAACTAACCCTAAAATAATTTACCTCCCACAAAACACCTCTACTGTGCATTTTGGAGGGACTACTATAGATGGAAGTATTCCTAAGGCAAAATAGCTGTCACCTGGGGAAATAAGATCACAGCAAAGAAAGTAGAACAATTAATTTTTAAGCAGATGCAAAATCAAATCAACTACCCCCAAAGTCAACCAAGGGATAGACAAACAGTACAGAATATGATACCTAACATACAAAGAATGGAGTAGGAAGAAAAAGGAGGAAAAAAAAAAGAACCTTTAGGTTGTGTTTGTAATAGCATACTAAGTGAGTTAAATTAGACTGTTATATAGTAAGGGAATGACCCTTGAACCTCTGGTAACTATGAATCTAAAGCCTGCAAAGGTAATAAGTACACACCTATCGATAATCACTTTAAATGTAAATGGTCTGAATGCAACAATCAAAAGACATAGAGTCACTCAATGAATAAAAAAATAAAACCCATCTATATCCTGCCTTTTAGAGACTCACTTCAAACCCAAAGACATACACAGACTGAAAGCAAACGGATGGAAAAAGATATCTCATGCAACTACTAGGGAGGAAAAAGCAGGAGTTGCAGTACTTGTACCAGACAAAATAGAATTCAAAACATACAAAGTAAAAAGAGACAAAGAAGGACATTACATAATGACAAAAAGGTCAGTCCAACAAGAGGATATAACTATTATAAATATCTATGCACCCAACACAGGAGCACCCACATATGTGAAACAAATAATAACAGAATTAAAGGGGAAAATGCATTCATTTTAGGAGACTTCAACACACCACTCACTCCAAAGGACAGATCAACCAGATAGAAAATAAGTAAAGACACAGAGGCACTGAACAACGTATTAGAACAAATGGACCTAACAAACATCTAGAGAACACTCCATCCAAAAGCAACAGGGTACACATTCTTCTCAAGTGCAGATGGAACATTATCATGAATAGATCATATAGTAGGCCACAAAAAGAGCCTCAATAAACTCAAAAATATTGCACCAACCAGTGTCTCAGATCACAAATATATGAAACTAGAAATAAATTACACGAAGAAAAGGAAAAACCCCACAAACATATGGAAGCTTAATAACATGTTCCTAAAAAAATCAATGGATCAATGACCAACTAAAAACAGAGATCAAGCAATACATGGAGACAAATGACACCAATAATTCAACACCGCAAAATCTGTGGGATGCAGCGAAGGCTGTGCTAAGCATAAAGTATATTGCAATACAGGCCTACCTCAGGTAACAATAACAATCACATATGAACACTCTAATCTCATAACTAATGAAAATAGAAAAAGAAGAACAAAAGAGGCCCAAAGTCAGTAGAAGGAGGGACATAATAAAGATTAGAGCAGAAATAAATAAAATCAAGAAAAACAAAACAATAGAAAGAATCAATGAAAGCAAGAGCTGGTTCTTTGAGAAAATACACAAAATAGATAAACCCCTAGCCAGACTTACCAAGAAAAAAAGAGAGTCTATACACATAAATAGAATCAGAAATGAGAAAGGAAAATTCACTACGGACACCACAGAAATACAAAGAATTATTAGAGAATACTATGAAAAATTATATGCCAACAAACTGGATAACCTAGAAGAAATGGACACACAACTTTCTAGAAAAATACAACCTTCAAAGCTGACCTGAAAGAAACAGAAAATCTGAACAGACCAATTACCACCAGTAAAATTGAACTGGTAATCAAAAATATACCTAAGAACAAAACACCTGACCCAGATGGCTTCGCCGCTGAATTGTATCAAACATTTAGTGAAAACCTAATACCCACCCTCCTTAAAGTTTTCCAAAGAGTAGAAGAAGGGGGAATACTTCCCAACTCATTCTACGAGGCCAGCATCACTCTAATACCAAAACCTGGCAAAGACACCATAAAAAAAGAAAATTACAGACCAATATCCCTGATGAACATAGGTGCAAAAATACACAACAAAATATTAGCAAACCAAATTCAAAAACACATCAAAAAGATCATCCATCATGATCAAGTAGGATTTATTCCAGGGATGCAAGGATGGTACAACATTCGAAAATGCATCAACATCGTCCACCACATCAACAATAAGAAGGACCAAAGTCACATGATCATCTCCATACATGCTGAAAAGCATTTAACAAAATTCAACATCCATTCATGATAAAAACTCTCAACATAATGGGTATAGAGGGCAAGTACCTCAACATAATAAAGGCCATATATTACAAACTCACAGCCAACATTATACTTAACAGTGAGAATCTGAAAGCTTTTCCCTTAAGTTCATGAACAAGACAAGGATGCCCACTCTCCACTTTTATTCAACATTGTTCTGCAGGTCCTAGCCATGGCAATCAGACAACACAAAGAAATAAAAGGCATCCAGATTGGTAAGGACGAACTCAAACTGTCCCTGTTTGCAGATGACATGATATTGTACATAAAAAACCCTAAAGAATCCACTCCAAAAAATACTAGATCTAATATCTGAATTCAGCAAAGTTGCAGGATACAAAATTAATTCACAGAAATCTGTTGCATTCTTATACACTAACAATGAACTAGCAGAAAGAGAAATCAGGAAAACAATTCCATTCACAATTGCACCAAAAAGAATAAAATACCTAGGAATAAACCTACCCAAGTAAATGAAAGACTTATACTCTGAAAACTACAAGACACTCATGAAAGAAATTAAAAAAGATTCCAATAAATGGAAACACATCATGTACTCATGAATAGGGAGAATTAATATTGTCAAAATGGCCATCCTGCCTAAAGCAATCTACAGATTCAATGCAATCACTATCTAAATACCAACAGCACTCTTCAACGAACTACAGCAAATAGTTCTAAAATTCATATGGAACCATAAAAGACCCTGAATAGCCAAAGCAATCCTGAGAAGGAAGAATAAAGTGGGGGGGGATCTCACTTCCCGACTTCAAGCTCTACTAAAAAGCCACAGTAATCAAGACAATTTGGTACTGGTACAAGAACAGGCCCATAAACCAATGGAATAGGCTAGAGAGCCCAGGTATAACCCAGTCATATATGGGCAATTAATATACGATAAAGGAGCCATGGATATACAATGGGGAAATGACATCATCTTCAAAAGCTGGTATTGGCAATACTGGACAGCTATATGCAAGAGAATGAAACTGGATTATTGTCTATCCCCACACATAAAAGTAAACTCAAAATGGATCAAAGACCTGAAAGTAAGTCATGAAACCATAAAACTCTTAGAAGAAAACACAGGCAAAAATCTCTCGAATATAAACATGAGCAACTTTTTCCTGAATGCATCTCCTCAGGCAAGGGGAACAAAATAAAAAATGAACTACTGGGACCACATTATGCTAAAAAGTTTCTGTACAGCAAAGGACACTATCAGCAGAACACAAAGGCATCCTACAGTATGGGAAGAATATATTTGTAAATGACATATCTGACAAGGGGTTGATATCCAAAATATATAAAGAACTCACACACCTCAACACTCAAATAGTAAATAACCCTATTAAAAAAATGAGTGGAGGATATGAAGGGACACTTCTCCAAAGAAGAATTACAGATGGCCAACAGGCACATGACAAGATGCTCCACATCGCTAATTATGAGGGAAATGCAAATTCAAACCACAATGAGATATCACCTCACACCAGGTAGGATGGCCAACATAGAAAATAATAGGAACAACAAATGCTGGTGAGGATGCAGAGAAAGGGAAACCCTCTTATACTGCTGGTGGGAATGCAAACTAGTTCCACCATTGTGGAAAGCAGTATGGAGGTTCCTCAAAAAACTAAAAATAGAAATACCATTTGACCCAGCAATTCCACTCCTAGAAATTTACCCTAAAAATGCAGTTTTCCAATCTCAGAAAGACATATGCACCCCTATGTTTATTGCAGCACTATTTACAATAGCCAAGAAATGGAAGCAACCTAAGTGTCCATCAGTAGATGAATGGATAAAGAAGATGTGGTATATATACACAATGGAGTATTATTCAGCCTTAAAAAGAAAGCAAATACTATCATTTGCAACATGGATGAAGCTAGAGGGTATTATGCTCAGTGAAATAAGCCAGACAGGGAAATACAAGTACCAAATGATTTTAGTCATCTGTGGAGCATAAGAACAAACCAAAACTGAAGGAACAAATCAGCAGCAGACTCACAGAACCCAAGAATGGACTAACAGTTGTCAAAGGGAAAGGGACTGGGGTGGGTAGAGGGAAAGGGAGGGAGAAGGAGAATAAGGGGCATTATGATTAGCACGCATAATGTAGTGGGGGGCAAGGGAATGCCGTATAGCACAGAGAAGACAAGTAGTGATTCTATAGCATCTTACTACACTGATGGACAGTGACTGAAATGGGGTATGTGGTGGAGACTTGATAATGGGGGGAATCTGGTAACCACAATGTTGCTCATGTAATTGTACATTAATGATACCAAAAAGAGATATATCATGGCATAATGGATAAAGAAACAAGATTCATCTGTATGCTGCCTAAAAGAGAGTAATTTCAGACACAAAGATATACAAAAACTGATTGGTAGTACTATATCATACAAAATAGACTTCAAAACCAAGAAGGATACCACATAATGATAAAGGGATCCATCTACCAAGAGGATATAACAACTATAAATATCTATGCACCCAACATAGGAGCACCTAAATATGTAAGTAAAACAAATAGAAATAGACCTAAAGAGGGAAATAGACAGCAATGTAATCATATTAGGAGACTTTGACACCCCATTTACATCAATGGACAGATCACCCAGACACAAAATAAATAAGGAAACAGAGGCACTGAAAAACACATTAGACCAGATGGACTTAACAGATGTATATAGAATGTTCCACCCAAAATCAGCAGGATACACTTTTTTCTCAAGTGTATGTGGAACATCCTCATTCTCCAGAAGAGATCACATATTATGACACAAAAAGTGCCACAATAAATTCAGAAAGATTGAAATCGTATCAAGTATCTTTTAATATCAAAATGGCGTGAAACTAGAAAATAATTACATGAAGAAAACAAAAAGGTCCACAAAGGTGGAGGCAAAACAACATGCTTCTAAATAATCAATGTAGCAATAAACAAATCAAAGGAAATCAAACAATACATGGAGACAAATGAAAACAAAAATACAACTGTTCAAAATATGTGGGATGCCACAAAAGTGGTTCTAAGAGGGAGGTACATACAGGCCTACCTCGAGAAATAAGAACAATCCCCAATAAAGTCTAAACTCACAACTAAAGAAACTAGAAAAAGAAGAACAATAGAACCCAGTGATAGTAGAAGGTAGGACATAATAAAGATCAGAACAGATATAAATAAAATAGAGAATAATCAAACAACAGAAAAATATCAATGAAACCAAGAGCTAGTTCTGGGAGAAAATAAACAAAATAGAAAAAACCACAGCCAGACTCATTAAGAAAAAAAGAGTACACAAATAAACAAAATCAGAAACAAAAAATGAATAGTCAAAGCTGATATCACAGAAATACAAACCTATTAGACAATTCCATGGAAATATATATGCTAATAAATTGGACAGATTAAAAGAAATGGACAAATTCTCAGAAAAGTACAACCTTCCAAGACTGACCCAAGTAGAAACAGAAAATCTGAACAGATAATTACTTGTAACAAAATTGAATCAGCAATTGAAATCTTCCCCAAAAACAAAGTCCAGAACCAGATGGCTTCACAGCTGAATTCTACCAAACATTTAAAGAGCTAATCCCCACTCTTCTTAAAATATTCCAAAATTAGAAGAGGAGGGAATACATCCATACTCATTCGATGAAGCCAGCACCACGCTAATACCAAAACCAGACAAAGATACTATAAAAAAGGAAAATTTTAGACTGACATCCCTGATAACTATGGATGCAAACATCCTCAAAAACATTAGCAAACTGAATTCAAAAACACATTACAAGATCTTCCATCATGACCAAGTGGTCATGATGGAACAATGGCACAATATTCATAAATCAATCAATGTCATACATCACATTAACAAAAAGAAGGAATAAAAACTACATGACCATCTCAATAGGTACTGAAAAAGCACTTGGCAAAAATCAACATCTGTTCATGATAAAAACTTTCAACAAAATGGGCATAGAGGGAACATTCCTAAACTTAATAAAGGCCATATATGACACACCCACAACCAACATCATTCTGTATAGCAAAAAGCTGAAAGCTTTTTCTCTAAGATCAGGAAAAGACAATGATGCCCACATTCACAATTTCTATTCAACATTGTACTAGAAGTCCTAACCATGGCCATCAGACAAGAGGTAAAAGGCATCCAAATTTGTAAGGAAGAAATTAAACTGTCACTATTTGCAGGTGGCATGATATTATATATAGAAAACCCTAAAGATTCCACCAAAACTCTATTAGAACTAGTAATTGGATTCAGCAAAGTTGGAGGATACAAAATTAATACACAGATTTCTTCAGAAAGAGAAATCAGGAAAACAATTCCATTTACAACTGCATGAAAAAGAATAAAATACCTAGGAATAAACATAGCCAAGGAGGTGAAAGACTTGTATTCTGAAACCTATAAGACACTGATGAAAGAAATTAAAGAAGCCACCAATAAATGGAAATCTATCTCTGCTCATGGATAGGAAAAGGTAATATTGCCAAAATGGCCATCCTGCCTGAAGCAATTAACAGATTCAATTCAATCCCTATCAAAATACCAATGGTATTTTTCAATGAACTAGAGCAAATAATCTTAAACTTCATATGAAACCAAAAGACCCCAAATAGCCAAAGTAATCTTGAGAAAGAAAAACAAAGGTGGGGGTATTACGCTCCCTGACTTTGAGCTATATCACAAAGCTACAGTAATCAAAATAGTATGGTAGTGGCAAAAGACCAGACCCATAGATCAATGCAACAGACTAAAGAGTGCATAAATAAACCCACATTTATATGGTCAATTAATATATTATGAAGAAGCCACGAATATACAATAGGGGGAAGACAGTCTCTTAAATAAATGGAGTTGGGTAAACTGGATGGCTATATGCAAGAGAATGAACCTGGATTATTGTCTAGCTCCATACACAAAAGTAAATTCTAAATGGATTAAAGACCTAAATGTAAGGCATGAAACCACAAGACTCTTAGAAGAAAATATAGGCAAAAATCTGTTGAACATAAGCATGAGCAATCTTTTTTCTGGACACATCTCCCCAGGCAAGGGAAACAAAATAAAAAATGAACAGGTGGGACTACATCAAACTGAAAAGCTTCTGTACAGCAAAGAACACCATTAACAAAACAAAAAGGCATCCTACAGTATGGGTGAATATATTTGTAAACAATTTATCTGATAAGGGGTTAAGATCCAAAATATATAAAGAGCTCATATGCCTCAACACCAAAAAAAAACAAATAACCTGATTAAAAAATGGGCATACATTTTCCAATTCATACAGATGGCCAATAGACAATGTTCCACATTGCTAATCATCAGGGAAATGCAAATCAAAACCACAATGAGATATCACCTCACACCAGTTAGAATTGCCACTATCCAAAGGCAAGAAATAACAAGTTTTGTTGAGGATATGAAGAAAAGGCAACCCTCCTACATTGTTGGTGGGAATGTCAATTGGTGCAGTCAATATGGAAAACAGTATGGAGGTTCCTCAAAAAACTAAAAATAGAAATACCATAAGACTCAGTAACTCCATTGCTAGGAATTTACCTTAAGAAAACAAAATTTCTGATACGATAAGATATATGCACCCCTATGTTTATTGCCACATTATTTACAACAGCCATAATATGGAAGCAACCAAAGTGTCCTTCAATAGATGAATGGATAAAGATGTGGTACATATACACAATGGAATATTATTCAGCCATAAGAAAGAAAGAAATCCTGCCATTTATAACAACATGGATAGACCAAGAGGCAGTTTGCTAAGTGAAATAAGCCAAGTGGAGAAAAACAAATACCATATGATTTCACTTTTATATAGGACCTACAAATAAAACAGAATGAATAAAACAGTAGTAGACTCATAGACACTGAGAAGTTACTGGTGGTTACCATGGGGGAGGGGAGGGGATGGGTGGGTGGGGTGAGTAAGGGGGATAAAGGAGCATAAAATCTCAGTCATACTATAAGTTGGTCATGTGGTTGAAAGTATACCATGGCAAATACAGTCAATAGTTCTTTAACATCTTCCTATGTTGAGAGATAGTAACTCCACTAGTGAGGGTGAGGATTTAAAAATGTGGGTAACTGTTGAATCACTGTCTTGTACACTTGAAACCAATATAATATTGTATATTAATTATACTTCAATAAATTTTTAATAAAAATAAAAATAAAATAAGATAAATCAGGATGATCGAGATGATGACATTGTGTTGGCCATTCACAATTCATGCTACTTATGGATTAAATGAGTGAACTATTGCTGAGAAAAGAGACAAATAACTCTTATGTTTCTTTGGCTGAAAGTAATCCCCTACAGGGCAAAAACAGTATTTCTTTCATGCTTATGGTAGGATAGGTTAGTCCATACTGCAGTAATAAATAATCCTTAACTGTTTGTTGCTTCCAACAATAAAGGTTTAATTATATTTCACTCATGCTAAATGTATTATAGGTCCAAGTGACTCTTCAGGGTAGCTGTTTTCCACGTGATGGCTTATTATTAGCCCTCCATATATATATATCTTCCTTCATAATCTTGTCTGCACTGTAAGAAAGGGTTGGAGAGTCATATGCCAGCAACTAAATGCAACCATGCTGAAGTGATGCATGTCACATCTGCTCATATGTCATTGCATACAGTCTTTCTACAAGTCCCAAAGTAGAGGTAATCCAGATACTCAAAGACCTCCCTGTGCCAAACAAGGTGCATAGAAATGTTGACACTGGTATACAAACCTGCCTTTGATCCTAATAACAACATTCAAACTTCTAGAGAGATGGTGATTTAGACACAGAATGATATAAAAAGTGCTCAGGCTTTTGGCTTTAAGTGAAAAATTAAAAGGAGCACCACATATTAATTTCTCTCACAGTGATAGGCAGGTTCTGATCCAGAGTTCTTTCTTTTCCTTCAATAAACATCTACCCTCCCTTCAAAAGTAAAGAATAAATATCAAATTTCAGAAAGGACAAAGGAATTTTTCTCACCCTCAAAGGTGATACCAAACAAAATAATAAAATAGAAGACATGAGCTCATGGGCATGAATTTTATTAAAGGTGCAAAATGACATATAGCATACACTTTCTTTAGTAATGCTTTCAATATTCAAAGACAAGCATGTGCATACATACACACACACACACACACACACACACACACACACATGCCAGCATGCTTGGCATAGCTTTCTGGCTTTAGCAACTATTAATAGGGAAAATAGGAAAATCACTACTACAGAGATGGATGATTTCTTCTTGCCAGGAAGCTTTTCATAAAAAGGTTCTAAATCCATCATGAACTATTCAGACCCTGACTCAAGCCAGAAAATCTGTTAAAGCCTACTTCCATTCACTCCTTTTCTAGTATGCTCAATTTCCATTATTGGAGTTGTTATGATTGCATATATACTCAGTACCCAGAAGTCCCCATTGTAACCAATAGTTTTGTTTAAAGTCAGTCTGCCATATTAAACCAAATCTATTTAATAAACATCTACATATTGTGTACTATGTATAGGCATTGTGAAAGGTATGGGAAATTCAAAGAAAACAGGATTTTCCTCAACCTGGAATTTTCACTATCTAAAATAAGATGTTAGGAAAACTAGTCTCCAAATACTTGGTAAGGCCAATCAGTGCTTTAGATCAGATTTCAGAACAATGGAGGATACATATCTAGCAGCTTCAGTCAAGAAGGGCTTCTCTAAAGAGATAAAAACTGTACTGTGTCTCCATCAATGGGTCTGGATTGGTTATGGATAGGGGAAGGAAATAGTCTATTGTCAGTGAAGAGAATGGAGATAATCACTGAAATGGAAAACTAAAAGTTGGCTAACTGTGTAAAGAGATTGGTGATAATTAAAGGAGACTGAGTTTCTATTTTTTAAAAATGTCCTTAATCAAAATCTCTGAAGATGAAGAGGAGTGTCCAGAATCTACCTTTTTATAAAGACTCTATACACACCAGTTAATCTCAATTCATAATAAAGCTGGTGACCACTTCCCTAAACTATTTGTATGTTTGCTCTTAATAATATTTCTTTTTGGATTGTCCTTTCCTTTCATCTCTGCCTGCCCCTCAAGGCCCAGCTTAAACACAGCCTTCTCCAGAAAGCCTCCCTTGATTTCATGTTCCTGACCCATAAAAAATAGAAGAGTCCTCTCCTATTACTATGTGGTGAGAGATATCAGGAGATATCAGAGCTGATGTGTTAGGGAGTGCTGGGGGCTCTATAAAGAGAGAGACCTAGACAGAAATGTCACAGATTTGCACTTAGAGTTTTATTCATTCGGGTTGAGGTTGCTATGTGAGTGTAATGTAGGGGCCTAATCAACAACAAAGTCAAGCTACCCAGGCACAGAGTATGATGTAACATCTACATTACATGTGTTACATCTCTGCAAACCAATATCATTAAAAATCCCTGCTATTTCCTTAATGCCTGAAACATAGTAAGCATTTGAATTTTTTAATTTAAAGAATGGAGTTATAATCAGGGATCTATATCTGCTGTTTATGAAATCACTGTGATATCTAGCATTATGCTGTTCTGCAATAAACATACCACTTAAAAATGTCTTAAATCTCAATTCAGTAAAGTTTTTTGGATACCTCTGTGTGTCAGACACTATTGGTGGTCTTAGAGACACAGAGATGATTAATTCATTGCCTGCCACCTTCAAGGAACTAAAAGAATCCAATGGAGGAGAAAGATAGGCACTGTAGTACCAAGCACAGGAAGATTTTTGTTAAATAGAACTAAAAGCATTGCTGAAGGAGAGTGAGTCCTAAAAAGGAGAAAGAGAACTGAGGAGTAGCAGGTTTTGCATGTTGCTTTGGATTTGGGATGCACAGAAACTGATAAGGAAAACATTTAACATTTACAAGGTCAGCAATCGAGTCCAGGTGGCCCCCTCCGCTTCTCAAAACAAACATCAAAACACTCCCAGTCTCCCCACCCCTTCATCCTCACTCCCCCTAACTCCTTTTTCACCCTGCTTGCTGCCTGCTTGCTACACACGTAGAAATGTTACAGATACGGAAGCAGAAAGATATAAATTGCTCCCCTTGCCTTTGTTCAGGGCTCAGACCTTTGGAGATTTATTCTCCTCTGAGCCCGCCGGTGTAAAATAAAACCTCAACCCTCCAAGACCTCCGAGTGCCACTTGGTTCTTCCATCAGCGATCTAGTCCAGATTTTCCATTTTTTTCGTAACAAAACTAATGGTTTCCTATCCTTGGTGGGTTCTAACGTTTTAGGACTCAGTGGCTCAGAAAGAGCCTATGCTTTCTATTTCCCCCCACACTGGAATAAGTATATAGAGAATAAGTATGGTTAGTTGTTTAACCCAATTCAAGGAAAAAGAAGGCCTGTGACACTCTCACTTCTGACTGTGGAAAATAGAAGCAATTAAGAGGAAGCCATTACCAGATCAAATCCTGACAGTTAGGAAAGTATGTGTGAAATATGGGGCCTGTGCTGGTCTTGGGAGAGATGGTAAAAAGAAAGGATGACAGTGATTAAAAGAAGGAAAGAGTTAAAGAGAGAGAATAAGGTATTCCTAAAATAAATTACATTTGAATTCCTGCACTTCCAATCCCAAAGCCAAATTTGAACATAAAGAGGAGAGTGCACCAACTGCAGGAGTAGTGGTTAGACAAGCTGATCTCTTTAGTATGTTCAAACTACAGCAAGTTATGGTCCTGTAACATAACTTTTGTGTTTCCCAGGGTGTTCCATGAGGGTCAGGAACAATGCTGACTGGTTTGGGGATTAGAAAGAAGAAACAAAACAATACCCCAATCACCTAGCAACCTTAGACTCTGTGGAGAGAGCCACAGGAAAGAAAGGGGTAATTAGGAGTTACAAAATATCTGTAAAACCTTAGTTCATATCCTTGGGGCAGCCTAAGCTCTGGGGACCAATAGTACAGACAGGAAATCAATATTAAATACTCTGCACATCAGCTCCTGCAAGTTCACTACCAACTTCTGAAAATGATCCTCTACTAAAGGCAACTAAATCTTGGGCAACCTTCACAGGGCTTGGTGATACAGAGGCCAGAATGTCCCCAAGAGACCCATGGAAGTCAAAGAACAGGAGCTATAGATGATTTTTACAGTGTGGCATTGGGGCTCTGGAGGGGTCAGTCAGCCCTGCATTTGCATAAAATAACCACTTCAATTATATCCTCTGTGAGAGGTACTCACTCACTGGAAATTTGTGAGTCAGCTTGCTGAAAGTTGAAGATCTGGACTACAGGGAACAAAGTGGGCAAGGCAATGGAGAACAAGGAAAGATCTGAATCAAAGAGGTGGCTCCTTATCAGGTGCCTCCCTTAATTCCCCCTATGGAAGTAAGTTCTTCCCCAAAGCAGCTGGTACACCCAGGGGACAGAGAACTGAATGATATCCTCCATGCTGGAGATCTGACTGGAGCCACACTCTGTTGTCACTAGATGCTGATATACCCATCAGGCTGTTTGGTCACCAGATGCTACATAGCATGCATGTGTGGGTAAGCACATGTGTGCCTGAGCTCTTGTGCTTTTGAGAACATATGTGAGCATGTTAGTACGTATCTGAAATAATATAGGAAAAGAACTGAAGGGTAAAGGGTCTTCCTGACATTAACTGGGCTTCAAAATGCTCCAAATCCTGAAGCCAAACTTGGGCCTCAAATGGCCCATATGCATTTTAAGCTTATTTTTTGTGATGGAACTGCTCAGCAGATGGTCTCAAATAGAGTAATATATAAAACCTTTCACTTGGCTGTTATCAGCTGAAAAACACTGACTGTTGCCATGGTCGATGGGTCATCCAGTCACCTGTCAACACATTCCCAGTAGTCACATTTGGCTAATTAAAAGAAAATAAAAAGCTGTCTCATCATTCAGAACAAAGCGGGGAAAAACAGGCTGATTTTATATTTATCTTCTCTCCAAATCTATTTGTGTAGCTGTACCCCAAAATACTGACTGGTATAACTCCCTGCAATAGGAGATGAGGCTATATACCAGAGGATGCCTACTTCAGGCTAAATGGCATGTCAGGTTTACTTACATACCAGTGAGACAGGTACCATGGGTGTAGTCAGAGTAGGGTGAGGGCCTCCAGAAAAAGCAAGGCAGAATATTTACACTCAGAGCAATGTAACTACATGCAAGGAAAACCCCTACCAAAACTCTGCGTTAAACACTGAGCTCTACAGTCATTCTTCAGTGAGATCAGTTGATACTCCCCAAATAAAGGAAAGTAGCCCATGTTTTTATTATGCTAATCATTTATAATCTTGTGTAAGATTCACTTTAGCATGCTAAAAGGGACTTAGTGTCTCATCAAGGACAAACATCCTAAACTACTTTAAACAAGTCCACACCCTAAGCCCTTTATAAGTTCCCCCAAATCCTCAACTGCCTATAAATCCCCTAGACAACACACCACTATGGGCTCTCTTGTCCCCTCCTGACGTGAGCCAGGAGCTCTGTCCTCTCACTGTATCTTTCAATAAAAGCCTCTCCCTGGCTCTCCTACCTTGGGTGTTTGCTAAGTTCATTCTTCAACTCTGCAAACAAGAACCCCAGCATCACCAGTTTATGCCTATTGTCCTGGCTTGATTAATAGCATCCCTTTCTGTTCTCAAAGCTGTCCCAGTTTGCACTATGAATATTATGGTTACCTGAGATAAAGTGATTCCCTGGGTCAAATGGGTTTTTTTTCTTATTTAATAATATTTGGACTTCTGTGTATCCACCGCTAGATGTTTTCAAGACTAGTAACTTCAAGTAAAAGTGACTGACTTTTTTAAGTATTCAAACATCTGCAGGGCACCTCTATAGTTTGGAACCTCTCCCTTATAAGATTACTATTTTTTAGTATTTTATTAGGCATGTTTTGCACATGATCTTGGGGGCCAGAGTGTGCTCCAAAATAACAGTAGTCTGCACCCTAACAATATACTGGCAACTTTCAGCCATTACACTTGGAAATTGAAATTAATTTCCCCTTCCCAACTCTGCCTTTAATGCCATGTATGTAAGATTATTTTTTAGGTAAAAGTGTCTCCACAGTTCAATGGAGCTGATGAACTGGGATGTAGAAAGCCACCCCACTGACAAGCTCATGCACTTGAGGTTGAAATGAGAGACGTGCTGTTAGTGAATGGCTACGGGCTGGCATTCAGATCTAGTTACAGGGCCATCCTGTGCAAGCGGGAGGCACTGACCACACATTTTCTTCCTAACTTCCCTTGCACTCCTCAGGGCATGGGTGATATACATTTGCTTTAATTACCTTGATGGCTTCAAGTATTTCTCTTAAATGACTAGCAGTTAATTCCCAGGTACATAAAAGATCCTCTCAAGCATCTCCTGGAGACACTAAACTGTTCTGGAAGGAGGAAACAATAAGATCAAAGAGGACTCAGGTGTCTACCTGGAATGGAAGAAGAAAAACAATTAGAGCAATGGTTCTTTACCATCACTGTGATAAGAATGCATATTCCAAGGCTCAACTTCTTGGACATTCCAATTCCTTTAATTTAAGATGGGATGTAGGAGTCTGCCCTTTAACAAAATCTATTGTGGGTGATTCTGAAGCAGTGGTCTCATAACCACTCTTTGAGAAAACTAGAGAAAGAATTTTGATTCTGAAAATTCATCACAGGAGAAGGTTACGTCAGCTCAGACCAAGGAAGACTAAGCTATCGTTAAAGGCAGACATCCCTGACACTGAAGTAAAGTAAGTTTTAATACACTCTGCATAGAGTACCAGAGTGGGCCTGCCTAAGATAAGACAGGCCCAGATGCTCATTCTGAGGCTCCTTTTATGTGGTTTTGGCAGGGCAGAGAGGTCCTTGATTGACAGCTGTTAGCTCTCTAGGCTTGTTCTGATTGGCGAAATGGGGACAGGGGCTGTGCTGTGCCTGTGCTTCTGATGTTTCTTATCTGGGGGGACCCTGGACATTTCCTGAGTCACTATTGGACCCTGTGGCTTCATCTGATTAACTCTCTGAGTCATTTCTGGCTTTTTGTCTCTATCTGATCAACTCCCTGAGTCATCTTTGAGGGACCCTCCCTCCTTTTCATCCTGCTCGTTTCTGTCTTTCTGCCTGACACAACAAACCAAAGGAAGTTGGCAAAAGCTTCATACACTACATTAGTATCTATAAAGGCCTGTTCCCATAGAGATTAATGCCCCTTCTAATCTCACCACCTGCAATGCAACAGCAAACACAGCAATTACAAAGTTCAGTGCACAGTGCTCGGCACACAGCCGACACTCAATAATGGAGAGACTGATGATGGATAGATAGCTGAATAGAAATTTTTCTGTGGAGGAACCTCTACAGACATTTGGGGCAAGGAGAGGATATGATTCATATGCTATGGACAAAAGGCTCTCTGCCATCTTTGACCACAGCCAAAGAACAAGAACTAAGGACACTGCTGGCACACATCCCCACAATGCCTGCTGCCAAAGGCTGTTATTTTTGGCACTTGCACCAATTACTTCACATTTTCTGGTCCCTACCTCCAATCCTTGGCTTTTTGTCCCTCACTTACATATTGCACTTGTAGTACTTATGGGCAGGATAGATTCCATCAAACTCAGGTCTTTGCCTTACAAGTAGGGCCACATTTGTGCATGGCAACTTAGAAAGGAAATGCATTCCTCAGGAAAGAAAGATGCTCTAGCTGAGGATGGACCATGGGAAAATAACTCCCCTCTATGGGCTCCTGGAACAATTTGTTGTGCCTTGTACAGTAGGGAGGCAACAATTCTCTCCCCAGATTACTCTGAAGCACTGTGAAGTAGAGGCAATTAATCTGGAAAAGCAGAGGTCAGTGAAGCAAAACAAATGAGCATGTGATCTCCAATCAAAAAGACCTTGATTTGAATACAAACACTGCCACGAAGAAACTGTTAGGCCTTAGGAAGGGAATTAACTCCTCCAAGTCTATTTCCAGCTCTGTAAGGTGCAATGACCACAATAATACTCCTGTATTTCATGGGATTGTTCTGGGGATTGGATAAATGAGATTAAAAAAAGCAAAGACCAATAAATGGATAAACTCTGAGCTTGCCTCTTACAGAGGGCAGGGTGCTGTCAGTCACGGCCCTCTTCCTGGTTCTACTGTGCAGGATACGCGTGAACTCAAAGGGCCACCCGTCAGGGGAATGCATGGGCAAGGGAGGCCTGTAAGATAAAACTGACCTTCTCAATTTGTTTTTAATTCCTACAACCTTTTCTAAACATAAAACCATTCCTGCTGTGGTGACAAATCTTAGGGGGGCTTGCCACCCAGCCATTTGAGAATCACTGACATGGAGGAAACTAGTGTGTAAGCTACTGATTTCCATCAGGCAAGAAAAAGTGATCAAACTTTACTTTTTGCCATTCAAATTGCTATAATAGTAAATATTTTTCTAAGCCACATGGGTCCCCTGCCCAATTTTGATGGGTTCTTGTCTTTGCATTGCCCACATGCCCTCCTATCCTCCACACACCCACAGAGTGACAAACTTACCGATTCCTTGGAACTCACTGGCCTAGACACAAAGCCCCACGTGGAGTGCAGGCCATGAAGCAGGACTAAAACTGCAAGTAAGGAGAATGCTGTCTCTTTGCAAATAGAGTTGACAATGGTGCATTTCCTGTAAGGGCAGATATGCCATCTCTTCCACCCATCATCCTGGGATTGTCTTCTTCACAATGCCTTTCCTTCTGCCATCAATAGGCCAGGTCTGAGGTCTTATGTACTGCTGTGGCAGAGATATAATGAGATCTGATGCCCTTTTTAAGGCTTAAAAAACTGTATTTTCCCTGTGAAAGGGCTGACCTTCATATTGCTGTAACAGCAAGAAGACACTGCTGCTACTTCATAAAACCAAGGCAGCATACCCATCTCAGTCCATCCTCAGTGGGTGAAGGGGTCCACCGGCAGCGAAGTACAGCTAATGCCAAAGGAAGCCATTAGGAACAGAAGCAGGGGGCATGCAAAGAAGAGATTCCAACTGAGCTCAGCTAAGTTCCCCTCCTGATAGATGCGGCAATATATCTGAGTTGGGGGTAGGGAAGGGAGTTGGTCTCTAACTTTGATAAGCCCTCTGCAGATGTTACCAGGCCACTTGAGTGATGACCTGGGATGCGGGTGGGCATGGGAGGCAAAAGGATTTATAAAAGCCACATCCCAATAGGTGGCTGGGATGCTTGCCCACCCTTGCCTGTCTCACCGAATCAACAGGGAGTCGCTGACTGCTGTGTGTGAGGAAAATAAAACAGGTTCATTTCACTGCACACTTCAGAGAAGGGGTAGAAGTAATGGGGAACTCAAATATATGGCAGCAGGTGGGAGCAGGAAGACTGTATTGGGCAATCTCAGTTGCACTGCAAATGGCACTAAGACCAGAAATTGAAGTCTGTGCTGCCTTGCTGGGAACTGGCTAAAGGACAGTACTCTTAAGTATAGGTATAATCCCACTGTGAGACATGAGTTTGCTTTTAGCCTCCTCACTGCCTCAGATCTTAACCTTGGATAAGACTGGGACCTTAAACTCTGACCACAGCCTGAGTCCCTAATCTTGACCAGCTGTTTGAAAAATCACACCAGGGCCCAGACAAAGCCGGAAGGATCAGTTTTTCTCCCTACATACAGCTAGAGAACCAATTCAAAGCAACATTTAGGGATGGTGGATGTAATATATTGTCTTTGTAGATGAAGACAGCAATGAAAAAACTGGGGCTGTAGAAAGGAGAAAGAAGGCTTGCCTTGAAAACCCTCCAAGAGCAGTTCCTCCTACAGGGCCGACCATTAGGCGGACTGCTACCTCTGATGAATTGGCTAGAGGTGTGGAGAGCTCCCCACCTACAGCCAGCTGAGGGAACGGGTCACTGATTTCTCCCACCTTGTCAGAGAACCTCATGGTGAGACAAAGAAAACTGGTAAATGTTGGCCCATAAGGTAACTGAAACATGGGCCTATGATAAGAGGATCTGATTTTTTGAGGAAGCAGATTTGGAGAAGCATGGGAACAGCTCCTGGCTGCCCCACTTTCTAAATACAAGACCTCAGGTAAGACAGTATACATGCTCTGAGCCTCACATTCCCCATCTATGACCTAAGGTTTCTAACAGTACTTATTTTATAGAACTAGTGTGAGGGTTAAATGAAATAATAAGAGTCAAAGTACTTAGCACAGGTCAGAGCACAGAATAATGACAGTTATTATAATTATTATTACCACCACTACTATAACACCATTCTATTCAGGCTTACCAATAGACTAGGATGGTCATTATTCAGAGCTGAGGTTTGGCAGCCATACTAGAGTTTCAGTATGTGCACCACCACTACATAGCTGTGAGCCTTTGGACAGTTCACTTACCCTCTCATAACCTCAGTTTCCTTTGTGTCTCTGTGGCTTGCTTACTTCACAGGATCGTGAGGATTGAATAAGCTAGCATATGTGAAACACTTAGAAATGGTGCCTGGCACATAGTAGGAGCCACGTAAATATTATCTAGTATTATTTTTACTTTGGTAAACATCTTGGGGTCTTGGCTTGCAGGTGCCCTTAGTTCACATTAGGTTCTCAGCTTGTGTTGCTAAACCACTAAAGCTGTAGCCCACAAATGAAGGTTTGAGACAACATCTGGTCATTAAGATTCTGTCAGCAAAGGCATGTGCCATCACACTTCTCCAGAATCCAACCCTCTGTCGTCTCCCATTTATGAGTCACTGAGATACCGTAGTTGTGTCTGTCATAGTAGATTATATTATGTCAACAGGACAATGCAACAACAGACACAACTGGCTGTGGCATGTAAGAAAATGACAAATAAGTCCCAGGAATTTGAAAAGACAGTTTCCCGAAGGGAGGGCAGGTACAGAGCCTGGATATGAAATGAAAACTGTTTACAAATTGAAAGATGGAGAAAGAGTTCCTTCATTCCAAAACTGGCCCTTGGCCAAGTTGCAAGTCCATACAGTTTATATGTATAGTTTCTTTCTAGTTTCTCACTGTACCCAATATTTGAATTGACTACTGTGGTACCCCAGTTAGGCTCCTCTTCCCTATAATGGACCCTTTCTCCAGAATGTTCAGTCTCAGCTCCCTCCTGTCTTGCCCCCAACCCAAAATTCTGCCTGGGACATATAAGGTTGTTCAGATCTTAAGACATTACTCTTCTCAGGGGTATATTTCATTTTAAAAGCCTCTAGGAGCTTTAGCCTAGGAAAATATCTCTATGAGACAAAAAAAAATTCAGGGATTTTTAGACATATGAAGACAAGTGTAAGAGATGAGACCAAGGGACAACTTTGGCTACTGAATTCATTCTTTTTTAAACAAATATATATTGATACTATGTATTAATTCTTTCCTAAGCACAAGAACTTCAGCAATTAAAAAATAAAATAAAAGATAAGGTCCCCAAACTTAGGGAGTTTGTGTTCTATTAGGGAAGAAAATAACTAGAAAATATAATTTTATATTATGTGAGCAATATGAAAGAAGTTTATTTAGCAGGGTGATAGAATACAGGGTGACAGAATAAAGGGTAACAGGGATGAGGCTACTGAAAATGTATATAGTGTGGAAGGGATGATCTCTTTGAGGTAATGACATTTGACCTAAGATTTGAATAGTGAGAAGGAGCCTGCCAGGCAGAGATCAGGATCACAGTAAAAACAATTCCAGGCTTGGAAAATAGTAAATTCAAAAGCCATGTAAGGGGAATTAAGTTGAAATTTTATAGGAACCGAAAGAAAAGCAGTGAACACGGAGCCAACTGGTAGCAAATAAGATTAGAGAAAAGCCTGTGGCCAGGTAATAGTGTTGTAGGCAAAGAAAAAGGGATTTGGCCTTAATTCTAATGGGAAGAATTTGGAAGGTTTTAAACAAAAGGGTGACAAGATTTGATTCACAATGTTAAAAGAATAAAACAAATAATATGAGCTAGGAGACACAGGCAGGAGGTAGGTCATACAGAAACTTTAAGTGTATGGTGAATCACAACACATTACTCTATGCACCTTACGTTCCTTAAAGGAGAGTGGAGGAGAACTCCTGAGATACTATAGCTGTACACCATAGCTTTGAAGCTTCATCTTTCTTTGTGGGCAAATAACACCCAGTTTCCCTAAAGTAAGGTTTCTTTTCTTACATTTGTACTTGAATTACTTTCTTAAATGTCATAAATGACTTCCTTCCTACAAATTATTTTTCTTTATTAATACATAGCATCCTTGTAATTTATGGAACTATGAACCAAATAACTTAGAATTTGAAATCTTTTCTAATTAATTCATGTAGAATAGTTATTTTGTCTTTTCCAATGTAACCAGTATTTCACCCAGTGTGGTCCATACAGTACCTGCTTCACAATCATGTGAACCTATGAAAGAAGCAAAATCTTGGACCTCACCCCAAACCTACTAAGCAAGAATCTCCACAGATGGAATCTTTTACTTGCTTGTTCCAAAAGCTCTCCAAGTGATTCTCATGCACACTTTTGAGAACCATTGTCCTAATTTTTCATGCCTTTGCTCCTACTGATGCTTATTTCTGGAGTGTTCTTTCTCTAAATCTCTGTAGGAATTCACAAAACCTTCAAGGTCCAGTTCAAATGTAACCTCCTCTATAAAAACTACCCTATCTTACTTTCTCCAATCCAAACAAATATGATTTCTCCTCTCACTATGTGTACCAATCAGGATATGGGAAGATGTCAACACTAGTGTTCAGGGTGCTGTTTGGTGCACTATAGTGGGACAACCGCACAGAGCTAGAGGATAATTGCTCTTCTGAAATCTGACTCAGCACACTTTATTTGAGGATTATGGAATGATAGACTTGAAGCTTGCTTATGAATTCCCAAATACTCTGGGCTACAGGGAGCCTTAAAGGACATAGTCCATTTTCCCTGATAGTCCATGCCATATACAAGTCAACAACAGCATTTCTTGAATCTTCTCTGCATGGACCATCTGGGACCACCTAGGTCACAGTCACTGTGCAGCTCTTCCTTAAGTGTAGATTGTTAGCCCAATACCAAACCTACTGAATCAGATTATCACACAGCATGGCCCAAGAATTCATCCCACATTCACTAATGGTTGACTATGGTGTTTCACTATGCTGTTCACTGTGAGCATTTAGGAGAGTGGGACAAAGTGAAACAAAGCAAAATCTGTTTGAAGACACTAAAGAGATAACAAGAGAGAGAATTCAGGGCCAAGATCTGAAAGAAGGGAGAAATCGGAAGAGGTGAGCCTGGACTTTGGGGTTGCTCTTTCTCTCAAGGCAATTACCAATTATGAAAGAAAAAGTATCATACTAAGGCTGAGAAGCTAAGAAAAGTGTTCTGTAATCTCACATAGATGGGAGGACAAAAACTGGGATTTAGGTCCTGCCAGGAGCTCCTGCTAAATGTTACAGGTTTTCAATTGGTATCTTCAAATGGCTATGCCTTAACAGTAAGATTTCAGCAGAAACAGATGAAGTGCCAAATGGCTACAGCCACTGAATCACTTTAAAGTCCCTGGCCTAACTGCATGCCAGAAACCACAACAAAAAAATCCCCTCTGGAGAAAGGGAACATCATTCAGTTTTGAATACTTCTACAATTATTCGTACTTGAAGTGGGGTATGCAATCAAAAATAACCAATCATACTAAAAGACAATTATCCAAAAGCTAAGAAAACTAAAACAGATTCACAGGCAATCCAGATATTAAAAATATACAGAAAATTGAAATAACTATGATCAATAGGTTTAAGGAATTAAACAATAAGATGGAAAATTGTGATAAGGTGCTGGAAATTATAAAATAAAATGAAAGCTCTAGAGTTGAAAAACCAATTAGTCAAATTAAGAACTCAGTCCAGTGTTTAAAAGCAAATTAGACAACACAGAAGAAATTATTAGTAAACTACAAGTTACGAAAGTACATAATATATAGACCTGAACAAAGCATGACTAGACAAAACATCAGATGACTTAGAATGGACTTCAAGACACATATTGCACATAGTGACATTGTCTAACAAATGAATGATAGTGTTCCCAAAGGGAAAAGAGAACTAGAATGGGGCAGAGGTGATATTGAAAAAATAACAGCTGATATTTTCAAAACTGATGAGAGACATCAGGGCACAGATTTAAGGGAGCACAGATTCAAGTATTCAAGCAGGACAAACACAAATAAAACCACATTTAGAAACATACCTTAGTGAAGGTGCAAAAATCATCACAAACAGAAACTCATAAATGGTTCACACAGCGTTAAAACTGATATACAAAAGATACTTTCAAAGGGAGGGCGGAAATAACTAACTTAAAATTCTACTCTCAGTGAAAATATTCAAAAACGATGACAGAAGAGAACAATATGGAAAGGAGAGAAAAGTAATTTTATAATGAAGAAACCTGGCAAATACTACTTCAGCCAGATGATTAAGGTTAATTGTAAATCGATAAGTCACTTTACCTCTGTGTCCCTTTTCCCCAAACCAACCACCCTAATCATGAGGAATATATCAGACAAATCCCAAATAATGGCCAGTCTATAAAACAGCCCACCAGTATTCTTCAAAACTGTTAGTGTTATTAAAAAGCAAGGAAAAGGATCCAGGTACAAGGAAAAAATTAACAATTTCACAGACTCTTCTACAACGTTGGTAGGAATGTAAAACTGTGCAGCCAGTATGGAGGTTCCTCACATAATTAAAAATAGAAATACCATACAACCCAGTAATTATATCCATGGGTTTTACCTGAAGAACACAAAAACATTAATTCAAAAAGATATATGCACCCCTATGTTTACTGAAATATTATTTACAATAGCCAAGATATAGAAGCAACCTAAGTCTCCATCAATGGGTGAATGGAAAAGGAAGACACAGTATATACACACAATGGAATATTACTCAGCCATAAGAAAGGGACTTTATAAAAGAATAAATCTTGCCTTTCACAACAGCATGGATGGACCTTAATGTTATTATGAAAAGTGAAATAAGTCAAAGACAAATATCATATTATTTCACTTATCTATAGAATCCAAAAAACAAAATGATAAACAAATAAAATAGAAATAGACTCATAAATACCAAGAACAAACTGGTGGTTACCATATGGGAAGGGTGTAGGGGGATGGGCAAAATAACGTGAAGGGGATTAAGAGGTGCAAACTTGCAGTTATAAAATAAATAAGTCACTGTAATGAAAAGTACAGCACAGGGAATATGTTGGGGAATATGTTTGGTAACTTTGCATGGTAACAGATGGTTGCTAAACTTGTTATGGTGGACATTTCATAATATATATAATTGTTGAGTATGTTATACACCAGAAATTAACAGAATATTGTATGTGAACTATACTGCAACTGAAAATGCTTAAAATAAATAAGGCAATAAAGAAAAGGTAAGAGCATAGAAATGGTGGGACAAATAAAAGATACAAACAACTAGTTAGAAAGTATAGTTAAACCTAAATAGATCAATAATTTCATTAAATATAAATGACATTAAAACTCCAATACAAATACATAGATTACCAATCTTGATTAAGAACAAGAACTATGTGCTGCTCACAAAAGATGTATCTTAAATATAAAGACACAAAAAGGCTGAAAGTTAAAAGACAGAATAATTGAAAGAAGCTAAAAAAAATATTACACTTTCATTAGACAAAAAGAGATGGCATACTTCTAGTAAAACAGAAAAATTTGACTTGAATGTAAGACACATGGCTGATGTTGAGGAGAGACACTGTATTTTGATGAAACATTCTATTAATAAGATGTGGTAATTTTAATTTGTATGAACCTAAGAATATTACATCAAAATATGTTAAATGAATATTGATAGAACTAAAAGAAAAACAGAAGCCAAGTTAGATTTATTCTAGGAATGCAAGCCTAGTTTAACTTTCAAAAACAAATCTTTGCAATTCACCATATGAATAAAATCAAGAAAAAAAAATAAGATCACTTAAAATGAAGTGAAGTATTTGATAAAATTCAGAATCCATTCATGGTTTTTAAAAATAACTCTTAAACTAATAATAAAAAGAAACAACTTTAGGCTAAGGATTTACATAAAACTTATAGCAAATATAATACTTTATGGCCAAATGTTGAAAGCTTTATTCCCTGAGATCAGGAATAAGACAAAAATATCCCTCATCATTGCTTGTGTTCAGCACTGTACTTAAGATATTCACTTGAGCAAGAGGTCAAAGAAAAAAAACAATTAAATGTTAAAGATCTGGAAAGGAAGAAATAAACCTCTCAATATTTTCAGATGATAAAATTGTATATATGGAAAATATAAAGGAATCTAAGAGTAAACTAATATAATTTAATAATAAGCACCATGAGTAGATACAAGGTTCATATACACAGAGCAATTGTATCCTTATACAGTATCAACAAATAATAAAAACACAGATTTTTTAAAGGTACCATTTACAATAGCAACAACAACAAAAAAAAACCCAGTAAGTCTAATGAAAGATACATTCTATACAGAAAAGCTATAAGGCATTGTTGGTAGAATTTAAAGAAGACTGAAATAAATGGAGAAATATACCAAGTTTATAGATTGGGAGATTTAGTATTTTAAAGGTGTTGATTCTCCCAAGTTGATCTACCTACAGTTTTATTACAATTCTAATTAAAGTCCTACTGTTTTGGTGGAAATGAGCAACATAATTCCAACATTTAAGTGGAAATACAAAGAGCCAAATATGGTCAAAGCAATCTTGAAAATGAAAAACCCATGTTGGAGCACTTATACTATCAGATAACCAGTACTTATTTTAAAGCCACAATAATTAAGACAGTGTGGTATTGGTACAAAGAAATCAGTGGAATATAATATGAAGTCCAGATACAAACCAATGCATATGTGGACACTTGATTAATGACAAATGTAGTACTGGAAAGCAGTGGTAAAAGGAAGTATTGGATTGCTTAGATATCCATAGGGAAAAAGAGACATGACACCAACACCATGCACAAAAATCACAGATTAACATCTGAAAAATTAATCAACAGAACTTCCACAGAATAACATAAGGCAATATCTTCAAGACCTTGGGGGTGGGAGAAGACTTCTAACCTGAAGGAATATACAGTGAATGGGAGTTTATTAGAATTAGTAACTTCTATTCAAAAGGAGACACCATTATGAAAGCAAATATACAAGCCACCAGATGGTTTCTGTGACACATAACTGACAAAGGGTACATATCCAGAATAAAAAATATCAAAACAATGTTGAATGAAATAATCCATATTCAAAAGTGTACAAACTATTTGATTCAAATTTTATAAAATTCCAAATAAGCAAACTTAATCTATTTACTTAGAAATTAGTATAGCAGTTACCTTGGGGAAGCTAATGGGAATAACGAATATAAAGGGATATCTGGAGGCTTGTAATGCTATCTTTATTAACCTGTGTTATAGTTATAACAGGCATTTTTACCTTATGCTCATCACTGTAATTTTTCTAGTCTGGGTCAGAAAGTCACTCCACATCACTTTGGACCTTCTAACAGCTTCTTGGTTGACTCAGTCCCCTCAGTACCATGGCCATCTCTCTGTTCAAAGCTTGACATAATGATAAGCACAAAGCTTACCATTTAAAAGGTAACTGGCTTTTTACTGACGTGAGTGAGAGAGAGAGAAAGATAGTAATAAAGCAAATAAAGAAAAGAAGTAGGGATCTATAAAGGGCAGGCATCACTTAGTACAAAACTATTTGAGAACACATTGTCAAAAACACAGGAAGCCAAAAGTTGGAAGAGCTGTATCCACTGCATAACACCTACTCACCTATCACATAGGGTCTGATACAATAGAAGTGAAAAGGGTGTGCATAAGGCCATTCTCCAGATTTTTCTTTATATATTTTAAGACTTTTCTTTATACACATACACACTAACACATATTCACCACCTTCACCATCCCTATTCCTAATATCCCTTTCTTCATACAATGTCAAAGTTAGTGTCTCACCTGAGAGGAATTGCCCTGAGTAAAGTTCACTCTGGATTTGGTGAAACCAAATAAGAACAATGGAATGTTAGGGGTAAAAGGGTTTATACCAGGCTTTATTCTCATGGTGGCAGGTCAAGTGCTGGAATCATTTCTGCCTCTGGAGCATTCCTAATCTGTTTCCATCTCTCCCTACAGGATGAGCACTGGATGGAGCTCCTTATATAGTAACACCAACAATAATGGCTTATTGCCAACTGTGTGTAAGCATTAGCCTACACAGTAGGCTAATTACATCATCATAGTCGATGTAGTTCAGGGTCAGGTAAGGATCGTGGCCATAACAACTTTCATTTTCCCTACATTTAGTACCACCTTTTCCTTATTGATAAAACAGCTGAAACAGCTAAGGTCATGAGCTTTGCCTTAAAGCCAAGGAAAGACAAGCAGGAAAGATTCAGGCAGGAAATGATCTAGTCTAATGCTTTTCAGAAACATCAGTGTGAATAATGATCACCTGGAGGAATTCATTAACGTACCAATTCTCAGACCTTTCTCCTAGAGAGTTTACATTTTTAAAGTACTGTAAGTGATTCTGCTGCAGGTTGTTGTATGGGATGAAACACTGATCTCACTCATCATGCCATATATATTAACTCTGGGACTATTGTTTTAAATTTATTTTCAAGGTAGAAAAATCTATAAAATTTACCAACTGTCATAATAATTCCTATTTTCTGAAAACTTGCACTTGGATTTGAATTTGTTTGCAACAGAATAACATCATAACATGCACTAAGGAAACCAGCTATTTAAAGGAACCCCATGGTGAATCCTTCTGTAAAGTGAAAAATTATCTCTTCATTTATTTGTTGCATGAATCCAGATTTTTCATATCTGAGTTCACCTGCTGGGAAGAAATGTTCTCCCATTGTCTAGGTCATCTTGGTAGCCTTCTGTTCAATATGTGACCTTCTCACAATTCTGTGATTTACATGGAACTATGTAGAGAAGCAAAGAACTAGAGTTGCATGCTAACTAGAGCAAGTGGATTGAAGGGCTGCCAGGATTCAGCAGGACAAAAGATCAAAGGAGCTTAGGCCTTTGTATGGAAGAAAAATTAAAGTAAAAGAGAGGAGGTTAGAAGCAAGAGAAGGATTCTGTAACACTGATTACTATGAAGAGATGTATTATGAGGTTCAAGAGCCCTAAGTTTGAGGTGTAGTTTTTTGCAAGCTGAAGAAGGAATTAGTGGACAACACTGAGTCACCAGTTCCTTCAATACCCAGGGAAGCTTAGAGAAATCTCTAACCTGATCTGGAATAAAAAAGAGGAACTAGGATGTAAAGACTTAGAGAACCAAGAAGGGAAGGATGTAGGTCAGAAAGGGGCTGTATTTAGAGTACATAGTAACAAGGTTGCTTGTATGTTTAATTCCTTCCTCTTTAACCTTCTGTGCCCTGTTATAGCTTCAGACATAGAGTAAATCTGTTAAACCCAATGAGAATAGCCAAAAATGATGGTATCAAAACGAACTACTCTGGATTGAATGAATATCATATATCTCAGGTCACAGCCCAAAAAGAAGCCCTGATGCTTAAGTCACAGCAGCAAAATCAAGATGAGACTTTCTGAATCATACAATCTACATATTAGGTCAAACAAGAAGTCAAAACTATGGCAAGAAGATCCAAATGTCTATCATGAAACCTGTGCCATTGGTGTTTAAGCACAATAAATGAGATGACATAATAAGATTCTGAGGATAATAGAATACTGTGATGGGCCAAGATCTACTTTAGCACAAATTCAATTCAACAAATTATTTCTATACACCTAACATTTGCCCAGTACTATGGAGGACAAATGTAAAGATAAATCAAACACAACTCCTACCTTATAGAAGATAATAATCCATAAATGAAACAAGATGTGCACAATTACCTCAGTTTGAAGAACAAGCTAAAATGCCATAGATATCTCTCAAATCCCAGGAAACCCACCAGTTATTTTTAGTTACTCAGAAGGGTTAATCAGAAAAAAATGCACAGTAAATAGAATTTTATGTTTTTTAAATAATAACAGCATATCAAACCAATCCATCTGGGAGATAGCTGGTGTCCTGTCTCACATTATCAAGCATGATCAAGATCAGGGGAATAGATGAAGGAAAGAAAATTTTAGGATGGCATCATATACAAAAATCATCCTTAACTCACATGCCAAATGGTTCATCACTGATGTCTGGGAAAAAATAAAGGTAGTGTTACTGGCTGAGAACACTGCTTTTTTCCCAAGATTGTGTCTCAGAGGTGATGAAGAATGAAGCCAGAAGACAAGAGTGCAGAGCAACCAGCAAAGCTCTTTTAATGAGAGAAAACAGAAAGCTCCTGCTACTCAAGATGGGCTCCATAGAAGAATGTCATGAGGGCTGTACTGTCTGGGGTTTATATTGCCTACTGAGATGAGGAAGTCCCACCCCATCTGGACTTAATAGAGAACTGAACTAACGACATCACAGCCCACTGTTGATTGGCTGAAAGTTCAATGCTTCATTTGCATAGGGCATAACCAATTGGAGCTGAGGTCTATCTAACTGAGTGTACTTTTGAATGGCTGAGTTGGATTGGAGCTTCTTGAAACTTATAAGGGCCTTGAAACTTACAGGGGCCCTGAACTCTATCTGCCTGTGTGCCTCTATCACATGCCTTAGTAGGAAACTAAGAGCTGGGCTTCTGAAATACAGCTCTATCTTTAGCTGTCCCTTTGGCAAGTCTTCCTGTCCCACACAAACATGATATAGCAGGACTCCAAACTCTGCCATAAGCAGAAAGGGCTTCTCTTCCCAGAAATGCCATCATGCCCCAGAGTTCATTCTACCAAGAATTTAGACTCTGGTGACTTCCCCAAAAGAT
This sequence comes from Manis pentadactyla, assembly GCF_030020395.1. Lineage (NCBI taxonomy): Eukaryota > Metazoa > Chordata > Mammalia > Pholidota > Manidae > Manis > Manis pentadactyla. Next base: position 118,327,203 of record NC_080038.1, on the reverse strand, counting down.
CTGGTTGCTCTCCTCTATGTCAAACTTGAGGATCTGACATGACCTCTAAGCATCCTCATTTACCTTGAAACATTTTTCAATACTGTAGATCCAGTATCCTTGATGTTCTGTGCCTATCTTTGAAACAAATTTATGTATCTCCAAGTCATACTATTTTGGGTGGTCAATAAATTTCAACTGTTAAACCAGTGGTTTTCAAATTTTGTTTTAGGAATGGAAACTTTTTTTCACCCCAAATGGTTAGGAAATCAAATATATAGGAGATCAAAAGGAAACTGGTATCTTGAAGCAGGGGCTGTGAATGTATGAATTCCTGCTGCCTAAGCCTCTATCTTTTCCCCAGTCTCTTAGTGGCTCCTGAGGGAGCTTTGCAGAACCCCCAGGAGAAAGATATCCTTTTAACTATTATTGTATCAGGGTAAAAATGTTATTTTAATAACTGCACAGGGTCCCTCAGAAAAAGAATGATAATATTTTTAACAAATAACAAGATGGTCAACTGGATATAAAAGATAAGGCTATTAGGGTCTGGATTGAAAAGTAAAAGTTTAAAAACAGCAAATTAAATGCCCTTGCATAAGAATTGAATAAAAGTCTGCAGTGACGGAGAAGAAAAAAGGGTATTCGTGATGTGAAATTTCCCCAAATGCAAAAGCTTATATAGGTAGGTGGGTGTTTGTGGAAACCAAAGAAATGTGACTGTGGCCCCAATTCTGGATTGGCATGGGAGAAAGAGGCTGGTAAGAATGAGAACTCAGTGAAAGCAATAGCTTAGAACCAAAGTGATAACAAAATGTGAGTCTCTTTAAATTTACAAACAAAAAAAAAAACCTGGGAGGGCAATGAACTTCCAACAGAATGTGGGATAGCACCCTCGCATAATCTTATCTAAACTTCAAAGAGCACAACTTGATTTAGGTCCAAAAACTTCTATTTGGCACATGAGTGGACTGTGATAGTTCTGTGTCTGAGGTCGGAATGAAAAGCATTGAAAAATATTTCCCTCTTCTCCTTCTAAGACTTTAGCCCTTACAAAGAGAAAGAGACAGAGACAGAGAGACTGATTCTAATTAGGGGACTTCCCTAATACTCTCAGAAAAAAGTGGAGAAAAAGCAGAAAAGGGTAGAACAGAAACAAGAGAGGAGTTGGAGAAAAGGTAGGCATTGAAAAAAAAACAGAAAAAGAAGAGGCATGGCATAAAGTAAGACACATAGGAGACTAGGAAAAGGGGGAAAATATAATTTGAGGGCAAATTTTCTATCCAAGTCAGGGAATCACCTTCCAGTCTTCAGATCTCAGATACTCTGTGTCAACCACATGTGCACACACTTGCTATGTACCCAAGTTGTTTATATCTCTAGGAGAGACTGTTATCTCGAGCACAGCATTCTATAAAATTTCTTCTATTTCTCATGACTTCTACAGATCATATTCTAGTACCCCTCACAAATGATACTCAGTGAATGCTGGTGAAATGGAAAAAAAAAACACTCCTGGGTCTCCTCCTCTCTTTGTCCAAATATACATCCTTTCAGAACCCCTCCAGGAGTACTGAACTACCTAAAAATCCCCTAACACATTGTGCTATTTCAAATCCCTGAGACTATACATTCTAGGTTCCTTGCCAGAAATGTCTTTCCCCACTTTATCTGCCAAATTCCTATTTCCTTACCTTATGCCCACTTCTATTTTCTTTATCATGTAACACATTCACTACTATCTACATAATTTGCTTCACCAACTGAACTGTGAGATTTAGAAAGAAGTCCTGTCTCAGGCACTGTAGTATTCCTAATGCTTCATTCTTTCATTCAATGAGTATTTGTTAATTATCTATATCTATCTTCTTAGCCAATCTGTGAACTCCTTGAGAACTTTGACTGCATTATTGATACCTCTAGATGACTAGGAGCCAGCACAGTCCCTAGAACACACCAGGTACTCAGCATATGTTGGTTGAATTTATTTAATATAGTAATTGTAAAACACTTTCAACCTCTGACTATAACCTGAATGTCTTATGTATGAAAGATCAGCAAATAGAAAGATTTTAGAATAGTCTTTTTGACAAAGACATTACTCCTCCAAGAGCTTTCATCTGCTGTCACAGAAAGAAAAGTTTCTGTTTCTGTGTCTTAGCATTAAAAAGTTTTGTATGAGTGTCTGTTAAACAGTTAGGCTAGTCTAGTGAAGTAGTTAAAAGAAAAGTCATTGGAATCAGACAAATCTAGGTCCAAATTCTGACTGCTACTTACTGTGTGACCTTGGGCAAGTCACCTGATCTGAGTCTAAATTTCATCACCTAAAAAACGTGGAAAAAAATATTGATTCCCCACATTAAATATGTAGTAAAGCATTTAGCAGATATTAAGTGCTCAATTAGCATTAGTGAACAATATTGAAAAGTATTATCAAGGTTTAGTGTACATTCCACAGGCCCTTTACAAAGCATGGTTATAGTTTAAATGTTGTCCTTTAAATCCCCACCCACCACTCTCCAAAAGTCCTTCCTTAGCTTTTAGCAGAGGTCCAGACTACAGAACTCTTTGAAAAGGGACAGGAATACTCCTTTAAGATTTCAGAGGCTTTGGGACATTCTTATCAGTGTCACCAGGCTTACTTCTGCATTTAGTGCAAAATATCCCACAGGCCACAAAGCAAATGAAGCAGGTCACCATCTGAAGTTTGGCTCCCTGTGAGGAAGCAACTTCTCTATTATCCCTGTGAGGAAGCAACTTCTCTATTAAAAAACATCTTGCTGTATTTTGAATATCTGTATTTTACAAAACATCTTTTGATGAAAAAAATGGATGCGGGGACTTTAAAAAATGAGAAGCTAGGCTGAGAGTGAACAGAAATAGTGCTAGAATTATTACTAGGGAAACCAATTGTATGCAGATGGCCTGGCAAATGGTGGATGTGGGGGAGGTGTTAGCAGCCTGGAGCAGCATGGAAACTGGCAAGCAAAGAAAGGGATAACTGGAAAAGGGCTATTTCAAGGATTCACTGTGCTGGCAAGAAGCCATAAAACATGTCATCAACCTCATTTTTTGTTCCTTCTGATTCCATTCAGTAGAATGTTTGCGGTTAGAAAAGACTTTAGGCTCCAGGTCAGGAGTTGGCAAACTTTACCTGTAAGGGCTAGATTGGAAGTATTTTGTGCTTTTCAGACCCTATGGTCTCTGTTACAACTATTCAACTTCACTTTGGAGCACACAAAGAGCAACAAACAATAGGAAATGTGGCTGTCTTCCAATAAAACTTTATATATAAAAACTGCCTGCAAGCTAGATTTGGCCCATTGGTCATAGTTTGACCACTTCTGCTTATTTTCATAATGAAGTTATTATCCATCATTACATGGATATTCATTCATCATCAGATGAGTTCTCATTCGTAAGAATTCATCTAAGGGTGGCAAGAAAAGAAGCCCAGGAAGAGTGTTTCTGGGAAATGGGAACACCATATGCAGAGCCAAGATCATGAGGTTACAGCCCTTAGCTAATTATATGACCTTGGGTAAACTACATAATCTATGCCTCAGCTTCCTTATCTGTGAAATGAGATGGTTGGAAGAGACGTCCTCTATGATCCTTTCCATTGCCAGAATTATGACTTTCCTGTTAGAGCAGTGATTGTAAAATGTTTTTCAGCCCACAGTTGAATGTTTTGTTTAACAAAGTTTTATACAGAAGCCCTAAACACATAATAGATGAAAATGGAGTTAGTCTATTTGAAGCTGTAGAAGGAAACTTAAACCCTGTCTTTCCTATTACCAATTTAAATTACTGACCATTCCCAAACCTTTGATTCTCATCAATAGTTTTAAGAATACCCTGTTATATTGCATGGTGCTCTGGAGATTAGAGGGGCTGAAAAGCAAATTCTGAGACTAAGACTGTGAACAGGTTCACACAAAGGGCTGCCCTGGGACAAAATAAAACCAGGTACTTGAAAAGACTATTCAACAGTCAGAGTCTGCTAAAGGGGAAAGGGTTTAGGAGAAGGAATAGGTGGACAAAATCATCCTGGCACACTCAGCCCAGAAGGCTGGAAACTTTCAGGAGCTTCAGGCGAACTATCCCCCTAATTGGCAATGCAGCTCCAAGTCCCCTCACCATGATAAGCAGCTCCTTACACCCCACTGGCACCTGCACGCAAAGGAGCTGTCCTTACCATTGCTACAGATGAGCCAGAAGGCAGCCCAGCCTACAACAACTATAAAGCTTAACACAGAGGCTTCCCCCTGCATGTGGGTAACCATCCCACACCCAGAGGCTGCTCTCTGCATGCAGTTAACTGACACAGACAGTGGAGACAGGCACTGAGACTGGAAAACATGAAAGGGCTATGGTCTTGTGGCAGAACCCACACCACTGGCCGGCAACCCCACCATTGCCCTAGGCCATCCCTAGGGCCACCCCACCCACAGAAGGTTAGAGGATTAACCCAGAGACTGCTCCCTGTGCATGCTTAACAGAAAAAAACAGCAGAGAGAGGCATGGGGACCAGCAAGCAGGAAGGAACTTTGTCCTCCCAGCTGACACGCACATTGCAGTGACCAATCCCATCGCTCCAGAACTATGAAAAGGCAGAAGAAACTTATCCAGTCCAAAATCCCTCAAACACCAGAAAAAGGGCTTACTGAGATTGAAATCACCAATCTTCCTGAAAAAGATTTCAAAACAAAAGTCATAAGCATGCTAACAGAGCTATAGAAAAATATTCAAGAGCTAAGGGATGAATTAAGGAGGGAGATAACTGAAATGAAACAAACAATGGAAGGACTTAAAAGCAGATTAGGAGAGGTAGAGGAGACAGTAAATAGAAGAGAAATCAGAGAACAGGAATACAGAGAAGCTGAGGCAGAGAGAGAAAAAAGGATCTCTAGGAATGAAAGAATATTAAGAGAATTGTGTGACCAATCTAAATGGAACAATATTCGCATTATAGGTGTACCAGAAGAAGAAGAAGAGAGAAAAAGGAATAGAAAGTGTCTTTAAGAAATAATTGCTGAAAACTTCCCCAGTCTGTGAAAGGAAATAGTTTCTCAGGCACTGGAAGTCCTCAGATCTCCCAACACAGGAACCCAAGGAAGACAACACCAAGACATATAATAATTAAAATGGCAAAGATCAAGGACAAGGACAGATTACTGAAAGCAGCCATAGAGAGAATAAAAATCACCTAAAAAGGAAAACCCATCAGGCTATCTTCACACTTCTCAACAGAAACCTTAAAGGCCAGAAGGGAGTGGCACGATATATTCAATACAATGAAACAGAAGGGCCTCGAACCAAGAACACTCTACCCAGCAAGGTTACCATTTAAATTTAAAGGAGGGATTAAACAATTTCCAGAGATGCAAAAATTGAGGGAATTTACCTCCCACAAACCATCTCTGCAGTGTATTTTAAAGGGACTGCTCTAGATGGAAGTGTGCCTAAGACTAAATAGCTATCACCTGAGAAAATAAAAGCACAACAAAGGAAGTAGACCAAATAAATATTAACCAAATGGAAAATTAAATCAGCTACCCACAAAGTCAGTCAAGGGATAAACAGAGAGTACAGAATATGATACCTAACATATAAACAGTGGAGGAGGAAGAAAAAGAATGGAGAGAAAAAAGAATCATCAGACTGTGTTTCTAATAGTGTAATAAGTGAGTTAAAGTATACTGTTAGATAGTAAAGAAACTTCCTTTGAACCTTTGGTAACCACAAATCCAAAGTCTGCAATATGGATAAAAAACAAGACCCGTCTTTATGTTGCTTACAAGTAACTCACTTCAAACCCAAATACATACACAGAGTAAAAGTGAAGGAATAGAAAAAGATATTTCATGCAACTAATAGGGATAATAAAAGCAGGTGTTGCAGTACTTGTATCAGACAAAATAGACTTCAAAACAAAGAAAGTCACAAGAGACAAAGAAGGACATTACATAATAATAAAGGGGTCAGTCCAGCAAGAGGATATAACCATTATAAATACCTATGCACCCAACACGGGAGCACCTACATATGTGAAACAAATACTAACAGAATTAAAGGGGGAAACAGAATGCATTGCATTCATTTTTAGGAGACTTCAACACACTACTCACTCCAAAGGACAGATCAAACAGACAGAAAATAAGTAAAAACACAGAGGCACTGAACAACACACTAGAACAGATTAACCTAACAGACATCTACAGAACTCTACACCCAAAAGCAGCAGGATACACATTCTCCTCAAGTGCAGATGGAACATTTTCCAGAATAGACCACATACTAAGCCACAAAAAGAGCCTCAGTAAATTCAAAAAGATTGAAATTGTACCAACAAACTTCTCAGAACACAAAGGTATAAAACAAAAAATAAACTGTACAAAGAAAACAGAAAGGCTCACAAACACATGGAGGCTTAACAACATGCTCCTAAATAATCAATGGATCAATGACCAAATTAAAACACAGATCAAACAATATATGTAGACAAATGAAAACAACAGCCCAACACCCCAACTACTGTGGGATGCAGCGAAAGCAATTCTAAGAGGAAAGTATATAGCAATCCAGGCCTATTTAAAGAAGGAAGAATAATCCCAAATGAATGTCTAAATTCACAATTTTTAAAACTGGAAAAACAAGAACAAATGAGGCCCAAAGTCAGTAGAAGGAGGAACATAATAAAGATCAGAGAAGAAATAAATAAAATTGAGAAGAATAAAACAATAGAAAAAATCAAAGAAACTAAGAGCTGGTTCTTTGAGAAAATAAACAAAATAGATAAACCCCTAGCCAGACTTATTAAGAAAAAAAGAGAATCTACACACATAAGCAGAATCAGAAATAAGAAAGAAAAATCATTATGGACACCACCAAAATACAAATAATTATTAGAGAATACTATGAAAAATTATATGCTAACAAACTGGATAACCTAGAAGAAATGGACAACTTTCTAGAAAAATACAACCTTCCAAGACTGACCCAGGAAGAAACAGAAAATCTGAACAGACCAATTACCAGCAATGAAATCTAATCAGTAATCAAACAACTACCCAACAGGGCTCTCTTGTCCCCTCCTGGTGTGAGCCAGGATCTCTGTCCTCTTACTTTATCTCTAAATAAAAGCCTCTCCCTGGCTCTCCTACCTTGGGTGTTTTCTAAGTTCATTCTTTGACTCTGCAAACAAGTTCACTGGCATCATTTTTGGGGGCTCATCCAGGATAGCTTCAGAGGTGAGTAGTGGCATCTGAGTCTGCCTTTTTCTTTCACTGTCCTTATAGAAGGAAGCCATCTGTGGCACACAACATAGGGCACTCATCAGCCACTTAAACGGGACTAGCCCAGCTGCCAATCTCAAAGTCTCGAGTGACAGGTTCCCCTGCACCTCCCTCAGTGGATCTACATCTCCCTTGGGAGCCGGGAAAGTCAGCTGAGTGGAGGCCCGGATTCCCTTTCAGAGGCATCTCCTCAGATGCAAGGGACTGAAGAAAGCCATGGGCAACTGCAGGAGTCTAGGCTGAGGCTACACTTCAGCGGCTTTTCAAAGGCCCAGGTGTCTGGAATCAGACCCCAACAGCCCGACTGGGTATCCATGAGGAGTGTCTCTCTCTTTCTCTGACTTCCAGCCTGCTTTTCAGACCACTCTGGACTCTGACTGAGGCAGGGGGTGTTCTTAACTCTCTTCTAACTTCATCAATTTTATAGAACCCAATGCTTACCACCTCAAGGTGGGAAAACTATGCTTCGCTCTTATTCCTGACATTTTTTTATCTCATAAAAATGTGTCTGGGCACCCATTAGCCACTTAAAAGATAATTAGCATAGGCTACCAGTCTTAAGTCTCAGGTTGAAAGGATTCCCGGTGTCTGCCACTCCTTGATCCCCTGCCTCCAGAAGGACGGGAATGTCAGGGAGTGGCTGAGCCAATTTCCTACTTTCCTATCCTAATCTGTGAACTCCAAGGGCAGACAGGACAAGTAAACAGTAGTCCTGGATCTTGGCTCCAGCTGATTGATTCAATGGCGCTCAATGAACCTCCATCTAGGCTGCTGCCTATATGAGAGTTGGCGATGACCTGCGCAACCTCTTGTCTCACAGGTAAGATTTCTTACAGTGGGTGACTAGCAGGATGATTCCCAGGCAGTGACAGAAACTGGTGTTTAAGAGTATAAACATCTGCATAATTATCCATGGCAGCTTCTGTCTGAATTCTATCTCTGGCCTTGGAAAAAATTCCCCTGTTCTTCATTCAAACTGTTCCTCTTATCTGCACCATTTTCCTTTTTATCACATTACTAAATATCCTCAACTGCCTATAAAACCTCTAGACAATGCACAACTATGGGCTCTCTTGTCCCTCCCTGGCGTGAGCCAGGAGTTCTGTCCTCTCAGTTTATCTCTAAATGAAAGCCTCTCCCTGGCTCTACTACCTTGAAAAAAAAAACTACCCAAGAACAAAATCTCTGGACCAGATGGCTACACCACTGAATTTTATCAGACATTTAGAGAAGACATAATACGCATTCTCCTTAAAGTTTTCCAAAAAATAGAAGAGGAGGGAATACTGCCAAACTCATTCTATGAAGCCACCAACACTCTAGTACCAAAACCAGGCAAAGATACCTCAAAAAAAGAAAACTACAGACCAATATCCATGATGAACATACATGCAAAAATACTCAACAAAACATTAGCAAACCGAATTCAAAAATACATCAAGAGAATCACATCATAATCAAGTGAAATTCATTCCAGGGATGCAAGGATGGTACAACATTCAAAAATGCATCAACATCATCCCTTTATCAATAAAAGGACAGAAATCACATGATCATCTCCATACATGAAAAAGCATTTGACAAATTCAACACCCATTCATGATAAAAACTCTCAACAAAACGGGTATACAGGGCAAGTACCTCAAAATAATAAAGGTCATATATGAGAGACCCACAGCCAACATCATACTTAACAACGAGAAGCTGAAAGCCTTTCCTTTAAGATCGGGAACAAGACACAGATGCCCACTCTCAGCACTTTTATTCAACATAGTTCTGGAGGTCCTTGCAACGGCAATCAGACAACATAAAGAAATAAAGGGCATCCAAATTGGTAAAGAAGAAGTTAAACTGTCATGGTTTGCACATGACATGATATTGTACATAAAAAGCCTAAAGAAACCACTCCAAAACTACTAGATCTAATATCTGAATTCAGCAAGGTTGCAGGATACAAAATTAATACACAGAAATCTGCTGCATTCCTATACACTAATGATGAACTAGCAGAAAGAGAAATCAGGAAAACAATTTCATTCACAATTGCACCAAAAAGAATAAAATACCTAGGAACAAACCTAACCAAGGAAGTGAAAGACCTATACACTGAAAACTGCAAGACACTCTTGAGAGAAATTAAAGAGGACACTAATAAATGGAAATTCATCCCATGCTCTTGGGTAGGAGAAATTAATGCTGTCAAAATGGCCATCCTGACTAAAGCAATCTACACATTCAATGCAATCCCTGTGAAATTAATGACAGCATTCTTCAATGAACTGGAACAAATAGTTCTAAAATTCATACAGAAGCACAAAAGACCCCGAATAGCTAAAGCAATCCTGAGAAGGAAGAATAAAGCAGAGGGTATCTTGCTTCCCAACTTCAAGCTGTACTACAAGGCCACAGTAATCAAGACAATTTGGTACTGACACAAGAACAGACCCATAGACCAATGGAACAGAACAGAGAGTCCAGATATTAACCCAAGCATATATGGTCAGTTAATATATAATAAAAGAGCCATGGATCTACAGTAGGGAAGTGAAAGCCTCTTCAATAACTGGTGTTGGCAAAACTGGACAGCTACATGTAAGAGAATGAAACTGGATCATGGTCTAAACCCATACACAAAAGTAAATTCGAAATGGATCAAAGACCTGAATGTAAGTCATGAAACCATAAAACTCTTAGAAAAAAACATAGGCAAAAATCTCTTGGACATAAACATGAGCAATTTCTTCATGAACATATCTCCCCAGAAAAGGGAAACAAAAGCAAAAATGAACAAGTGGGACTATATCAAGCTGAAAAGCTTCTGTACAGCAAAGGACACCACCAATAGAACAAAACGGTATCCTACAGGATGGGAGAATATATTCATAAATGACAGATCTGATAAAGGGTTGACATCCAAAATATATAAAGAGCTCATGTGCCTCAACACCCAAAAAGCAAATAATCCAATTAAAAAATGGGCACAGGATAATTCAGATGGCCAACAGACACATGAAAAGATGCTCCACATCGCTAGTCATCAGAGAAATGCAAATTAAGACCACAATGAGATATCACCTCACACCAGTAATGATGGCCACCATCCAAAAGACAAACAACAACAAATGTTGGAGAGGTTGTGGAGAAAGGGGAACCCTCCTACACTGCTGGTGGGAATGTAAATTAGTTCAACCATTGTGGAAAGCAATATGGAGGTTCCTCAAAATGCTCAAAATAGTCTTACCATTTGACCCAGGAATTCCACTTCTAGGAATTTACCCCAAGAATGCAGCACTCCAGTTTGAAAAAGACAGATGCACCCCTATGTTTATCGCTGCACCTATTTACTAGCCAAGATATGGAAGCAACCTAAATGTCCATCAGTAGATGAATGGACAAAGAAGATATGGTGCATATACACAATGGAATATTATTCAGCCATAAGAAGAAAGCAAATCCTACCATTTGCAACAACATGGATGGAGCTAGAGGGTATTATGCTCAGTGAAATAAGCCAGGCAGAGAAAGACAAGTACCAAACGATTTCACTCATCTGTGGAGTATAACAAGAAAGTAAAAACTGAAGGAACAAAGCAGTAGCAGGATCACAGAACCCAAGAATGAACTAACAGTTACCAAAGGGAAAGGGACTGGGGAGGATGGGTGGGAAGGGAGGAATAAGGGCAGGGAAAAAGAAAGGGGGCATTACGATTAGCATGTATAATGTGGGGGGGGCACAGGGAGGGCTGTACAACACAGAGAAGACAAGTAGTGATTCTATAGCATCTTACTAAGCTGATGGACAGTGACTGTAATGGGGTATGTGGTGGGGACTTGATAATAGGGAGGAATGTAGTAACCACAGTGTTGCTCATGTGATTGTATATCAATGGTACCTTAATAAAAAAAAGAATACCCTGCTATAGGAGGGGGTTTAATGATGGATAATAGCATCATTATAAAAATATCCCATCCGTGAATTCTTTACAGGTTATAAATCTCTTTCACATATTTCCTCCTAAACCAAAACTTGCCAAGCTGGCCTATCTTCACTTTAAGGAAGGATTTAACCCAAAAGAATAACTATGGATATTTCAGGACATAAGGCAAAGGAAAGAGGAGTTTATTAAAACAAGGATGCATGGATATAAATGGATATACTTGGTTTATTTTCTTTTAAGATCTTAGAAGTAGCAGAGACTGATTATATTCTTTCAAATATTTGAGCTAGTTTGGCAACATTAGAATTTTGAATGAATGTGACACTTACATGACTAAGTAATCGTGTGTTGGCTTGGCCTGAATAACTTTTAATACAGGCCCATCATGCATTTTTATAATCAGCAATCACGACGTTGAAAACTGAGCTTTCCTGTTGCACAAAGGATGGTTTGAAGTTTGCCCACTACCTATATGACTGTTTTATTTTCTCTCTGTGTGTGTAAGAGAGAGACATAGAAAGGGAAAGAAGGAGGAAGGAAGGGAGGGAAGGAGAGACTGAAGGAGAAGGAGAAATCTCATGTGCTGAGAAAATGGAGAAAGAGGAGAAGGGAGAATTCATTCAGGATAGAACTGTATCATAATTGGTTCTGCAAAATCATTTGAGTTAAATGCAGTAAAATCAGATCTAAACTGGGATTTAAAAAACCTACTATTATCTCATCTGTTATTCTGAAAACCCTCAAAAAGCTGATGCTAGCTGTCATCTAGAGGGCAATTTTATTCAAGCCAGCTGGTTTTTCCTAACAGCACCTGCAAAATTAGACTAAATTAACTAAAAGACTATCTCAAATTGTTAGCACAGCCCACAGGGACTCAACAGTGGTATGGGATGGTTTCAGTGACCAAAATAAAGGTAAAATATGATCAAACCATCTAACTTCAATTAATTTCACCTTTCATAATGGTCACCAAAGGCCAAATGAAAGGTTCTATGGTTTAGTGAATGTTTCCATCACTTCTGAGATCTTACCATCAGAAGCAAGTAATACTGCACCATACTTGCTGTGTAATGAATATAAAGAAAGCAAAATGTGTATTTTGAGTTTGAGGACTAAATTGAAACCAATTTTTTTAAATGGAAATTATTCAAAAGGTGTATCATGAAATGTAAGACTCAGTTAAAGAACTTGGACCAAAATGGGCACAGGATTCAAATTACTTCCAGGGATCAAGCTTACCAACAGTCTTTTCAGAGTGGGCCAATGGATGTCATCAGAGAGGTTATTTACTATTCTATTCTTTTAATAAGGATAACTTACATCATGTCGATCATATGCAAAATGAAATGCTATGCAAATACAGCTTCAAGTCCTTGCCATCAAACCTGATGTCCACTATTAACTTCTCCAGGACAAATATTATTCACTAGAAAGCCCGATGGAATGGATCTTCTGCCTCTGTCCTTGTGCTAATGGAGACCGAAAGTCCCCAGGACAGAGAGAGACAGAGAAAGGAATTTAGCTTGTGTTTCAAGCTCACCACTTGGCTAGAGTAAATCAGGGCATCTTAACTATTAGTTGCACCAGCATTGCACATGGAGGAGGAAATGAAAACAAGGGGTGATAAAATATACATATAAAAAGAGCCATGACAAACCCTCCAAGTTACTAAGCATCACTTCAGTGCCAAGGAATTTGCTATTTCTTGAAGTAGTCTCCTGTAAGGCTCTGATTCTTAAAAATTCTTCCTCATCTTGTACTGAGTTGTCCTCTTATAGCTTCACCCATTGGCCCTATTTCTACCCTTCTGTGGTTATCCAGAATAAATCTTGCCTCTTCCACCTCAGTCCTACAGATATTTCAGTCAATTTTCCTCTTCCTTTTCTCCAACCCTTTTCTTCTTTGGGCTTTCTTCAGTCATTGCTCAGCATCTTTAGAATTGTTCTTCCTTTTGCCTATAATCCATGTTTTCCTAGATCTCTGCAATGGCTTATTTCTTCACATTGTTCAGGTTTCATTTCAAATGCCATCTACTCATAGAGACTCTTTGGCCATTCCATTTGAAGTAGCACCCTCTGAGTTTGTTATTTGTGGTTTTTTAAAAATTTTGAAATATTGATGTGTACAAAATAATATATATGAACTATATGTAAGGCATAAAGATGCAAAATAAAACAAAAATGCATGTCACCATCATTTATTTTAAGAGAGAGTATTACCAATAAGTTTGAAGATGCCTTTGGCCCATCCCCTCCCACATTAAAATAACCACTATCCTAAAACATATTGATATATGATTTTATCTTCCTTTACAGTTTCACTAAGTTTATATGGAGCCTGAAAATTTGTATTTCCAGTTTTACATGTTTTAATTTATATAAATGGAATCATACCATTTGCATTCTTAAGACTCTTTTTACCATACATATTTGTGAGATTCATTCATGCTCCTATGTATAGTCATAGTTGATTATTTTCCACAACTGTATAGTTTTTCCTTGTGCGAATATATTTTATTTACTATTCTCCAGTCAATGGGTAAGTGGATTATTTCCAGATGTTTGCTATTAAAAACAATGCTGTTGCACAGAGGATTTATAAATCAGACTATTCAATATAATACTATAATGATCAATACAGGTCGTGATACATTTGTCAAATCTTGTACAGAATTTACACCAAGAGTGAACTCCAATATTAACTCTGGACCTTAGGTGATAATGATGTGTCAATGTAGTTTCATTGATTGTAGAAATACTCTGTTGGAGCAGGTGGTATATGAGAACTCTTTGTACTTTGTGCTCAATTTTGCTGTGAGTCTAAAACTGCTCTGAAAATACTCCATTTTAAAAATACTGCTATTATGAACATCCATGCATTCATTTGACAAAGAGTTGCTGAGTACTTCCTAGAACCAGGAACTAATCTAGGTTAATGGATTCCAGTAGTAAACCAGCAGTCAAGCATGTTTGGCTTCATGGAGTTTATATTACAGTGGAGGGAGACAGATAATAAACAGGTAAAATATTCAGCATACTAGATGATGCTAAGTGCTACAAACAAAAAACAGAGCAGAAAAAGGGGTTAGGGAATATTGGTAGGGTATAATTTTTAAATAGAATGCTCAAAGTAAGGCTCATTGAGAAGGTGATATTTGAGTAAAGCTCTAAATAGATGAGAGAGCAAGACATTCTGTTCTGTGTGAAGACTGTGTCAGAGATAACAACCAACACACAAGCCCCAAGATGGGGCATTTTTGGAGTTTTAAACAAACAGCAAAGAAAATTATGAGATTGGAGCTGAGTGAGGAAGGAAGGAAGTAAAAAGATATGAAGTCAGATAGGTAATGACAAGGTGGGGCAGAAAAATTCTATAGAACTTTCTAGGCAACTGTTAGAATTCGGGCTTTTTTCTAGGAAAGATGAAAAAGTACTGAACATGTATGTCTAGAGTATATAGTGATACCACTTCTGAATCATACATTAGGCATATGTTCAATTCATTAATAAATGGAAAATTATTTTCAAATACAACCATATAAATACTCTCCCACTAGCAGTTATGAAGGATCCTCATAGTTCCACACTTTTCAAACATTTGATGTTCTCAGGCTTTAAAATACTTGGACAATATGATAGACTTAAAATATTAGCTCACTGAGGTTATTTTTATTTCCATGATGACTGATGAGATCAAACTTTTTGTTTTTATCCATAAAATAATTTTATTTCAACTCTTCACATCCATCATCAACCTCAGTGCTTTTTACCAAAACTAGAGCTACTTTTTAAATAACACTACATTTCTTCTATTTAAGTTAAGATACAGATATTTTCAATTTGAACATGATGCTCTCACAGGAAATTTTATCCTAAAACTAAAGTAACCTTTTAATTTTTTTTATTTCCACAAAATAATCAATTTCAGTATTTATAAGACTTTTGAAAAAAGAGGGATAATTTACATTCAGTAAAAAGTACGAACCTTAAGTCATTCCTCCCACATGCATACAGTTGTGTAACCCAGATGATCCCTATCTAGACATAAAACAATCTATTGCTTCAGAGCTTCCTTTTGTTCTTTCTTAGTCCCCATCCAATTCCCTCATCCCAGATCAGCAATAACCACCAGACTGAATTCTATCATAGTAGATCAGTTTTCCTATTGTAGAACTTAATATAAATAAAACCATACAATCTATATGCTCTCTTGTGTCAGAACTTTTTACCCAGCATTTTCTGGAGATTCATCCATATTGTAGCAAGTATCAGTAGTACTTTCTTTTTTAATACTGAGTAGTATTCCACTGTATGAATATACAGTTTGTTGATTCTCCCATTGATGTACGTCTGGATTATTTCTGACTTCGTGTCTTTATTAATTAATCTGCTATGAACATTCCTGAACAAAGTGTGCTGTGGACAGTCTCTTCATGTCTCTTGGAGAAATAACTAGAAGTATAATTGCTGGGTCAAAGAGTAGAATCTGACAATTTTCCAAAGTAGTCTTATCATTTTACATTCTTCCCAGCAAAATTTGGAGCTCCAATTGCTCCAAAACCTTGACAACATTTTATAGTGTCCATCTTTTTCATTTTATCTTTCTTAATGGGTGGTTTCCATTGTGAAGTGGTATCTCATTGTGGTCTGTTCATATTTTTATTCAACAATTATGCTTCCTATTCTGAAATGTCTCTTCATATGCATATTTCTACTGAGAAGTTTATCTTTCTCTTTTCAATTCTGGGTAATTATTTATATTTTCTGGCTTCTGATCATTTGTCTTTTAAATGTGTTGCAATTATCACCTCCTGTTTTTGGCTTTTTATTTTCATAATGTCTTTTGATGATCAAAGTTCTAATTTTACTGTCACCAAATTTACCAATCTTTCCCTTGATGATTTGCACATTTTAAATTCAGCTCTTTAGGTTCCATGAAAATCTCATTTGGATTATTAGAAATGATAAGTTAGGAAAGAATTGACATATTTACAAAACTTAGTTTTTCTCTCCACGAATAAGATAAACCTCTTGACTTAATGGCTTACATAAATTTTTTTAATATTCTCCATTACACATTTTTACATAGATTCATTACAACTTTCAAAAACTTTTTATCAGGGAAGGTGAAAAAGATGGCAATGTGAGAAGTGAGGCAGAAACCTACTCCCAAAACCACATATAACACAAAAAATACAGCTAACACAACTAATCCTGAAAGAGCAACCAGGAAGATGACCTACATCTGGGGAAAAGAGGCCTCATGGAAAAGGGCAAAGTAGCAAAGCCATGATCTGGCAGGACCCAAGCACTCACACCACCCCAGCTCACTGGCAGAAGGAAGAGAAATGGAGATGAGAGGGAGTAGAAGCCCAGTACTGCTAAACACCCACCCCTGGAGATCTTCTCTGGGGCATGAACCCACATTATATGGTGCTCTGGAGATTAGTTGGGTTGGAAAGCAAAGACAGGAAGAGTAGTCAGAGAAAGTGAGATTCCAGCCACTTGTGGAGAACAGGTATTCACAACTGACTGCTCTGGGACAAAAGAAAGGTGGGGACTTTGAAAGAATTCCCAACAGAGAGAGGGCTGTTAAAGGGGCAAGGATTACACAGAGCTTGCTGCTCGGGAGAAAGAACAGGTGGACAAAATCTTCCCAGCACACTCAGTCCAGCAGACTGGGAACTTTAAGGAGCTTCAGGTGCTCCATCCTTCTGGCTGACAACAAAGCACTGAGGCCCCCCACCGTGATACTCAGCCTGCCACTACTTCATCCTGGGTGGCACTAATTTGCAAAACTGCTGCCCATGCCATCACACCAGGCCAGCCAGAAGTCAGCCCCACCTATCGCAACTACAAGGGTGTAATGCAGAGGCTCCTCCCTGCATGCTTGGCCCACTGGCCCTGGCAGCGGAAGAAGGTACTGTAGCCAGGAAGCAGGAAAGAGTTCCTTTTTTCTGAAAGTCACCAGCACCACTTGTCTGTGACCCACACGATCAATCTAGGTGATTGGCAGCTCCAGAGAGTAGAGCTTCTGGGCACTAAAGGCAGCCACCTACACAAAGATATTATTCCATAGTAATCATTAGAAATGTGAAATGGCAAAAGCATTTATACAAACCCAAATCCCTCAAACACCAGAAACTGGGCTAAGTGAAACAGAAATCACCAATCTTCATAATAAAGATTTCAAAATAAAAATCATAAACATGCTCACAGAGCTACAGAAAAATATTCAATACCTCAGGGAGGACTTCAAGGAAGAGAGAGAAACTTTGAAAAATACAGTATCTGAAATGAAACATTCAATGGAGGAATTTAAAAGCAGATTAGACAAGGTAGAATTTAGAGAACAGGAATACAAAGAAGCTGAAGAACAGAGAAAAAAAGGATGTCGAGGAATGAAAGAATAATAAGACAGATGGGTGACCAATCCAAACAGAACAATATTTGCATTATAGGGGTACCAGAAGAAGAAGAGAGAGAAAAAGGATAGAAAGTGTCATTGAGGAGGTAATTGCTGAGAACTTCCCCAGTCTGGGGAAGGATATAGTCTCTCAGGCCATGGAGGGGCACAGGTCTCCCAACACAAGGGACCTAAGGAAGACAACATCAGGACATATAGTAATTAAAATGGCAAAGATCAAGGATAAAGACAGACTACTGTAAACAGCCAGAGAGAGAAATAAGATCACATACAAAGGTAAGCCCATCAGGCTATCATCAGATTTCTCAGCAGAAACTTTACAAACCAGAAGGGAATGGTTGATATATTTAATGCAATGAAACAGAAGGGCCTCAAAACACAAATAATATACCCAGAAAGATTGTCACTTAAATATGAAGAAGGGATTAAACTACAACCACATAAACAAAAGTTGAGAGAATTTTCCTCCCACAAACCATCTCTATAGTGTATTTTGGAGGGACTGCTCTAGATGGAAGTGTTCCTAAGGCTAAATAATGGTAACTAGAAAAAATGAAACTACAGTAAAAGAAGTAGACCAATTAATTATTAAGCAAATGCAAAATTAAATCAACTACCCACAAGGTCAGTCAAAGGGATACATAAAGAGTACAGAATATGGCACCTAATATATAAAGAGTGGAGGAGGAAGAAAAAGAAGAGAGAAAAAAAAACCTTTAGAATGTGTTTGAAATAGCATAAAAAGCAAGTTAAGTTAGACTGTTAGATTATAAAGAAGCTGCCCTTGAACTTTGGTAACCATGAATCCAAAGCCTGCAATGGCAATAAGTACCTATCAATAATCAGTCTAAATGTAAATAACTGAATGTACCAATCAAAAGACATAGAGTTATAGAATGGATAAAACAACAAGACTCATCTATATGCCTACAAAAGACTCACTTCAAACCCAAAGACATACAGAGACTGAAAGTAAAGGGATGGAAAAAGATATGTCATGCAAATAATAGGGAGAAAAAAGCAGGAGTTGTAGTACTTGTATCAGTCAAAATGGACTTTAAAACAAAGAAAGTAACAAGAGACAAAGAAGGACATTACATAATGATAAAGGGGTCAGTCCAAAAAGAGGATATAAGCATTATAAATATCTATGCACCCAACATAAGAGCACCTAAATATGTGAAACAAATACCAACAGAATTAAAAGGGGAAATAGAATGCAATGCATTCATTTTAGGAGACTTCAACACACCACTCACATCAAAAGACAGATCAATCAGACAAAAAGTAGTAAGGAGACAGAGGCACTGAGCAACACATTAGAACAGTTGGACCTAATAGACATCTACAGAAGACTACATCCAAAAGCAGAAGGATACATATTCTTCTCTAGTGCACATGGAACATTTTCAAGAATAGATCATATATTAGTCTACAAAAAGAGCCTCAGTAAATTCAAAAAGATTGAAATTGTACCAAACAGCTTCTCATACCACAAAGGTGTGAAACTGGAAATAAATTATGCAAAGAAAATGAAAAAGCCCACAAACATACAGAGGCTTAACAACATGCTCCTAAACAATCAATGCATCAATGACCCAATAAAAACAGAGATCAAACAATATATGGAGACAAATGACAAGAATAATTCAATGCCACAAAATCTTTGGGACACAACAAAGGCCATGCTAAGAGGGAAGTATATTGCAATACCGGCTTACCTCAGGAAAGAGCAATAACATATGAACAGTCTGAACTCAGAGTTAACAAAACTAGAAAAAGGACAAATAAGGCCCAAAATCAGTAGAAGGGAGCATATAATAAAGAGCATAAATAGAGAACATAAATAAATAAAATCGAGAAGAATAAAACAATAGAGAATCAATGAAAGCAGGAGCTCATTCACTGAGAAAATAAATAAAATAGATAAATCCCTAAGCAGACTTATCAAGAAAAAAAGAGTGTACACACATAAACAGAATCAGAAACAAGAAAAGAAAAATCAATACGGACACCAGAGAAATACAAAGATTTATTAGAGAATACTATGAAAAATTATATGCTAACAAATTGGATAACCTAAAAGAAATGACAACTTTCTAGAAAAATACAACCTTCCAAGGCTGACCCAGCAAAAGAAAGCAGAAAATCTTACCAGCAATGAAATTGAATTGGTAATCAAAAAATACCTAAGAACAAAATATCTGGACCAGATGGCTTCACCAGAATTTTTTCAAACGTTTAGTAAAGACCTAATACCCATCCTCCTTAGAGTTTTCCAAAAAGTAGAAGAGGAGGGAATACTTCCAAACTCTTATACCAAAACCAGGCAAAGACATCACAAAAAAAGAAAACTACAGACCAATATCCTTGATGAACATAGATGCAAAAATACTCAACAAAATATTAGCAAACTAAATTCAAAAATATATCAAAAGGATCATACACCATGATCAAGTGGGATTCATCTCAGGGATGCAAGGATGGTACAACATTGGAAAATCCATCAACATCAGCAATCACATCAACAAAAGGAAGGAAAAAAATACATGATCATCTCCATAAATGCTGAAAAAGCATTCGACAAAATTCAACATCCTTTCATGATAAAAATTGAACAAAATGGGTAGAGAGTGCAAGTACCTCAACATAATAAAGGTCATATATGAAAAACACACAGCTAAAAACATACTTAACAGTGAAAAGCTTTCTGATACAGAGCCTCTAAAACTGGAAATAAGACAAGGATGCCTGCTTTTACCATTTTTATTCAACAGAGTACTGGAGGTCCTAGTCATGGCAATCAAACAACACAAAGAAATAAAGGTCATCCAGATTGGTAAGGAAGATGTTAAAGTGACACTTTTTGTAGATGACATGGTAATGTACATAAAAGACCCTAAAGAATCCACTCCAAAATTACTAGAACTAATACCTGAATTCAGCAAAGTTACAAATTTAATACACAGAAATCCACTGCATTCCTATACACTAATGATGAACTAGCACAAAGAGAAATCAGGAAAACAATTACATTTACAATTGCATCACAAAGAATAAAATACCTAGGAATAAACCTAACCAAGGAACTGAAAGACCTATACCCTGAAAACTACAAGACACTCTTAAAGAGAAATTAAAGAGGATACTAACAAATGGAAACTCATCCCATGATCTTAGCTAGGAAGATTTAATATTGTCAAAATGCCCATCCTACCTAAAGCAATCTACAAATTCAGTGCAATCCCTATCAAAATGCCAACAGCATTCTTCAACAGACTGGAACAAATACGTCTAAAATTCTTACAAAACCGCAAAAGATGCCAAACAGCCAAAGCAATCCTGAGAAGGAAGAATAAAGCAGGGGGGATTATGCTCCCTGACTTCAAGCTCTACTACAAAGCCACAGTAATCAAGACAATTTGCTACTAACACAAGAACAGACCAAGACCAGTGGAACAGAATAGACAGTCCAGATATTAATCCAAAAAATATATGGTCAATTAATATATGATAAAGGAGCCATAGATATACAATGGGGAAATGACAGCCTCCTAAACAGCTGGTGTTGGCAAAACTGGACAGCTACATGCAAGAGAATGAAACTGGATCATTGTCTAACTCCAGGTTGGCAAAACTGGACAGCTACATGTAAGAGAATGAAACTGGATCATTGTCTAACCCCATACACAATAGTAAATTCAAAATGGATCAAAGACCTGAATGTAAGTTATGAAACCATAAAACTCTTAGAAAAAAACATAGGCAAAAATCTCTTGGACATAAACATGAGTGACTTCTTCATGAACATATCTCCCCAGGCAAGGGAAACAAAAGCAAAAATGAACAAGTGATACTATATCAAGCTGAAAAGTTTCTGTACAGCAAAGGATACCATCAACAGAACAAAAAGGCATCCTACAGTATGGGAGAATATATTCAAAATGACATATCCGATAAAGGGTTGACATCCAAAATATATAAAGAGCTCATGTGCCTCAACACCCAAAAAGCAAATAATCCAATTAAAAAATGGGCACAGGATCTGAACAGACACTTCTCCAAAGAAGAAATTCAGATGGCCAACAGACACATGAAAAGATGCTCCACATCGCTAATCATCAGAGAAATGCAAACTAAAGCCACAGTGAGATATCACCTCACACCAGTAAGGATGGCCACCATCCAAAAGACAAACAACAAATGCTCGCAAGGATGTGGAGAAAGAGGAACCCTCCTACACTGCTGGTGGGAATGTAAATTAGTTCAACCATTGTGGAAAGCAGTATGGAGGTTCCTCAAAAAACTCAAAATAGAAATACCATTTGACCCAGGAATTCCAGTCCTAGGAATTTACCCTAAGAATGCAGCAGACCAGTTTTAAAAAGACATATGCACCCCTATGTTTATCGCAGCACTATTTACAATAGCCAAGAAATGGAAGCAACCTAAGTGTCCATCAGCAGATGAATAAAGAAGATATGGTACATATACACAATGGAATATTACTCAGTCATAAGAAGAAAACAAATCCTACCATTTGCAACAACATGGATGGAGCTAGAGGATATTATGCTCAGTGAAATAAGCCAGGCAGTGAAAGACAAGTATAAAATGATTTCACTCATCTGTGGAATATAAGAACAAAGAAATAACTGAAGGTCAAAACAGCTGCAGGCTCACAGAACCCAAGAATGGACTAACAGTTACCAAAGGGAAAGGGACTGGGGAAGATGGGTGGGAAGGGAGGGATAAGGGGGAAAAAGGGCCATTACTATTAGCAGACATAATGTGGGGAGGGGCCATGGGGAGGGCTGTACTACACAGAGAAGACAAGTAGTGATTCTATAGCCTCTTACTACACTGATGGACAGTGACTGTAAAGGTGTATGTGGGGGGGACTTGATGATGGGGGAAGTCTAGTAAACATAATGTTGCTCATGTAATTATAGATTAATAATATCAAAATAAAATAATAAAAAGAAAAATCTAACTAAATAAATAAATAGGCCTCTGTCCACTGGGACTGAGTTGCCTCATTCATCCATTATAGGTGAACCTTTTATGAAGATATCATTGTGACAGCTAGTAGGACAGAGAGCTAAAACTACCAACCTTACAAAACAGTTTATATGAATTATTTTATGCCTGCTTGCTAATAAATTCTTACCTTAACTATAAAAAACATCATGTTGTATATCGTTAACTCATACAGTGATGTACATCAGTTATTTCTCAATAAAATTGGGAATCAAAGACAGACAGTAACAAGTATTGGCAAGGATGTGGAGTTCCCTCAGAGAGAGGTGTCAGGGGGCAGGGTGACAGGCTCATGCCTGCACCTTACCCTTGCAGGCCCAGGCCCACTAGGGGCCAATGCGAGAGCAGTGACCTCCTGGAGGTACATCACAAAGCATGCTCCTCGACCAATGAGGGAAAGAGGGGCCAGTCCATGGTCGCTAGGATACGGAGTAGCATCCTGAGTATCTGCTGTCTTGAGAGGTTGGGGCCAACCGGCGCACTGTACGGCATCGCACCGCACCTCGTCGCAGCACATCCCACCACATAAGACCGCACCTCAACAGACCACACCCCTCCACACCGCAAAGCTAGGCTGGTTGGAGAAAATGCACCCAACGCCCAACATGCCATGGCATAGGAGCCCTCGAGCGTCATCTGGTGGCGAGAGGATGACCCACTCTCACACTGACCGAGCAGAGCTGCTGTTCTCCATGAGCCATGTGGAACACATCCTGAGGGAAGGCCATACAGCCAGCACATGAGCCCTTCCATGCCAGTCTTCCTAGCAGCTGTAATCCAGTACCTGACGGCTAAGGTCTTGGAGCTGGCGGGCAACGAGGCCCAGACACAGGCAGTAGGCACATCACACCAGAGATCATGGACATAGTGCTCCACAGCAACACACTGCTCAGCAGCCTTTTCAGAGAGACTACCTTCTCACACGTGGCCCCGGCCAGGCAGTAGCTTGCTCAACACGACCTGGGTCCCCAGGCCTGTGCTGACAGGCGCCAGGTCCGCTCACAGCCAGCACAGTCCCAGACTGGCTGGTGCCTTGGGCAAAGTCACTGACATTCAATAAAGTGCTTTAAGGAAAATAAAAAAATATATTTTAAAAAGTAATATATGTTCCATGTTCATTTTGATGTTGTTAAGTTAAATGTTATTTAGTATTGTTAAGATGGCAATATTTCCCAGATTGATCTACAAGTTCAATGTAATCTCTACCAAACTTCCAGCTGGCTTCTTTGCAGAAATTGCTAGCTTATCCTAAAATTTATATGGAAGCACAAGAGACCCAGAATAGCTAGAACGATGATGAAAGAGAAGAACAAAAGTTAAAGTCTCACACCTCCTGATTTCAAAACTCATTCCAAAGCTACAGTAGTTCAGGCAGTGTGATATTGGCATAAGGATGGACTTAGAGATCAATGGAATAGAATTGAGAGCCTGGAAATAAATCCATACATTTGTGGTCCATTGGTTTTCAACAAGAGTGTCAAGACCATTTAGGGGGCAAAAGATGGTCTTTCCAACAAATGATGCTGGGATAACTGGATATCCACATGCAAACAGAAGAATCTGGACCCTTGCCTTATGCACATAATAATAAAAACATACTGACATAGTTAACAAAAAATTAACTCAAAATGGATCAAAGATCTACACATAAGAGCTAAAACTGTAAAAATCTTAGGAGTACACATAGGTATAAATCTTGTGACTTTGGACTAGGCAATGGTTTCTTATCTATCACACCAAAACCACAAAAAAACAAACAAACCAAAAGATAAATTGCAGATCATTAAAATGAAAAACGTCTGTGCTTCAGAGGACACCATCAGGAAATAGAAAAGACACCACAGAGAATGGGAGAAAATATTTAGAAATCACCTATTTGTTATATGACTTAGATCCAGAAGATATAAAGAACACCTACAACTCAATAATACAAGGACAAATAGCCCAATTAAAAAATGGCAAGGAATCTGAATAGATATTTTTCCAAAAAGATGTACAAATAGTCAATAAGCACATAGAGAGATGCTCAACATATTTATCTACCAGAGAAATGCAAATCAAAACTAAAATGAGATATCACTTTTGGTGTGACCCAATAGGATGGAAGTAACCAAGAAAGCAGATCTCACAGACAAAGAGATCAGAATTATGGTTACCAGAGGTCGGGGCAGGGTGGGGCTGAGGGTAGGAAAAACTGAAGGCAGGTGGTAAAAAGGTACACACTTCCTGTTACATTAAATCAGTACTAGGGATGAAATGTACAACATGCTGACTATAAGTTAACACTGCTGTATGATACACACAAAAGTTGTTAAAAGTATATCCTGAGAGTTCTTCTCACAGGGAAAGAGTTTTTTTTTTCCTTTTACCGTATCTATATGGAATGATTGATATTAACTACACCTAATGCAGTAATCATTTCCACAATATACGTAAATCAAACCATCATGTTGGAGAGAGAGGCTCAAGATGGCAGCGTGAATGGGGCAGCAGAAATAATAACTTAATAAGAGAGTTAAGTTAGATGGTTAGATAGTAAAGAAGCTACCCTTGAACCTTTGGTAACCACCAATCCAGAGCCTGCAATGTCAATAGGTACATATCTTTCGACAAGCACCATAATATAAATGGACTGAATGCACCAATCAAAAGATGCAGAGTAACAGAATGGCAAAACACCCATCTACATGCTGCCTACAAGAGACTCACCTCAAACCCAAAGACACACACAGACTAAAAGTGAAGGGATGGAAAAGGATATTTCATGCAAAAAATAGGAAGAAAAAAGCAGGTGTTGCAGTACTTGCATCAGAAAAAATAGACTTCAAAACAAAAAAAGTAACAAGATAAAGAAGGACAGTACATAATGATAAAGGGGGCAGTCCAACAAGAGGATATAACCATTATAAAACATATATGCACCCAATACAGAAGCACCAACATATGTGAAACAAATACTAACAGAATTAAAGGAGGAAATAGAATGCAATCCATTCATTCTAGGAGACATCAACACACCACTCACTCCAAAGGACAGATCCACCAGACAGAAAATAAGTAAGGACACAGAGGCACTGAACAACACACTAGAACAGATGGACCTAACAGACATCTACAGAACTCTATATCCAAAAGCAGCAGGATACATATTCTTCTCAAGTACACATGGAGCATTATCCAGAATAGACCACATACTAGGCCACAAAAAGAGCATCAGTAAATTTAAAAAGATTGAAATTCTACCAACCAACTTCTTGGACCACAAAGGGATAAAACTAGAAAAAAATTGTACAAAGAAAACAAAAAGTCTCACAAGCACATGGAGGCTTAACAACATGCTCCTAAAGAATCAATGGATCAATGACCAAATTAAAACAGAGATCAAGCATTATGTGGACACAAATGACAACAACAGCACAAAGCCCCAACTTCTGTGGGATGGAGCAATCCAGGCCTATTTAAAGAAGGAAGAACAATCCCAAATGAATAGTCTAAAGTCACAATTATTGAAACTAGAAAAGGAAGAACAAATGAGGCCCAAAGTCAGCAGAAGGAGGGACATAATAAAGATCACCGAAGAAATAAATAAAACTGATAAGAATAAAACAATAGAAAACATCAATGAAACCAAGAGCTGGTTCTTTGAGAAAATAAACAAAATAGAGAAACAACTAGCCAGACTTATTAAGAGAAAAAGAGAATCTACACACATAAACAGAATCAGAAATGAGAAAGGAAAAATCACGATGGACCGCACAGAAATAAAAGGAATTATTAGAGAATACTATGAAAATCCATATACTAACAAGCTGGAGAACCAGGAAGAAATGGACAACTTCCTAGAAAAATACAATCTTCCAAGACTGACCAAGGAAGAAACAGAAAATCTAAACAGACCAATTACCAGCAGTGAAATTGAATCAGTAATCAAAAAATTACCCAAGAACAAAACCCGCGCACCAGATGGATTTACCACTGAATTTTATCAGACATATCCAGAAGACATAATACCCATTCTCCTTAAAGTTTTCCAAAAAATAGAAGAAGAGGGAATACTTCCAAACTCTTTCTATGAAGCCAGCATCACCCTAATACCAAAATCAGGCAAAGACCCCACCAAAAAAGAAAACTACAGACCAATATCCTTGATGAACATACATGCAAAAATACTCAACAAAATATTAGCAAACTGATTTCAAAAATACATCAAGAGGATCATATACCATGATTAAGTAGGATTCATCTCAGGGATGCAAGGATTGTACAACATTCAAAAATCCATCACCATCATGCATCACACCAACAAAAAGAAGGACAAAAACCACATGATCATCTACATAGATGCTGAAAAAGCATTCGACAAAATTTAACATCCATTCATGATAAAAACTCTCAATAAAATGGTTATTATGTTCCTCAACATAATAAAGGCCATATACGACAAACCCACAGCCAACATCATACATAACAGCGAGAAGTTGAAATCTTTTCCTCTAAAATCAGGAACAAGACAGGGATGCCCACTCTCCCCACTGTTATTCAACATAGTATTGCAGGTCCTAGTCATGGCAATCAGACAAAACAAAGAGATACAAGGAATCCAGATTGGTAAGTAAGAAGTCAAACTGTCCCTTTTTGCAGATGACATGATATTGCACATAAAAAACCCTAGACCCCACTCCAAAACTACTAGAGCTAATATCTGAATTCAGCAAAGTTGCAGGATACAAAATTAATACACAGAAATCTGTTGCATTCCTATACACTAATGGTGAACTAGCACAAAGAGAAACCAGGAAAACAATTACATTCACAATTGCATCAGAAAGAATAAAATACCTAGGAATAAACCTAACCAAGGAAGTGAAAGACCTACACTCTGCAAACTACAAGACATTCTTAAAGAGAAATTAAAGAGGACACTAACAAATGGAAACTCATCCCATGATCTTGGCTAGGAAGATTTAATATTGTCAAAATGGCCATCCTGCCTAAAGCAATCTACACATTCAATGCAATCCCTATCAAAACACCAACAGCATTCTTCAACAGACTGGAACAAATAGTTCTAAATTTCTTACGGGACCACAAAAGACCCCGAATAGCCAAAGCAATCCTGAGAAGGAAGAATAAAGCAGGGGGAATTACGCTCCCTGACTTCAAGCTCTACTACAAAGCCACAGTAATCAAGAAAATTTTGTACCAGTACAAGAACAGACCCATAGATCAATGGAATAGAATAGAGAACCCAGATATAAACCCAGGCATATGTGGTCAATTAATATATGATAAAGGAGCCATGGATATGCAATGGGGAAATGACAGCCTCTTCAACAGCTGGTGTTAGCAAAACTGGACAGCTACACATAAGAGAATGAAACTGGATTATTGTCCAACTCCATACACAAAGTAAACTTGAAATGGATCAAAGACCTGAATGTAAGTAATGAAACTGTAAAACTCTTAGAAGAAAACATAGACAAAAATCTCTTGAGTATAAACACTAGCAACTTTTTTCTGAGCACATCTCCTTGGGCATGGGAAACAAAAGCAAAAATGTACAAATGGGACTACATCAACCTAAAAGGCTTATTTATGGCAAAGGATACCATCAGCAGAACAAAAAGCATCCTACAGTATGGGAGAATATATTTGTAGATGACATATCCAGCAAGGGGTTAACAACTAAAATATATAAAGAACTCACATGCATGTACAACCAAAAAGCAAATAACCTGATTAAAAAATGGGCAGAGGATATGAAGAGACAATTCTCCAAACAAGAAATTCAGATGGCCAACATGCACTTGAAAAGATGCTCCACATCACTAATTATCAGGGAAATGCAAATTAAAACCACAATGATATATCACATCACACCAGTTAGGATGGCCAACATCCAAAAGACAAGGAACAACAAAAGCTGGTGAAGATGCAGAGAAAGGGGAACACTCCAACACTGTTGGTGGGAATGTAAAGTAGTTGAACGATTGGGGAAAGCAATATGGCGGTTCCTGAGAAACCTAAAAATAGTAATACCATTTGACCCAGGAATTCCACTCCTAGGAATTTACCCAAAGAAAAAAAGATCCCTGATTCAAAAAGACATATGCATTCCTATGTTTATCACAGAACTATTTACAATAGCCAACATATGGAATCAACCTAAGTGTCCATCAGTAGATGAATGAATAAAGAACAGGTGGTACATATACACAATGGAATATTATTCAGCCATAAGAAGAAAACAAATCCTACCATTTTTAACAACATGGATGGAGCTATAGAGTATTATGCTCAGTGAAATAAGCCAGGCAGAGAAAGACAAATACCAAATGATCTCACTCATTTGTGGAGTATAACAACAAAGCAAAACTGAAGGAACAAAACAGCAGCAGACTCACAGAACCCAAGAATGGACTAACAGTTACCAAAGGGAAAGGGACTGTGGAGGGTGGGTGGGAGGGGAGGGATAAGGGGATTAAGGGGCATTACGTTTAGCCCACATAATCAAGGGGGGCACAAGGAAGGCAGTGTAGCACAGAGAAGACATGTAGTGACTCTATAGTATCTTACTACACTGATGGACAGTAACTGCAATGGACAGTGATTGCAAAATTAATAACTGAGTTGATAATATGGGTGAATGTAGTAACCACAATGTTGTTCATGTGAAACCTTCATAAGATTGTATATCACTGCCTTAAAAAAAAGGTTAAAAAATTAAAAAATAAACTTTTTATCATTTATAATTTTTTAATGGCAGCATTTTAAAGAGAAGCTTAACTTTAATCAGTAACATTTTCTCTAATTGTTGCTGCTGCCCGTTAATGTTGGTGTCTAGATTCTTACATATTTATCTTGTATCCAGCAACCTAGCTAACCTTTTATTAATTTTAAAAAGAGTATTCTTTTTTGATTGCCTGAGTAAGTAATCATTTTACCTGAAAATAATGGAATTTTTGTTATTATCTTTCTTATTCATATAACTTTATACTTGTGCTTTATTGCACTAGCCAGGACCACCTACATAATTTATTAAAAGTAGTGATCATGAGCATCATTTGTTTTGTTCCTCATTTTAAAATAATGCTTTAATGGTTCATGATTAATTATGAGGGTTCCTATAGGTGATTTGCAGCTACCTGTTACCAAGTGAAGAATACCAAGTATTCTTATATTCCTAGTTTGCTAAGAATTTTTAAAAACTATGAATGGACGATAATTTTTTTCGCACATATTTAGATGATTTATCACATACCTTTAATTCTTTAAACTGATAGTGTTGAATTGCATTAAAAGAGTTTCTAATGTTGAACTAACATTGAATTCCTAAAAACAAAACCTTTAGTGATTATATAGTATCATTTTTATATATTGCTTCAGTTTGCTGGTATTTTGGTTTTGATTTTTGTATTCATGTTAATGAGTGATACAATCTGTAATTTTCCTTCCTCATGTCAACCTTATCTGTTCTTTTAACAAGCTTATTGATAACCTCATAAAGTGATTTTAGAGTGTTCCGTATTTTTCTATTTTTTGTTCATGATTGGAATTATATGTTGCTTACGTAGTTCATAGATCTCAGAAATGAACCATATGGATATGGTGTTTTCTTTTGGGGAAGATTTAAAAGTAATAATTGACAATATATATTCCTATCTGAGTCTTTCAAATTCATTGTCAATAAGTCATTCACAATATTACTTAATTTCATTTTAATATCTACTCTATCTGTAGTTTTGTTCCATTTTTCTTTATTCTTATATTTTATGCTTTCTCTCTTTGTGATCAGTGTTGCCAAAAAATTGTAAAGTTCAGTCCTTTTCTTAGAATCTTACTTTTCTCTGTTTATCCTTTTCACCTATCAGTGGTTCTCAGTCCTTTCTACATATTAGAATCAACTGAAGATGCTTGTTAAAAAAAAATCGTGATGCCTAAGGACACATGCCCAGTGATTCTAATCTAATTGGTCTGGGATGAGGCCTGAATATCTGTGTGTTTAAAAACCCCCAAAGTGACCCTAACATTCAATAAATGCTGCTTTATGTAACACCACAACTTTTGTTTTGCTCTTACATTTATTTCCATACATATACTAACTTTGCAGTTATCTTGTTGTTTTGTGAAATTCTTAAGTTGGATATTTAAGTTACTAATTTTCAGTCTTCTTAAAAATTCTCATATAAGCATTTCAGACTATATATAATCCCTTTAACCATCACTCTATCTGTAATCTTTCACTGTACATTGGTATGCACTATTTTTTTATTATTACAGTTCTGGATAAATTCTAATTCTATGGTTTCTTCTCTTGATCCACAACTTAGATAATAACATGCTTTTAAATTTCCAAATATATGGGGGGGTAGCTACAATTTGTTACTTATTTCTTACTTAAATGCATTTTGGTTAGATAATATAATCTATATGGTACTAATTCTTATAAATTTTTAAAAATGTATTTTATGATATAGTACATGATCAGTTTGTTATGTCCTTGAAAAGAATTTCTATTCTCTAATAGTTGGGAACAGGATTCTAATTACATATGCCCACTGAATAAAGCTTGTTAATTTTGTTATTCAATTCTTCTATATCCTTACTGAGTTTTATCTGCTTGATCTATCAGTTTCTTGGAGAAGTATATAAAATTCTCTGACAACAGTGAAGCAGTCAATTCCTCTTAATTCTGTAAATTTACCTTGTTCTTCCCTATCAGCCATCTTTTGACTTGCTGTCCACTCAGCTGACCCAGGAGGAAACCTCTAAAGCACAGGATCCAGGACAATCACACCTGGGATCCACATTTGGAATGGCTTTTTGCCCTGTAACAGGGTATTCTGAAATTTACATATGCAGGTGGGATATCAAAGCCCATACTGGAAGGAAGCAGTGAAAGTGATCAATCAAGGTATTTTAGCCGTTCCTCACAAATGATAAAAAGAACTACCTGTTCACCTACATCCCTGGCTATGATCCAGTTCAGGACCCAACTCAAACTCCATGGTATTTAGACAGTGCTGTTTCAAATATGCAATGTCCTCTCTTTTTCAGATGTTCAAATAATCTAAGAGATAAAAATAGAACAAATCTAAACCAGGAAAAACCAAGGTGACACCGATGTAGAAATCTAAAAATACATCAAGACCAAAATAACCCAGGTGATTGTTGATTTTCATAAAGACAAGTTATGCACATGTACGTCAAGACATCAGCTCCAACATCAGGCACCCCAGTTTTGAATATACATTTAGCTACTGACAGTCTCAAATTAATTACAAGCTGCTCTTCACAAAGAGAGACATCAATTTTAAAGGGCAACATCTAAAATTCATGGAGGAACTAACGCATTGGAGATGGAACTCTGAGTGGTATTGATACTGATATATATTCAATTGATCCATACATCCTCACTCCTCCTTCCTCAACCTTTGGTTTTTCTTCCCCCTCTATGTACAAGTTTCAGGCTCCATGTGTCATTTTTTCTCCTACAAGATAGCTTTTAGTGTTTGTATTTCCAGTACATTTAACCTGGATTATATTTACATGCATACATACATATACATATATAGAGATTCATATATATATATGTATATGTGTGTGTATATATATATATATAGTATATAATACACAACAGATTTTAGAGAGAGAGAGAGTTTATAAATGTTGCGGTAAATGGGAGTGGCAGAGAAAGCCATATGTTCCAGCCTCATTCTTCCCTACTCCAAGTTTAAAGGCAAGAAATTGAGCATTAACTACTTTTCCTGGGAAAAATATGAATTCATTCTGCCCCCTCCCAACAGAATTCAGCCATTTTCATTAGAATTGTCTTTTTGAGTCCGCCTAATGAAAAGAAACCACTGATGAACCACTTAGCACCTCACAAAATACATGGGATGGCAGTGTATTTCCCTTAACCCTTCTCAGAAGAAGAGAAAAAAAAAAGCTTTGACATATAACTTTAAAGAACTAAGAGACAGGATTGTGTTCAAAAGACTTGATCTTGTCTCCCTCTAGCAACAAAGAGTAGAATGAGGCAGTCAGGGATAGTGATGCTGCTGCAAAGAAGGAAAGAGCCCACATAGTCTGAGAGCTCATAAGCTATTATGTGTCATCATTGGACTGGAAGTTTATTCAATGGGGACCAGTTCCTCCTAATATCCCAAGTTCCATATATCACCAAATGCTCTAATTAGAATCAGCTCTCAGGGGACTCTGCAGATTACTCTGACTCGGAAAACCAAAAATAATGAGATTGTGGTTATTCAAGTCATCCCTGCCTCCCATTTCTATATATCTCTTTATTTTTCATGCAACAAATATTTACTGAGTAATTACTACATGCAGGTATTGTGTTTGGCACAGCAGTGAATGAACCCTGCCTTCAAGGGGTTTACTAAGAAAGGGATAAGTAAAAGGCCATGAGAAATCAGAAAAGAAAGAAATGACGGGATCAGTGTTTAAAAAAGGAAGAAAAAGGAGCCATGATGGCCTACATAGTAACCGCTTCCCTGCTAGGGTTTCCTGGTAAACCACAGGGTACCCAGTTAAATTTGAATTTCAGATAAACAACAAATAACTTTTTAGTAGAAGTATGCCACATGTATTATTTGGGAAAACGTATGCAAAAAAAAAAATCATTGTTTATCTGAAGTTCAAATTTAACCAGGTATCCTGCACTTTATATGTCCTAAATCTCATGACACTACTCCCTACCATCTCTCTTTGTGACCATCCCAGCAGAAATTTCTCTGGAAGGGAGGGTAGCAAGCCAGTATGTGTGCCTCTTTTTAAAGTTAGCAGCACCAATAGCCCTTTTAAAGCATATATCAAATCACATCATTCTCATCCTTAAAACCTTGTTTCAATTCCTATTATATTCAGAATAAAATCCAAACTCCTTACCAAACCCTGTAAAGGCTATACATGATCTGACCTCTGCTATCCCTCTAAAGTTCACAGCAGTCCTATGAAGAGGACACTGATTGTAGTTCTATTCCGCAGGTGAGAAAAATGAAGCCTAGAGAAGGAGGACACGCCCTACTTGATATCAAATTTAACTGTCATATATAAAAACAGTTATGGCATTAGTGCAGGGAGTATAAAAATAGATTGGAAAAAATTAAAAATTGATTACATCCAGTGCTGGCAAGAATGTAAAGCAACGAGCAGTTTCGTACACCATAGTGTGAAATGGTCATGCAGTTTGGGAGGGAGATTTGACAGTGTTTATGACCATTAGAAATGTGTGTCCTCTAAGCAAGCATTCATATTCTAGATATTATCCTACTTTCATGTGTTGCATATACACACCTACATATGTAAATGTATAAAATAAGACCAGATAGTGTGCAAACCAACCTCTTTTCATGAGTTAACCTCTAGGCAAGTGAGTGAGAGCGGGGCAGGAGGGCCCAATAGGAACTTTCATTTTTTCTTCTTTATTTAGGATTTGTGGCTAGGATGTATTTGTGATGTTCTTGGACAATTTATTTTTTTTCAATAAAGACAACGGAAATAGATAAATACACTCCCAAGTTCTTTAGTGATAACAGAATTATGAGTAATGTATTTCTTTTTGCTCTCCAGATAGCTTATCCTGACTGAAAATTGGCTCTTAAGATTTTCAACTTCTTGATGGACACAAGAGGAAAACACTGTCAAGTAGAAACTACAAGCCATTTTTCATTCTCTCAATTGGTAAGAACTCAAATCACCTTTGGGGCAGACTGCTCTTTTGTTTTGGAAAAAGTCCCCTGAATGGCCACTTGTTACACAAATATAAAACACCTCTTTTTCCTGTGGAGAAAACTATAAAGTAATCTGAATGTAGATGTTTTAGACTTTGAAGTAGCTGTTCTCTTCCATAATGTAAACTGTTATAATATGACTCAGTCACGGCTGTGCTGCAGACTTTATTGGTTTGGGAGTGGTATGGTCATGGATTTCTATAAATGAAGACAACACTGTGATTGGTTCATTGCTTTTCACTTGGAGATGTGGAAGGGTGTAGCAGTTTCACTGGGTAGCTTAGTTGAGCCCTGGAGAGCTACAGGGAAGAGGTATATGGGTGATCATTACCTGCCATGTAACTCCACTTCTTATGAAAGGAGAACCACGATAGTGGTTGTGTGGCTTAAGTTGGACTTCACTGGTTGTATTCCATGCATCGCACTTTAAATTTGAAACCAAATGACCAAAACTTTGAGAAATGCAGATACCTAATAAACCACCTTCTGATGTCACAGTCTTTAGGGTGAAAGAGTAAGGGCACAATTCGACAAGGCTTCAACCAAGAGTGGGAGTTGTCTTTTTAGAGGAGTTGACATTCCCATTAGCAGTCATCCTTAAATAAGACAGGGCTTGGGGGAAGAAATAAGAACATGGAAATTGTTCCTCATTTAGAGGAAAGGTGAAATGTTTTCTTTCTCTGGGCAAGGAAGGAGCTGGAGCTTGGCCTGGAACTTATTCTGTAAGCATGCTCACAGTATTTATGGCTCAGGGCAGGGATTGGCAATTAGCTAGCTCCTGACCACACAGAAGCAAGGCGAAAGCTGGGCAGAGAGATACCTTTTATGAAACCTTGATTATGGATTTGGCCCTATGGGCTATGAGAGTAGCCACACATACTACTCATGGTGGTAGGGAAATTTCCCTTCCATGTTTCTCAAACTTTCAGTAAAATGTTCTGAAGGGCTAACTTCCCGAGTGCTCAATATGAGCAGTTGTACAAAGCTACCCACTTAGGAGGGGCCTGCAATGAATTTAATGCTCTATGGTTGCTACCTTTAAATTCTTAATAATTTCTGAACAAGAAGCTTTTCTTTATTGCACCGAGCCCCACAAATTACATAGCCAGTTCTGCTAAGAAAGTGTCAGCCTTTCATCAGCTGTGAGGCACACAGGGCACCAACTATGGAGATCTTCACTCCATAGTTGGAGTAGTGGTACAACAGTGCATGTGAGCAGAAAATACCTGCACGGAGCAGAGCCACTGATCCTGAGGACAACTGCAGCAGGGGCAGAGTCCCTTGACAAGGAAGAATCCAGAGCACTCTTGAAGATTCTCGTAAAGTGGGGACACTTTTGAGAGGACCTAGGCAGATGGAGACTTCAAAGTCTCAATAATTTAATTAAGCAAAGAAAATGTGACTTCACTGAAAGTCCATTCTCTGGAATTATTGGTTGTGTCCCTTTAGTTTGCACTTACATTTTTTAATGGGCATATGGTAATCATGTAAAAAGTTAGAAATGCAGAAGCATCAACTGTAGGAATTAGGAGTAATCTTAATATATATTTAGTGCAGCAGTTCCTATCCTATGTGTTAAAGACCCTGAGATAAGGTGCTATCCATCACAGGAACCTATATGCACAAGAATCATTTGTAGGCAGGATAAATAACATGCCTTACTGTCCCCTCAGCCTGAAATGCCTTCTACCCCCTCTCCTTACCTGCCTAACTCCTGCTTATACTTTGGGCCTTAGTTTAGACATGACCTTCGCAGGAAAGCCTTCTCTGATGACCTCCCACTGCATAAGGTGCTCCTTCTCTGAGCTGCCAGAGCATCCTGTACCTGTACCACACAACCTGTCATGCTACAACTGTCTGTTCACTTACCTGTCTCCCATGGGCCATTAGTCTTTGAAAGTGGAGACCTTGGCTCATCCATCTTAGTTTCCCTACCACTCAGCAAGGTTCCTGCCACATCTTAGATGCTAGTAAATTGTGGGCAAATAGATAATTGAATGAATGAACTGGGTACTATATTTTTCAAACTGTGCATTAAAGAACATATTCATTTTATCAAAGAATTATTAAAGAACATAGTAATTGTATAGTCTTACTGTTGTTAAGTTTCAACTCCAGGCACATTAAGTACACATTACTATTACGGCAGTCTGTGAAATTTTTTTATGATAAAAAGTTTCCTTCATAACTGAAAATATTGAGAATTACTTTTCTAGTTTAACTCTTTTATTGTCCCAATGAAGGTACAGAGGAGAGACTGCCTTCACTTGCTCAATGTCTCAAACTTTAACAAGAGCAGTGTGACCAATAGCCAACATATTTTCCTGACTTTTCTAATTCTCTGTTGTTTCTCCTCCCCAAATTTGGCGGTACAGCCTGGACAAACAAGACTGATGCAAAAGAGCTTTTTTGTACTGGTGCATCCCTCAGTTGTGCAAAGCAGCAGTAGCAACGTGGCCTGTACCTCATGGCCCATGTACCAAAGAGCCCAAATGCAAGAATGAGGCAAGCCAGTGAGCAGACAGGCTGAGTGGGGCAGCATGAAGTCACATCACAGGGCAGGATCAAGTGGTCAAGTCTTTTGCCGAATATAGGGCCTGGCAACATCAGACACTGGGCCAAAGGGTGAAGACCTAAGAAATTTCTGCAGCCAAAATTTCCAGTAGCATATGATCCCCAGGAAGGCAAGGCCTGCCTCACTCACTGCTATATACCAAGGATCTAGCC
Organism: Manis pentadactyla; assembly: GCF_030020395.1. Lineage (NCBI taxonomy): Eukaryota > Metazoa > Chordata > Mammalia > Pholidota > Manidae > Manis > Manis pentadactyla. The sequence continues at coordinate 118,290,042 of NC_080038.1, read as the reverse complement.
CAGTGCCATGGAACACAGCCAGTGTTTAGCAAATATTCCCTGACAGAATGAATAAATGAATAAATGGCACCTGAGCTTCTCCAGGTCGTCAAGGAACTTCTCCAAAAGCCACCTAAAGCAGTGAGCCTTGCAGATCTACCCACCTGACTTTAAATCAGTACTCCATGGTCTCAATTGTGTTTCCTCAATATCCAAATTATCAGGAACATTTAAGGAAAGAGGGGGAAACCCAAAGGGAGCTTTACATTAAGGTTGTAGCTGAGAGAAGATGGAACCCACCTGATGATCAAATAAAGGAAGCCAGGGCAGAATCTCGTGTGCGTAAATAGCCTACAGAGCTCATCGCCTAAGGAAAGTGAAGGGACTGCTCTAACTTCCTGGAGCTACACCCACAGGGAGTCCTTTTGTAAACACTTTATTCTGTTTTCTTTTCCCTTGAGATTTTTATTTTATGTTCCTTATAATCTGGTTCCTTCTGGATAAATAGGGGGAGGGAGATCAGTAGAATATGATAGGTAGATAGCAGTGTTATTGTTTCTGTGCTTCAAAAACCCCAGGGATTGACCCAGAGCCCTGTACACTCCTGAGAAGCCCTGCCTGATCTTATAAATTTATCTTTTCTCCATAATGGGGCTAGGGACCTTGAGGTTTTAAAACAATTACTTCAATCCTCCATTTACCTTTACTTGTTTACACACAAGCTTAGTGGCCATTTCAAGATGGGAATTTTCTGATTTCTTTCACCTAACTGGATATCATTTCATGACACCTTTTTATTCAAGTTTTCATGTCGTTAACTCCCCCTCTTTAATTCTGTTAGGAGCCAGTGTCCTTTAATGTCATCCATTGAATTTCCCAAGAGTGAACACTTTTTTTCTCATCTTGCAAACACCTCCTAATTAATGGTCACCACCGCCTTCTCATTAATGCTCAATACAGGAGGCAATTAATGATCACTCATGCACCAGATGAGATTTTCAGGCACGGCTCACTCCAATAATGCTGTAGCTTTTGTGACCTCAGTCAAAATTTCATTTCTGTGCCCTTTCTGTAAAAGGAAGGGTGCCACAATCTCACTTTCTCAACTTCTCCCAAGCAACCACCTTTTCCATCAGTCAAGAAATATGCTCAAGTCTTCGCCATAAATATGCTTTTAAACTCCAAATCCAATAAAAAAGCACCACAGTCCCTTAACTCTATCTCCCTCTAGCTACTACCTGCTCTCTTCACCTCTTCCTAGCCAAGCATCTTTTATGAGTAACTTACACTTACTGTCCTTCCTTCCATCTTAACCCAGTAAAGTCTGGTTACTGAAATACTCTTGCTATTAAAATCATCTCACTAAGATCAGCAATTACCTCTAAAGGCAAAAATATTTGATTTCTATGTGCCATATATACTGTTTCTCCTCATTCTCCTTCACTGGCTCATTTGACTTCCTCCATCACTTATATATTAATATACTCCAGGCTTCTTTCTTGGCTCTAATTCCTAAAATCATCCTAGGAAATACCATCTACTTTCCTGCCTTTTGCTAATCATTTTCCAAATTGGTGTTTTTTGCTCCATTATATTTTTAAGCCCCAGTTCATTATCTGGCTTCCTACTGAAAAACTCCACTTTGATGACCCATAAGCAACTCATACTCAACTTTTACCAAACTAGACTTATGATCTAGCCCACGTCATATTTCTTCCTTCTCCAGTGTTCTCAATGAATGGCACCATGACTCTCAGTGTGGGAATCAATCTTGATTCCTCCATCTCTCTCTCATCCCTTCCAACACAATCGACTTGTCAACAATCCTATTTATCTCTCAAAACTTTTCTTTCTTTCCAACTCTGCACCAAGAGTTTATAACCATCAGTATGAAATCCAAAATCTTTACCACAACTCTCCAATGCTCATGTATTTAACCAATATTTATTGTGTTGCTAACTCTGTTCTCAGCATGGCACAGCATGCTTTTCATGTTTAGGCCCATGGCTACCACTGTAGTGTCATGTCTTTTAACCTCCTTACACTTACCTTGCTTGAATCATAACAACTTACTTACATCTCACTAAATACATACTGTTCTCTTGCTTCTTTTTGTAGAGACTGTTGTGTAATTGAGTTGTTTAAAAAGTGTTAACTGGAAATAATTCAATCCCAAGTGGTTCTGTGCTGTTTGTAGCCACACAAAGGTACCCTGATATGTTATTTGATCTTCTTCCTGGGGATAGTCCATCTGCACTTATCAGTCACTCCCATTACCCCTACAAGAAAATGACTAAATTGACCAAAGGGATTTTTGCTGGAGGAAGGGAATGATGGGTTAGATGGACTTGAAGTGGGGAAGGAAATCAAGAGTAACATGACTGCTCAGATGTCTTTCAGCCCAACCAATAAAAGCTGGACTTGACTGGGCCTGAGTTACCCAAATGCTTTTAAAACACTGTTACTCAGTACTATAAGTCAAATAAATTCTTTTATGGTAAAATATCCAAATCCTGAGTTAGGCCTGTAAGAAAAAAATTTTGAAGCTCAAAGATTTTTGACCCTCATCATACGTGGGGAAGGATCCCTGTTTGTGGGTAGTGGGTTAGCACTGAAAGGGGGAGAGACAAAAGTAAGAGACTCTAATATCTCTTTGGACATTTTTTTTGTATTTCTTTAAGCTTCTCATTGCCCAACACTACTCTTAGCTAATGTCTTTTACTAAAACTCAAGCTTGTTTTCTCAATATATCCTTCAGTGGGTGTTCCCCACCTGCTGCAACTGCTATCTTTAAAGAGATTATTTTTCAATCTAATTTTCTAGCCTAATACTCCCCTCTGACCACTCCTGAGTCTCTTGCTGTTTTATTCCACTCTCACTTGGGAGATCTCCCCAGGATTTGAAACTCAGCATGGAAGTAAAATATATCCATTTCCTCCTTCCCCAGGAGAGCCAGATACAGTCCCCAGTATAAGACATGCAGCCTGATTTTTGCATCCTTACTGTAGCAAATCACTGGTATTCAAATCTTTATCAAATCCTTATTTTTTAAGCCACTGCTTCTGCTGCTCATAATGTATAAAAACTGCTGGTAAAGCACTGCCTGAAAATCCAGTTTCCAAAACACTATCCCCCAATTTCACAATAACAACAAACACAGGACTTACTATGCACCAGACACTGTTCTAAATTCTGTAGGTATATATGTATATATATATTCTTGTCTAATATTCACATGAAACTGGCTGAGTCAGGCAAAGTTCACCAATACAGAAATAGACAAAAACAGAGACTTACCCAAGGTCACACAGCTAGTAAATGTTAGAGACATGTTTTCAACCTATGTCATCTGGCTCTCAAGTCCATGACCTTAACTATACTTGTCCCCTTTTGACTATCAGGCCAGAGGCAAAATTCATCTGCCATTCCACATTCTCTCCCTAGCAGAGTTTCGAGATGCTATAAAGACACATTTTATAATGTCCTAATTGAGACCCCATATTTGAGCAATCTATTAGAATAGCAACTAGCCACATGTGGCTATTGAGCTCTTAAAATGTGGCTAGTGCAGCTAAGCAACTAAATTTTAATTGTATTTAATTTTAATTACTTTTAATTTAAACTGAAATAGCCACATGCAGCAGTAGCTACTATCTTGGACAGTGCAGTAGCATTGGTTTTTCTTTATCAGTCAGAAAATGGGTGTTGACTGAATATAAACTTGTAACTAAAAAGAACAACAAATGCATAAGAGCACGGCCTTTTCTTCCCAGTATAATAAGACATAATTGGGAATCTAAGACAAAGGGAAAAGTAAATAGCAATTCAATATGGGTGTTGAGCTGAAAGTAGTACAACAAGGCCGGCCAAAGGAAGCCAGGACACTGAGCCAAGGTCAGGTAGGTTATGTTTGGTTCATGGAAAAAAGGTTCAAGGTGGTGGCTGGAGTACCAGGGGGTAAGTGAGGTAAAGGGGGTACAGGTTGACCAAGAGGAAAAGCATATATTATAGTTTTGGATGTTAACTTAAGAAGGAGCAGACCAGCTGTGGTATCCAAGCTAAGGCAAGTCAGAAGTCTCAACCAGGCAAAAGGGCTCAGGCATATCACAGACTGAGTATATGTGTGATAATTAGTTCACATTGGGCACTGGGCAACAAAGAATAAAATTGAAATAGCAAGATAATACATTTGAAAAGAAGACAAGTACAATCAAGTGGGTCCACCATACAGATGGAGCAGGTTAGGACCTTTGATCCTACTAATAACAGGTACTGCCTAGTGGGCACCTACTCTGAGCCAGACATCATTCTATGTGCTTTATACATACATAATTTAATCTTGTGAGGTATTATTATTATCTTCATTTTATAGAGGCAAAACCAGCCTCAGCAAGGTTATCTTCTCAAACTCATACGACTATTAAGTGGGAGAGCCAGCATTCAAACCAAACTCTGTTCAATATCAAAGTCATCTAATTTGTACTACTTTATAAGATAACTACAAGGTAGATATCTTTAGGCCTCGGCATGGGGAAAGGTTCTTGGGGGGGAATTTACCAGGCCTAAGAGGAAGAGCAGCTCTTTTCAAAGAGAAGTTCAGAAGAGTCAGAGCCTGAATGATGGGCATATATTGGCATATTGAAGAGGAAAATAGTTTCCTTTGGGGAGGGCCTGATAGTTTGAGCAGAGAGACACGTAAAAGTGTAGGGGTTACTCTGGAGGCTATAGCACAGGATGGAACAATGTTAATATTAGCTCCCATTTACCCATGGACAAGTGCTGAACTAGACGTTTCCCACAGACCCAGATGATATATAGTTATTTATAGCCTTCCCTTACACTGTTTATGGGAGATGGTATGAGCTCCATTTCATAGACTAAGGCTTGAGTACATAAAAAGGCATGAATGATAACCCAAGCCTGTTTGGTTCTAAAGCCATACTTTTTTCCTTTCTCAAAGATGGCTTCCATGAAAAGCCACAAGGAAGGCTTTAATCTCTGTATACCCTTCAAATGTACCCTTCTGACAGTTCCTTCTATTCTTTTTTTTTTTTTTTTATTGAAGGGTAGTTGACAACAGCATTGCATTACATTAGTTTCAGGTGTACAACACAGCGACTCAACATTTATATACATGATATTTCTAGGTACCAGGTATCACCATACCAAGTTGTTACAATATTTTGACTATATTCCTTATGCTACACATTACATCCCGGTTACTTATTTATTCTACAATTGGAAGTGTGTTTATATATATATATATATATATATATATTGTGAGGGCATCTCTCATATTTATTGATCAAATAGTTGTTAACCACAACAAATCTCTGTATAGGGGGGTCAGTACTCAATGCACAATCATTAATCCACCCCAAGCCCAATTTTCGTCAGTCTCCAATCTTCTGATGCATAACGAACAAATTCTTACATGGAGTACAAATTCTTACATAGTGAATAAGTTACATGGTGAACAGTGCAAGGGCAGTCATCACAGAAGCTTTCGGTTTTGTTAATGCATTATGAACTATAAACAGTCAGTTCACATATGAATACTCATTTGATTTTTAAACCTGATTTATATGTGGATACCACATTTCTCTATTATTATTATTTTTAATAAAATGCTGAAGTGGTAGGTAGATACGAGATAAAGGTAGGAAACAGAGTTTAGTGTTGTAAGAGAGCAAATGTAGATGATCAGGTGTGTGCCTGTAGACTATGTGTTAATCCGCGCTAGACGAGGGCAATAAACATCCATGTATGCAGAAGATTTCTCTCAGAACATGAGGGGGGAGGATCTAAGCCTCACCTCTGCTGCTCCCCATTTTCTCACCAGATGGCCCCCTGCGACTGTGCCTGTCTTAGGTTGTTCCTCCCTTGAGGAATCTTACCCGTCTCTGGCTAACCAGTCATCTTCCGGGGCCATACAGGGAAATGTGAAGTTGGTAAGTGAGAGAGAAGCCTTATCGTTTGAAAAGGTTAGCTTTTTACTTCTTTGCATATTTATGCCCTGTGGCTTCTATGCCCAGCATTTGTCTTGAGGTGTCTTTACCACTTGGAAGAATTATGATACTCGGTAAATTCGACATGTGGCACGAGTTCTATTTAAAGGTTGTGATTAGGTAGGAAGAAGAAAAGCTACAGAAGTAGCAGGCAGAAGAAAACCTGGGAAGATTGATTATTTCTTTGACATATCTTCTTGTAGAGTAACTTCAGCATGGATAGGTTTTAAACGACTAATTAAATTGTGCACACACATTAACATAATAGGAATATAGTTACCTAACCAAAGCATACCTGTAATTACCAGCCATCTCCAGTGAAACCAAGAAAACCAGTTAGGCACCTTAGGCATTTGTGAAAACTTATCTATGATATGGTGGATATAGTCCGACTGAACTTAAACAGTCTGAGAGAATTCAGATAAACTAGAACACCCCATTCCTGGGGACTGTTCATATCCCATATGTTCTTTTAACAATAAATAGTCTGTGGTTGTAAGATTTTGGAGTGCTACAATTTGCACTTCTCCTAATTCTTGGTTGAGTTCCAACAGAATAGATCCAGTCCAATTTTTGTTTTACTGCATGCACAGGCCAGCTTAGATATCTCCTTCATCTTTCCCATGGCAAGTCCAGGAACTGGTGGGATGAGTGCATCTACACCTGTGACAGTGTGTGGATCTTTGTTGAAGTTTTTTTTTTTTTTTTTTTTTTTTCTGTTCATCTTCTGTCATGAGTCTTCCCGAGAGTGCTGATGTTGGAAGTTCTTTTTCATATCGTATCTTAGTTCATTTTCGGGGTAGCCCAATTAGGCTTTGATCCTCTGTATAAACACAAACAGACCCTTTGCCTACACTTTTATATGTCCTTTATATCATTGTGTAGAACTCATTAGAGGTCACCACATAGGAACTGTATTTTCTTTTTAATCATTAATCTACACTTACATGATGAATACTTTGTTTACTAGGCTCTCCCCTATACCAGGTCCCCCCTATATACTCCTTTACAGTCACTGTCCATCAGCGTAGCAACCTGTTGTAGAATCACTACTTGTCTTCTCTGTGTTGTACAGCCCTCCCCTTTCTCCCACCCCGCTATGGATGCTAATCTTAATACCCCCCTACTTCTCCCACCCTTATCCCTCCCTACCCACCCATCCTCCCCAGTCCCTTTCCCTTTGGTACCTGTTAGTCCATTCTTGAGTTCTGTGATTCTGCTGCTGTTTTGTTCCTTCAGTTTTTCCTTAGTTCTTATATTCCACAGATGAGTGAAATCATTTGGTATTTCTCTTTCTCTGCTTGGCTTGTTTCACTGAGCAAAATACCCTCCAGCTCCATCCATGTTGCTGCAAATGGTTGGATTTGCCCTTTTCTTATGGCTGAGTAGTATTCCATTGTGTATATGTACCACATCTTCTGTATCCATTCATCTATCGATGGACATTTAGGTTGCTTCCAATTCTTGGCTATTGTAAATAGTGCTGCGATAAACATAGGGATGCACTGATCTTTCTCATACTTGATTGCTGCATTCTTAGGGTAAATTCCTAGGAGTGCAATTCCTGGGTCAAATGGTAAGTCTGTTTTGAGCATTTTGATGTACCTCCATACTGCTTTCCACAATGGTTGAACTAACTTACATTCCCACCAGCAGTGTAGGAGGGTTCCCCTTTCTCCACAGCCTCGCCAACATTTGTTGTTGTTTGTCTTTTGGATGGCAGCCATCCTTACTGGTGTGAGGTGATACCTCATTGTAGTTTTAATTTGCATTTCTCTGATAATTAGCGATGTGGAGCATCTTTTCATGTGTCTGTTGGCCATCTGTATTTCTTTTTTGGAGAACCGTCTGTTCAGTTCCTTTGCCCATTTTTTAATTGGGTTGTTTTTTGTTTGTTGATGCGTGTGAGCTCTTTATATATTCTGGACGTCAAGCCTTTATCGGATGTGTCATTTTCAAATATATTCTCCCATACTGTAGGGTTCCTTTTTGTTCTATTGATGGTGTCTTTTGCTGTACAGAAGCTTTTCAGCTTAATATAGTCCCACTTGTTCATTTTTGCTGTTGTTTTCCTTGCCTGGGGAGATATGTTCAAGAAGAGGTCACTCATGTTTATGTCTAAGAGGTTTGTGCCTATGTTTTCTTCCAAGAGTTTAATGGTTTCGTGACTTACATTCAGGTCTTTGATCCATTTTGAGTTTACTTTTGTATATGGGGTTAGACAATGGTCCAGTTTCATTCTCCTACATGTAGCTGTCCAGTTTTGCCAGCACCATCTGTTGAAGAGACTGTCATTTCGCCATTGTATGTCCATGGCTCCTTTATCAAATATTAATTGACCATATATGTCTGAGTTAATGTCTGGATTGTCTAGTCTGTTCCATTGGTCTGTGGCTCTGTTCTTGTGCCAGTACCAAATTGTCTTGATTACTATGGCTTTATAATAGAGCTTGAAGTTGGGGAGTGAGATCCCCCCTACTTTATTCTTCTTTCTCAGGATTGCTTTGGCTATTCGGGGTCTTTGGTGGTTCCATATGAATTTTTGAATTATTTGTTCCAGTTCATTGAAGAATGTTGCTGGTAGTTTCATAGGGATTGCATCAAATCTGTATATTGCTTTGGGCAGGATGGCCATTTTGACGATATTAATTCTTCCTAGCCATGAGCATGGGATGCGTTTCCATCTGTTAGTGTCCCCTTTAATTTCTTTTAAGAGTGACTTGTAGTTTTCAGAATATAAGTCTTTCACTTCTTTGGTTAGGTTTATTCCTAGGTATTTTATTTTTTTTGATGCAATTGTGAATGGAGTTGTTTTCCTGATTTCTCTTTCTGTTGGTTCATTGTTGGTATATAGGAAAGCCACAGATTTCTGTGTGTTGATTTTGTATCCTGCAACTTTGCTGTATTCCGATATCAGTTCTAGTAGTTCTGGGGTGGAGTCTTTAGGGTTTTTTATGTACAGTATCATGTCATCTGCAAATAGTGACAGTTTGACTTCTTCTTTGCCAATCTGGATTCCTTGTATTTTTTTGTTTTGTCTGATTGCCGTGGCTAGGACCTCTAGTACAATGTTAAATAACAGTGGGGAGAGTGGGCATCCCTGTCTAGTTCCCGATCTCAGCGGAAATGCTTTCAGCTTCTCGCTATTCAATATAATGTTGGCTGTGGGTTTTTCATAGATGGCCTTTATTATGTTGAGGTACTTGCCCTCTATTCCCATTTTGCTGAGAGTTTTTATCATGAATGGATGTTGAACTTTGTCAAATGCTTTTTCAGCATCTATGGAGATGATCATGTGGTTTTTGTCTTTCTTTTTGTTGATGTGGTAGATGATATTGATGGACTTTCGAATGTTGTGCCATCCTTGCATCCCTGGGATGAATCCCACTTGGTCATGGTGTACGATGGTTTTGATGTATTTTTGAATTCGGTTTGCTAAAATTTTGTTGAGTATTTTGCGTCTACGTTCATCAGGGATATTGGTCTGTAGTTTTCTTTTTTGGTGGTGTCTTTGCCTGGTTTTGGTATTAGGGTGATGTTAGCTTCATAGAATGAGTTTGGGAGTATCCCCTCCTCTTCTATTTCTTGGAAAACTTTAAGGAGAATGGGTATTATGTCTTCCCTGTATGTCTGATAAAATTCCGAGGTAAATCCATCTGGCCCGGGGGTTTTGTTCTTTGGTAGTTTTTTGATTACCGCTTCAATTTCGTTGCTGGGAATTGGTCTGTTTAGATTTTCTGTTTCTTTTTGGGTCAGTCTTGGAAGGTTGTATTTTTCTAGGAAGTTGTCCATTTCTCCTAGGTTTCCCAGCTTGTTAGCATATAGGTTTTCATAGTAGTCTCTAATAATTCTTTGTATTTCTGCGGGATCTGTTGTGATTTTTCCTTTCTCATTTCTGATACTGTTGATTTGTGTTGACTCTCTTTTCCTCTTAATAAGTCTGGCTAGAGGCTTATCTATTTTGTTTATTTTCTCGAAGAACCAGCTCTTGGTTTCATTGATTTTTGCTATTGTTTTATTCTTCTCAATTTTATTTATTTCTTCTCTGATCTTTAGTATGTCCCTCCTTCTGCTGACCTTAGGCCTCATTTGTTCTTCTTTTTCCAACTTTGATAGTTGTGACATTAGACCGTTCATTTGGGATTGCTCTTCCTTTTTTAAATATGCTTGGAGTGCTATATACTTTCCTCTTAAGACTGCTTTTGCTGCGTCCCACAGAAGTTGGGGCTTAGTGTTGTTGTTGTCATTTGTTTCCATATATTGCTGGATCTCCATTTTGATTTGGTCATTGATCCATTGATTATTTAGGAGCGTGTTGTTTAGCCTCCATGTGTTTGTGAGCCTTTTTGCTTTCTTTGAACAGTTTATTTCTAGTTTAATGCCTTTGTGGTCTGAAAAGTTGGTTGGTAGGATTTCAATCTTTTGGAATTTACTGAGGCTCTTTTTGTGTCCTAGTATGTGGTCTATTCTGGAGAATGTTCCATGTGCACTTGAGAAGAACGTGTATCCTGTTGCTTTTGGATGTAGAGTTCTGTAGATGTCTATTAGGTCCATCTGTTCTAGTGTGTTGTTCAGTGCCTCTGTGTCCTTACTTATTTTCTGTCTGGTGGATCTGTCCTTTGGAGTGAGTGGTGTGTTGAAGTCTCCTAGAATGAATGCATTGCATTCTATTTCCTCCTTTAGTTCTGTTAATATTTGTTTCAGGTATGTTGGTGCTCCTGTATTGGGTGCATATATATTTATAATGGTTATATCCTCTTGATGGACTGAGCCCTTTATCATTATGTAATGTCCTTCTTTGTCTTTTGTTACTTTCTTTATTTTGAAGTCTGTTTTGTCTGATACCAGAATTGCAACACCTGCTTTCTTCTCTCTGTTGTTTGCTTGAAATATCTTTTTCCATCCCTTGACTTTAAGTCTGTGCGCGTCTTTGGGTTTGAGGTGAGTCTCTTGTAAGCAGCATATGGATGGATCTTGCTTTTTTATCCATTCTATTACTCTGTGTCTTTTGATTGGTGCATTCAGTCCATTTACATTTAGGGTGATTATTGAAAGGTATGAATTTATTGCCATTGCAGGCTTTAAGTTTGTGGTTACCAAAGGTTTAGGGTTAGCTTCTTTACTGTCTTACTGTCTAACTTAACTCGCTTGTTGAGCTATTATAAACACAATCTGATGAGTCTTTATTTCTCTCCCTTCTTATTCCTCCTCCTCCCTTCTTCATATGTTGGGTGTTTTGTTGTGTGCTCTTTTTAGGAGTGCTCCCATCTAGAGCAGTCCCTGTAGGATGCCCTGTAGAGGTGGTTTGTGGGAGGCAAATTCCCTCAACTTTTGCTTGTCTGGGAATTGTTTAATCCCTCCTTCATATTTAAATGATATTCGTGCTGGATACAGTAGTCTTGGTTCGAGGCCCTTCTGTTTCATTGCATTAAGTATATCATGCCATTCTCTTCTGGCCTGTAGGGTTTCTGTTGAGAAGTCTGATGATAGCCTGATGGGTTTTCCTTTGTAGGTAACCTTTTTTTTCTCTCTGGCTGCCTGTAATACTTTGTCCTTGTCTTTGATCTTTGCCATTTTAATTATTATGTGTCTTGGTGTTGCCCTCCTTGGATCCCTTGTCATGGGAGTTCTGTGTAGCTCTGTGGTCTGAGAGGCCATTTCTTCCGCTAGTTTGGGGAAATTTTCAGCAATTATTTCTTCAAAGACATTTTCTATCCCCTTTTCTCTCTCTACTTCTTCTGGAATGCCTATGATTCTTATATTATTCCTTTTAGATTGATCACTCATCTCTCTTAAAATTCTTTCATTCCTGGAGATCCTTTTATCTCTCTCTGCATCAGCTTCTCTGCGTTCCTGTTCTCTGTTTTCTAGTCCATTAATGGTCTCTTGCATCTCGTCCATTCTGTTTTGAAGTCCTTCCAGAGCTTGTTTTATTTCTGAATTCTCCTTCCTTAGTTCTTGCATATTTCTCTGCAAGTCCATCAGCACGGTTATGACTTTTGTTTTGATTTCTTTTTCAGGAAGACTGGCTAAATCTATCTCCCCAGGTTCCTTCTCAGGGGAAGATGTAGCAGATGCCGAAGCTGTCTGGGTTAGTCTTGTCTGGATCATATTTTTTTGCCTTTTCATGTTGACAGGTGCTATTGACTGTCAGCTGGGAGGGCCAAAATTTTCACTTGCTACTGGCCTTTCTTTACTGGGGCAACTACGACCCCTAGTGGCTTGTGTTGGGTAATTGCGTGTAGACTGGGTCTTTGTGTCTTGCCTGGCCGGAAGGGAGAAATTTCCCTTTCTGTGGGCGGAATTTGTCTCAGGCTGCTTCTCTGCTTTCGCAGCGCCCGGTGGGGTGATGGATGGGGGGGCTGCTTGACTGTTTGCCTCCGTGAGGGGTCTCAGAGCTGTTGCCCAGGGGGTTAGTGCACCCGGTTTTCCCTGTAGTTTCCAGCTGCTGTACTGTGACCTGGGTTGTTTCCGTCAAGCTGTTAAGTCCCTGTCCCTTTAAGACTTTCAAAAAGCCCCCGCTTTTCTTTGTCACAGGGGCATCAGCTTCGGCACCCGCTCAGAGGTCTTACTCCCTGTTCCCCCAGTATCCAGGGCCCCCTGGGCATGTACTGTGTCTGCGCTCTGGCCCGGATGGCTGGGGCTGGGTGTTCGGCAGTCCTGGGCTCCGTCTCCCTCCCGCTCAGCCTATTCTTCTCCCGCCGGGAGCTGGGGGGAGGGGCGCTCGGGTCCCGCAGGGCCGGGGCTTGTATCTTACCCCTTTCACCAGTCGCTGGGTTCTCGCTGGTGTAGCTGCAGTCTGGCCACTGTCCTGCGTCTTCTGGTCTCTCTTTTAGGGCTAGTTGTGTTTGTTGTATTTTCAAAAGTATATATGTTTTTGGGAGGAGATTCCCACTGTCCTACTCACGCCGCCATGTTGGCTCCGCCTCCTCAGTTCCTTCTATTCTTTATCTCCTCTTTTAGATTGGCTTGTTTCAAAGGTCAAATATCCAGTCCATCCAGGGATCTCTTGGCTTCTGAAGATTATGTCCTCTTCTGAGCAGCTAGTTTCTGTAGGAGTCAACCTAGTAGAAACTAAAGAATTTGTATATGGTGAGGGGATTTAGGTATGGTGATCTGGTTAGAGGCCTACCTAGGGAGCCTGTCTTGAAGTTGCATCTCCATATCAAGCTACTAAGCACATGGTTCTTGCTTTGATTGACGTAAAAGTTTCTACTGCCTAAATTTTGGCCTATTTTTAAATTGTTTTTATTTGATAAGATTTATATAGAGAGAAATGCACATCTCTATAGAAATTTAATGAGTTGACAAATGTATGTACCCCTGTAATCAACATCCCAGTCAAGATATGGAACTTCTCTATTATCCCAGAAGATAGTTCTCTTGTTATCCATCCCCAGTCAATCACTACAACCCCTAGCCCAGATAACCACCATTTTCATAGTTTTGTCTGTTCTCGAAATTCATTTCAGTGGAATTACACAGTACATATCCTTTTGTGTCTGGTTCCTTTCACTCAACCTTGTGGATGTGAGACTGGTCTATTTATTGAAGAGAACCTACTATCCCATTGTACATTCTTGGCAAGCCTTAAAAAAAGAAGGAAATCCTGTCATTTGCAACAACATGAATGAACCTGTAGGATGTTATGCTAAGTGAAATAAACCAGACACAAAAGAACAAATATTGCATGATCACACCTATATGAGGAATATAAAAGAGTCAAACACAGGGCCAGGAGCTAGGAGAGGGGGAAATGGGATACAAAGTTTCAGGAGTCCTACAGATCTACTGTACATCATAGTGCCTATAGGTAACAACACTGAATTGTATACTTAAAAATCTGCTAAAAGAGAATAGATCTTAAGTGTTTTTATCACAGAAAATAAATGACTAAATAAATGGGGCAGGAGGAAACTTTTGGAGGTAATGGATATGTTTATAGCAGTGACTGGTGATGGTTTCATGGATATAAAGGTATCTCCAAATTCATCAAAGTGTATACATTAATTACATACAGCCTTTTGTACATGAATAATACCTTAATAAAGTGTTTTTTAAAAGAGACTTTTTTATGTTTTAGCATATATCAGCAATTCATTCTTTTTGCTGAATTGTATGCCAATTGAGTGGATATAGCATAATTCATTCATCCAATCTGTTGAGGTACATTTGGATTGGGGTTTCCATCTTGGGGTTGTGATAAATAAAGCTGTTTTAAAAAGTCTGCATAAGTCTCTTTTGTGGACATATATTTTGATTTCTCCTGGGAAAAGTGCCTAGGAGTCAAAATGCTGGGTCACAGGATAGGTGTATGTTGAATCATAAGGAACTACAAAATAGTTTTCCGAAGTGGTTGCAACATTTTATTCTCTTACTAGCAAAGTACAAAAGTCTTGGTTGCTTCACATACTTACAAAGCTTTGATATTGTCAATCTATTTAATTTTAGCCATTCTGGTGGGTGTGTAGTGGTATCTCACTATGGTTTTAACTTGCATTTCCAAGATGACTATTGACATTGAACATCTTTCCATGTGCTGAGTAAGGTTGAACTATTTTTAATAGTGACAGACTACATGTATCTTCTACCAATTAAGCTGAGATGCTATTAGCCTGAAGCATTTTTGTACTGAGGAGGGCAGGGCTAAAGGAGATTATGGGATGGCTTAATGCTATTCTGTCATGCAACCTCTTGCCCTGGTCACTGTGTCTACTCCAGGCTAAGACCCTTTGCTACTGCTGTTGCTGCCACTGCTGCCTTTGAAACTGCAAAATAATGGTCTTTTTTTCCTTGAGCAATTACTTTCACATTTCTCAGAAATGTAGTTCTATTTTTTTTCAGATACCTTACAAATTAACCCAAAAGTTATTGTTCCTCCTTCCAGGACTTAAACTAGTTTCCAAACAGGAAAAAAGGGGACTCAACTTTTGAAATCCACAATTCATAGATTTATGTCACCATAATCATCTCATAACACTGCTGATGGTCTTGATACTGTATAACTGTATTGTAATTTAGGCCTAAGTCTAAATAATCGCATCTCCAAAAAAATAATTTAAAAATTAGGGGACAGAGAAAGAGCAACAAAGATAGAAAAATCAAATACATGAAGACAAAGCAACACAGTTAACTGAAAAGTGTAGAAAATGCTGACAGCTGGTGGGAAGCAATCCAACTCAGATTGACTTGGTGTAATTTTGTTCTCTTCCAGCCAAATGAATTTTGTATAGTCAGGCTTAAGGTGAGGAGAGGATTAACAATCAGTTGGATACATTTCAGAAATTTCAGTGTCATAACTTGCAGGTATCTGCAAGGTCATTTTATTACAACCCCCTGCAGAGTACAGGAATCAACTCATAGAACCCATAAAGGTTTCTCTTTGAATGTCCATTGGACATAGTGAAAGTCTCTAGAGCCACACAAAATAAATCTATTGCCTTTTACCCATCTGCACTTCATCAGTTACAAAGAGACTATATGTCCTATACCCTCAACTGAGGTTTGACACTCTCAGTTCCTTCAACCATTGCTTAAACAAATTTTTAACCATTCTGGTCACCTTTGCTTATCACACCACAGTTTATCAATATTCTCCCTGAAATTATCTATCACAAACACCATGTTATGTAAGTGAACTGAGCATCACAGGTAATAGAGGGACCATAATCTTCTAGAAAAGATACATTGTGCTGTCAGATTATATTATCTTTTTGGTTACAACATCAGCAGTAACTGGTTTTGCCACTACTGTCAACTAAAACCCTTAGGCTTTTTCACATGCAGTCACTTCAGCCTTGGCTTCCTCACTTGAGTCTTTTTGTTATTGCTTTGAGGGGTCAGGAAGTTGAATACAGAACTTTTCATTAGCCTTTATTATACATCTTCTTGTTAGTTTCTTTCCACTGTTCTAATCTGCCAAGATTCTGTCATACCCTGTAAAAATTCTCTTTAATTTCATACTTTTTGTTGGAAAATCTTTCCAGAATATCTCAGTACATTTTTATGCTTTAGAACATAGAATCTAAAGGATAAAACTGAATCATCCCTTGTTGCCTCAGGATCTTAAAAAGTCATCATTCTGATCATTAGTATTTACTCTCCAGAACCTTAGGCACATAGAAGATCATACAGGAGATATAGGACATTACGTGCAAATATACTGAACCCTGGACATCCTATGGAGATATTTTTCTTCCATTAAATGCCTAATTATGACAACATTTTACTTTTCTTTCTTCCAAAGGGATAGGTAACAACAACAAACCACAATTTTGTATAACTAAGGATCCAAGTGAACTAGATTTAATTTAATTGAGACTTTATTGGAATGTACCTCAACTAACTTACTAACAAACTATTCAACTTATTTGAATTTCAACTGATATTACCTACTCACTAACAAAAAAATATTCAGGTTAAAAACATTCCATCGAAAACCAATGCCACCCCAGCACCGAAAAGACTAAGAACAACTAATGCTAGAGAGGATGCGGAAAAAGGAGAAGCCTCCAACACTGCTGGTGGGAATGTAAGCTAGTTCAACCATTGTGGAAAGCAATATGGAGGTTCCTCAAAATACTAAAAATAAAAATACCATTTGACCCTGGAATTCCACTCCAAGGAGGTTTGGAGGTTCATGGGGGGGGTCCATGGGGAAGACAGTGTAGCACAGAGAAGGCAAACAGTGACTCTGTGGCATCTTACTATGCTGATGGACAGTGACTGCAATGGGATATGAGGGGGGCTCGATAATATGGGTGAATGTAGTAATCACAATGTTTTTCATGTGAAACCTTCATAAGAGTGTATTATCAATAATACCTTAATAAAATAATAATAATGAAAAAAATAAAGTTAGCTGAAGTCTAAAAAAAAAATATATATATATATATATACTCTGCCCCCCATAAAAGTATATATGAGTCTAGAAAAATATACCTTAAACTTCAACAATGAGGGTGGGTGATGACCAGTTTTATGCTATACATATTTCAGTATTTCTTGTTATAATATGCCAGTGTTACTTTGGTGATTAGAAAAAAAAAATGTGAGTTTAAAGAAGTGTTATTAAAAGAATAAATCACTGCCTCTTCTATGACTCAGGAAAAAAAAAAAAAGAAAGGAAAACCAATGCCACCACCTACCCTTTTAAGTAGAGGAGTAGGATAACTTCACTCTTTGATCTAATTTCCTCATTCCCTTAACATCAGAACTTTCTAAAAGGCTAACTTTGTACTTTGCTTACTAGAATAATACAGGTAAGTCAAGGTTTACTGAAAAATCATCTATGCAGAAAAGATTTTAAATGTTATAATGTAAGAATTCTTCATGGTGATTTGACATCTCTCACATTACCACTCAAGAAGGTACATTAGCAAAGGAGAATTGGTGATGAATATGTCAACACTCTATAGCTGCTTTTCACAAAAGCTATAGTATACAACCATCCCCACTTGCCTTTAAATCTAAATATTCACTGTTTGACTAAAACTGTCATTGTCAGAAACTAATCAGAAATTTCTCTGAATCTTAGCTCATATTCATTTTATAGTCTCCCTTTACTCTTATCTTTACCCAGAGATCCTGGTTTAGATAAAGGTCCAGTGATTACATGTATTCAACCAAAGGAGGTTAAATCTGAAAAATAACTAAGCTCGGATGAATACTAATTATGCAAAATATTCAACATTTGATGTGAAACAACTAAAGACCTTGGACAAGCTCATTAAAAGCAAATTCTGGCTTTGCTTAAATGTTGCTCTCTTCAAATTTTATTCATTATCTACAATATTTGCCATCAAAATAGTTTAAAAAATAATTGAACTGTTTGGAATATTTACCCAAGTTTTCTGTAAAGCTCCAGTTCCCCCACAAACTCCCAATGGTCAGAATCAAAACAGAATATTTCAAAACGTCTATATATGGCTGTATGGCTAGAAACATGAGGTTGAGTCAGACATATCTGCTTTCCAATCCCATCTCAGCCTCAGTTACCTCATTGTTTATATTGACATAATACAGACTTCATAGGGTATGTATTGTGAGAATAATTTCTATAAAGCATATGGTATATAGGAGATATTCAATAACGACCAGTTTCTTTACCACTTGCCCCTAGTCTTATCCCTGTGTCAAGCTTAAATAATATCAACAAGTAATATCAAAACAGAGGAAAATCAAGAATAAGATACAATTTATAGCCCTCCTGTTAGGTGAATATTTAAGTGAAATGATCGGTCTTCATCAAAATAACCACAGTCCACATTAAATGAGAACAATATTTGAATTTGAACACACCCTCTGCATTATGTAGGAGAAACTCAAGTTCAGCTAGCTTCTTCATTTAACCAGGGTATGTGGGTTTGCTTAACCACATAATATTTTTCAAAATAATGATATAAAACCTGAATTGATGGAGTTCTTTGTTGTGGATATGTGACAATTTGGCGGGGGGTGTCTATGTAACTGTGACATATATATATGTGTGTGTGTGTGTGTGTGTACATAACAGTGACATATATATGTGTGTTCATCCATGTCTTTTATATGTATGCTTATGTTTTCTATTTTTCCTTTCTTATAAAATCAAGCTAGGAACCATACTAAGACCCCCATCATGAGCAGCATGCATGTCTTCCCCAGTGGACTGAACTTTCCAGGCAAACAAGGACCAAGTCTCCTACAATCCAGCTCAGAGTCTTACTCACAAACGTTGCTGACCATCAGTCCTTTGTCAAGTAATTACATGAGCATGGAGCAGAGCTTGGAGATTACTGATAGATGCCGAGAGCAGCTGAATATGTATCTCAGAGGCCTGTGTCACACAACATTGGGCCCTAGATTTAGGATATCCATAATGAAGTCATTCCTGGATGAAGTGCTTAAATGGCTAAAGAACCTGCAGCCATTTCCCTTATGTTAATAGAATCACAGCCAAGTGACCAAGTGACCAATAAAATGCAGCAACAGAGAAGCACACTAAGGACATGACTGCTAAGAAAGTGTCTTAGAGTAAACAACACTGGACTGGCATTAGAGACC
This sequence comes from Manis pentadactyla, assembly GCF_030020395.1. Classification (NCBI taxonomy): domain Eukaryota; kingdom Metazoa; phylum Chordata; class Mammalia; order Pholidota; family Manidae; genus Manis; species Manis pentadactyla. Next base: position 118,271,011 of record NC_080038.1, on the reverse strand, counting down.
ACCTGGGTCCCTGTCCTGACACTACCACTGACTTTTCTGAGACCATTTCTGTGACCATGAAGACTAGTTTACTTCATCTACCTGGGCCTCAGATCCTGGATTATTTATTAAATGAGTACATGAGACTTTTTTCTTTCCCAGGTTTGTCTAAACTTCAACATTAAATCAAAATTGCTGCTTGTTTTAGAACTCATGTTAAAATTAGAATCTGTATGATCCAGGTTAGCACATGATCAGTTGTTGCTTTGGTCTTAAAGTGTTTCTTATACATTCAACTTGTATCCCCAATACAGGAGTTATAACTCACACATCTGTATCTTAGGCCAAAACTTAGGCAGGCCATGGTTCCTCAAACTAGTACATGCTTGTAAAAATATCTGTGTTGACTGATTTGGAAAATGAGGAATCTGACTACTAATGTGGTCCTCACAACTGTCATGTTGAGATTATCAAGGTAATATACATTAACACTGGCACTGCTTTGAGCTTGCTCAATAAGAGACAGTATAAGCTCAGAGAAAGTGTGCAGATCAGGATCATTTTTCTATTTCCTTCCGAACCATTCTGGTGCTCAGCAAATATGAAATAACCTGACAGGGTCTGCTGGCTCCTCCAAAACTCTGTTTGTTTTTTAAAAAAGTCTGGTATTTCTATGTTTGACCATAAAAAGGTAGTCAAAAGTACTTTCTTGGAAACCTAGCTCAGTAGTAGCTGCTGAGATCAGTACTATGTGGTTTTCTGTGAGGAATTCCAAAGATGCTCTCAGGCCCCAAATCTGTTTAGTAGCCTCTCTCCTTGCAGCTCTTTCTGCTTACTCAGATTCTCACCTTGGAGTCACCTTTGTGGACAGAAGAGGCAAGGCTTAGGTAGTTTAGATGATGAGAAGGAGGAGCAAGAAATATGTGCAAGGCATGCCCAGGAAAGGGACAGGAAGAGGGCACTCAAGGAGAGAAGAGAGGCTCACAGCATTTCTTTCTTTTTATAATTGCATCTGGGCTAGAACCAAATATGGAAGGCTTGGCAAAAGAGAAGACATACATTCTCTCCTTCAGATGAAGAAAAATGACAATTTCAATGTGACTTGTAAAGGTAACAGCTGTCATTTTATTGGACCCTGGGCATGCCATTCAGCCTTTGACTTCCTCAAATCCAAACACTTTCCACCATCACTACTGCTATAACCCTAGTCCAAGCCAATATCACCTCTCAGAAGGGTCTTTAATCAGTCTCCCAACTGGTCCCTTTGTTTCCTCACTTGCCTCACATCCACGGCACAAAGCCAGAGTGATCCTTTCAAAACGTAAATCAGATATTGTCACCTTCTGGCTTAAAACTCTCCACTGGCTTCCCATTGAACACAGAATGAATTTCTAAGTCTTTTTCATGGTCTCTTGCTGTGGGGAAGTTGGGGTTCCCATGGCCAGGATCCTCACTGAACTTAAACCACCTGATGAGGTAACTGGCCTGTTGCTAGGCTACCGCTTCCACACCTTCAGGCAATAAGCTATTACACTATATAGAGCTCTTGGCCCAGTGCTCTGGGCAGAGGCAGAGATGTTAGTGCTTGACCTACTGCCGGGAGAACAAGCCAGGTAATAAACCCTTTCACCCCAAAGAACGTTTGCTGCCATTTTATTTGGTCACGTTGCATCCATAGCGAACTTGCTGGGGGATAGAACCCATTGGCAAGACAATTGGCAAAAGTCGGCAGGGTTCATTGTTGACCAAGGAAAAAGACAGGCTGCCCTTATGGGAGGGGTGCTTCAGCAGGCTGCCCCTGTGAATGGGGAGACAGTGGAATGTCCCCCAATGGGTATGTGGTCTGAGGTGGCTTGCCTCCTAGAGGCCTGGGCCCCACCCCAGGACTGGACACAAGTGGAGGTGACACCTGAGGCAGTAGGGGTAGCCCTTGATACAATAACTAGATCCTCTGAGAAGCAGAGTGCCCATGAGGCAGCGGGGACTGTGGGTTGGCTGTTTCTCACAGTATTAAAAAGCTCTACAGAAGAGACCCAAGAAATGGCAGCACGAGAACCCGAGCTGCAAGCTTCTGTGGATGCCCTGAAGAAAGAGATGGCACTGATACGAGAGCACTGGCAGCAAGGTGCCATTGGAGATGAGACGGCAGCACTGCCAGGTGTTCTGAAGGAGGAAGAGGCCATCAAGGAAAAGGACGAACTCCTGAGGGAAGCACAGGCGGAGGTGGCACGAGAACATCAGCTGCAAAGGATTGAGGTGAAGGTAAGAGAGCTTCCAAAGACTGTGCTAGCAATCCTGCAAGACACAGTAGAAAAGGTAAAGGTTGTACCAGAGGAGGCACTCGGGGGATGGGAGAGAAAGGTGCCATCAGCCCCAGAAATGGAGGAGCTGGGGAAGGATGAAGGGGTGGTGCCGGAGGCACTGGCCCCTCCTGTATTGAAAGCACGCCCAGTGGTTGTAAAGAAAATAAAGACCCAGCAGCTGAAAGTTCCCCAAGGAGAGGAGCAGCCCCCTCCCCAGGTCTGGAGCACTCTATGCTCCACCCCATACTCAGGCTGAGCTGGTGGATTTGGGCTCCCGGTTTAGGCAGAAGCCCTCGGAGTCAATATCATCTTGGCTCCTGTGTCTGTGAGACTTACGGGTGGATGGAATTGTTCTGTCAGGATCAGAGATGGGAAAGCTGTCTTCCCTGACAGTGCAGCCCACCTTGAGGCAGCAATTACAAAATGCACATCAGACCCCAGGGAGTCACTCCCTCCTGGATTGGCTTATGGCTGCACTTCGTGCTGTGTGGTCCAATCGGGGTGATCTACCATCCTCTCCTGTTAGATGGCAGACATATGCTGTGCTCCAACAGGTGTTACGAGAGCTAGGCATAAGAAATGCCATCGATAGTCCAGAGAATTATAACCCAGGTGAAGAGATTTTCACTACTGGGATGAGAAATACTGTACTTCAAACAGCTCCCACATCCCTCTTTGGGTCTCTAGTAGCCATTCTTTCCCGTCACTTAGGGCATCCCATAAGCGAGGTGACACATACAGTAGCAGACTTAGGAGAGGCTGAAGCAATGAGAATCTGCAAAGAAATAAGACCTGTTACTCACAAGAAGAATTTACAGGGCCCCAAGAAGGTTTTGAGGACCCAGATGTGGTTGATTTAAAACAGGCAGGAGCAGATAGAAGGAAATTAGATGGGAAGTCAAATAGGATCTTACTAGAGCTATGGCAACAGCTGAAACCAGAGCAGCAGTTCCAGCCATTAAGACCAAAGAGGCAGAGGTCAGAGACAGAGATACAAGTACAGCCTGTGTGTTTGCAAGACTTCCTGCTGGAAAGTGAGCCAACCTCACTTGAGCCCACATAGGAAGGTGATTGGAGAACATGGTTTGACTGAGGGGAAGGTCAAGGTATCTGCCCTGAGGGACCAGGGGGGGACCGGAGGCCAGATGTTGAAATAGCTATCCATTGGTCCCCAGTGAACATACGTGTCCTGGCTCTAGTGGATGCAGGGGCAGAATGTTCACTGATTCATGGTAACCCTGAGCAGTTCCCTGGGACCCCCACTATCATAGATGGATATGGGGGTAAGGCTATCAGAGTAAAAAAAAGCCCAAATTCCTTTGGGAATAGAGCATCTACCCCCCAAAAGAATACACTGTGTATACATCTCCCATCCCTGAGTATATTTTGGGGATTGATATCCTACAGGGTCTATGGCTGCAGACCACTGCAGGTGAATTCACACTGAGAGTACGTGTGGTGAAGGCAGTTCTGAGGGGATGTGCTAGGCACCCGCCCATAGCTTTGCCTGTGCCTCGGTGGGTGACTAATACCAAACAATACAAATTGCCTTGAGGACATAAAGAGATTGGAGAAACTCTCCAGAAGCTGGAAAAGTGGGTATTATAAAGCCCATCCATAGTCCTTTCAATTCCCCAGTGTGGCCAGTAAAAAAGCCAGATGGCTCTTGGCATATGACTGTGGATTACAGAGAACTGAATAAAGTCATACCCCCTATGGATGCTGCTGTCCCCTCTATTCCAGGCTTGATGGATACCCTCAGCCATGAACTAGAAACATACCATTATGTGGTAGATCTTGCTAATGCCTTCTTTTCCATTGACATTGAGCATGAAGGTCAGGAGCAGTTTGTCTTCACGTGGGAAGGACGACAATGGATTTTCCCCATCCTTCCACAGGGATACCTCCCCAGCCCCACCATCTGTCACAGACTTGTAGCACAGGACTTGGCTACATGGGAGAAACTGCCCATGGTGCACCTGTACCATTATATTGATGATGTCATGCTCAGGTCCAATTCTCTTTCAGATCTAGAAGGTACAGCACCTAGACTGCTGCAACATTTACAGGAGAAAGGATGGGCTGTGAACAGCACCAAAGTTCAGGGACCTGGTTTGTCTGTCAAAATCTTGGGGGTTGTCTGGTTGGGTAAGACCAAAGTTATACCAGAAGCAGTTATAGATAATGTCCAGGTGTTTCCTACCCCTACAACTGTAGCATTGCTACAGGAGTTCCTGGGTCTTCTAGGCTACTAGAGAGTGTTTATCCCACACTTGGCACAAATTGTGAAGCCCTTATACCGGTTGGTATGAAAGGGCATCAGGTGGGACTGAGATGAGACATGTGCATCTGCCTTTACTACAGTAAAATGGGCAGTCATGGCCATGCAGACCTTAAGGATGATAGACCCATCAAGGCCCTGTGAGCTGGATGTTCGTGTGACTGAAGACGGTTATGGCTGGTGTCTCTGGCAGTGGCTTGAACGAACTCACCAACCATTGGATTCTGGTCACAACTCTGGAAAAGGGCACAGGTACGATACACTTTGATAGAAAAACACCTGGCTGCCGTGTATCATGCCTTGCTGGCTACAGACCCCATCACTGGAATGGCCCCGATAAAGGTAATAACCACCTGTCCCATCTTGGGGTGGGTATGAGACTGGACCCAAAAGCCAAGGAGTGGTGTGGCATGAACACCCACACTAGCCCAGTGGGGTGCTTACCGACAGCAGTGTAGTGCCCTCTCTAGTAGCCCCCTTGAGTGAAGAACTCCAATGCTTATTGGGGCCAGTGACATATACTAGTGAAAAGCAGGAAGAACTTGCTTTTGAACCATTAGTAGAAGAGAGTCGCTATCGGGAGGGATGAGCCCCTGTACCTGAAGATGCATGGTACACAGATGGCTCCAGCTGTGGGTGGCCCCCAAAATGGAGGGCCATAGCTTTCTATCCTAAGACTGAGACAATATGGATGGAAGATGGTGAAGGGAAGAGCAGCCAATGGGGAGAGTTGCAGGCTGTGTGGCTTGTGATCAGCCAGGAGCCCTCCCCTATAGTTGTCTTCACTGACAACTGGGCTGTCTATCAGGGCTTAACCCTGTGGCTGGTTGGTCACCAACCCCTTTGGGGCCAAGAATTGTGGCAAGACTTATGGGCCTGTGGTCAGACTAAAATAATTACAGTATTCCATGTGACAGGTCATTTGCCGCTGGCATCCCCAGGAAATGATGAGGCAGATAAATTGGCCCAGATATGTTGGTTAGAAGGAAAGCCTGCCTCTGATGTAGCCCCATGGTTACATCAGCGTTTGTTGCATGTGGGGCAAAAGACAATGTGAGCTGTAGCCCATCAGTGGGACTTGCTTTTAACCTTCGAAGAAGTTAGTAGAGCCTGGCAGGAGTGTGTCGTGTGCTCCAAAAGGGACTTACACTGAGTTCCACAGCAACATGGGACAATAGCAAAGGGGCCTATACCCCTCGTTAGGTGGCAGATAGACTATATTGGGCCCCTACCTGTGTCAGAAGGATATCGGTATGTGATGACTTGTGTGGACACAGCTACTGGACTTCTGGTTGCTTTTCCTACCTGTTATGCAGACCAGCAGATGACCAAAAAAGGCATGGAGTGTCTCTTTGCTGCCTATGGCCAACCACCGGTAACTGAGAGTGATCAGGACACCCATTTTACTGGACATACACTACAAGAATGGGTGCGACAGCTGTGACTCAAATGGAAGTTTCATGTGCCATACAATCCTACCGCAGCAGGATGACAGAGAGGCACAATGGCTTGTTAAAATCTGGAATTGAGTCAGATACCAATAGTCTGCAGGGATGGTCAGTCCGCTTATGGACTGCGCTATGGCATTTGAATGAGAGACCCTGAAAGGGAGCCCTGAGCCCTGTAAACATGTTAACACATATGGCTGCCTCCCCTATACAACTGCAAGTACAAACCAAGGAAGAATCACTGAAGCTGAGGTTCAGCAACCAGAATAACCTCTTGCTGCCAGCACCAACTGCACTGAACCCCAGAGACTCCATTGAGTGGACATGACCTTGGACCTTTTGACACATGGACCAAAGATGACTGGCTCTCCTGGCACCTTGGGGACAAGGCCTGGAAGCTGGCCTCGTGTGTATTCCTGGAATAACAGCGGAGTGGATGCCAAAGGTCACAGTAGTATATCCTGAACAGCCAAAAGGTAGGAGCATCTTACCGGGGAGCTTTGTTTTATCATTATGGCCAGTGCATGAACCTCCAGTAGCACTATATCTAGACCCTTCATTAACCCCCATGGGGAAAGGAGTAAAAGTATGGTATACTAGACCTGGAAGGGACCCCCTTCCTGCTATAGTCCTATCACAGGACCACTCTCTTGCATGCATCCTACCTGATGGAGAAGATTTGCCTATGTTGGTGTCATTAAAACATGTGTCTTATCTCCCCTAAAGTCTTTGAGGATTGGGAACCTCCTCTGGCTTGAGGATTATTTTAATTTTTGTTTCCTGTATCAAACTCTTGCTGTATCTTAATTTTTATTATCTTTAAGTTGTTGTTATCCTCTGTTGCTATTGTGGAATCTGGTAACAGTGCTCCAGCTTTCTTGCACAGGGACCACTGCGGAAGATTGAGAGCCTGTAGATTGTAAGGCGAGAATCCTGGAAGGCTGGAGTGTGAGGAAGTTGGGGTTCCTATGGCCAGGATCCTCACTGAACTTAAACCACCTGATGATGTACCTGGCCTGTTGCTAGGCTACCGCTTCCACACCTTTAGGCAATAAGCTATTATTGTGCAATATAGAGAGCTCGGCTCAGAGCTCTGGGTAGAGGCAGAGACGCTGGTGCCTGACCTACAGCCAGAGAACAAGCCAGGTAATAAACCCTTTCACCCCAAAGAACATTTTGCTGCCAATTTCTTTGATCACATTGAATCCATAGCGAACTTGCCTGGGGCTAAAACCCATTGGCAAGACACTTGCCTATCTCTGTGACCTTACATCTTTTCACTCTTCCTGTTTGATGTCCACCTACACTAACTTTTATTCTGTCTTTGAACACCCTGAGCTTGTTCTTATCTCATGTTCTCTTGCACTTACTCTTCTGCACAGAACTTGCTTTCATGAAATTGCTTCTTGAAAACATGTTTACTTTCCACATTCCTTCACTAAATGATAAACTCCATAAGGGAAGAGTTTTGGTCAGTCTTGATCATCACTGTATCTTTTAGTATTTGGCCCATAGATGAAATATGATAATCATCTGATAAAGGTTTGTCAAAAAAATTAGTAAATGGCAAAGGAAGCTAGCAAGTTATGAAAAGAAGTGTAGGGGAACAGCCAAGAAGGCCCAGCTGAAACTTGCTAGTATGGCCACAGGGAATCACATCATCATGATTTTATGACTTTCTTTAGAAACAGTCAGCACTTCAGGAAAAAAAAAAAAAAGGGTGTTTGATGGAGGCTATCCAGGGCCTGAATTGGAAAGAATTTTGACAGAATGTTGAGTGGCTAAAGGATCCCAAAGTGTTAGTGAGCAATCCCATTCTCCAAACAGCTGCCCAGAGAGCCCAGGTGAGTATGGAGGGAAACCGCAGTGGAATGAAAGAGCTTGGAGACATGGGGGCTATTCAGGATTTTAAAGGTAATGGAACCAAAAAGAGAACATTTGGCAGGAAATAAGTGGTAGAGAGCCATAGGAGCAGAGGAGATTGTGGTCAAAGAGGATTAGAATTCAGGATCATGGATCAGGTTGTACTCAGTGATGATGGAATGTACATTATGACTGAGATGAAGTTGGAGTTGCTGAAGTGAGTTCAGGGCCAGAAAGGAAAGACTCCCTCAAATAATCAGTACTGCCTTACTTAGCTATAAAAATCTCTCTGTGGTCAACATTGTGATACTAATGGACCATCAGGTTTACATTGGACTTCCTAGTCATTCAGGTATAGTCTACCTCCTCATATAAGGCTTATCTGGAAAAAAATCCCTGAAAGTACTTGATCGCTGACTTTTTAGAACCTGGGACAGAATTAAAGATGGTGGACTTCTCTCCAGGTTTCTTCCATGTGTTTTTTCTCCAGCTCTTAGGTCTGACCCTAGTTCCAAATTTTTCCTTCTCTATATCAACAAAGATCCAGCCTCTATCAGAGGTCCCTAATGGAGTCGATAGCTAATCTTATTCATGTAAAATGAGAATGGCTGAGAATGACTTAAAGCCTTACTAGTCAAGGGACAGATGAAAATTTCAAGTGTCCTTTCCATCTTAAATCAACGAATAGTAAATGATGTGGAAATTTAGGGCCACTGTCAGTGCCAACTTTTGCTAAACTTAAGGTCATCTCTAGCAGACACTATCCCGAGGTCCCTCTGCTGTGCTATTGAATTTTCATGTGGAATTAGGATCTCTTGGCAGCACTGCCATCTATTTAAATTAAACCTGGATTACAGGCCGTCTGATTACACAGGATTGGGAAGGGCAATGAAATTTCAGAGCAAAGATAATGACTCCAATTCCCATACATCTATTTGGCTTTTGACATGCCCTCCAAAGAGAAAGGGTTCCTCCCTGGAGCATGAAGCCCTTAGGGCCAGATTTCCCAGTACATCATTTTTAGCTCCATTAGGACTAACATGCATGATGGTTGCTAGGATACCATAAATTGGGAAAGAAAACATCACATAACAGTAGGTGCAAAGAGGCAGGTGCTGGCCTGCTTTGCAGACTACGTACTGGGCTGTTACTTATTAGCATCATGATTAGGATCATTTCCAACAGCTCCTGTCTATTTTCCTTCTGGAAGCTAGGATGCTATTGCATTTCAATTGGTAAAGTGTTTGTAATTCATATTTTTCAAGGGGTAATTGAATTTGTGAAAGTTGAGCTTCATAATTGCTACTGAGGAATCTATTAATGAGAAAGAAGGAGGTAGGGGTGTGCATGTATGTTTTTTCCCTGCCTATTAAATGGTAACTTCAATTTGGGAATAAAATCACCCTCCATTGATTTCCAGTGTATTCTGCCATCATCCAGATAGCACTTTCAAAGAGTTCGGTAAATGAGATTTGTAGCTGAGGTAATTGCTGCTGCAAAAGCATGCAATAGAAGGCAAGCCTTATAACTGCCACTTTCTTGATATTGTAACTTAACTACCTCCTTTCCAAATCAAAGCTGAGTGGGATAGAAGATGAAGTGCTGTCTGATTTTTGACATTGTCTCTTATCCCCCAGAGGGAAGAGACACTCCAGACAATACTTTGATCCCCATCTCACTTTATGATGTTAATTACCTCACTGGAACTTTTTTTAAAAATTAGCAAAATGTTCGGTATTAATGATCAAAACTTGATTATTCTTAGATTTGGGGATTTTTCCTTAAAACTAACAAAGAGTAACCAATCCTTTCATAATGATTTTTCAGTGGTGTTGCCCGAGAGAGGATAAGCAGCTCCTTCCCAGATGGGACTCACTACTTGTAAGTTCAGTGCCTTAGTGAGGGTTGGGGGGAAACTAAACATCATCTCCATAGACTGGCTTTGTCTGTATCCACATGACAGTGGACACCCTCCACCTGGGTCAGGCTTGAAAAGCAGGCTCTTCATCAACCCCCAGTCCATGTCTGAATGCCTGTAGAGGGCTTACTGGGAGAACACCATGCACCTGGGACAGGCTGGCTCCACCACCTATATGATAATTAGAACTGAGGTAGGCTGGTGGCATGCTGGGTCTATATCACATCTCCTTCTGCCTTCACTAGTTTCCATTATAGTTAGTACCTATCTGCTTCCCTATTTTCTACCCCTCACCCCAATTTGAGACATGGGAAGGGGGGCATAGGTTATTTATCTCTTTGGCTTTCCATAATCCTTATAGATTTTTGCACTTAGCAAGTGTTTAGTTTAATTAAATAAGTCTTGTCACTATGGTAAATATTAAAAATCACATGTATTATAGATGCCTTTACTGCCATTTAAACATGGTTGGAGAAGTCAAGACCTCCTATAATCTAAAATTAAATTTTAGCCAGCTTTGAAATCTTTGCTATTTTTAAATAAAGCAAAAGAGGAAGACAAAAAGCTTTCAAAAATAAATTTTAAATTCTACAGAGAAAAGCTTCTAATGATGATGCTGATGATAAAAAAATGGAAGGTTATCATTCACCTTGTCTCAGATTTCCTTCCCATCTAAACCCTTTGCTTGTTGTAACTTAAGGTCCTATCATGCCCCCTACTACTGTCAGAATTAGCTGGGTCAGATTCCCTAAGAAATACAGTCCTTCAATGGTACTTAATAGGAAACTGCTCCCAGGGAAATTGTGCAGCCACAGTGAGGAGCCACAAGAAATGGAACAGGAGTGTCAGCCTTGAATTTATCTGTCATCGTGAACTATCCACCATGAAGCTTGCCTGAGGGAACACTCAAGACTGGGCTCCCTCTCACTTTTTTTTTTCCATTATTGGTACAAGCTGCTAAGAATGACTAAACATTTCCAATCCCTGAAAGTCATAGGAGATGGCCATTGATTGCCAAGTATTTAGTAATGATTCAATTCACCTTGACACAATAGGAGGAGAGCAGCCTGACTGAAGGATTTCCTTTCCTCCAAGTGACCAAGGAGGCTCCTTTACTATCCCCTATTTTATCAAGCTTAATTCTTATTTCTTCCAACCCGCTGTCTCCCATCATTCACCAAATTTGCTTGGCAAATGTCATGTAGACAATAAAATAAGCAGATAGCTAAATGCAAGGCCAGACTGAGTCAGGAATTCAAGGGTTTCTAGAAGAAAATCATGTAGTGAGAAGACAAAGAAGAAACTTCACATTGAGTCAGGGAGTTCTTATCTCCTAGATTTTGGGCACACAATTTTTTCCCCTGGAAATGCAAATAGTGTCTGGGTGTCAACATGGTCAGTCTGGAGAGCCAAACTGGTAAGCAAAGGAGTCATGTGGCTACAAGGCAACCATGATCCTGAGACAGAAGTGAGAGCTAAGATTTCAGGAATGTGTAATATTTCCCAAATAGGGCAAAAATAAATCATTTTTGTTTGCAGTAGTTTTCAAAGTGTGATCCATATATTCCTGGTGGTCCTGAGATCTTTTCATGGGGTCTGCAAGGTCAGCACCGTTTTCACAGTAACACTAAAATATTTCTTGCCTTTTACTGTGTGTTGACATTTTTACTGATGGTCAAAAGCAGTGGTGGTAAAATCACTGGCTCCTTAACATTAATCATGGTAATAGCACCAAACTGTTATTAGTACTGTATTAAGTATGATGTGGATAAAGTGAAGGTTCCGGCCAGGATTCTCACCTGGCCCTGGTCGGCTAGCTCACTACACACATATGGGCAATATGTTGCTGTTGACTCTATATAAAGAGCTTTGCCCAGTGCTCTGGGTGTCACGGTGGCATGGCCACACAGCTGCTGCAAAGTTGCAGGAGATCAGAGACTGGAACGGTGGCAGCACAGAGGACAGACACTGAGACAGCTGTGGGGGCAGAGAGGCCCAGAGACCAGTATGCTGCATGCAGACTTGCTCTGAGTGGATGGGATTCTAGTGATTGACCTGCCACCATGGGAATAAAGTTGGGTATAACCCTTTCACCCCAAGATTGTCCCACTGTCATTCCTCGGTCTCACTGAATCCATAGTGAACTTGCTGACACCCCCAGGCAATTTTCTCTATATTGACCTATTATATGTTAAGTTACAGTTAATAGTCATAGTTATACTAACAGAGAGTTTTCTCCATAATTAAGCTACTAACATGCATACATGTTGTAGGGAAAATGGAAGTTCCATGGCCAGGATCCTCATCTTATCCTAATCTACTCACTCACTGTGATGTGCAGTGATGTAATAGCCTGCTGCGCAGGCGCATGCTTGCATACCCCTGGCAATAAACCATTAGTGCCTCTGTTGCTATAAAAAGAGCTCTGCTGGTTGTGAAGCTAGAGAAGACCAGGGGCTGGAGGCAAGAGTAGAGCCTGGAGGACAGCTTGCTACTTCTAGACTGCCATGGAGATGGATGGGATTCTAATGCTTGACCTGCCACCTAGAGAATAAAGCTTGATACAAGCCCCTTTTTACTCCCAAAATTCCATTGTCATTTTTCAGTCTCACTGAATCCAGAGTGAACTTTCCTGGAGCTGAAACCCCCTTCAGCCTGGAGCTATACATGCTATGGTTAATGACCAAAGAAAAGTCTGATGTTTTATGCCAGAGAACAGCCATTTTCAAATTCCTTACATGGAAGCAGAATAGCTTAATAGTTCGAGAAAAGACTCTGCTGCCAACTAGCCAGCCTGAGTTTGAGTCCCAGCTTTGCCACATCCTGCAAAGTGACCCTGAGTAATGTACTTAATCTCTTTGTGTTTCAGTTTCTCCATTTCTTAAAGGTCTATGAGGGTTCAGTATGTAAGTTAATATGTACAAAATGCTTAGAACAGTGCCTGGCACATAGTAAGTGCTATGTAATCAGTATGCTTGAATTGTCTGAAACTGAGATCATGTGTCATTACCAGACATGACATTGTTAGAGGTATTTATAATGTGTTTATGGAGGCCAAGTTCATGTCTTCTACTTTAGCGGGTATCAGTAAAATCTAATTAGCTCATGTCTCAGACTAAGGAAGTGTTACATTCTGTTGGCCTGTCACATTTCTACTGAGCTTTCCACAGTTTGAAACGGAGTCTTGTTATTCCCTGGGGGTGGATGGCAAGCTCAATACTCAGTTACATTCAAGATTTGCCTCTGGTTTTATGCCATTTTTACCATTTTACCAATTGATCTATTTTCTTGCCACAAGATTTAGATTTCCAAGGTTAATTCCTGATTCCCACTTCTATAACACACTATTTTCTAAATCTAGTTTCATAATATCCCACTTTCTCACCAAAATATTATTTCTAGAACTGTCACAAAATTATTTAACAAAATTAATTGCAACGCACTCTTTAAGAAGGAAAGTCAAGGAGGGGCTATGAGGTATTACCACTGTTCTTTTTGACCTGGGTGGTAGTTACATGGGTGTTTGCTTTGTAATAGTTTATTGAGCTGTACATATTTTGTGCACTTCTTTGTATGAGTTCTACTTGACAAGATTCCAAGGGAAAATGAAAAAAACAAATATAGTGAAAAGATCATGTATGCTCCTTTAGGAAGAGATACAATACGGTTAGAGTTTCATTAATTCTTAAATTACAAATAGTTAGGACATTGATTCAAAAATGTTAGGTACTCTTGCTTTAACATTTGACACAGCTCTGTCACACAAAAGCCTCTACTTCAATGGAGAGTAAGTTGTTTCCATTGGTTTAAAACTGTATTCAAATGGGTAGCTCATTTCCAGAAGCCAGTCTCAAGTCAAGGCACAAAGCGTGGCACCACATTTTTTCAAACTGTTCCAACAGCAGCTTAGGCTGGGGCAGTCATTTTCCTCCAAGTATTGCCCATGGTCACTGACAAAGGAGGCTCTGGTCTGAAGTGGGTACCTAGGATTATCACCATCTGGTTGAGGAGATTGTTGGTTTTGAATCTCCATGGCTGGTTTAAGACCCCCTGCAATGTTGAATTTGAAGTCCAGTAAAGTAATATGTAAACAGCAAATGACAGCTGGCATTTCACTAGTAACCTTCCTTGTAAATACATTAAGAAATTAATTTAATACTCAACAATTTTACCACCTTTTTTATCATGTTTTTCAATTCATCCTGTAATATTCTAACTTCTGCCTTCACTGATCTCTGGCTTTTTACAGTTCTAAGAAACTATTTGAATAACGCTAACATTTTTGGAAATAGCTACATTTCTTTCCATTTTCTTTCTTCCTTATCCTTTATTCACTTGCCTTAGTGTCCTTGACTGAAGTTTTTAAGAAAGATGTTTGGGCAGATTTAACCTGTAAGTTTTGTTCTTTCATAGTTTAACTTTTACATATTGTATTGTCTCTCTCTACATCCCCCAACATGCAACTTCCACTTGTAATCAACGTTACCTACTAGCCATGTATTTTTACTAATATTTTGAGTAGTAATCATGCTACATGAACAAGAAATTGTACAGACTGGACTATAAAAGGGTAGTATAGTGATGATTTCTTTTTAAAATGTGCCATCAGCAGGAATGGCAAAATTATTAACTTAAAAATCTTCTCCTCCACAAAAGCAATGAGAGCATTAGCAAAAATTGTATCAACTTTTTCAGAACTCTGGAAATTTATCAAATGACTTCAATAATCTGATAAATATTTATTTGGAAAAAATGGTTGAATGTTGATAAGAGCACTGAGCTTTCTGGCATTTTAACTTGGTCTATTCCCGTCCTCCTTGCCCAGCCCCACAGTAGCCTTGAAGACCAACAATATATAATCACAATGAGAATCAGCATTCTAACAGCCACTGGAGGGGATAATAGGGTAGGACTTCTTCAGAGCCCCATTGCCAGAGAATTGTCATTATTTGGTCTATCTGGTGATTTTCTGAAATATCCCACTTGAAAGTCTTGTCGTTAAAGAGTGTGAATAGTCTTTTTCTGACGGAGATTTGCTTAAAAGTATTATTGGCAATTGTTTAACATTGAGGTTTCTGATGCAATAGGTAACAGTTGGACAAGTGATAGGCTAACAAAAAACCTTAAAACTTAAAGCTGTGGAATTAGATGTCCATTGGAGGCTTTGAAAAGCTTGTATGTATGCCCCGAAACCTAGAAGATCATGGTAACACATATGTATGTGCATATATGCAAGGCTGTACACATACATGGTCATTGAAGACCTGAGAAGGCCCTACACCATCACTTCTGGCTGACCTAGAGGCTCTGCATAAGTAGTAAATGAACAATAAGGAAAAAATAAGGAAAAGTAATAAACTGCCTGGCTTAGTGTTGAAGATATGCCGCAACAAGCACACAGAGCCACTCAGCAAAGACTGGGAGTCACTGGTTCCAGGAATTCAAGGAAATCTCTGTCCAGGAATAACTGACTATTATAATAACTGACCAGAGACTTCAGTGGCCATATACAACAAAAAGAGAACAGACTTTACAGAATTTGTTCAGAAAAGTAACTAAATCAACAAACAATAATTAGCAACAAGAACAAACCATGGGAAGAAGACTCTAATTTCCAGTAGTTCCATACTATTTAAAATAACAGTAACAAAATACACAATAATATTTTCAATAACAACAACAAAATATATGACAAGCAAAGAATCAATAAAGTATGGCACATGCACAGGACAAAAAAGTCAATAAAAACTGTCCTTGAGAAAATCTAGGAATTAGGCTTATTAGAAAAAACTTTAAATCAGCCATTATAACTACATTCAAAGGACTAAAGGATATTATGGTTAAGAAGTGAAAAAAGATGTGAGGGCAATCTCTCACCAAATAGAAGATATCAATAAAGAGAAAATACTAAAAAGTCTCTAAGAATTCTACAGCTGTAAAGTAAATGACTGAAATGGAAAATTCACTAGAAGGGTTGGCAACAGTTTTGAGCAAGCAGAAGAAATAATAAGGTCTTGAAGACAAATCCAATGAGATTATGCAGTCTGAGAAACAGAAAGAAAAAAAAAGAAGGAAAAATGTAGCCTCAAAGACCTGTGGGACATCATTAAACATGCCAACATACATTGTTGGAATCACAGAAGAGGAGAGAAAGAAAAAAGCATAAAGAATATTTTAAAGAAATAATGACTGAAAACACCCTAGATTTCACATAAAACATTAATCTATACATTCAAGAAACTCAACAAACTCCATGTAGTATAAATGCAGAGATCCCAACCTAGATAAATAATCAAAATGTTGATAGTCAAAGACAACAAGAGAATCTTGAAAGCTGCAAAAGACATGAACTCCTCATGTACAAGGAATCCTCAACAAGATTAACACCTGATTTGTCATCAGACACCATGGAGTCCTGATGGCTGAAATGAACAGACACAGGATAATAACTGAAATCCACATGAAAGAGAAAAAAGCACTGATGAAAGTAACTACACAGGTAAACATAAAAGGCAGTATAAATGTTTTCTTTGTAACTTTTTTCTCCTACCTGATATAAAAGACAACTACATACAGTAATAATTACAAACCTATACTGATGAACATATACTGTATAAAAACACAACTTTATGACAATTGTAGTACAAAGTCGGGTATAGAGAATGGTGATAAGAGAAAGGCTTTTTAATAAAATTATTTTTATTAATCCAAACTAGATTGTTATATGGAAAGATGTTAACTTAATCCACAGAGCAATCCCTAAGAAAATAAGTTTTAAAAAATTCACTAAATGAGATGGCAAGAAATTAAAATGGTACATTAGGAAATATTTAATAAAGAAGCAGGCAATAATGGAGGAATATAGGAACAAAAAAGGCATGACCTATGGAGAATGAATAGCAAAACAGAAAACATAAATCCTATTTTATGAGTAATTAAATTGAATGTAAATGGATTAAACATGCCAACTGAATAGAAAAGATTTGCAGAATCAATTTAAAAAATCCAATTATGTGCTATTTACATTAGATGCACTTTAGTTTCAAAACACACTAATAGGTTGAAAGTATAAAAATGAAAAAGATATATCATGCAAATAATAACCAAAAGAGCGTTGAAGTGTCTCTACTAATAAAAGACAAAAGAGACTTTGAGACAAAAATTGTTGCTAGATACAAAGGACATCTTCTGATGATAAAAGAGCCAATCCATCAAGAATATGTAACAATTATAAACATAAATGCACATGACACAAGTTCTCTAAAATACATGAGGCTAAAACTGACATGATTGAAGGAAGAAATAGAAAGTTCAACAATAATTGGAGACTTCAATACTCCACTTACAATAATGGATAGAACAACCAGGCAGATGATCAATAAGGGAATAAAAGATTTGAATAATACTATAAAACAACTAGACCTAACAGACATCTATAGAACACTTCACCCAACAAAAACAGAATATACATTTTTCTCAAGTTCACACAGAACATGTCCAAGAGATGATACGGTAACAAGCCATAAAAGAAGTTTCAATACATGGAAAAGGGTTTATTCCAAACCTTATGGATGACTTTAATGAGTTCGAGACTTCAGTGGGGGAAGTAACCGCAGATGTGATGAATAGAGCAAGAGAAATAGAATTAGAAGTGGAGCCTGAAGATGTGACTGAATGGGTGCAATGTCATGGTAAAACTTTAATGGAGGAGGAGTTGCTTCTCATGGATGAGCAAAGAAAGTGGTTTCCTGAGACGGAATCTAGTCCTGGTGTAGAGGCTGTGAAGACTGTTGAAATGACAACAAAGCATTTAGAATATTACATGAACTTAGTTGATAAAGTAGTGGCAGGGTTGAGAGGACTGATTCCAATTTTGAAAGAAGTTCTACTGTGGCTAAAATGGTATCAAACAGCATCACATGTTATAAAGCTATCATTCATGATAGGAATTGTGGCAAACTTCCTTGTTGTCTTATTTTAAGAAATTGCCACATCCACCCCAACCTTTAGCAACCACCACCCTGATCAGTAAGCAGCCATTAACTTTTAGGAAAAACCCTCCACCAGCCAAAAGATTACATACTGAAAGCTCAGATGAATGTTAGTACTTTTTAGCAATAGAGAATTTTTTACTTAAGGTATATACATTGTATTTCTAGACATAATGCTATTGCACACTTAACATAAAACAGTACAGCATACACAAACCTTTCATATGTACTGGGAAACCAAAAAATAAGAATTTGACTCATTTTATTGTGACATTTGCTTTATTGCAGTGGTCTGGAACTGAACCCACAATATTTCTGAGGAATGCCTGTATACACCATAATCAAGTGTGATTGGTCCCAGGAATGTAAGGGTGGTTCAACATACAACAATCAATGGAATAGATTACACACACTAATAGATGAAGGGGAAGGGAAAAATGAATGATCAACTCAATTAATACAGGAAAGCATTTGACAAAATCCAATACCCTTTTGTGGTTAAAAGAAACAAAACACTCAACAAAGTAGAAATAGTAGGGAACTTCCTCTACCTGATAAAGGGCATTTAGGAAAAATGCACAGCTAGCATTATATTTAATGATAAAAGACTTAATGCTTTCCCCCTAAGATCAGGATAAACACAAATGATGTGTATACTTTTACCACTTCTATACATCATACTGGAGGTACTAGATTGTATAGATAGAATGGAGGGAGGAAGAAATGAGAGGAAGGAAAAAAGGACAGTGTGAGGGAAGGAGGAATAAAGGAAAGGGAGGAAAGAAAAAGGGAAGGGAAGGGAATGGAGGGGACGGAAAGGAATGAGAAGGGAAGGGAAGGGAAAAGAAGGGAAGGGAAGGGAATAATGCATCAAGATGGCTATTACCAAAAAGACACAATGACAACTTGTGGCCAGTAGCGGGAAAATTGGAACCCTCATACATGGCCGATGTGAATTTAAAATTGTACATCCACTTTGAAAAAATGTTTAGTAGTACTTCAAAAAAGTTAAAAAGAATTACCCAGTGACCAAGCAATTCTGCTCCTAGGTATATACCCAGGAAAATTAAAAAGCATATATCTACACAAAAAACTTGTATACAAATATTCACAACAGCATTATTCATAACTAAAAAGTGTAAACAACTCAAATGTTTCCCAGCTGATGAATGGATAAACAAATTGTGCTATATACATATAGTGAAATAGTCTTCATCCATTTTAAAAGGAATGAAGTACTGCTATATGCTGCAATATGAATGAACTTGGAGAATATTATGCTAAATAAAAGAAGCCATTTACAAATGACCACAAATTATATTATTCCATTAATATGAAATGTCCTGAATAGGCACATATATGGAATCAGAAAGTAGATTAGTGGTTGCAAAAGGCTAATGAGATGGGGGGAATAGAATGGGTGTGACCACAAATTTGTATGATGTTTCTTTTTGGTTGATAAAAATACTCTTAAACTGGATATTGGTGTTGTTACACAGCTCTGAGCATTACTAAACACCACTGAATTAAAATTTTAAATGTGCTAATTTTATGGTGCTTGCATTATATCTCAACATAGCTGTTAAAAACATATTGGGAAAGCAGCCTATAATTTACTAAATGCAAAATCAACAAAGACAAGAAAAAAATAAGACCGCACAGTTTCAAGTAGTGGAGCTGGCATTCTAACCCATATAAATCTTGATCTAATGTTCTTATTAAAAATCAATCTGATATAACACCAAAGAGAGGTGGAGCCACAGGAATGATTTAATCATCTGGCACAGTTGGAATAATGAGTTAAATGTATTTACAGAAACTTTTCCGTGCAGGTACTAGAAGATGAAATTGTTATTAAAGTAGCATGCATTTGAGTTAAGTATAGCTCTCTTCAAATAGGGTCTTTTGAATGTAAGGGCTTTTGTTGAAAACACTTACTTACGATAGCTTAATAAATTCTGGCCTCTTAGTATAAAAATCCCTAAACTGGTTATAGTAAGATCCAGTTCTAGTCACAGTTCTGTCATTAATTTACTGTACTTAATTGGCCAAGTCACATTATGTCTATGTGCCTCAGTTTCTTTACTTCTAAATGAAAGTTGAACTTGATGACCTCACAAGTCCTATTGTAAATAATGCTGCAAGGAACATAGTAGTTCACATACCTTCTTGAATTACTGTTTTCATGTTCTTTGGATAAATACCCAAAAGGAGAATAGCTGAATCATATGTTTACTGTAGCATTATTTACTATAGCCAATATATTAGAAACAACCTAAATACAAATTGATAAATTAATGGATAAGGAAAATGTACATATACACAATGGAATATTACTCGGCTGTAAAGAAGATTGAGATGTTGCCATTTTCTACAACATGGATGGGCCTAGGGTGTTATACTAAGTGAAATAAATCAGACACAGGAAGACAAATACCATATGATTTCAGTCATATGTGGAAATCTAAAAAAAATGAATAATACAATATGAAAACAAACTCACAGACACAGAGAATAGATTGATGTTACCAGAGGGGAAGGAGACTAACAGGTGGATGAAATGGCTTAATACAGATGTTGAAGTATAATGTATACCTGAAACTTATATATTATTATATACCAATTTTACCTCAAAAACAGTTACAAGTCCTTCCATCTCTAATAGTCTATTCATTTATTCAACAAATATTTACGACCATAAGTTATATACCAGACATTGTGCTACATTTGGGGGATAGTGTAATAAGACAAAGACCATACACTCACAACAGTTATATTGTAGTAATGGGAGATGGATAATGCTGTACCATAAAGGAGATAAAATGCAGTAATTGGATGGAGTGACTAGGGGCTACTCTACATTTGGGGGAAGCCTGTCTAAGGAGATAACATTCGTGTAAGATCTAAATGTTAAGGAGGAAACAACCATGTGAGATATTTGGAGGAAAAGCTAAGGATGTTTCTGACAGAGGACTTAGTAACTGTAAAGACCCTGAATGGGATGAAGCTTGGAGCACTATAAGGAGTCAAGAAGAAGATGGCCAATGTGACTGGAGTGTTGTATGCAAAGGGCAGAGTGGAATGGGAGGAGATTTGAAAGCTAGTTAGGAGCCAGGTTTTGCAGAGTCTTGTAAATTGCAGGTACACATTTGGAAATAATGTAGGTTACAATGGGAAATCATTAAGAGGTTATAAGAGTGTATGACAAGATCAGTTTTATATTCATAAAAACATTACTCAGGTTGCAGAGTAAAAAACAGGCTATAGGAAGGTATGAATAGGAGAGGGACACCCAATATGGAGGCTATTGCTTGTAACACACTAACTTTAGCACATTATATACTAGCCTGATAGTCAAACTAGTTAATGCAACTTTCTAAAGGGTATAACTCTTCAAAATGGCATATATAATTGGTAAGAATTCAGCTGACATGATGCCAAGTAAATTGCATTTCATTTGTAAAGGAAAATAAGTTTGTATTATGTACCTTATAGAGAACTCTACATCAGTTCACTGGGCTGCCTTTGAGAATGTGTGTATACAGCTAAACTCTAGCCATAAATACAAAAACAGAACATTATGATTGGTGTACAGTTTTCTGTTTCCAAAATAGTGTTAAATCTTAGACTTGGGAACAAAAGAATCAGCAGTGATACAATTTATCAGTCATTTAGTAATATGTTAACATCCCTGACTAAAGACTAGAGCCCTCATGGTGTTTATTGCTTCAATAAACATGCAATTAGGTTGGGGAGAAAAGATCAGCCCAGCTGGCATCTATAGATATACTGGTCCTCAATTGTCATTAGCCAGAATTTCACCTGCTGTCAATAGTATCTTCTAGGAGTAAATCTCCTTTGGCAGGAAGGTTCACTTTTACGAAACAACTCATAGTCCAGAAATGCTTTACATTCTTGATAGTAAAGAAAACTGAAATGACACTGGCAGCAAAAATACCTACTAACAATATTAGGCATGATTTATCTCCAGAGAAAGAAAAGGATGATAGTAGTTCTTCTTTGTTTACCTCTCTTAATGTGGGATGAAAGTCAAAACCAGGGAACAATGATGGGGTCCTACACCAAGGCTTCCTACCCCACAGCCTTAAGCTTTACATCAGAGAGAAAAGCCTTGCAACATGCTGTACGTACCTACTCCAGAAAAGAGAACTTGATACTATAAAGGAACATAAATTCTAAAATTAATTCTCATAAATACCCATCATTCTGTATTTCAAAAGGCAAGATATTACTTAAAATCAAGCTTATGTGGCTAGGATACTGAGATAAGTTACCCATTTTGGGGTATCTGTAATATATAGCTCAGTGGAGAAGCATTCCATAAAGCCTGCTGGGCACAAAGCTAAATTTAGCTTTCACCAGGAGTCAAAAGCCTGGTAAACTTCAATTGGGAATTCAAAGAATGAGGCAGCATGTTTACATATATACAAAGGGCAACAAAACAGCATGCTGCCTGTGAGAACACTGCCACTAAATTTGTTTAAGCTGGAATGTTGCCAACAATTCTATTTGTGAGAATTAAGGTGACTGTCAATAAGAGTATCTGACAAAAAATCAAGCCAAGAGAATGGTCTGTTACTGAATTCCCCTATTCTGTGGGAATTGCAACATGCTAAGGCTATTTATTTTTGTGAAGCTGCCCACAGGGAGAAGTTCTTGAACAATTCATACATATCCTAGAAATTATTGGTGATTCTGTAAGTCTCCATAAAAGAGGACTTTGTACCCATGTCTTTGCTTGTACTATTTTGTCAACCTGATGATTGCCTCTATCCCAAGGCCCAGCTCAAATGTAGCCCCTTTTTCTGAAAGTGACTGCCCTAGTTCACATGATTCTCTTCCTCTACGAGCAAACTAATTGCCTTGTATATGGTTATATGAACTTTATGTAAACATATATATATAGACCCAATTATCAAATGTTTCAAAGCAGTAGTATGGTTTAGAGGTTAAGAACATCAACTTTGGAGACAGGCAGACCTGGATGCAAGTTCAAGCTCTACAATTTACTACTTGTATGACCTAGAGAAAGATGTTCCCTGAGGCTCAAATCCCACTTGAAACATGGATCTTTCCAACATCTACCTCATGATGTTCACTAAATACTTCACGCTATTTCATACCACCAGAAAATCCCCTCTGTCCATTCTGACAACTTACTGCACCTTTATCTACTTATATGGTTATTACTCTTCTTTTGTATTGACTATTTTTATTACATGTATGATATTTTATTGAAATATATTTGACATAAAACTTATAAATTTAAGGTGTACATATTGATTTGATACATTTATACATTGTAATATGATTGTCACTGTAGTGATAGTTAGCAACTCTGTCACATAATTATGATTTCTATTTTGCCATGGAAATAATTAAGATCTCTTAGCAAATTTGATGATTAAAATACAATACTGTTTTGTATGTTTGCTATATTGTGCATTAGATCTCCAGGACTTATTTATCTACTAGTTGAAAGTTTGTACCCTTAAACAACATCTCTCTCCTATTCACCCAACCCCCAGCCCCGGGTAACCACCATTTTACTGTTTGTTTTTACAAGTCTGGCTTTTTATTAGAGTCCACATATAAGGGACATCATATAGTATTTGTCTTTCTGTATCTGACTTATTTCACTTAGCATAATGTCCTCAAGGTCTATCCATATTGCCACAAATGGCAAATTTTCCTTTTTTCTCATGGTCAAATAATACTCCATCATATATATATATATTCTACATCTTCTTTATCCACTCATCTGTTGATGGGCCCTTTACATATCTTAGGTTGTTTACATATCTCGGCTATTGGGAATAATGCTGCAATGAACATGGGATGTCATCAATACTATTTTTATTTCCTTTATATATATATACTCAGAAGTGGAATTACTGGACTGTATGGTATTTCTAAAATACTAAAAACAAGTATTTTGAGGAACCTCCTTACTGCTTTCCAAAGTGGCTGCACCAATTGACATTCCCACCAATGGTGTAGGAGTGTGACAGTGCACTGTGGTTTTGATTTGCATTTCTCTAATAATTAGTGATGTTGAGCACCTTTTCATGTTCCTGTTGGCTATTTGGTTGTCTTCTTTGGAAAAATGTCAATTTAGTTCCTCTGCTGATTTTTTAATCAAATTTGCTGTTGTTCTTGTTACTACTGCATTGCATGAGTTCTTCATATATTTTGGATATTAATTACCATCACTTTCAAAATCCCAATGGTATTCTCCACAGAATTAGGAAAAAATACCTAATAATTGTATGGAACCACAAAAGACCCTGAACAACCAAAAAAACAAACAAAATCCTGAGAAAGAAGAATGAAACCAGAGGCATCACACTTCCTGACTTCAAAGTGTTCTACAAAGCTATAGTTACTGAAACAGTATGGTATTGGCATAAAAATAGACACATAGACCAATGTAACAGAATAGAGAGCTCAGAATTAATCTCTGCCTATACAATTGACTAGTATTTGAAAAGGAATCAAGAACATTCAGTGGAGAAAGGACAGTCTCTTCAACAAATGGTGCTGGGAAAACTGTATAAACACATGCAGAAAAATGAAATTGGAAACTTATATTACCACACAAAACTTAACTTGGAATGTATCAAAGACTCAAATGTAAGCCCTGATACTATAAAACTTCTGGAAGAAAATGTAAGGAAGGAGCTCCTTTACATTGGTCTTTGAAATAATATTTTTTATATGACACCAAAAGCACAAAGAACAAAAGCAAAAATTAACAAGTGTGACTATATGAAACATAAAAGCTTCTTCATAGCAAAAGAAACAATCAACAAAATGAAAGGCAATGTACAAAATAGGAGAAAATACTTGCAAACCATATATTGGATAAGGGGCTAATCTCTTCTTTCACAAGTCAAGTTTAACTTCCCCAAGAAGTATTCCATGATCGCTCTTCCCTTCAATATATGCAAAAATACTTAAAATATTATTTCTATGATAATTTGATAACAAAGCTTCTGAAAATCATCTATTTTTTTCATGTGTCAGTAGTTTACTTTCATTGCTGTACAGTATTTTATTTTGTGACTATATCAAACTTTATTTATACCTTCTACTCAATGTATATTTGAGAAATTTCCAGTTTTTGATTATCATAAATAGTGCTGCTGTAAACAATCTAGTACATATCTTTTGGTAAACATTTGTTTACTTTTCTGCATATACCTAAGAGTGGAATTGTTGGTTCAAAGGATATATGTTCAAAATAGTAGTTACTGCCAAAAGTTTTCCAAAATGGTTATACCAATTTACACTCATACCAACAATGTAGGTGCATTCCAGTTACTCCACATCCTCAACAATAGTTGGTATTATTAGATTTTTTCCTTAGCCTTTTTAGTAGATAGACTGCACTTTAATAGATGAAAAGTAGTCAGAAAGAGGTACAATTTATCTAGGATTTCATAAGAGAACAGGAATGGAAATTAAACAGCACACAGTTGAAGGCAGTTATTGGAGAAAAGTAAAACTGTTTCATGTTTATACCCCACTGAATTCACACTGTTTAATAAATCAGTTACATTTCCTTAGGTGTTAGTCTTCCTGCCACACTAACTACACTCAGAGAGCTGAAACCATACATCGCCTCTTGGTGGCTTACATAGGGCCTAACTCATATTGAGCATTCAGGCAATGTTTGATGAATGAATGAACAAATGTTCTAACATCTCCTGTTATGAGACACATACTACATCTCAAGGCTGGCGAAAAGAAAGAATGGATTACTTCAAGGAGCAATAGTCTTGAAGGTATAGGAAGAAGAAAAAAAAAATAGTGGACACAAAGGTGAAAAGACAAACATGAGAGACATACAAAGGAGAAAGTAGAGAGCAAGGTCTGAAAAAATTACGGGCTGTACATTTAATAGCATGGCATGAAGATTCCTGTTACCAAAGTAAGAGAGTTAAGCAAGAGAGGTAAAGCAAGGTACTAAAAATCTTCTTAGAAAAAGAAGAAAAGAACAATAACACAACAACAAGCCTTCAAAAGTCAAGTCCCATGACATTATCTACTTGAAATATTCATAGCCTTAACCAGGCCTAAGTTTCAGCCAAAGCTGGTTTCCCACTGTCCAATAGGATTTAAATTCTTCAGTTTTCCCATTCTTTTTGCTCCAGAACCATTTGTCATTTTCCCTTTAAATCAACAGCTCAAAACCACCGTGTCACAGGCCCACCCAATTCCAAGCCAGCCTGAGTCACATCAGCAAGCAGAGTTTGATGCTGACCTTTTCATATTCGGTATTTGACTGCCTGGCCCATCAGTGGATCTCATGTCTTTCTGTTTACAACTTCACTAAACTGTAAAGAAGGGACCGTCAATCAAAATACCAAGAGCTGAAAGGTCACAGCAGACGGCTTACTATTTGCCAATGATTTTTAATCATTCACTCTGCAATACACTCGAGACTCTATGGTTAATTCCATTTGTTATTGACAGAAAGAATTTCACCCAGCCTTCATTTCTAGGGTTTAACAGAAACCAGAGACAAGTACAATAGAATCTCACTATATTGTAGGGATTGGGGATGAATCAATTCAGTTCAACAGGCTTTTCTTCAAGACCTTTAACATGCCCAGCAATATGTTGATTATTGTGGGAACACAAAAGAAGCAAAATTCATGCACCTTTACTGAGTTTTGGGAAAGTACATAGAGAGACAAGACATACTCATATAACCCACATCTTCTGAAGTATTTCATACCCTGTGGGTATTAAACGATATCACCAAAGCACATTGGAAGATTTGATAAAACCTAATACTGCCTTAGAATGGAACACTATGTATCCCTCTAAAACAGGATTCCTCAACCTCAGCACTTATCGACATTTGGGGCCAGATAATTCATTGTTATGTGGAGCTGTCCTGTACACTGTAGGATACTGAGCAGCATCCCTAGCCTCTATCCACTAGATGTTAGTAGCATCTCCCCAAGTTGTGACAACCAAAAAAGGCTCTAAATATCTCCTATGGAGTAAAATCACCCCTGGTTAAGAAGCACATTCTAAAAAATGAAATGAATTTATATTTACTGACATATTATTAATGAAAAGTAAAAGATGCAGAAGATGCTCTTATATTCATACATATACATGAATGAATGGATGAGTCTTCTATATATTGCACTTGTAGAAGACTCACTCCTATGAAAAAAATATTCTATATCTTGTGCTTTTCATGAACTATATATTATTATTTTAAATTATATTATATATATATAGTGTAGAAAACCTAGACCAGTGATTTCAATACTGTCCATCCATTGTAATTACTGGAGGAGCTTTAGAAAAAAATCTCTGGATGTAAAACCTGGGCTCTGGGGTTTTTTTTCCAAGTTCCTCTGATGACTCTATTATTCTTCAACCAGGGTTGATAAACACCCAGTGGGTCTTGGATAAGGTCAGATAATTTACATTTCTAACAAGTTCCTAGGTGATGTCCAAGGTGCTGGTGCAGGAATCATTTGGAAAACCACTGCTCTAGAAGGTACCCCAAATTATTGACTGTGCTCATTTCCTCTTCCACAGAATTGTAGAACAGAGGAAAAGGGAAACTACTACTCCTATCATATTCTGTATTGTTTGAGTATTTATGGCAGGCACGTATTGCTTTTATAATAGTTTTTTAAATTTCTAAAACTAAAGAGCACATTGTCAATCTTTGAAGTCCCCTTTATGTTCCTTCCAAATCACTTCCACATCCATTCACCAGAGATAATTACTATCCTGAATATTATGTTATTTTCTCAGTTTTTAAAAGTAGTTTTATCACCTATACTTGTATCCCTAAACAATGTATTATTTAATTTTATCTATTTTTAAACACTATAAAACTAAAATTATACTATCTGTATATCTGTATTTATCTCTGGCATGTTACTTCTGGTAAATGTTATGCCGTTTAGATTTATCTGTTGCTGTGTATAGCTATGGCTTACTCTTTCATTCATTGCATGATTTTCCCCAATATATTTATACAAATTATATGTACATTCATATCATTTCCAGGTTTTTCCCCTTACAAATAATGCTGCTATTAACATTCATGTTCATCCACATGTTTATACTCCTGGGTAAAGAAGTTTTACCAATTCACATTCCCAAAAACAGTAGTTGAAAGTTTCCATTATACCATATCTTCATCAATACATGGTACTGACAGATTTTAATTCTTTCCCATTTGATAACTGGGAAATTATATCTCTTTGTGGTTTTAATTTACATTTCCATGATGCAACTTAGTTTCCAAAGGAACTGATTTCATGCCTCAGTCAGATATGTGTATTATCTGAGGCACAAATGTTTGACTCCCTGGCAAACTTCTGGTGGTACTCTTCACCAATACCCATAGGTGGGAAGGAATGAATCCTGTGTTTGCTGGTAAAGGGCTTAATGAATTAAATTACATAATAATGATATTCACCACAGGTCTGCATTTCGGTATTTTAAGTTATTTTTACACTCATTTCTATTCTTATAAAAGGAGGTGCTTAAGGTGGGTCAGGCAAGTTTCCTTATCCCAAAATCACATGAGAGACCATGGAAAGTCTGAGTTTAACAAATCACACCACTGGCTTTTGACAAAGTTGGGGCCACAAAATGATGAAAAGGCAGAAAACTAAAAGCAACCTTGAAATTTACCTCTCCCAACCCTCGCCTTTGGAGTAGAAAAAAATAGAAGGTAACAGAGAAATGACTACATCAAGGTCATATAACCAGTTTGCAGCTGTGCCAAAAATAGAATGCAAATCCAGTCATGTTTTCAGTATACCAACTGAGAACAGGCCAGTGAAAGAGATTTGGGATGGAATTATCTGATATGGGGAGTAGCAGGAAGATAAAGGAATGGGTCTATGAACAGGAAGTTATCCAGTAGTGCTCAGGCCCTAATGACCATGCCCTGGGGTGGCTTTTGGCCTCACTTAGGGATGGTTTCCATGCTCCCATCCACAGTTGAGGCAATCAACCCCCAGGATAGTACCAGGTTAGACTGGTCAATGTAGGATCTTGCTTTCTAATGGAGTAGTCCCCAGCTATAGAGTAACTTGCCAGCCACCTTGACGTGGGCTTCCAAAGTCATTGTTTTAAAGCAGGCACCATTGCACTGGCTGAAAATACCTCAGTCAGATTATCAAGCTCTTAATTAGCCATGCACGATGGCAATCAATTAAGGATGGCATAAAAGCCAATAGAAATAATGCAACTCTCATTAGGGATTTCTCATTTGTTATATGAGTGCGTCTACTGGGTGAATTTCCATTAAAGCAAACTGGGGCCTATTATTTAAGCCATTTCAGGATCATGCTAGGTTATCTTTCCATTTGACATTTATTGTACCTGGCATAAAGGTTAAAAACAATTATGTTCACTTGGAATATTTATTATCTTATGATATTCAAGCAGGGCCATTATGTTTGTTTTCTTCTCCTTATCAAAGCTGGTCAAGGGAAGACTTTCTAATGAGCTTGAGCTAAATATGAAGGAAATTTTCCCTGCCCTGCACTGAGAGAGATAAACCTGGAAATAGTGATACTCTGTAAAAGCCGTAGCTCTGAGACTTGCCGTTTATCATTTGCACAATGCTGCTGCCACATGCAACTTCGGCCAGCTTCCATTGTCTGAAAGCGTCATATCAGCATCCCCAGGAAGGCACAATCAAATAAGTAGAAACAACACTGGATTGGGGGTTAGAGGGGCCTGGTTTCAGTACCTCTCTCTTCTACTAACTTCCAGTATGACTTTGACAATTCTATCCTTCCAGTTGCTCAGGTAAAACACCTTGATTCTTCTCTCTCTCTGATACCCTACATTCAAACCTTCAACAAATCTTGCTTGGTTCTACCTTCAAGATAAACCCAGAATTTGATCACTTCTCATTTCTTCCACTGCTACCAAGATGATCCGAGCCAACATCATCTCTAGGCTGGATTACTATCATAGCTTCCTAATTGGTTGTATTAGTCAGGGTTCTCCAACAAAATAGAACCAATAGGAAATATATAAGATATATAGAAAGAGATGCATTTTGAGGGTTTGGCTCACATTATTATGGAAGCTAAGAGGTCCCAACATTTTACCAACCACAAGCTGGAGGCCCAGGAAAGCTGGTGGTATAGGTCCAGTCCAAGCCTGAAGGTCCAAGAGCAGAGAACTGATGGTGTCAGTCTCAGACCAAATTTAAAGGCCTGAGAATCAGAGGTGCCAAAGACTGAGAGCAAGAGAAGATGGATGTCTTAGCTCAAGCAGAGCGAGTGAATTTGCCCTTCTTCTGCCTTTTTGTTCTCAAAGGATTGGCAATGATCATTTGCATTGAGTAGGACTATCTTCTTTACTCAGTCTACTGATTCAAACGCTAGGCTCTTCCAGATACACTTTCATAGGCACACCCAGAAATAATGTTTTACCAACCATCTGAGCATCTCTTAGCCCCATCCAATTGACGCATAAAATTAACCTTCACACTGAACTTTTTCTTTCACTCTCAGCCCCCTAACAGTCTGTCTTCAACTGTGGAGCAAAAATCTAAATCCAAGTCAGCATGTCATGTCTCTGCTCAAAATCTGCAGTGGTTCCTCATTTCACTCATAGTCTTCCCAATGGCACTATAAACCTGATGACATCTGGTACCCCATTAACTCTCTTCCTTCATCTACAAGTATCCTCCCCATCACCTACTTTACTCCAGATAGGCTGGTCTCCTTGCTGTTGCTGGAACATGTCTGCCTCGGGGCTTTGCATGAATAGTTTTCTCTGCCTGAAAAGGTTTTCTCCCAGGTGTTTCCAAGTCTCACCCTAACCTTCTTCACGTCTTTTCTAAAACTAACTTCTCAAGTTAGTTTTATCTTGAGAATAATCCTATTTAAAGGTTTATTCTTTTCATCACCCTATTTAAAGGTTCAACTCTTCCCACCCCACACTCTAGATTCCCCTTTAAGCCACTGTCCTTTTGTTGGCCTTTTTCCACAGCATTATTAATTGCTAACATTAGTATAATGTTAGTGTAATTGGTACTATAATTAGTCTAACATTTTTATCTGTTTTTCCCAACACAGAGTAGGGACTCAATAGTTATTTGCCCAATTTAGTAATATATCCAATTTGGACTTCAATTTCTCCATCTGCAAAATGATATGTTGAACTGGTCCAGAGGTCAGCAAACTTTTTTTTTTTCTGTAAAGGGCCAGACAGTTAAGTGTTTTTGCAGCCAAATGGTCTCCATCACCACTACTCACCTCTGCCATTGCAGTGTGAAAGCAGCCATAGATAACACATAAATGAATGAGCATGGCTGTTCCAATTACAGTGTATTTACAAAAACAGCCAGATTTGGCCCCAAGTTACAGTTTCCAACACCTGAACTAGATGTTCTGTAAGAGGTCATTTGGTTCTGATGTCTGTGGCTCCAGACTACAAAGGAACAGGTTTGCTGTCAGGGGATTTCGTTTTGTATCTTTCATGTCAGACCTCATAAGAACTACCTATTCTGCCTATGATTACACCTGGACAGGCCTGCAGAGAAAACAGGGTAAGCAAAGCAAACTACTAGGATGCCAGACCACTGAATGGTGTTTTATGTGCTTAAGTCACTACATCTCTTTTATAAGATAACAATATCAGCTTCCTCAGTGTTTTCCTTCACAGCACACCACATGCTGGTAGAGAATCATCAAGGCGAGGTCCCTGCAATGCAGAGCACCTATGGAGTAAAAAATGTAACCTTGCTCAGAAAGAGGTCTGGCCTTTGCCCTTGGCTTCTGGGAGGTAATCTCTAAACCTTTGGAATATCATGCCTGATAAGAGTGTTTTTGTTTACCTGGGGACCTTGGCCACTGGACAGTCTATCAATATGATATATGACAGGGACTTTGGGCCATGCAGTGTCCAGTTTGCCTCAAGAGAGAATGAAGACTAAAGGTCAGCCATTCAGTAACAGTTCTTCCTGTGGAGGGCCTGGGAAATAAGGGTCCATCATATGGGCAGTCGACCATGGAGCCCTAATAAAATCTCTGGACACCAAAACATGCATGAGCATCCATGGTTGGCAATATTCCGTGTGTACTGTCACACACTGATGCTGAGAAAATAATACTGCCCGTGAC
The DNA here is from genome assembly GCF_030020395.1 of Manis pentadactyla. Lineage (NCBI taxonomy): Eukaryota > Metazoa > Chordata > Mammalia > Pholidota > Manidae > Manis > Manis pentadactyla. The sequence goes on along the minus strand of NC_080038.1, from coordinate 118,239,069 downwards.
TACAAGGGAAAGGACACTGTAAGCTCAGAATTTGCAACTTCCCTGGATTCTGCCCATGCATTTCTTCCCTCAAATGATTTTAACTTTATCCTCTTCCTGTAATGAATCATATCCTTGAATAAAAGAACTTTAAGTCAGTTCTCTGAGCCCTTTGAGCAAGTCATTGAACCTACGGGTGGTTTTGTGAACCCCTCAAACTTTCAGTTGGTGTCAAACGTGAGGGCAGTCATGTGTACTGTGCTCCCTCAAACTCTACAGTATCCTAGTACTACCTAAGGAAAGGGAAAGATCTTCCTTCAGCTTCCCCTGCCCTTTCACCCTCATACTAAAATTCCCAGGCTTTCTTAATGCCTCACTTTGACTCTGTGGTCTTTGAGACAACAAATACTGTGAAGTCTCAGAACCACTACAAAGGTGAAATACTATGACCCTCATGGAAGCCATCAATATCCATGAGGTCCTGATGTTGAAATCAAGATATAGTAATGCACTACCTTTGATTGACAGGTGGCCATCAAAGGAGATCTCAGGGGAATGTTTCCCAGGCATCATATCACAGAAGCAGGTTTAACCAGATATAGGTGTTTTCATTGTCATGTCATTCATTCCCTTGACTACCACCACCACCCTTTCTGTTCTCTCTGTTCCTGCCTCCTCCCATTCTCCCTCTCAATTTTTGTTATGGCAAATTAGATCATTTAAAGCAACACATTAATACAGCCAAATTCAATTGTTTATCCATCCTAACCATTTGAAAACTATATACTAATTGAAATATCTGTCAATTAAGAAACAGTAAAAATATATCTACAACTTAATGGTGTTCAGCCTTTAATGTGATACTTATGGTGTTTTTAATGACATAGAGAGATGATTCTATTTTACTGGGAAAAGGCAGGACTGGGATTTTATATACACTGCGTCAACTACATATGTTTATGTACTTCTACATAATGCAAATAAAAATAAAGGAAATACACAAAAATATTAAGTGATTATCTCTGGTTTTAGGATAATGAATGATTTCCTTTGTTATATTTTATTTTTTTTCCAAATTTTTAGCCTGTGTTACTTTTTGAGAAAGAAAATGTTTTTACACAGTAGAAAGTTTATTGATGGCCACAAGGGAGACAGGACCTGTCAGTGCCACAAATCCTTTCCCCTGCAGGAGACTCATCTCAGTGTGTTACACTGCTGGTCAGTCATTTGTGTGTCTGCTTTTTGGGGGTCAGAGACCATCTCTCTTTCCTTTGCTGTTGAATCTCTATCACCTCATAGGGAGCACAGTATAAACACTTCCTCAGTAAATGTCTGTTGAATTTCAGTTACAATGGTAAGAAATGCATCTTCATTTACAAAGGACACAATGATAATCCTCCAAGAACCTTTCCACTGCTCTGCTGGCCTAAATAGATCCAAGATGACTACTTGTCAATCTATTAGGTGAGAAATGTTGCATAACGCAGAAGAGAAACACATTGCTTTTTACTGCACAACTTAGTGCATGCCAAATACTCTTCTTGGGTTAAAAGTGCCCTGTCTCTCTGGACTGCCCAGTTACCTTCCTCACTACCCAATTAAAAGCATGTTTAAACACCATTCCTGTAACAGCTTTAACCTCAGTCACTGACTGCCCTGTAGCTTTCAAACTCTTTCCACTTACACAAAGGCCAAGTCATATTGCTCTATTTCTTGGAACTACTCAAGTAGAACAGAATTTGTTTACTGCTATGGGAGCCAGTTCTCAACATTTCCTATGACCCCTTGTGGTTTCTGGCCCCAGACAGTGACCTCACACTTACAGTGTTCTTCATTTACAAGGTCCTCAGGTTCCCAAAGAAATCTCCTGTCCATCTTCTGTCCATCTTCTAGAGCACTGGTCGGCCATGTGACCAAAATAGGCACTACTTTTCAGGGGCCTTGTGAATAATTTTGAAAAACTTTCCAGCAAATTTTTGGTTGTTATCACCCGTCCTTCCTCTAGAGAAGAAGCATGAAGTACAAAGACTGTTTTTGCATCTTCCCTTGAAAAAGCTGGCAGTACTCAAGGGATATAATGGAATGGTTGGTTAATCATTCAACTTGCCTCAACTGACCACTATGTGAAAAGTCAATTTCAGGTACTTTAGAGGGGACACAAAGAAAACAGAAGATAGAAAAGCTTTGTCCACATAGGGAATCTAGTTTTTGCCCAAGCACATAAAATACAAGAGAAAGGTTGATTGTCCCTCTCCAAGAACCAGAAAATGAATACTTAGAAAGTCAACTGAATGGTATTTTCTGAGAAGTACAGCCAGTAGGAAAGAAGAATAAATGTGAAACTTATCAAGATGGGTTTACTGGAAAATTGAGTCTGTATACAGAGTTTGAAGGAGGGGAAGGGATTGAAATGATAGAGACTAACATATGGCTTAACATATAATGACCAGATAGAAGAAAATGTTGAATTACTGATGTTACTGCCCAGAGAGCTCTGGTGCGGTCACATGGGGAAAAGACATGGCCAAGCATCAAACAGCAGCAATTCTAGAGATTTTTCAGAACTTACAGCTCAACAGTAAGGCCTGAAAATAGTTCCATGTGAGGACTATAGCTCCTTCAAGATTAAAAGACAGCCTACTATGTCGGTCAATGTTCTAAAGGTTTACAGAAACCATTGCCCTCAGTGACTGCTACTTTTGAATGGGCACTTGCCTATCCCAACCCACAGGTATCTTACATCGTGCATCTAAGTCCTCACAGCCCAACCTGTATTCTGCTTGCCAACATGATGCTACTGTTATTAATAATCATGATAATACTGAAGCTCTAAGATTAAGAACTTTATACCAATCTTTTTTCATTGATTCTTCACAACACTTGAGGTAGGTTCCATTTACAAACTCCATTTTTAGAGAAATGAGTATGGCAGAAACTGCAACATGTTTACCACAGTCTGTTTTCCTTCCTTTATGGACAAAAAACTAGGCCACACTTACAACACTTACTTGTAGTGATATATGAGCATATGATTGTGTTCTGGACAATGGAATCTGAGTATAATTGATATATACCACATCTAGGCCTCACTCACAAAATCCTCACATGTGCCTTCTCTCTTTCTTCCCATAAATATCAATAGGAGACAGATTATCTATTAGAAGATTCATATGGCAAAGCCACATGATGGAAGGTGTCCAGGTCCTTACCAAGCACACAGAAGTCTGCCCACTGATCAGGAATACCTATATTATAGGACTCTGCATGCATGAGACATTGTTGTGTGTAAGACCAGTAAAATTTGGAAGTGTGTTAAATACATAACTACTGAAAGATAATTTTTTTTAAAATTACAACACCACTTATGCAACTAAATATGAAAGCCAACATGAATTAACTAATTTTCTATTAAAATGTAACTTATCAAAACTGACACTAGAAGAGATAGAAAAATCTACACAAGCTGATTTACAGTAAGGAATTATAGAAAGTTATCAAATACCTGCCTCCCTACTCCCCTGAAAAATAAAATAAACAAGGTCCAGAAAGTTAAAGAATATATCATTTTGAAGGAGATGAAAAAGAAAATAAAATTCCAAAGTCTTACATATAAAAGATGCTTTAGATATGTATACTTAACTTCAACAAAATTTCAGCTTCTCCTAATTTACAAATTTAACATGTCTGAATAAAATCAGCATTTTTTGGTGGGAAAAATTAGACAAGCAGTTTGGAGAACATATAAAATTGAAAAAAACAAGATTCCCCAGGAGAGGAAAAAACTCTGGAAAATAAGAACAGTAAGGGATAGAATTATCAGATATTCAAAATTATTATAAAGCTGCAATAATTAAAACTGGGATACAAGTATACTAATAAATAAATCACTGAAACAGAATATAAAGCCTAGAAATAGGCCAAAAAACATGGGGAAAAAGAAAAATTATTCAATAAATCATTTTAAGGGAACTGGAAAATCATCTGCAAAAATTAAGTTGGAGTCATACTTCATACAGGTCTCAGGATAATCTCCAAATGCTTAAAATATTAAAATATAAAATAAACCACAAAAAAACTAGAAAACAGTCAATAACCCATTTATTAACTTAGCTAAGGAAATTCTTCCTAATTATAATCCAGTCCAGAAGCTATAAATTTTGACATTAAAAAAACTTATTATGAAGTATTTTATTCTTTTTTATGCTATTATAAATAAGATTGTTTTCCTAATTTCCTTAGTTCATTGCTGGTGTATAGAAATACAACTGATTTTTTATGTTGATTTGTATACTTCAACTTTACTGAATTTAATAGTTCTAACAGTTTTTTTTCTTATGGAGTCTTTAAGATTATGCCATCTGCAAACAAGGATAATTTCACTTCATCTGTTCTGATTTGGATACCTTTCATTTCTTTTTTCTGCCTAATTGCTCTGACTAGGACATCTAATACTATGTTGAATAGAAGTGCTAAGAGTGGGCATCCCTGTATTATTCCTGATCTTCGAGAAGCTTTCAGTTTTTTTAGCATTAACTATAAAGATATCTGTGGGCTTTGGGGTTATATATAACCTTTATTATGTTGAGATGCTTTCCTTCCAGTCCTAGTTTGTTGAGAGCATTTATCAAGAACAGGTAATGAATTTTGTGAAATGTTTTTACTGCATCAATTAAGATAATTATGTGATTTTATTATTTTTTTCTGTAATTGTGATATAACACATTAACTGATTTTTGTATGTTGAAACATCCTTTCATTCCAGGGATAAATCCCACTTGGTCATGGTACATAATCCTTTAAATGTGCCATTGAATTTGGGTTTCGAGTATTTTAGTCAAGATTTTTATATCTATATTCATTAGAGACATTGGCCTATAGTTTTCCTTTCTTGCAGTGTCTTTGTTTGGATTTGGTATGAGTTTGGAAGTGTTCCTCCACTTCAGTCTTTGGAAGTGTGTGAGAAGGATTGGTATTAATTATTTAAATGTCTGGTAAGATTCACCTGTAAAGTCTTCTGGTCCTGGGACTTTCTTTGTTGGGAGGTTTCTGATTGCTGATTCAATCTCCATACTAGTCATAGATCTGTTCAGTTGACAAAACTTTGAAGAAAGAAATTAAAGACACAGACAAATGGAAAGATATCTTATGTTCATGGACTGGAGGACTTAATATTGTCAAAAATGCCCATACTATCCAAATCAATCTATAGATTCAATGCAATCACTAACAAATACCAATATCTGTAAAGAAGTAGAAAAAAAATTCTAAAATTCATAGGAAACCCCAAAAGACCATGAGTACCCAAATCAGTCTTGAGAAAGAAGAACAAAGCTGGAGGCATAACATGTCTTGACTGAAAAATATATTACAAAGCTAAAGTAATCAAAACAGTATTGTACTGGTATAAAAGCAGACATATAAACCAGAACAGAACTGAGAGCCCAGAAATAAATCCATACATACACTATAATCAACTGATCTTCAACAAGGGTGCCAAGAATACACAGTGGGGAAAGGATAGTCTCTTTAACAAAAGCTATTGAAAAAACTGGATATCCATATGCAAAACAATGAAATTGGATCAGTGTCTTACACCTTACAAAAAAATAACTCAAAATTGATTAAAGATTTAAACATTAGACCTGTAAATGTAAAACTCCTAAAAGAAAACATAGGGGAAAGCTTTGTGACGTTGGTCTTGGCAATGATTTAATGGATTGGCAAAAATCACAGGCAAAGACAACAAAAATAAACAAGTGAGACTACATCAAGTTAAAAAGCTTCTGCATAGCAAAGGAAACAACCAACAGAGTTAAAGACAATCTCTGGAATAGGAGAAGATAGTTGCAAAACACAGATATGGTAAGAGGTTGATCTTCAAAATGTGTAAGGAACTCTTAAAACTTAGTAGCAAAAATACTAACAATCCAATTAAAAAGTGGGCTAAGGACATAAACAGATATTTCTCCAAAGAAGACCAACAAGTATATGAAAAATAATAGGCATATATACAGGTATATGTCCAGTAGGAATCTGAAAAAATGTTCAATGTCACTAATCATCAGGGAGATGCAAATCAGAACACAATGAGATATCACCTCATACCTGTGAGGGTGGCTATTATCAAAAAAGAAAAACCCACAAGAATTGTTGGCAAGGATGTGGAGAAACTGAAACCCTTGCACACTATAGGTGGGAATAAAAAATGATACAGACCCTATGGAAAATAGTATGGAGCATCCTCAAAAAATTTTAAATATTACTTCTTTATGGGCAAGCAATCCACTTCTGGATCCAAAAGAAAATTTAATTAAGATCTTGAAGATATTATAACACTCTCATGTTCACTGTAGCACTATTCACAACAGCCAAGATGTGGAAACAATGTAAATGTACATCAACAGATGAATGAAGAAAATGTTGTATGTATATGCACTGAAATTTTATTCAGACTTTAAAAAGAAGTAAATTCTGCAAAATGTGAAAACATGGATGACCCCTGAGGACATTACGCTAAGTGAAATAAACAAGTCACAGAAAAACAAATAGTGCATGATTCCACTTACATGAAGCATCTAAAATAGTCAAATTCATAGAAACAAAGAGTGATAGTTACCAGGGGCAGAGAGGAGGGAAAAAGGGGAGTTAGCAATCAATGGGCATAAAGTTTCAGTTAAGCAAGATGAATAAGCTCTAGAGAGCTGCTGCTGTACAGCATTATACCAATAGTAAACAACATTATTGTACCCTTAAAAAATAGATCTCTTAAGTGTTCTTATCACAATAAAATACAAAGCAAATCACTTTTGCATTTCAAAACCCTCTTACTCTTGTAGTCATATGAATTATGTCAGGTACTAATCAGTTACCACCCTCTGACTCAGGAAGGAATTTTGCTTCCTTTAGAAAATCCACCCTAGGCTACTGAGACACTCCAAATACCCTGAAGATCCCAGCTTATGTCCAGAGATGTCTGAGTGTATAGAGACTGTCACTGAGATTTTTCTGGCCATTCTGAAGTGTTAATGCAGCTCTCCTTCCCATTGGATACCCATGCCCATGTCCCTAAGGGATAGCAGATGAGGAGAAGCTTCTGAAATAGGAATTCCAAAGATTCAACTGGATGATAAAAAGAACCAGGGAACCAGTTCCAGAAGACTGCTACTAGATCCAAAGTATGCCATTTTTATATACAAAAGACAGACAGCACATTCTTTGTTCAGCAAAATGTAAACATCTCCAGACCCCTCCTTTCTTCTGGCAGTTCAGTCTGCACTCTCTGCTTGTTATGACTTTGACTCTTGGGATTGGCACAGCTTTAAGGCAACTGAGTTGGTTTACTTGTTTTATTTCCCCTGGAACCATACAGAATGTACAAAGAGAACACAGTCCTGACCTTTGAGCTGCATAATGCTTTTGTAATCAATACCATAGGAAATGAATGGCTTTATCCTTTCTAACATTAAAAAAAATCTTTTACACACCATTGGTAATGTTGCTGTCAGCCTGATGATAAAGGAATTGAGGCCATGGCTACTCAGTCTGTCTGTGACAACTGTCTGGTATCTTCCTAGAGAAAAAGTATCATTTCTAAATAATGACAGAGCTTAAATTCCTGGTATCTGGGCCCAGTAACCTGACAGAAAAAACCCTCTGAAATCATAGTTTTCCGTGTCAGCTAATTTGCTCCTTACAACCCATCTTGAGTCATACAGAGTAGAGTCTAGTGTTCTTTATTTTTAGAGGAAAGAAAAAAAGAAAAAAAGGACCAAGTAAGTGACTTGCCCAAGCTCACAGAGCTGCTTACTAATAGAGCAAAGACTGTCCTGGACCTCATGATTCCCGGATGTAGCTCATTTCAGAAAACATTTGCCAGGCCTGCTTAGAACAACTGCTCAGATGAGAAGGGCTCTCATTTAAAATTAGTAATGTTTCCTTGAGTCAGCTGTACTCTCCTTTGTCCTGGGTGGAGCACATTCTCCTTAAGGATGCCCAGGTTCCAGAATGTGCCAAGGTTCTTGGAGACAGTTTAACTGAATTAAAATTTACCCTAATGCCAACATTGAAATCAGGAGGTTTGGTGGGACTTTTCTACCTCTGCATTTCCATTTCATTATTTCTCATTTCTCCCCTTTCATGGTTCCCTGGTTAGCAAATAAGCATGTATATTTCCTTTGCTTTCATTTTGCCTCTGTGCTCAGGTTTCCATGGGCATTGTGTAATCTCTCCTGGATACATGGATATGCCTGTCTCCCTGTCTCTACCTCTTTTCTTCATTATTTCCTACAAAAATTAATTCAAATTTATCACCCTCTACTGACACCAGTAACAGCCATCAATTTTAGATCTAGATTCTATTCTTTATTTAGAATCCAGGGATGTCTGTATATACCAGCTTTGAAATTTGTTGATCCAAAGGTTTGCAGCTCTCTTTTTGTTAATATTGTTTCCTTAAGTCCTGATAGAGTGGAGATTGTATTTGATTTCTGCTGGATAATTGCTTACAAGCCAATCAAGTAATGGCCCAGATGGAAAACCAAAAAGCAAAAAAGGCAGTGCTTCAAACCTGGGGGTTGGCCAAAATTTGAGGAAAATTGGAAAGCAAAATACTATCCCTCACCCATACCTTCTTTCCAATCAGAAACACAGAAAAATGTTCTTAACCTTGATTCTATTATCAGAAGTCTTCAGATAGAAAGGTAATCAAAAGAATACTGGGTCAAAATTTTCAAACACTTCTCAAGATATACTAACTCTGTGGCTTGTTAAAATAGAACCCTAAAGCCAAAAATGGGATTTGATGGGTCATCTTTGTCTACTCTCTGGTCTTCACACAGTACAATCCTACATGTGTGTGTGTGTGTGTATACACACACACACATACACATATAGAAAAAAGATGTTCAGTAAGGGCCATTATTCAACTTTTCTCTGGAATTGTCTGCAACTGGGCAAAGACATCAAAGTTAACTTAATCATATCAGCTATGTGGATATAAACTCTAAACCTAAATCTTACCCAGTCTGGTAGAAGGCTATTTTAGAAATGGAATATGTTTATTTGTTGAGTGACAGGCTCAGTTTTAGGTCTCAGAAATAATAAAGAGAGATTCTCAAGATGGTGGTGTGAGTAGGGTGGTGGAAATCTCCTCCCAAAACTATATATATTTTGAAAATACAGCAAATACAACTATTCCTAAAAGACTGACCAAAAGATATGGTACACCAGCCAGGCTACATCTGCAAGAACCCAGCATCTCATGGTAAAGGATAGGATCCAAAGCCATGACCCAGTGGGACCTGAGAACTGCCCCCATCCCAGCTCACAGGCAGGAGGAAAAGAATCAGAGTGAGGAGGGAGTGGAAGCACAGGACTGCTAAATAACCAGCCCTAGTAATCTGCCCCCAGAGCACAGACACACATTGCATGGTGCACTGGATATTAGAGGAGTGGAAAAGCAAAATCCGAGATTAAAACTGCGAACAGGTTCCCACAGCCGAATGCCCTTGGAAAAAAGAAAAGCAGGTTCTTTAAAAGTCTTAAAGAGACAAAGGTTTAAAAGGTGGGCAAAATTGTCCAGGCACACTCAGCCTAGCAGGCTGGGAACTTTAAGGAACTTCAGGTGCCCTAACCCCTTGGGTGGCAATGCAGCTCTGAACGCCCTCACGGCAATAAGCAGCCTGCCATTCCTTGCACCCTGCCAGCACTATAAGCAAACCGGCTTGCAGTTTTGAATTGGCTGACCCGCCATTGCTTTAGAACAGCCAGGGAACAGCCCTGCCTACAGCAACAACACAGCTTAACACACAGGCTTCTCCCTGCGTGTGGCTGACAGGCCAAGACCCAGAGGCTGCTCACTGCATGTGGTTGGCCAACACAGACAGCAGAGATGGGCGCAGAATCCGGGAAGCATGAAGGGGCTCTGTTCTGAGGGCAGAACATGCGCCACTCACCTGCAACCACCGCGAGTGCCCTAAGCCATCCCGAGGGCCACTCTGCCCATGGCAGCTCAGGGAGTTAACCCAGAGGCTGCTCCCTGCACACCCTGACCAACACTGACAGTGGAGACGGGTGCAGAGACTGGGAGGCACAAAAGGGCTTTGCTCTTGAGGCAGAACACACATTGCTGGCCTGAGACCCCCGCCATGGCCATAGGCCATCTCGAAGGTGACCCCACCCACAGCAGCTTAGGGGATTAACCCAGAGGCTGCTCCCTGTGTGCGGCTAACTGGCACAGGCAGCAGAGACAGGTAAGGTGACCAGAAAGCCAGAAGGGACTTTGTTCTCCTAGCTGACATACGCGCTACTTGCCGCTGACCAATCCCATCACCATGAAAAGGCAGAATAACCTTGTTCAGTCCAAAATCACTCAACCACCAGAGAGAGGGCATGGTGAGACCAAAATCACCAATCTTCCTGAAAAAGAATTCAAAATAAAAGTCATAAGCATGCTGATGGAGCTACAGAGAAATATTCAAGAGCTAAGGGATAAATTCAGGAGGGAAATAACAAATGAAACAAACAATGAAAGGATTTCAGAGCAGACTAGATGAAGTGGAAGAGACTGTTAATGGAATGGAAATCACAGAACAGGAATACAGAGAAGCTGAGACAGAGAGATAAAAGGATCTCTAGAAATGAAAGCATATTAGAGAACTGTGTGATCAATCCAAACGGAGCAATATTCGCATTATAGAGGTACCAGAAGAAGAGAGAGAAAAAGGGATAGAAAGTGTCTTTGAAGAAATGATTGCTGGAAACTTCCCCAAGCTGGGGTAGAAATAGTCTCTCAGGACATGGAAGTCCACAGATCTCCCAACACAAGGGACCCAAGGAGGACAACACCAAGACATATAATAATTAAACTGGCAAAGATCAAAGACAAGGACAGATTATTACAAGCAGCCATAGAGAGAAAAAAGATCACCTACAAAGGAAAACCCATCAGGTTATCATCAGACTTGCCAACTGAAACCTTACAGGCCACAAGGGAATTGCATGATATATTCAATGCAATGAAACAGAAGGGCCTTGAACCAATAATACTGTATCCAGCAAGATTATCCTTTAAATTTGAAGGAGGGATTAAATAATTCCCAGATAAGCAAAAGTTGAGGGAATTTACCTCCCACAAACCATGTCTACAATGTATTTTAAAGGGACTGCTCTAGATGGAAGTATGCATGAGGCTAAACAGCTCTCACCAGAGAAAATAAAATCAGAGCAAAGAAAGGAGACCAATCAAATACTAACTAACTGCAAAATAAAATCAGCTATCCACAAAATCAGTCTAGGGAAACATAAAGAGTATACAATAAAACACCTAACATATAATGAGTGGAGGAGGAAAAATAAGGAGGGAGAGAAATTAAGAATCATCAGACTGTGTTTATAATAGCGTAATAAGTGAGTTAAGTAAGACAGTGAGATAGTAAAGAAGCTGCCCTTGAACCTTTGGTAACCACGAATCCAAAGCCTGCAATGGCAATAAGTACATATCTATTGATAATCACCCTAAATGTAAATGGACTGAATGCACCAATCAAAAGACACAGAGTAATAGAATGGATAAAAAAAGCAAGATCCATCTATACACTGCTTACAAGAGACTCACCTCAAACCCAAAATATACACAGACTAAAAGTGAAGGGATGGAAAAAGATATTTCATGCAAATAATAGAGAGAAGAAGAGCAGGTATTGTAGTACTTGTATGAGACAAAATAGACTTCAAAACAAAGAAAGTAACAAGAGACAAAGAAGGACATTACATAATGGTAAAGCAGTCAGTCCAACAAGAGGATATGACCATTATAAATATCTATGCACCCAACACAGGAGCACCAACAGATGTGAAACAAATACTAACAGAATTAAAGGAAGAAATAGAATGCAATGCATTCATTTTAGGAGACTTCAATACACCACTCACTCCAATGAACAGATAAAACAGACAGTAAATAAGTAAGGACACAGAGGCACTGAACAACACATTAGAACAGATGGAACTAACATACATCTACAGAACCCTACACCCAAAAGCAGCAGGAAACACATTTGTCTCAAGTGCACATGGAACATTTTCCAGAAGAGATTACATACTAGGCCACAAAAAGAGCCTCAATAAATTCAAAAAGAATGAAATTGTACCAACTAACTTCTCAGATCACAAAGGTAAAAAACAACAAATAAATTGGACAAAGAAAACAAAAAGGCTTACAAATACAGGGAGGCTTAACAACATGCTCCTAAATAATCAATGGATCAATGACCAAATTAAAACAGAGATTAAGCAATATATGGAAATGAATGAAAACAACAGCATAACGCCCAAACTTCTGTGGGACGCAGCCAAGGCAGTTCTAAGAGGAAAGTATATAGCAATCCAGGCGTACTTAAAGAAGGAAGAACAATCCCAAATGAATAGTCTAAATTCACAATTACTAAAACTGGACAAAGAAGAACAAATGAGGCCCAAAGTCAGCAGAAGGAGGGACATAATAAAGATCAGAGAAGAAATAAATAAAATTGAGAAGAATAAAACAATAGAAAAACTAATGAAACCAAGAGCTGGTTCTTTCAGAAAATAAACAAAATAGATAAATCCCTAGCCAAACTTATCAAGAAAAAAAGAGAATCTACACACATAAACAGAATCAGAAATGAGAAAGGAAAAATCATGATGGACACCACAGAAATACAAAGAATTATTAGAGAATACTATGAAAATCTATATGCTAACAAACTGGATAACCTAGAAGAAATGGACATTCTAGAAATGGACATTGTAGAAAAATGCAACCTTTCAAGACTGACTCAGGAAGAAACATAAAATCTAAACAGACCAATTACAGGCAATGAAATTGAATCGGTAATCAAAAAATTACCCAAGAATAAGACCCCCAGACCAGATGGATTCACCACTGAAATTAATCAGACATTTAGAGAAGACATAATACCCATTCTCCTTAAAGTTTTCCAAAAAATAGAAGAGGAGGGAATACTGCCAAACTCATTGTATGAAACCAGCATCACTCTAATACCAAAACCAGGCAAAGACACCTCAAAAAAAGAAAACTACAGACAAATATCCGTGATGAACATAGATGCAAAAATACTCAACAAAGTATTAGCAAACTGAAATCAAAAATACATCGAGAGAATCATACATCATGATCAAGTGGAATTCATCCCAGGGATGCAAGGATGGTACAACATTCAAAAATGCATCAACATCATCCCTTTATCAATAAAAAGAAGGAAAGAAATCACATGATCATCTCCACAGATGCTGAAAAAGCATTTGACAAATTCAACACCCATTCATGATAAAAACTCTCAACAAAATGGGTATAGAAGACAAGTACCTCAACATAATAAAGGTCATATATGAGAGACGCACAGCCAACATCATACTTAACAGCGAGAAGCTGCAAGCCTTTCCTTGAAGATCAGGAACAAGACAAGGATGCCCACTCTCAGCACTTCTATTCAACATAGTTCTGGAGGTCCTCACCACAGCAATCAGACAATACAAAGACATAAAGGGCATCCAAATTTGTAAAGAAGAAATTAAACTGTCACTGTTTGCACATGACATAATATTGTACTTAAAAAGCCTAAAGAATCCACTCCAAAACTACTAGATCTAATATCTGAATTCAGCAAAGTTGCAGGATACAAAATCAGTACACAGAAATATGCTGCATTCCTATACACTAATGATGAACAAGCAGAAAGTGAAATCAGGAAAACAATTCCACTCACAACTGCATCAAAAAGAATAAAATACCTAGGAATAAACCTAACCAAGGAAGTGAAAGACCTATACACTGAAAACTACAAGACACTCTTGAGAGAAATTAAAGAGGACACTAATAAATGAAAATTCATCCCATCCTCTGGGGTAGGAAGAATTAATACTGTCAAAATGGCCATCCTGCCTAAAGCAATCTACAGATTCAGTGCAATCCCTAAAAAATTAATGGCAGCATTCTTCAACGAAGTGGAACAAATAGTTCCAAAATTCATACAGAAGCACTAAAGACCCCAAATAGCTAAAGCCATCCTGAGAAGGAAGAATAAAGCAGGCGGGATCTTGCTTCCCAACTTCAAGCTCTACTACAAAGCCACAGTAATCAAGACAATTTGGTACTGGCACAAGAACAGACCCACAGACCAGTGGAACAAAATAGAGAGTCCACATATTAACCCAAGCATATATGGTCAATTAATACATGATAAAGGAGCCATGGATATACAAAGGGAATGACAGACTCTTCAACAGCTGCTGTTAACAAAACTGGACAGCTACATGCAAGAGAATGAAACTGGATTACTGTCTAACTCCATATCCAAAGTAAACTCAAAATGGATCAAAGACCTGAATGTAAGTCATGAAACCATAAAACTCTTAGAAGAAAACATAGGCAAAACTCTCTTGAATATTAACATGAGCAACTTTTTCATGAGTGTATCTCCCCAGGCAAGGGAAACAAAAGCAAAAATGAACAAGTGAGACTGTATCAATCTAAAAAGCTTCTGTACAGCAAAGGACACCATCAGTAGAACAAAAAAGCATCCTACAGTATGGGGGAATATATTCATAAATGACATATCCAATATGGGGTTGACATCCAAAATATACAAAGAGCTCGTGCACCTCAACAAACAAAAAAGCAAATAATCCAGTTAAAAAATGGGCAGAGGATCTGAACAAACACTTCTCCAAAGAAGAAATTCAGATGGCCAACAGACACATGAAAAGATGCTCCACATCGCTAATCATCAGAGAAATGCAAATTAAAACCACAATGAGATATCACCTCACACCAGTTAGGATGGCCATCATCCAAAAGACAAACAACAACAAATGTTGGCGAGGATGTGTAGAAAGGGGAACCCTCCTACACTGCTGATGGGAATGTAAACTGGTTCAACCATTGTGGAAAGCAGTATGGAGGTTCCTCAAAAAACTCAAAATAGAATACCATTTGACCCAGGAATTCCACTCCTAGGAATTGACCCAAAGGAAACGAGATCCCAGATTCAAAAAGACATATGCACCTCTATGTTTATCACAGCACTATTTACAATAGCCAAGAAATGAAAGCAACCTAAGTGCCCATTAGTAGATGAATGGATAAAGAAGATGTGGTACATATACACAATGGAATATTATTCAGCCATAAGAAGAAAACAAATCCTACCATTTGCAACAACATGGATGAAGCTAGAGGGTATTATGCTCAGTGAAATAAGCCAGGTGCAGAAAGACAAGTACCAAATGATTTCACTCATCTGTGGAATATAACAATAAAGCAAAAACTGAAGGAACAAAACAACAGCAGAATCACAGAACCCAAGAATGGACTAACAGTTACCAAAGGGAAAGGGACTGGGGAGGCTGGGTGGGAAGGGAGGGATAGGGGAAAAAAAGGGCCAATACTATTAGCAGACATAATGTGGGGTGGTGGGGGGCTCAGGGAGGGCTGTACAACACAGAGAAGACAAGTAGTGATTCTACAACATCTTACTACACTGATGGACAGTGACTGTAATGGGGTATGTTGTGGGGACTTGATAATGGGGGGAATCTAGTAACTACAATGTTGTTCATGTAATTCTATATTAATGATACCAAAATAAAAAAATAATTAAAAAAGGAAAGAAATAATAAAGAGCCAAACAGAGCTTTATCCCTAGGGGCTTACAGTCTATTTGGGGAGATCTACATGAGTGTGACAAGCACTGTTAGAGTAATTTGCACAGAATTTGATGGGAGCAAAAATTTAAGAAGAATCAAATCTGAGTAAGGCAGTTAGGGAAGGATTTGTAGCCATATCTTGATAACTGCCCAAGAGTTTGCTAGGTAGAAAAGTGGGAAAAGATGCACCACGTTTCTGAAAATCCAAGAGTCTGGTGTGTTTGGGGAACAAGCACATCCTTGTGACCTATTTTTATGATTATTTCAGTCACAGAGATGAAGTCTGATTGATGATAGTCATATTGTAGAAGGCACTGTACTCCATGATGAGGATTTAGGATTATATACTATAGACAGATTTATGACAGAGAATTGTATGATCATACTTACATTTTAGGAAAAGCACTCTAACTTCCAAATGGGGGCAGGATAGACTAGGAAAGATATTAAAGGATGTATCATAGAGTCCAAGTTGCCAAATACCTGTTGCCAAGTAGCTGAAACAATCAAGCAATGCTGAAGAATGGAGTTCAATACTGATGAGAACAGGAGGCAGGGAAAAATAAGAAAATATGCAGGAGAAAGAAAACATGAAAAAGGAAAGGAGAAAAGAATAATGCTAAAACTGATTCAGTTTATACTATGTGCTAGGCAGAGAACTAAATGTTTTGTAAGTATTATCTCATTTAATCCTTTCAACAACCTGATGAAATTAAATAATGATCATCCACGTTTACAGGTGGATAATCTATAGCAGAAAGAGATTATCCAAGACACTATCTTGCCCAGAGTCCTATAAGAAGTGAGTGGTGAATTTAAAAAAAAAAAGAAGCGAGTGGTGAAAACAGAATTAAAATCTCCTCTCTTAACTACTGACAGGGAGAAAGTAACAGCAACAGCAAGAGCACGTTAAAGAGAGTGACACAATAGGAGGAAGAAGGGAAACAAAAGGGCAAGTGAAAGGAAGAAAATGGTGGAAGGGAGGCTGGTTATATTAATGGATAACATTCTTATGTACAAACACTAGAACGATTTCATTAAACCTTGCCTTTAAGTCTCTGTTCATGGTTCCAAAGACTAGTGACCAATGGTATGAATGAACATTTCCCTATTTCCCTATTAGCCAATGGTGTGCATCTGAGTCCAGGCCCAAGTGTTCTTAGGTTAACCCATAAGAAATTGCAATATTTGACTATCTTTCACTTACCAAAACAGCATCCTCACAGCTTCCCAACCAAATGTCACTTCCTTACCTTCAAGTCTTATCACTCTGAGTCCTACCATCTTGCACAGGGAAGCTGGACCTATGCCAGGCTGAGTGACTGCTAATCAGCTTTAGTAAGCCCTTAGGAGGTGGTTCAACAAGTGCATCTGCCTCATTTGAAAAGCCGAGGAACAGTAAGCACTAGGAAAATGTACACCTCTTCTGACCTTATTTTTGCTGTGGGGAATAGAAATGGTGGAAGAAAAGCATTGTAACTGAATTGGAAATAGGATCTAGGACCATTGAGATGTGCATGTCTCTCTCATCAGGGCTGATAACAGGATGTTATTAAATTTTTGTAAATGGTAATGGCATTCAAGCTAACTTCAATCTTGTTTTACAGGTCTCCAAAAGAAAGTTATTTTAAAACTTCATATCAATTAGTGGGTTAGTTAATAAAAGCTTCTTCCAAAGAAGACTGCAATATATCTCTTTGGATAGACTGCATTTTTAATTACATGAAATGATCTCCAAGTAAAGCTGCAGTGAGCTCAATCTCTGCACCAGACAATCACCTCTGCTGTTTTGCTACCAGTGGCCTTTAAGGATTCTTATTTTTGAAGACTTTCATTTTCTTGAACACTGGTGAATTGGTGATGGGAAGATAGATGGAAAAATCAAGATACCATGCATAAAACCAAACTGCTACACATTTGGTTTTTTTCCTATCAGAAGCGAGTGAAAGGAGGAGGAGAAAAATCTCTCTTGGCAGAAGTGATTTACATTCTCTTTTTTTTTTCTATTTTAATAAACTGTCTTCTACTGGGACAGGCTCTTTTATTCAATATTGAACTCCAGCATTTTAGAGCCAGGAAGAACTTTAGATATTATTATTATTTCTATACCTTATTTCATAGTTAGGAAACCAATAATCAGAGAGGATATATATGTTGGCCAAGGTGAGTGAATGGCAGTCAGAACTAGAACCCAGGTCTTCTGACTTTCCTGTTTTTGCTCATTACACTGAGTCACATTATCTTATGTTGTGCTCTCATGTGATAATGATAACTAACATTTTAAGCACTTACTAAGTGCTCTGTACATAGTGATTCCTTTAAATCATACACCACTCTTTTTATAGTATTATAATATAATAACAATAATAATGTTACCATCTCCTTTTCATATAAGCAATCTGAATCCCAGAGAAGTAAAATGACTTTTACAGGATCACCCAACTAGTAAGGTACAGTGATGATTCAAAGCCAGCTGTCTTTTGGCCCCACAGTCTTTCGTTCTTAACTCTTACGCTACACATTTGTCTATCTTTCTGTGTACATATTCTCTCTCCAAACTAGGTATAAGCAACAGTACCATTTGTATCTGAGGTATTGTACAGATAGAAAGCATGAAGTATATGCTTGATCCTGAGGAAGGTAGTAATGAATATAGAAAAAATGCATGTTGGCAGGTGACAGGGTGAATTTATACCATAACCTCACTATCTGCAGACTTCCATTGTGTGCCCTAGGCCACTCCTAGCAATGATGGACTTAAACTTTCACTCAAGTTTTTCCCAAATTTCCCTTTTCAATATACTAAGCTGTTATCATAATAAGTTTATAATAAATGGTACCTAATGGCTTCGTGGAGAAAGGTTAAGGATTCAACAACTTGGATTTTTTTTTCAGCCTTATTGCTTTAAAACAGGAAGGGAGTAGCTTGACCCTCCATCTCAGATCCCACTGGCAGAAATGTGGTTGGTGCCCACCATAAGCAAGCTATCACCACTTAAATCACAGGGGAAAATTGAGGACTCTATTAATTCAAGTCACCAAACATTCATTGCATACCTCCTTTCGGCCAGTCCCTATGCCAGGTGCTGTGGAAGACGCAGAGATGAAAAAGACACAGCCCTTGTCTTTGAGAGTCTCTCACAGATGAGTGGTGACAGACTTATAAATAACAAACTAACACTTGAGGCAGAATAACATGAATGTCAAATATGGGGGCACACACAGAAGTAATTCCTTTTTACTGAGAGTCAGGGAAGCTTGAAAGATCAGGTAAAAGTTGAGCTGAAACTTGAAGAATGAGTAGATTTCACAGGCAATGATCAGGGGAAAGGGAAGGAGAGAAGAGTATTCTAAAGCAGGCAGGTAAGAGCAAAGCCCTACAGGTAAACAAATTCCAGGTAGAGGCCCAAAAAAGAAGCTCCTCAGGTGTGTAGCTAAGAAATTTGGCTTAATCATTTTGGAAATGTTGGATCATTTAAGAATTTTGAGCAGAGAAATGTCAGGAGTAGAACTGTGCTTTAAGAAGGTCATCTGGCATTATTGTGTAGAATGGATTGAAAAGGAGATGCTAAAGACAGTAAGATTACTTGGGAAGCTGTTATGACAGAAAATAAAATTATACCTGGGCAGAGTTACAATAAGTAAAGTCCATCTTTGGGGTACTACCACAAGTACCCACAGAGTACATCACTGAACTTTGACTGCCCCCACCGACAACCATTTCAACATATGCCCGACTCTCCAAAGATCCTCTAGGTGAAAAGGAGGCAAGGTGAAATGAACTGATTATTGAAATTCCAAACCTAAATATCCAAGAAAATAGCCTTTCTCACTACTACAACTAGTATGTTCATTAAAAAGAATCCCATGAAGACAGTGGGTGGATGGGTAGAATCACCATGAGGCAAAATGAGACTGTGGTGGCTCAGCATCATGACAAGCAAGTGGTCAGGCAGACTTATAAACACCAGTTGTGCCAAGGTGCCCCAGGCTTTAGATGATTCCCCAAGAGTAAGGTTGATCAAGAAGAAAAGGAAAATCATTTGTGACTTGTGCTTCTTCATTCTCTTCTCCTATGGTGAACATTTAACAAAATATTCCAATGAGATTAAAAACATTCTAAGGGGAAATGTGTTTCTGGAATTTGCATATATGTTTGAATGTGCCCATTCTTGGATTTCAGAGTGAGGATCCAGGCCAGAAACCATTCTAATCACTCCCAGCAAATAAATCAAACTGATGTACAAATTTTCTTATGCTGTGCTCATGCTCTTTTATCATAGACCTGATCAATTACAGGTCCTCTGAGGCCAAAGTAAAGGCCAGAGTTCCAATAATATTCAGGGTGGAATTATTTCATTAACACTGCTGCAGGCTTCTCCTTCTTCTGAATAGGTGGGAAGGAAAACATTTGAGGGACAGTTGCCTTCAGGAAGCATTATGCTTCACAGTGGTTTGTACTGCTCATGCAGGGCATTAGAAAAATGAAGGCAGTTAAAATTTGTTTGCAAATCTGTTGTTTCCTGGTTTGCTACTAAGAAAACACACCACCATCTGTCTCACTGATCTTAAATCAAATCCTGTCTGTAGCACTAGTGCTCTCTGCCTCTTTGTATTCTGCTTTCTGGCTTAATCTTTGAAGAAATTCAAGGGTTGTGCTTTGAGAATCTTTATTTCCCAAGAATCGCCCACAGCCCCAAATCATTTTTTAAAGACAAAGACATATGTTTGTGCTTCAGAAGACACCATTTATATAGACAAGGATATGAATGGTGCCACCTAAAGTTGGGTAATATTGAAGCCTGTAATTGTACGTGCCCTCCCCAGACCTTGATCTGAAGAGTAATGGTTACCATGGGCAGTCACCTTTGGTTACCTTTGTCACCTTCTTCATTCTGCCTCTTTCCTACCTTCTGTTTTCTTCTGTACCAGAGACAGTGGTATGTGCCCACTAAAATCTATGTTCTTCTCTTCTTCCCGAGTCCACAACTAGACTATAATTTCCAAACCCCTTGCATCTACATGGGGCCATATAACTAATTCTCAGCAATAAGCAGAAGTGATTTAGGTCACCTCTGGGCCAAGAAGAAAAAAAGCAGATGTGCCTTCTGTGTCCCCTCCCTTCAGATGCCAGAAGGACCCAGTGGAAGGAACTAAGGCCCTAGAAGATGGATACTAAAGCACTAGATGCAAAGAGGCCGAGACCCTGATGACTGAATGGAACAGAGCTCTCTTGCAGTCCTGGACAGTGACATGAAAAAGACATATAATTGGAATGTGTTATGCCAATGAGATATGGAAAATTTTTGTTATAGCAGCCACCATAAATTGACTTATACATCCTCCCAATGTCCTCAACTTTAACCTTTGTCCTAACTTCTCAGGATATTCACTATAGATCCCCACCTAGGCCTAACCCCCTCAGCATCTAAGCATAGTATTTATGTCCTCAATCCCTTTCTTAAAGGATCTCTGTTCTCTGTGAGCTGAGAAGTTTTAATCCAGTAATGCAGAATCTCATGTAAGAGTTGTTAATGAGTTACTGGATATCAGTTCCCTTGGAGACAAGGGAATCCAGATGAGGACAATGCTCAGGTTGGCTTATGTCTGTCACACAGTCACTTAGTATCCAGAGTACTCATGAGCCAAAACTGAAGAGAGAATCTAATGGTTTTGCCAGTTAGATCCACTAGACTGGGGTCTCTCTTTAAAGGCAAGGGTACCAAATTCGAACCCAACTTTGCCACCCACTAGCTGTGTGATCTTAGGTAAACTACTTCTCTGAGTGACAGTTTCCTCATTTTTAAAACAGGAATGGTAGTATTACCTGCTTCTTTGTTTTTTTAAAGAATTAAATTGGATTAGGTGTGCAAAGTGCTTAGCATACTGCCTGCACATTAGAATCAGTCAGTAAAAGGTGGTTATTATAATAGGATGAATATCATGTTAAAACTAGTCAATACCTCAGGATCAGGTGGTGAACTAAAGGCCCAGAGGGATGACAGGACTTTTCTCTTTCTTTCTGAAAACTGAGCCCTAAATAAACCAGTTCCATGAAACCTTCAGAGATTGTTTTTACTGAAATTCCTTGCCCCTTGGACATAGGATTTGTCTTTTTCCTCTGGACTTTCCCCTTTGAGATGCCACTATGGTGATATCTTCTTGGGTGGGTTGCTGGAGATAGATGGGGGGCAGTCTTGCCCTCCTTCTAACTCTCCCAGCAGAACCAAAAGCAGCTCAAAATGCTGCTAGGCAGATGCATCTGGGAAGGTTTCTCCCTGCACATGAGGCAAAACCTGACTCTTGATTCTGATTAGGAAAGAATTCTCAATCAGGTAGAACAAGTACCAGCAAGGAAGTAATTCATTGAAGCAAGAGTAGAAGCAAATGTCAGCAGCCATGTAGGCAATAGAGAGCGAGGAAGAACAGAGGGAGAAAAAGGAAGTTCATTGAGCTCCCGCTTAGCACAGGGCAGACCCGTTGCCAACTCCTAAAGCCAGGGTCAGCTGGCATCTAATATCTGCTTGATCGGCACAGCACAGGAATTATATCCCTACCACCCCAGAATTTGGGGTTGCTGCAGAGGACTGGATGGAGTGAGATTATGTTTTGAGAACTTCCACTTCCCTACTGGTGTGAAATAAGACAGGGAGAGAGAAAAGAACTGTGTTAAGGCTAGAAGCTGAATTAATGAAATAGCAAAGTGACAAAGACACTAACCACCAGAGGTGGAGGTTGGTGAGTTCTTATCTTTATCATGAAAAAGAGTTCAGAGACGAAGTGCCATAGGTGTATGTAACAAGAAAGTTTATTTGATAAGACAGTACACACTCAGACGGGAGTATAGTTGATCTCAGAGGGGAGGTGCACTTAAGGGTTTAGGGTTTGAGGTTTTATAGGGCCTTTTGGGTAGGGGTTGGTATAAAGCATAATGTATACAGGTGGTTCATAATTCCTTTGAAGCTTTGTCTTAAGAACAGGGTTATTTAAGTGACTGTGTTGATGAGGATTTCAACATTCTTTACCCATTTAGGTTCATTTACACTCCAGAGGTCTATCTCCCTGCTTACAAAGTTGCTTAATTGATTAAGGGGTTACAGGAATAATTGCATACAGATTAAGTTAAAGAATAAACTGGGCCTTTTTCACAGGTTAAGTAGATTTTACAATGGTATGACCCTTGTCCCATTTCCCTGTTGTATCTCAAAGAAAACAGGTTTGTCTGCCCCTAGAACCCTGGTGCTCCAAACAGCAAACAGTGGACTCTCTATGTTCTCTACTGGCTAGACTAGGGGTCTTATGGGGATATCCAAAAGTGTCTAGTTTAACTGTTATTTCCAGAGAAAAATACTCATGGCATGTATCATACGTCAAACCTTAATGAACTTCTTAGTTACCATCAGAAGATTCATTCAATACATGACTCTGACATTCTTTTATCCACAAGTATCTCTATTCCTGCCTTCTCTATCAATTATTCAGGTTTGTACTCAGGCTCCAGATTAGTCATGGCAACCAGCTCCTAATCTAACAGCAGTATAAGCAGCTTTCCTCCCTCCTTCCTTCCCAGGGCTGTAATCAAATCAATAGCCACAACTCTGACTTCCTGGCCTGGGGCTGAGCCAGCCACGGCCACTAGAAGAATGGCATTGCTGAGGGCTTTGTTATTTTTCAGAGAAAGAGATCTCACTATTGATCACTAAGGCAAAGAAAAGCTGGTGGCAGGATGGGGGAGCTAATGGAAAGAGATAAGATAAAATTCAGCTGGGCATCCCTGAGGTCATTCTGTGGATAACTGAAGGAAGTTCGAGTGAGAATCTGAAAAAGCAAATAAAAGGACCCCAATTCTGTAAGCACCGCACGGAGTATCTCACAGCCCTTGCTGTCTTGGTGTATGTTATTTTCTTCCAGCCGAACTACCTAATGATCAAACATGACACACCTTATTCCTACTCGTCTTTGTTCAGGAAATATTCTGATATTTGTTACCCAACTGGAAGCTAAGACTATGTACATTCTTTCCACTTTAACAGAAGACACTTTTCAACAGAAGTGCTTCTGTGTTGCCACTGCTGTGCAGATGTGCCTTGCTTTATGCAAGTAAGTTCCAGACGAGCTCCCTAAGTTGAATTTTTGCAAATCAAATTATATTTCTTCCCTGCAACACAATACAATCACGGAGCAGCTTTATCATCATTTGGACACTAGCCTCAACTAACAAATGCTTGAAGATTTTTGCTGTTTCTGACCCTCTGTCCAATATTTAATGACATTGAGAAAAGGCTTCTAGAACAAGGGAACTGGCTTTTCCTAAGGACTCCTTTAGAAATCACAACAGAGTCAACAGCTTCACCTGTCATTTGGAGGTCACTACCTATGCACCATACTGGGCAGTTTACATGTTTTACCACAATTCCAGACGTACTTTTTTGAGGTAGGTATCCTTAACCCTATTTCACAAGTGCAGAAACTGAGTCTCAGAGTAAGTTATTTAACCAAGTTCACATGGCTCGTTAGCAGTAGAGCAGAGCTTCTAACCCATGCCTCTTCTGCCATGAGATCTTTGCTCCTTCAGCTACTCTACTGCCTCCCTAATTTGGGATAGCAATGTCATATTTGTCACCTACATATCTATAGTTTAAAAAATGAGGGAGGGATGTCCCAATACTTTAATCACTGTCTTCACTCTGCCACTACCTGGCTGTGTGAATTCCAGCAAGCAGTTTCCCTTCTCTGGTTCTCGCAGTTCTGCCATCTGTAAATTTCAAAGACTGAGCCAGGTAATCTCTAATGTCCTTTTTCACCTCTAGAAGTTCACGGCTATATGCCTTAAGTTCCTAAGAGAATCACATTAATCCTTAAAATCTACTTAGGTGCCATTTGATGCCACAAGTTTTTTACAAGTTCTTCCAATATGGGTATATTTCTGCACTGATCAAGCTATGCCCTGACACTGATCATTGTAAAGTATTTTTACTTCCGTCTACACATACAAACCCTTTTAGTCTGCTACTTCATGCTAGTACATTTTGTTCTGGTCTCAGTAATGCCAAATGAACAGTTCAACTGAATTTTTCACTTTTCAGTGGATCGTTTTGATTTCCTTGTCTAAATGTCCTGCCTTTGCCAACAAAATGATATCCTACCTGGAAAATGGCTTTTCATTTCCAACTGGCCTTTCTGAAAGCAACAAAGAGGATCTGGCAAGCCTGTCATTAACCCTGGGTAGTTACAAGCAGGAGCCCAGTTGCATCCCAAGCACTGCAGACACACCGTGCCTCGGGTTTGGTTTTCTCCCAGCTCTGCTGCACTGTCAGGGAACGATCTGGAGCACAGCCTCTAAAAGGAGCTGCGTTCCTGCATACCCAAATGTGGTTCAAAAGCCATGTAAATAAATATACATGAACTGGAATGGAACAGCTGGGGAGTTCTCAACAGGGACCACTAATGACCTCTGAATTGGAAGGGACACAGCTGATCAAGGAATCATTACTAAGATTAAAGGCTTATACCAAAATCACTGTGAGACTTAAGCTACTGAATTTACAATGTTGATGGCATAAACTGGAAAGCACTAAGTAGCCATATTAATGTACTGCTTGAAAGTCAGAGGACGAAAAGAGAGCTGGGTTATTGCTGTACTATCCTTTTCAGCATTTGCAACAGAAACGAGGCAGTTGAGC
Source organism: Manis pentadactyla (assembly GCF_030020395.1). Taxonomy (NCBI): domain Eukaryota; kingdom Metazoa; phylum Chordata; class Mammalia; order Pholidota; family Manidae; genus Manis; species Manis pentadactyla. Next base: position 118,213,702 of record NC_080038.1, on the reverse strand, counting down.
TTTAGGAGATAAATTGTTCTGTTTCACATCCTTACATTGTTGGTGCAGTGAAGCCATCTTATCCTTAAGTTGTTTATAGCACAGTGCTGAAGAAGTGAGTGAGTTCAACCGACTATGTCCATTTCAGGAAACATGGCCACCTGGCAAGCCAGGACCTCAGTGAGAAAGCAAACAAGGCTGGAACAGGGTAACCTTGGGAAAATGACATAGTTGTGTGGCTTGGCCCATCAACTGTGGTTGTGGAGTAGGAGGGTGATCACTCGTTCAATAAATCTTCAAACTTCAGCTTATTTGGGCTGGAGTTGCCATCTTGGAAAGCATGGGATAGGAGGGCTACAGAATGGGGCACAACCCATTCGGTCAGAAATCTCCAACAACAGTATCCAAAGTCAAGTACACAGTACCAGGAATCATGGTTCCAGGCAGTCTGAGGAGAAGATTCTGGAAAAAATAGGGGTTGAGAGCAGGTTTCAGCTCCCTAGGGGAGGAGGATAATACCTGGGCTAGGTAGGCAGTAAGGGTCACAAAGTGAGGTGGAACTCAGGGAAGGCAAGTCCTAGCAGCATAGCTAGGGAACTAGTCAGGAATGAGGTCTGCAGTGATGAAAGCAGCAGCTGTGGTCAGTGGGCTTGTGAATGGGCATACCACATTCACAGCAAGGTTTCTGCAGTACTGGTCAGGACAGAATTAGAAACTAAGCAGGGTCATTTGGTTGAGGACATCAGCGGGAAGGGCTTGTAAATCTCCCACCAGAGGGAGCAGGCAAGAGTATGCAGATAGCTCAGGGCAGCCCATCCCTGGCTATCGAGCAAATTACTGCTCAAAGTCCTAGCCTCACTACAAGCAACAATACATGTCACTACTATTAGTTAAATTTTCTACTGTGCTTTTTGTAAATCACAGGGTGAAGAACTTTACCATCTCCTCAAATATAATGCATAAGCAAAACTATTCAATATGCTATCAATACCACTACTACCTCCATGTTCAGTGAGGGCCTACACATCAAAGTCTAAGACGTGGGCCAGAGACACATCTGTTTCAAACCACTATTTCAGTGATTAAGTCCAGTCATTCCTTTCATCTGCTCCTACATAAGTTCAGTCATGACATTCAGGAGTGAAACTTTCTGTATGACCTTGGGCATGATCCTTAACCCCTCTGAGTTCCTTCAAATTGAACATAGGATGGTTAATAATTGAACCTATCTCATAGGGTTGCTGTGAGGATTCTGTGACATAATGCATGTAATTCACTAGCATAGTTACTGGTGCAGAGAAAAGTATACAAAAACAGTATTAAAAATGGAACATCTTAGGCTATTAGACAAAGCTTCTGCCCCTAAAAAATGAGGTTAATGAAAGCTGACTGGGCAATGAAGCCATCTAACATCTATCTAACGGGCGGCCTACTGAGGCTAGCAATCTGCCATCAAGCAGTCAGAAAACATGCATGACATAAAATAGAACTTACCAAAGAGGAAAGGCCTTCCTTGTCAACAATAGCAACCAATGGTAGAAATGGCAAAAAGAAGAATAACATGCATCCCTTTCTGTCATAAATACAGCAAGCAATAAATGGAATATAAAGCTGGTACCAGAACATACATACAAAAATGAAGGAGAAGTGAGTTATGTTTACTGCTCTGGCATGGAATGTGGGGAGAGCGCTCTGGCAGACTTCTCTTGGAACACAGTGGGCTTCTCATCTCAGAGAAAGTCAGGGAGAATGTATTCTTCTCCTGACTCCTGGCCCCTATGACAACTAGGCGTCCAGCAATCTCAGCAGAGCCAACATGGATTTCTCTTCCTTAAAAGAGAAGTGTGCTAGGAGATGGGATAGGGTGGAGGAGAGGGGCAGTGGGATCAGGATCTATCTCCAGCCGTTCTTCCTCTCTCTCTTCTAACCACAAAAGGCCTAAGCTTTGCCTTCAGTTTCATAGGACTTTACAGGTCTTCTTGATCCTTCCAAAAACCTCCATATTTGCTTGCTGAGGCCAAGATCCCTTTATAAACATCAAAGTTCAAATGCCTACAGGCAACAAAACACTTTGGGATAAAATTCTCAACCAATCCCAGATTCATAAGAATGGCATCAGTCCCTTTCTTGTTTGGGTAAGGGCAAGATTGGATATTCAGCAAAATGGCAGAGGTACCCTATGGGATGGGGTGGATAGGGAGGCAAGTCTGGCTCTGAGTGAAAAAAAAAGTGGTTCAGAAAGAGGACACATTCCCACCTATGTTGGAAAGTGTCCTCACCTAAAGGGGAGGTTTGAGTAGGAAGTGGATATGCACGAACTGAAGCTGTGCACCAAGATAGTTCTGTTGTAAGACTGAAAAGCAAGCTGTTACACATGTCTTATGAAGCCTTTGGTTTTTGCCTTTCAGTCTGCAAACTTCAAATAATAGAACCTTACTGCCAAGGGTTTTGTTGCTAGAAGTTTCCCCAGGAATACAAAGAGAAACTATCAAACTCTCCATAGCATTCAAAGTACTACTAAATGTCAAGATTTTGAGCCTCATCAAGTTTTCATCTGCACTTACAAGACTTGTGCTGTTTACAGTATAATCTACGATCTGGAGCAAGGGCTCAAAATCTGTGAAAGCCTTGACTGAGTGTAGTGAGCCTATTATACATTCTACTTCTAGTAATGAGATACTCAAAAAAACAAAACACGGCCATAAGATTCTAACATGAGGCAGGGTATGGAGAGGGCAGAAGCCCAGAGGCCAAGGGACTGGAAGAAAAGATGGCCCAAACAGTTCTTTGTTGGTTTTAAGTACTAATCCTAGTTGATGCCGAAAAAAGAATAAGAAGCAACCTATTTACAATTGAGTCTACCTTTCGGTCACATCTTTTGGGTTTGCTCTCCCTCCTTAAAATTGCATGTACCTCACAGAAGGAGTTCAGCAATATTATTTTTTGCATGATGGTTCATATGCATTTTTGCTCATGCTTATTTTATATGAGTTTGTGTGTGTTTCCTGTACTTATGGGATATTGTGCAATGAATGTCTGTTATGTGAATAGGCACAGGGAATTGTGGCAAAAAATAAAAGGAACCTATTGCTAATTGTTTATTTTCTGTCTCCCCATTATAAATCTCATTAAAAGCAAGCATCAAGTTTGTGTCTTATTCATCACTATATCCCCAGCACTCAGCACAGTGCCTTGAACACAGTAGGTGCTCTGAATGACTTCATGCATGAACAATCTAAAGCAAGGTTTCTCAGCCGCACTGCTGACATTTGACTGCTAACAATTCTTGGTTACGGGGCATCTGTCCTTTGCACTGTAGGATGTTTATGAGCATGCCTTATCTCTACCCAGTTGATACTAGTAACACCTCTATGCTTGTGACAACCAAAAATGCCTCTATACTATGCCAAATGTACCCAAAGGAGCAAAACTGCCTCTTCCTGATAACCACTGAACTGGAAAGAGAGCTGTTAGAAGGCAACAAAAATTAATTCTACCTGCTTCTCAGAGGGTGGGCCTTTTTCACATTTAAGTCAGCAAATCTCTTTCCTCTACTAGATTCCAGCAGCACATAGGAGAAGACAGAGAGGGGTGAGAAAATGAACCTGAAATGAGGCTGCTTTCCCAGGAACTAGGTGGGCCTATTTCCATTCTTCCTCCCCTCTTGTCAGCCCACTATAACCCTCACTGACCAGCACAGTGTCTCTCCAGTTTACCTTCCATTTCACTGCACATTGTGCTTCCCTGGCCAGAAAGACATTCTGTGTTGGCTGCAAACACTTGTCTTTATTGTCCAGGTAGCTGCCTACCACACATTCATTTCTCCACAGGACATTTGATTAGCGATTGTGTTTGGTAAGCACCCACTGCATTCATTAAGGCATGACCTGTTGGAGGCAGCAGCTCTTCTGGAGGTAGAAAGACAGTGAATGATCACAAGCGTCTCTTCCCATTGCTTTGCTAATCCTGTGATTCCTGTGGTTTTAATTCAGGCCTTCCTCTGTTTCTCATTCCTGAGTTTCACATTCTGGAAATATAAAGCTTCAAAGAATATTCTGGATATGAAAGCCATAACAAGAACTACTTTTGTTCATGGATCTTCACTTTATCTTCCATTTCCTCCCATTTCAAATTTGATATTTGGTAAATAAATGAATGAATGATGGTAAAGAGTCATATAACCAAAGATAAATCAAGCTAGGAAACAAAAGCCTTAAACCTGGCTCAAACCCCTAATGTGTCAGGGAGGAAGAAAAAAACTCAGAGAAGAAATGATTTACCAAAGATGATAACCAGTGAGTATAAGAGCTAGAACTAGAGTCCAGATCCCCTGATCCCTGTCGGGTACTTTTCTACTAAATTGCCATAACACATATAAAAAAGGAGTACAGGTACCCCTACAAGAAATCAGTAAGACTTACCTGCTAAGATAAGGCTGATACTTGTTATTGGCCAAACAGGCAGGATTTTGATGCCTAGCACAGTCCTTTGTACATGGCAGGAGCTTGATAAATATTTGTGGAACAGTTGAATGAGATAAAATGTAGTAATGGTGCTGGGCACTTTGCAAAAAAGCTCCATGTTGCAGTCCTTGCTTTCTCAGCCTTTGTAACTCAGCTTGCCTACTTTTTGAAAGCAGTCCAGTCTAAGTTGGTGTCACATCAGGGGTGCCCACCTTTTTAAAATGTAGGATCTAGAATTAGTCTGACAACTAGAAGTCTCATATCTAGGATGCTTGGAGTGAACTGCAGCCATATCCTGACAAATTGGGCACAATCTGTAACACCAGTCTCATGCCTTGGTTTATGTTTATATTGCATTTCTCCTTTGGGACTATAATCCTGTCCAAACCTCAGACCACTTGGGTGGGGCTCTGATTGACTTCTACTCCTTGCCAGCCCCTTGCCATGGAAGACAGATGGACCACCAAACTTCCAGTGGCTGGCTTGGATACTATTCTAACATAGACTGATATCTGCATTATCTCCATATTCATGAGATTCCTGCTGTTCTTCTTTCGCCCATCAGCTTGCATGCATCCCACATTTAGATACTGATGTTAATCCTTAGATGAGTCTTGATTTACAGCTGATTTCCTTTCCTTCTCCCACCTGACCATGCAACTAAAACTTCAACATGCTTTACAAACAGGCGTGCTCATTTGAGATACAATGCCTTGGCTCTGGAACATTGCATCAAAAACAAACAAGGTTCAAATCTTTGGGTAAATCATGGGGTTTGCAAAAAACCTTTGAAATGAAGACCTTAAAAGGGGAAGGAGCTGTAAATTCAGTATTTCCCAAACAATCTTAAAATAATGAGCTTCCCCAAAGCCTGGACCCTGAAAGCAGGGAGCCTCCAGAGACATGGAGGTTCTGGTACATGAGAAAGCAAGAAAGGAGGGATGGAGGCTGAATGTAAGAAGCTGTATAGGTCGGAGTTCGGGAGTCATCCACCATGGGGAGTGATAGGCAGCTACTGAGACAAAATTTAAAAGTTCCTTAAGGGCCCAACGAGATCAAATTTTATGGGTGGCCTTGAGAAATGAATTTGGCCTGCTCACAATTTAGCAGGTTAATCTGATCCCTGGTAAAGGGAGAAGTTCTCGAACAAATGGGACTATATCAAGCTGAAAACCTTCTGTACAGCAAACGACACCATCAATAGAACAAAAAGTATTAAGAGGAAAGTATATAGCAATCCAGGCATATTTAAAGAAGGAAGAACAATCCCAAATGAATGGTTTAAAGTCACAATTATCAAAATTGGAAAAAGAAGAACAAATGAGGCCTAAGGTTAGCAGAAGGAGGGACATAATAAAGATCAGAGAAGAAATAAATAAAATTGAGAAGAATAAAACAACAGCAAAAATCAATGAAACCAAGAGCTGGTTCTTAAAGAAAATAAACAAACTAGATAAGCCTCTAGCCAGATTTATTAAGAGGAAAAGAGAGTCAACACACATCAACAGAATCAGAAACGAGAAAGGAAAAATCACAACGGACCCCACAGAAATACAAAGAATTATTAGAGACTACTATGAAAACCTATATGCTAACAAGCTGGGAAACCTAGGAGAAATGGACAACTTCCTAGAAAAATACAACCTTCCAAGACTGACCCAGAAAGAAACAGAAAATCTAAACAGACCAATTACCAGCAACGAAATTGATTCGGTAATCAAAAAACTACCCAAGAGCAAAACTCCTGGACCAGATGGATTTACCTCAGAATTTTATCAGACATACAGAGAAGACATAATACCATTCTCCTTAAAGTTTTCCAAAAAATAGAAGAGGAGGGAACACTCCCAAACTCATTCTATGAAGCCAACATCACCTTAATACCAAAACCAGGCAAAGACCCCACCAAAAAAGAAAACTACAAATATCCCTGATGAACGTAGATGCAAAAATACTCAACAAAATATTAGCAAACCGAATTCAAAAATACATCAAAAGGATCATACACCATGATCAAGTAGGATTCATCTCAGGGATGCAAGGATGGTACAACATTCGAAAATCCATCAACAACATCCACCACATCAACATAAAGAAGGATAAAAACCACATGATCATCTCCATAGATGCTGAAAAAGCATTCGACAAAGTTCAACATCCATTCATGATAAAAACTCTCAACAAAATGGGCATAGAGGGCAAGTACCTCAACATAATAAAGGCCATATATGATAAACCCACAGTCAACATCATAGTGAACAGTGAGAAGCTGAAAGTTTTTCCTCTGCGATCGGGAACAAGACAGGGATGCCCACTCTCCCCACTGTTATTCAACATAGTACTGGAGGTCCTAGCCACGGCAATTAGACAAAACAAAGAAATACAAGGAATCCAGATTGGTAAAGAAGAAGTTAAACTGTCACTATTTGCAGATGACATGATATTGTACATAAAAAACCCCAAAGACTCCACTCCGAAACTACTAGAGCTAATATCGGAATTCAGCAAAGTTGCAGGATACAAAATTAACACACAGAAATCTGTGGCTTTCCTATACACTAATAATAAACTAATAGAAAGAGAAATCAGGAAGACAATTCCATTCACAATAGCATCAAAAAGAATAAAATACCCAGGAATAAACCTAACCAAGGAAGTGAAAGACCTATACCCTGAAAACTATAAGACACTCTTCAGAGAAATTAAAGAGGTCACTAACAAATGGAAACTCATCCCATGCTCCTGGCTAGGAATAATTAATATCTTCAAAATGGCCATCCTGCCCAAAGCAATATACAGATTCGATGCAATCCCTATCAAATTACCAACAGCATTCTTCAATGAACTGGAACAAATAGTTCAAAAATTCATATGGAAACACCAAAGACCCCGAATATCTAAAGCAATCCTGAGAAGGAAGAATAAAGTGGGGGGCATCTCACTCCCCAACTTCAAGCTCTCGTACAAAGCCACAGCAATCAAGATAATTTGGTACTGGCACAAGAACAGAGCCACAGACCAATGGAACAGAACAGAGACTCCAAACATTAACCCAAACATATATGGTCAACTAATATTCGATAAAGGGGCCATGGACATACAATGGGGAAATGACAGTCTCTTCAACAGATGGTGCTGGCAAAGCTGGACAGCTACATGTAAGAGAATGAAACTGGATCACTGTCTAACCCCATACACAAAAGTAAATTTGAAATGGATCAAAGACCGGAATGTAAGTCATGAAACCATAAAACTCTTAGAAAAAAACATAGGCAAAAATCTCTTAGACATAAACATGAGTGACCTCTTCTTGAACATATCTCCCCGGGCAAGGGAAACAAAAGCAAAAATGAACAAAAGGGAGAAGTTCTCACTCAGTCATGATCAGGTTACAAAGCGAGTCTGAGTCAGGATCTGCCTGTGGTTTTACATGAGGATCTATGTCTATGGCCTGTCTGCATGCCTTTCATCTCCCTTTTCACCAGCATGTTTTCTGTCCCGCTTCAGTTCTCCTCTAGCACCCACAATGATCAGGTTTGAGATGATGCCTTTCAAAACCCCGAAGCCGTTTACTCTGCTTTCCGCATACCCATTCTATTCTTGGGGGCCATTCTCTGTCCAATTTTAGCATATATGCTTTTAAAGGAAGTGAGGCCCATAACAAAAGCACATTAATAGGTAACACCCAAAGAGCCCATACTAATCAGTGAGTAAGCAAATTTATTACATCACTCTAGATAGATAGCCTCATTAAGTTTTCATAAAGGATCTGTATTAATAAAGTCACTACCTTCTCCAAAAGGGAAATGGTGGTCATGGTGACACAGGATGGGATAATATACCCACCTAATGAAACATACTGTGCTAAGTTCCATTTTTAAAGAGGGAGAGAAGTAATGAGGTAGAGTGACCTCTTTTGAAAAAAGCACGGAGCCAGAGATCAAGTAGTCAGCTATTAGACCATTGCCCTGTAGCTGATGTTCAGTTCTGTTTGCCCTGTGTCTGGAGGAATTTATTGCCTGCCTGCCTTACCCCTAAAACATTGTCCTTAGCTGATAGGCCAAGACAAAATCAAATGTAGATAAACACTAGGCTTTGTTGACCTTCTACTCTATCTCCAGACACTCAACAGCCTCGTGTTTCAGGTACTTAAACCCCAACCTGTGGTGCCCCATTAAGATCTGTTCAGTCCCCTAATGTCTAGAGTTTAGACTTTTTCCTTAGACATATCCAAAAATTTCTATCTTATGTCACATTATTACTTGCCCAGCTTTTTGTTAGGGTCCTACTTATAAGACTGGTATTATCAATTTTTTTCGATGGCAGAGTACCTAAATGTCTCAGCTCTCATTATGAAACACTGTGGAATACTGATGCATTGAACCTAAGTATCAGTTTTGTGCAATATAACACAGTGGTAACTAGACAATTACACCATTTTCTGCACATTCTGCCTATATAAGGTTAGCCTCAGTTCACAGGATTTTTCCAAGGCAGTCTTGTAAAGGGGAGAGGATGTACCTTGATGTCATGATAATTTCCCAGAAGAGCAAGATCCGCAAAAGTCAGTATACCTTCCTCTGGTCTTCATTCTACTTGAACTCCAGCTAAGGAATTCTTTCTTACCTCTATGTAGGCTAAAGCAGAGTGGCTGAGCTTCTGAACATCCTTTCTCTAGTACATGATGACTTAGGACTGGATCAAGTCATTATTTAGGGGGACAAAAGCCGAAGTAGGTACTGAACAATGGGTGAAAAGCCAAAAGAATATATAGATGACAGCAGGACATACTTTACAGAGTAGGAGCAAAAAGGTTATGGCCAGAGTCAGAGATACCTTGAAAAATTAGGCCCCAAAGTCCATGCTCTGCAAGGACTAGAGTCAAAGTCTGTGGGTCACTCCAGTGTCAATGCCAGCAGGAGTGAAAAGGCCAAGGCCCAATAGCTAAAATGAGGTAAGCAATGACTCAAATGCCCATGAGATGGAGCTGCCTATTCACATGTGCATGCGTGTGTGTGTGTTCATTTTGTAAAGACCAAAACAACAGACAAGAAGGGAATGTGCAATCTACACAAAGCACAAATAATGGCTAACATTCACAGTGCAGAAGAGCAATGAACTAAACGGCAATTTACATATCTATATTTCATACTAAGTAAAGCAACTTATAGTGGTAAAGCCTTGGGGAAATTATTTAACTTTAACTCAGTTTCCTTATCTGCAAAATGGGGATTATAACTATACCTAGTTTCTAGGGTTGTCATGAGGACTGAATATGACAATATACATAAAGCATCTAGCAGTGTCTAGTATCACAGATACCCAATATATAGGTGGCTATTATTACTATATTTGTGAACAGTGAATTTAAATCGGATGATGAGCTCTAGTTATAAATCTCAAGAGAGAAGTCTTTGGCTAGCTTAGGACACCATTAATACCATGTGAAAATCAAATGTATCTTTCAGAAGTATTTTCATTTACTCATGGACAATTATAGATTTACGAAAGGGAGACAAATTTAATTTAAATAGTAGTCTCTGCAACAGAACTCTGGGTAAGACTCTGAAGTTGTCTGAAAATATTTCTTTCATGTGTGTAAGCATTCACAAGACTCTATTATTCTGCATAGCATACCACCCAACCACCCCTCTCACAACCAAACCAAACCAAACCAAACAAAACAAAACCTGGCTCAAAAGTCTGTTTGGAATCAGGAGGTGGACTTAAAAAAGAAGAAAGAAAAGGGCTACGATTATTTGGCTAGATTCAAGCATTTAGGGTTGGTTTGCTGAATTAAAATGTACTCAAATTGTGTGCAGAGCTACAGTTCTAGTAAACTGCAGTATCTTAAAAGAAGTCTGTCAAAAGTCTGTATTAGGAAAAAGCCAAACTAACTCGACAATCTCTGAAGTGCCAAAAGTGTTGTTGAGAAGCAGCAGTACTAAGTGCCTGTTAAAAAATCAGAAATCAGACAGCAAACTATGTGGAGGACAAGGTTAAATAGCATCAAAGAGAAGGATTGAAAGAAGGTCAATAATTGCCTGGACAGGAAAAGAAGATGAATAGAATTTTTTTTCCTGGCCCACACCACCACAGACCTCTGCTGAGTGGAAAGGTATTGATGGAATTTGAAGTGACCAGGAGAAATGCACGTGTGCCCTCAGCTTCACACCTTGAACCATGAAATGGAAAAAGAACTGGTAGGGGGCGGGGGATATCACTGTTAACTCCCAAGTCTGAGCAGAGCCCAGTGGAAAGGTAAAGCTCCTATACACAAGACATGTTTGATGTACATGGAGCTGATATTTAACATTAGATTCTTCAATCATCATAGAAACGTTTGTTAATACATAAGCAACAGGAGTTGAATTTCATTAAATGTGCTAGTAAAGGCCATTTAAACCCCAAACCATAGTTGCTGAAAAATATTTCAAAAATTCATTTGTCAGTTTTCTGTGTGTGACTACTCCCTTCTAGACGGTGTACCGGAATTGTCACAATGACTGCAAACATTAATAAGTCACAGCCCCTGCTATCAACAAACTCATAATTTTTTTGGGGGGGGGTTAGTCATTAGAACCCCTTATACTAACTAAAAACACAGCACTAATTGGATTATACTAACAATTGCTAAAATTTATTGGGATCTTAATATACAGAAAGAGTTTAAGTGATTCATAAAGGTTAACTCATTCAATCTTCCCAATAACTCTAGCACATGGATATAACTAGTATCCTCATTTTGCAGGAGAAGAAACTGATACACAAAGTAGTTAAAGCACCCTAAGTTTACCCAGTAAGTGGTAGATCTAGGAATTGAATATGGCCTGATTCCAAAGCCCATACTTTCCAATTTTATACTCTACTGTCTCTCAGCAGGAGAGTTTGTTTTGATCAGAGAAGGTAGGGATCCATTTGGTCTAGCACTTCAGGGAAGGTGATCCAGGGTCATGTGACAGGTTGCTGAGTAATGTTCAGAGCAGCATCTGTGATCAGATGGTTTTCACACTGCCCAAACCTACTGTGCTATGCTCAAGCCCAGCTTTTGTTTCAAGCCTGCCTTCTCTTGACCCACCTTGAGCATGGTCCTCCCTTTGCCCCCTTTGAGCATTCTCCAGTAATCTTCCTGCTTTATTTCCTAACATTTTATTTCTCTTCTTATACATTGGAATCCACGGTCACTCTTCACAATTATGCAATATGGCCAAAGTATTTCATTAAAGCCAGAAGAAGGAAAAAATAGATCCAGGTATTCATAAAAGTATACCTAAAGTAATTTCAGTGTCCTCATAGAAACTAAATCCCTAGTCTACCAAGACAAAGCTTTGAATTGTGATATCACTTCATGATGTTGTTTGTATAAGGCATGTTACAATAATTTGGACCCTTTGTGCTAAATTAGGATTGCAATCCTGAACCCCTTTCTAGTAATGCCTTATGTCAATCTCAGTTTCCCCATGACCACACATTATCCAACACCTATAATACTGTCCTTTCTTTGTGTAAGGATATTTCATAAAAGTCAGGGTTTTCTGGCAGCCACAAATAGCTACCACCAATGCTATGGGAACAGTTTTATAGAAACCACATGGCTAATTAACAGGATGCTCATAAAATAGGAGAGTCCTAAAATATTGAAATAGAACACTGGTTACTAATCTAAGAAACATGGGCTGGGGACAGGGAAGGAAGAGATTCTTATACGATGTCTGTTCTCTCACTGCACTATCTCAAGAAGAGCTTATCCCTGATGTTTCAGAAATATTTTTTAATGTGTTAAAATCTCCTTGGCTATGATGCAGCTGCCACTACTCTCTTCTGGCTTTCTTCTATGAGAAAGATTCTTTAGCATGAACCTCTGGTGGCTAATCTTCCCAAGATCTCTAAACCCCAGAAGTCGTAGCAAAATTCTGAATGTCTGTATGTCAGTATAAGGCTGGGGTTGGTTTTTCTTAGTTTTTCAACATGACTCTGCCCCAAACTACTGTTCCAAGAAAGGTTATGAAGCCTAGTAAAAGAACAGTCCCTAGATGATATATAAGACCACAGCCATGCTAGCAACCAAATTTCTTCTGTTGATAGCATTGCTACTTACACTTGCTAGAATGAAAGTTCAGTCACATTAAATATGAGAAGTTTTACTATGATATATTTCATTACAGTGGACTTTCGCTTCTGATATTTCAGTTATTGTGGCCAACTAGGAAAAACTACCAATATGCCATACAAATTACATTTAAAATGTAATAGAAAACTGGAACTCTGGGAATGAGCACTGAGTCCAATAAACCATTGTTCTCTTTGATTAGAGTCTTCTTCTCCCATGATTTTCCACATGTTGTGGGACTGTATCCCAGAATCCACTAAAGGACGCTCAGAGAAAAGGTCAACCCGAGATCTTTGCAAAGATTAAGGAAGGTCATAATTTGCTTACAAGGCATTATTTGTACCACATTGTGTATTCACTGCCACGAAAGCAGAAAATAGTTAAGTTAATCCTCACAAAGCAGATTAGGACAATATTGTGCTGGGTCACGTTGTGGATTATCAGATTTCCATGCATCAATCTTGAGCTATTGCTCTGCAAATACTCAAAACCTAATTTGATACTCTACATAAAACTGGGACAAAACCAATTATATTTGCTCTCACTTATCAGGATTTCATTCTTTTTAATAAAAAAATTGAAACAGGTTATGATATAGTGCTTTTAACTGTACATCAACAAATGACTTTCTTTTTAGGTGCAATCTTTCCTGGTTAATTCATGTGTAAAGAAGCACTGAGGGCAAATTGCCCCAGCTTAGTGAGCTAGGGGAGGACTGCCTTCAGTTTTCCCTGGAACTCGGTGTGGTTGTCATCAATTTTATCCCAGGAGGAGGGTATGCCATCAGCTGACACATTGATTGCAGCCACTAATGTGGAGGAAAAATCAAACCCATTGTAGCTAGTTACAATAGAAGCTCAGATCAAAGAACTGTCTTCTGGTGAAATGGACCAGGCAGTCAGCAACCAATATCGAGTACCCACTGTGTGCAGAGCATTAGGGCAATAGAATAATACAGATGGGTCCACTTATGAGGGTATGTTCACTGACATTGACAATTAGCTCGAACCCCACATGGATAAAAGGAGGCCACACGATTTAAGTCATCCTCTTTCTCTTCTTATCCAAGAGTAGTACCTGTCACTATATTATCCAGTTCAGTCCCTCCCAAGACTGCTTATTTGAATATTATTATTTCCCCCACATTAGAAATAAAACCACTCTAATACATGGGTGTGATTTTCTTACATGCAGGCAGATAAACAGAGTGACTGCCATCTGGGATCTGGGCTCTGACTAGAATATGGGCCTAAAGAAATAGAAAGGGACTGGAAAGACAGCCACCTCATTGCACAAGGCATTGTGATGAAGCTCATTGGGATTCACCTGCCTTCTCAGTTTTCTACCCCCTCCTCACATAATTCCCCTCTCCTAGCCTCCCAAAATCACCATCATCAACACTGCTTCTGAGCCTGGAGAGTCAGAATGCTTTCCAATCATATCGTGGGGACAGCTCCACCCCGTTGCCGCTATACACAGCTTGGGCAGGGACAAGAAGGAGGGCACTTACGTTTTTTACACCCTTTCCATTTCAGCTATTTCAGAAAATGCTCAGGACAGGTCAGGATTTGCATAGTTCTCTGAAGAGTTCTTTACATCAGGCCAGACAGAAGGGACAACAAGTATAGGAATCTTGGTTTATCTAAAAACATTCAACCAAATATGCAATTAATTTTAATTTTAATTTTAATTATTTCTCCTGTGTGAACAAACACAATATAAATGAAGAATATTCTATGAAATCTGAAACATGCTAACAAGAAAGTGAGTGTATAATTAAGAGAGTATAATACAGTAATATTAACTGCCCAGGGGACCAGATTCTCAACCATTGCTACTCAGAGAAGTGTTACAGTGCTGTGTGAGTACCTTTACGATTTCATTTTTCTCATATACAAAAAGAGAAGGTCCTTCCCTGTTCCTTAACAAGGATGCTTTGAGTATGCGTCTAATTTCATTACATACATTTATATTATTACAAATACTGACCTTCCCAAAAAGGAAGAGGGGTGATGGTCCCCCTGTTTAAAGTTTCTTTCATTCATTCAGAAAATATTTTTTGAGTGCTACTCTGCAGGGACTTTACGGATATCCAACATGAGTTCCCCAACCTCAAGGAGCTTGCAATCTCTAAGGAGGGAAGACATGAAAAGCTAATTATAAACTAGTATGAGATAAATCCCCTGAGAGGGGTATAAAGTGGGTTTCAAAATTCAGAGGGGGTTACGTCTTTTCTGTTTGAGGTAATCACAATGAAAACAGCTACCTGTTATTGGGTGGCTACCATATACCATGCATGTGGTTTAAGTTTTTCATGCATTTTACAGTTTATTTCCTCCTCACAGGAATAATACTACCTACTTCACAGGGATATCATCATTTTCCAGGTTAGGCAACTGAGGCTCGAAAGAGGTTTGGTAACTTGCCCAAGGCCACAGGATGTGTGATAAAACTCATAAAGCTATGATTTGAGCCTGGCATAGATGACTCCAGAGCTCAGATATGAGGAGATGCCATTTGAGCTGCACCCTAAAGGATGGGAAGGTTATTGTTAGGTGGGAATAAGGAAGATGCTTCCATAGGCAAGGAAACTTTTGAGTAAAGTCACAGAGAGAGGAAAAAGCAAGATATCATCTAAGGAAGCACGAAAAAAAGATTTTGACTAAAGCCTATATAGGGAATCAGTGGGACAGCTGAGGCTTGGGACAGACTGTGGTAGGCCCTAAATGCCAGTGCATGTTCAGTTGACAACTGGGAGCCATGGAAGTTTCTGGGCACGGAGATGAAGTGAGCAACAGCAGTGGTTTAGGCAGATTCATCTGAAGAGGAGAGAGGAGGCACTAATGTGACAGAGGCTGGAGGCATGAAAATCAGTCAGTAAGGCATAGAGAGAGACAATGAGGGTGTGAAGTGGTGACTATTGAGAGGAAGAAATACACATGTAAGACACTGTCAAGTAACAGTCACCAGACTTGATGACTAGGGAAGAAGAGAACAAATCAAAATGCATCTGAAAAACTGCTGGATACAGAAATAAGAAACTCAAGAAGAGGAGCTGGGTTGAGGGAGAAGGTAATGAGTTTATTTTCCAGTAGGATGGATTTCAACTCTCTGGCACAACTAAGAAATTCAAAACAGCAAATGTATTTCTACTGGCCTTTGGACCTGACTGTTGTAGATTTTCACACATGTAAGTTAGATATCCCAGCCAATCTCCTGCAGAGCTTTCTGACTAAAGTAGTCCTATTTCAGAAAGTGATACCTAAGTGGGAAATGGGTCACCTTCCCACAAATCCACAGGCAATCAGTTTACGGCATAGCCGTTTAAAGCAATGCCCCTAACAAAGAATTTTTAAAAGGGATGCCTGCCTCACACAAACATTTCCTTTTGTAAGCCCTGTAACAATGAGTCAACTTATTTCAACATTTTCTCTGTCAGGACAGAGGGGAATGTTGGCTGTTCATCTTCGCAGCAGTACTATTTCAATTGGAGTTACATAGTTTCCTTGGCCTTGTGGCTATTACAGAACATCCTTCAATCTTATCTAAAACATGAAATACTAACCAAACCCCCAAATAGCATCTGTATAGCACATTATAGTTCACAAAGAATATCCACATACATATTGTCATGCTTGATTTTTCACGGCATCCCTATTGACACATATATTACTACCCTTATGTTATCAATGTAGAAACCGGGGTTCAGAAAGTTTTATAATTTCCCCCAGGTCACAATATTTAATAAATTACGGAGCAGGGATTTGAACCCAAGTTGATCTACTGTTCTTTCTATGCCACAAATCATCCTTCTTGTGTAACCAAATGTAATTACTTTTTATCAAAAGAATGACTTTTAACCACCACCACAATATCCCTGGAAACTACTGCAAAATCAATAGAGCTCTAGTTTATCCTCAATGAAGTTAACAACAATAGTCCATTTGAATTATCCTTAGTGCATCATTAAAATAAAGGATAGATTTTGAACAGACATTGGGAATCATTAAGTATCAGCAACTTATTACCAATTCATTCATAACTCAGTGCTAATATTAGCTGCTATTTATTCATTTATCCAGTGGACAAACACTGAGTGAGCACCCTGCATGTCCATGCCCTGTGCTACCTGCTGGGGATAGCATGGTGCCTGTGGTGAAGTAGAGAGAACACTGAATTAGGAGACAGGAATTATGACTTCCAGTCTGGCTCAACAACTAATCATCTGTGTCACCTTGGGCAAGACATTAAATGTCTTCTGAGCCTCATTTATTTACATGACTATGTGCAATTCAAGTAAGAAAACGTGTGAAAAAATCCTGAAAACTCTAACATCTGGAAAAAATGCAAGGTTTGATAAGGGAAACAAGGACCACAGACTTACAGATTAAGACAAATAGGAATTGGGTGGCAAATCTAATGAGCCAGTCATTTAAACAATGGAGTTTTCAAAACTGTTTCATTACCATTGGGTACACACAGTAACAGTAACAGTAGCTGACTGCACTCAAACAGTAGCTACACACACACACAGAATTAGATCACACGAGAAATACCAGTTTCTTACCTAGCACTTTCAAAATAACCTCTTCATTGAACGACTTCATTCAACAGTTGCTTTTGTTGTAATTTCTGTGCAGAAATAGACATTGCCAAAGGTTCACAACATGGTCCTACAAGAGCTGCTTTAATGAATTTCTGGACATTTTGAAAGAACATTAATTCCTTCTTTCTAAATAATCTCAGATTTAACCCCTCTTCTCTGAGCTCACTGCAAATACCTTAATTTAAGTCCATTCCCACCTTTAGCCTGGGCTAATGCGGCAGTGTGAGCTTTGGAGTTAAACAACCTTATTGGAGCACTAGTTCTTCCACTTGCTAGCCATGTGACCAGGATCATTGATGAATTACTTAATTCTCTGAGTCTCAGTTTCCTCCCCTTTGAAATGGGAGAGTAACACAAATACCTACTTCATGGTATTGTTGAATAATTAAAATGGGAAAATGTATATGAACAGCAGAACAATGGAATGCCTGGCACACAGTAAACACTTTTTAGATATTGAAATATAACATAGAGCTGAGGTGACATCAGCATCTCCATTTTGGAGAAGTATGGAGACAGTGATCTGGTTGTAAAGGGATTTGGAGCCATTTGTATAGCACTTTTTATTAGATTGCAGATAGGGCAAGTTGGGGAAGGGCTGAAGGAGATCACAGAGGTGTTAAGCGTCTCCCCAACCACTCCTTAATGCAGCCTCTGATACAAAGACAGAAACGTGATCACAAAGAGAACACATCACTCCCCTGCTTAAAAGCCTTTGATAATTCACCATTGTACATTGGTTGAAATTCACACTTTTTATATAACAAAGTCTCCTACAATTTAATCACAAATTCCTATTCTAGTTTCTTCCTCTGATATTTCATCCCCTAGTTATATTAAGCTCTATAAACATGCCTGCACCCAAGCTACATTAGATTGCTCACTCCTCTCAAAATATGATATGCATTTCCATTCTGTGTTGTTGATGATGTTATCCCTTCTACCCGTACTGCTTATCCTCTTCCATGTGTGGTAGATTTCATGCCATCATTCAAATTCCAGATAAAAATGTCCGTTTCTTGAAGCCTTTCCCAACAATCTAGAAACAGACTCATAAACACAGAGAACTGGTGGTTGACAGAGGAGAGGTGGGCAGGAGAATGGGAAAAACAGGAAAAGGGGATTAAGAGGTACAAACTTCCAGTTATAAAATAAATAAGTCATGGAGATGAAAGTACAGCATAGGGAATATAGTCAATGATATTGTAACAACTTTACATGGGACAGATGGTTAACTACACTTACCACAGTGAGCATTTAATAATGTATATAAATGTTAAATCACTATGTTGTACACCTGAAACTAATATAGTATGCCAACTATACTTCAATAAAAAAGTATAAAAAAGAGTACTATAATTACTGATTGTAATGGTAAGCTGAATCATCAGGAAATATATATTTGGTATATTTGGTTTAATAAGGTAGGGTCACATTAACGTAATTTCTTAATTGGGAAAATTATCTCCTCAAAATGACCAAGTTAAAACTAGTTTCACATTTCAAGTGATTAAGTTCCTGTTATCTGGGAATTCATTTGAAAGCAAGATCCAATTGTCTAATTATTGAAAATAAATGTGACATCAATGTACCTTCCTAAGATTCAAATAAAACACACTATATATATGTGTGTACACACATATAGATATGTGTGTTATATGTAGTAACTAATATATAATATTAACATTCCAGAAATATATAAACATTTCAGAGCTTTATCTATTCATTCAACCAACATACAAATTATGGTCACTTATTCTGTATCTGTGGCTCCCAAAGGACCCCCAGGAGTTAACATGTTTGTTCCGCACTCCAGTTTGGAATGCCGCTCTTCCTTCCAGTATTGGAATTCTGTTCCAGCATTGCATTATGAGCTTCCCTAATGCCTGCCTATGGGGATGCGGATAATGGTGCCATCTGACACTTATCATAATTTCATTCAAACTCATATTGCTTTTACATTGTATTTCCCTTTGCCATTCTGGCTCCTAACTGCCAACAGCAGGCTCAAATTTTACCTAAATAGGAGCGTTTTGACTTGGGGAGAGAACATTGCTCAGTGCCATTTGCTTAATAGTATACATTACTACAGAGGGAGAGTACCCACCCAGGGCCTAGTCCCCTGCATCCAGAGCATGGGAAATTTCAAGGGCAAGACAGCAGTCCCTGCAGAGATGTGACAATATTTGGTGAGCGGAGAAAGTGGGAGTGGAAGAGAATCTCAATGGAAACTGTCACCTCAAATCAAGACTGAGCCTGAAGCATTTGCTTAGAACGAAGGGAGGAAGGAAAACAAGTTTCCCCTCAGTTGCCAGATAAATGCTTCTTAACCAGTCTCCCTCCCAAATGTCCTCTGCACATGTAAATTCTAAGGAAGTTGTAAGTGCTAATCAAAGAGACGGCATGAAATAAGGTTTTGAAGAAGACAGGTGATACATGCAGAATAACAAGAGCCAAGAGATAGATAAATGGTTTTAATTCACCTGAATATATGTTCAAAGTAGGGCCTGGAAACAGCAATGTCTATGTAATGAGGGAAACAATAAGCCAGCCTGATGAGGAGGTGTAATTGAAGATGTAGACATAATAACGACACCACCTGAGGTAAAGGGGGAAGGGTATTAAACTGAACTTTCAGGAAGCATCCAGGCTTCCTGCTGTCAAAGAAGTTCAGTTTATTTTCAGTGTTAAGGTGAAGAGGAAAGAAAGCAAGTCAGCAGGAAAAAGATTTTAGTGGGGTGATGGAAGGCAGGCAGGAAATAGAGCAAATAGGGAACGTAAAACAGCAGCTCTTTGGATATGTGGGAAGTGTGATGTCAGGCCACATAGTGGTCTCTACACCTCTCAGCACCAGTCCTATCCTAATCCATGGCCACCTCCTCCTCTCTTTTCCCCTCCGCAGTTCCTCATAGCTCTGTACTGCCTCTGACTTCCTAGTGCTCCCACTGACCGTCCCACCATAGTTGGTTCTACCCCACACGACCAAAATTCCAAAACTTTCCCTTTCAAGCATCATTTTCCTCCTGAGAGAGCTTTCAGGTGTCTGGAAGAAATCTGTCTTCTCAGAACTGTGGTTTCACAGAGAGCTTTATAAGAGTGAGCCAGCTCAGCACTCCCCACTTTAACTGAAAAGCTTCACTTTTGTCCATTTCATACATTGAGGTGCAGAATTATTTTTTTTCAGAAGGGTGTCACTGTTAACATAGACCTCAAAACTACTGTGACAGACACACGAGTCACTCCTCCTGGGAACTACCCCTTGAAGGAAGCACTTGACTAACTGGCCAGCATCTTGATCAGGACTTGTGGAGGATGATAGCTTTTGTCAGAAAGGTCTTTCAGGGCCTTTCCCAACACGTTTGATAGGCAGCTGTACAAGGCTCATACTAGCTCCAGATACAAGACTGCCAAGATCAGACTCGGTCAGCCCTGGTAAAACCAAACCAAACCAAACAAAAAACTTAATCAGAGCCCTCACAAGGATGGATTGGCTAAAGGCCTTCACACAACCTATTCTCAGGAGATCCCTCCAGGGGTTGCTAGGCATTCCAACATAATTTATAGTCTTCACTTCCATATTTCTCTGGGGTTGTACATAGCTACTTTCACCACGACTTCTTAGAGTCCTTCTTGGATCTTTTACAGACACATGTATTAACTTTAAATCTCCAAGGCTGCAAGTTGAAGGCATTCAAACATACAGTGTGCATCTCTCAACAGTGTGTACTCTAAATCCAGGTCTGCTCCTGCAAACCAGCACTTTATCACATAGCCAAGTACTTAGTTGCCCCAAATTTCAGGACACTAAAATCTCTTCTTGTAACTTTTACATTTTGTTCCCTCACTGAGCTAACACCAAAGGCCATCACAGCAAAGACCTAATAAATGATTAGATGGAAATGTTATCTATAGGGATTTCTTAAGTGGCCATTGTTTATTAATTTTTATTATTTCCTCTCAAAGTCCCAACTCCCTAGCTCTGCATTCAAGGTCTCCCATGATTTTTGATTCATTAAAATCCACAACCTTCATATTCCATGGCATCCTTCTATTTGTCTTTATTCTAAACACCCTGGACTACTCACCAGTGCTTAAACCTTGAGGCCTCCCTTCCTTTGTTCATGCTGTTCCCTCCAGTCCTAATGCTCTTCCCCCATGCTATGCTTACCAAAATGATAACCATTTTTCAAGGCCCAGGTCAAATGCCACCTCCAGGGATCTTAACACCTTCTTCCTCTTGTCCACTGTGGTAGATTAGTTACTTATATATCTACTGAGCACTTACCACACGCTGCCTTCTGGTTGTATACTTGATCTGGACCCTGCCCCCTAATAAGTGGTAAGCCCAGCGAGTAGAAGCTAGCTCTAGTTCATTTTATTCTATGGCCTCACAAAAATGGTTCTTTTAAAAGTGGATCACTGGCCAAACCATGCTCACTTTAGCTTGTAACTGAAGAAAGACTTATAAAATGTGATTTGTACACTTGATTGTATATCTGTTTTGAAGAACCCTGTTGCCACTTACACTCTAATGATTTGAGAGGACTGGGTAAATTCTTTAGTCCAGGACTTGATTATAATGAGTGTACCATTGGCAGAGGCATAGAAATCACTTATGTGGAAAAGGCCTTAATGGGACTAGACTGTACAGTGTGAAATTCTTCTTTTGTTTATGGTTTTCTTCAGGGGAATGCCTCAAGAGTTGATGGCACACATGAAGAATTTGCTTTTCTCTGTTTGTTTCCTACCACTTTAAAACAAAAGATCATAACTTTGGAAATTCCATTTCATTAGCTGATATAGCTATGCACATATCATTCCATTTCAAGGAAAAAAACTCCCCACAAAGTGAGTTCATTCACTTAAAAATTCACTTAATACAAATAATTTTCCACAAAGATAGTTTACAATAAGAATACATTTAAAGCTAATGATAAATGAAAAAGGGAACCAGGAGCAGAAAAAATACAAATTACACATATTTATTTGTTTGTTTACCTATTCATTGCCTGAATTTCCCACTAGACTATAAGCTCCCTGAGGGATGAGTTTCTATCTGTTTCATTCACCACTGTCTACTCAGCACTTGGAATGTGATCAATACATACGCATTGTGTTAATGAATTTTGAAATAAAGTTTCTATGTAGACTATAAAGTAAAATCTAATTGCTGTAACTGAGCCTCAAATTTGGATATGAACTTCCTGCTAGCCAAAGCAAAGAGGAAGGTGGATTTAACCCTCAAAAAGAATAATTCATACTAGTTTTTCAGGTGAAACAAAGCTTCCGCTAGAGGTCCATTCTAATTCTAGAATTCCCCATTGCTCAAATGGGGATCATAAGAACCACTCAGTAATATAAAGAATGATAACTTTAAGAGTACTTCCACAGCTTCCTTTAGCTTTTTCTTATCACTTGCTTTGATAACAGCAGAGGGCAGAACATTAAAACACGAGCTGGACAGAAGGACTGGCTCCAGCAAAAGACTAAGGAAATAGAGGTATCTTGATAAATCGCCACCTGGAGGTCTGGTTTGACCAAGCATAGAATTTTATACCCCTTTAGATCTTCTGTAGTGCCAACACAACACCTCACATGTATCATATGCTTACTGCCAACTGATCAACCATTTTTAAATATCCAATTGCATTTAGTGAGTCCCACTTTTACTTCTTTCCCAACTGTGTGCCTTAACTTTTGTTGCTCGCTGTATTTGGAAAGTTTTCTCTACCTTATTTCCATCTGTCAAAGTATAACTTATCTTTCAAGATTAACCAGAAATGCTACTTATTTCTTCATACACGTCCTGATATTCTCAACCAGCTATGATTCTTTGAAACCCCAAGGTATGGTTTACCTCCTCTACTGTGCATTTGTTTGATTCTGCCTTACATTAAAATTATCCAGAAATTTTGCCTTTATGGCAGGAATCCTATCTTACTCATCTCTAAGTTCTCCAAAGGACCTGCCACCTGGTGTTATATTAACTAGGCATTTACAAAATATTCAGTTGAATAACAATGGGTTGGGAATTGTGAGATCTGGTTTATCTCATTCGGTTAATCTCCTTCAGATGGTCACATTATCAATGAGGGTCAACCCACATATCATGAAATTTTTTAAGAAGATATTTTGAAAGTAATAGTAATGAGAACATTAGGTATAAACAGTAAAAACATTTATGAATATGGGAACTATAACATAAAGGACAAAATTCTGTCCACCAAGTCCTGAATTTAATCACTACATAAAATTTATTTGGAATTTATATTATTTGGGAAATTATAGTACTATCTATATAAATAAATTATTCAATGAGAGCTGTTATTCATTTTCTTCAATCCACAGTCTAGTATTGCTTTGATGAACCCAACGGCCAGATAAACTTCTCTTTGTACCATGACTTTGATTTTGTGGGGAGAAACATCTTGTGTAATCTCACTGTAGGAAGATTTGCTGCTCACGAGCAGCAGCAGTCTTGGCTTCTTGACTTTGTACACAGGGACTTCCAGAAGCCTCTGGGCAGCATGTGCTCAGTTTTAATGTTGGTTCTATAACCAGCGTTGGGCAGCAAGACCTGACCATTGCATCTCAAACTCATCCTGCCACCAGTGTCTCTAGATCTCTTCCAGTGGCTTAATTTTGACATAACTTGTGGACTGGTATCAGCTTAATGTAGTGCTTCTCTTTTTGGCAATCTGATTCATGAGGGGTCTGAGAGCTGCCCTGAGGCCAGTCACAAGATGCTTTTACCTCTGGAGGCAGTGCTGAGTAGACAAAGGGGAATAAGGGCTGTGGGGGCTGAGGGACCCAACTGCTTTTTTAAAAAAAGATAACAGCTCTAGTAAGACATATTTCACATACCATAAAATTCTCCCTTTTAAAGTATACAGTTCAGTGGTTTTTAATATATTTGCAGAGTTGTGCAACCATCACCACAGTCTAATGTTAGAACATTCCCAACTGCCTTTTGATGAATGCTTTTGATCACAAATGGGAAAGAGAGTACTGAGAAAGAGCGTATCCAACTGAGCCAAGCCCCAGTGTAGGAGACACAGCTTAAAGTAAGAAAGATCATGAACATCAACATATGTGAAAACAGCAACATACACGCTAGACCTAAATTATGTGCTTTTGATTTGTATTGAGGTGATACACCATCCTTTTTAATACCTGAAAAAATATAGCTATGTAGTACTGATACATTCAGGTATCTCAATATGAGCAATTATAACCACAAAGAAGGTAAGCTTAATGTGGATGCTAAACATAGCAGTTGAAAATCGGATTTGTGCTTGGTGCTACCCACATAGCTTTTATATTGAACAGAAAAATAAAGACATACTGATAAGATCATTTCCCTTTTTTCTGGTCATTTTTCAAAATTACCATATGCAGTATTTTTACTATTAAGCATCTTATTTATTTCCATGTTAAGGACTCTAGTTTTGATCTCCAGCTGAAATTCCAGAGTTCCTATGATTGCTGGGGAACCAACAAATATAATTCTTCAAGCTCTTATAATATAAAGGTATAATTAGACACTTTGCTTACCAGAAAAAAAAGGCATCCAAAGACTGTTTTTCCCTAAAATGAGATTAACTAATGTAGTCATTTCTATATGGGAAATAAACTGCACAGGGAAATAGCAGTAAACGTGAAAATAGGAGGATCAGCTGACCTTCCTATTGTTCTATCTCACCTTCCACCTCTTCAAATCTGCTCTTTATGATGAAATAATCCTGAGTTGGTGCCCAGTTCAAAACACATTCTTCTGTTTCTGCCTTCAGTAATATTTAATTTAGCTCCCCTCCAAAATTAGAAACAAGAAGCTCATTATAGTGGGTTATGAAATTTACTCCTGATAGATTCTCAAATTTGTTATTAATATTTCATTATTGTGATTGCTGATGGTCTCGGGTTCAGGGGGAAGCTTTTCTGAGATAATCAATCTCCTGTCTTTATGAGAAACATTATTCATCAACTTATGTAAAAGGTCTGCTCTTTCATTATAGTATAACCAGCCAACAATCCATCTGTGTGTGCCCATCTGACCTTGCAATTACTGGCTTATCTCTATGATGCATTGCGATGGAGTTATTAATTCCACTTCTTTAAGACTTTTATTCTTTTGCTCTGTAGGTCAGCCAGGGAGAATGATAGAGGTCCCGTTAATAACAATTATCAGCAACTCAGGGGACATGTAGAAAACATTTCTTCAATACATGAAAATTTTCTCCTGAAGAGAGGCAAATGTAGATATTTCCAATTCCAGGAAAGCTCTTTCTCTAACTCAGGAATGTCAACCCAGTGGTAACAGGCACTGGCTGGGGAAATGAGAACAAGAAAACTCAACAGCATTGAGCTCTCAGTTGTAAATGGATTTATTCATTTCTCATGAGCCTTCTGGCAAAATCCCCAATTGTTGCCTTTGGCCTGTTCACAGTGGCCCTATTTGTTGCATGACTTACCACTGTTAATCTGCTAGTAAGAGAGAGAAGGGTGGCACATCGCTAAACTGCCCCAAAGCATCAGCCTTACAAACACCAATGCCCGCTGTACCTGCAGCACCAGAATCACAGTCACCCAACTTTACTGATAGTCTGTTTGCCTGTCAGAAATGCTCTTACAATCCCTCTTGCTTCAGGGAAGCATGCCTTGCTTGGAAGTTGGAGGTGGTGAAATCACAGCATTGGGGCATCATACTCCTGAAAAGGACTTATAAAAGATCATCTTGCTCAACATACCACTGAAGGCAAGTTATGGAAACTATTCTGAGCAAATTATGCTCACCTTCTCTTCTATCCCCTTGGGCAGGAAGAATAGTGGAAATCGGAGTAATTCTGCAGAAAATGAGGATAGGATCACATCATGTATCCTGGATTCTCCTTCTCTCCATTTATTCCTCCTATCATCCCAGACCAGGCCATGTTTGCTCATGACAGGACAGAATTGCTTCAAGTGTCCCTTTGGTGGCTTCACCCACTCTAGCCACCATCACCACTATCAGCACCTTCAGACTGTTGCCTAGTGTCACAACTCAATCATCTAGAGCAATTCCCTTCCTGGTTGCTAGTATAGTTATTTATTCAAGAACAAGTCATTTTCCAACATCTACTGTTATCCAGCAGCATTCTAGATAGAAAGGATAACACAGAGAACAGACAAAAATACTGACTCTAATGCCACTCAAATTCAAATTAGAAGGTAAGATAATAAAATAACATGTAAGTATGTGGCATGTCCAAATGGTGGTTCAGGCTATAGATGAGAATAATATAGAGATGCAAGATCATGATTGTTAGAGCAGGGGTTAGGACAGAAAGGAGCAACAGTTTTAACTATCTCTTGATCTCTTTTCCAAAAAATGTGTTTTTATTGCCCTATTATGTGTGTTTACCTATATTCTTTTTGGAAAGTTTTGGGCAGGACACATAATATGGATAAACACATTTATACTAAAACTTCTAAATTCCTCTGCCTGATTTTCAGGGTCCTCCCTAATCTGATCAAAATATACCTTTCAAACTTTCAGTCTCCCACCACAAACTGAAAAGACTATTAAGCCTGTTATACCACTGTTGCTGATGGGCCTCTCCTAATTAGCATAAATGTCTTTCTCCAAATTCCCCAACACATTTCCTCTATGTTAATTTCAAAGAGAGAGTCCAGTACATTGTCATTTTATGAGAAGACACTCTAGATAAGACCTGCCCCTAAGGCTCTGAGGTGGAGGGGATAAAAGCCCCACCCCCATTATGAGCAGCCTGGCAGGATAAAACTTTAGATGGAAGGGGCTGGGAAAGCTACAAGCTCATGATCTGACAATTAGCTAAGAATGCATGTGCCCCCATTCCCACCCTGAGGGTCAGCATGCTTGGCCATTAGGGAACAGTGGGACGAATACTCAGGAGGGAACATTTCACTTCATACCACATCTCTCCAGAATGAGCCAAAATTTGGACCCAAATGATAATACACTAGAAATATTTCTTGCTCTCCTTTGAGTGGAGAGTATACCAAGTTTAGGTGAGAAGCAAAAGAGAGACATCTGAGAACCGCTGAGAATTAAGCCCACCCTCTCTGAGAAACACATAAATAAGAAGGCCACAGCAAAGGGAAAAGATGTACTCATAACTATTAAACGATTTTCCTCTAATCAGTGCCCCAGAAAAAGAGAAGTCATCAAAGGACTGAGAAGGAAGAAACTTCCTATAACAAAATATCACAGCCTGTATGAAAAAAGAAGATTTAGAGTTGACTTACCAATTCCGAGACTAGTCAATCGGCTGGGAGAAATAATTTCACTAAATATCTGAAGTCTACAAGTATATATTTTGAAAAAGAGATCCTGTAAGGAAAACTTCTGAATATACATGGCATATATAGAAGAAGAAAGGCACTTCAGAAAGGTGTTATCATGCCCAGAATATATGGTGTTTTATGCTTCTAACACTGACAGTGATACCAGTTAGAAGGAAGGAAAAACCATTGTTGTGATATGCTTGTATCCAATCAAAACTGTATAATAATTAGGTTGCCAGTAGAGTTTACAGTATAAGAGAATAGCATCAGATTTCTTCAGCACAGGAAAAAACTAATAAGGGTCGATTGACCAAAGGCAATAAACCCACTCCATTTTTGCGCAACACATCCCAGGGGAATTCTGTATAGAATAAAGAGTGGACATTTGCATTGGTTTCCTAGGGCTACCATAACAAATTACCACAACTAGGTGGCTTAAAATGACAGAAATGTATCCTCTCACAGTTCTGAAAGGCAGAAATCTAAAATCAAGGTGATAGCAGGGTTGGTTCTTTCTGGGGTCTCTGTGAAAGAATCCATTCCTGGCCTCCTAGCTTCTGCTTGCTGCCAGCATCCCTTGACCTTCCCTGGCTTGTAGCTGCCTCATGTTAATCTCTGCCTCCATCTTCACCTAGCCTTTCCCTCTGTCTCTCTGTATCTCAGAGGTCTGTCTCTTTTCTCCTATAAGAACACAAGTCATTGGATTTAGGGCCCACCCTAAGTCCTGAACGATCTCATCCCAAGCTCTTTAATTTAATTACATCTGCAAAGACCCTATTTCCAAATTCATAGTTGCCTGAAGTCAGGACATGGACATATGTTTTGAGAGGCACAATTCAGTCCACTACAGAGTTGTTCGGGAGGAAAGGGGTAAGCCTCCAACAGCTGTTCAGAGCAGTCAGGCCAACAATTAGATTTACTCTTAATCAAAGAGCTAGGCAGTACCATGATCTGGGGGGATTCTTCATTTAAGGGACTGACTCTTCATAGGCCTATTTAGAAAGCGAGAGCTATGAACTCCAAAAGTGCAATTTGTCAAAAGCTCTTTCCCTGAGGCTGTTGTCTCTGCATCCTGCCCCATCCCTATGGTTCTAAGAGGTACACACCGTTTTTTTTGCAAGGTTCATGTTTTGCTTCACAAAAAGACCTAAAACAAAAACCCTAATGGGTATATACATCATGGTACTCTGGAAAGAAACAAATGTGTGGTGGTTGACTTTAGCACCTTAAATAAAACTAAAAGTGGTCAGGTAATGAGTCCCATAATGTGTCCGCTGCCTGTCAGTGCCAATCTATATGACACATAGTAGGTGCTCTAGGTGATCAATAAATACATACCAACATATTGAACGAAACACAGATTATTGTGTGCAAACCCAGATTCATGGCTCAGTGGTGAGACTAGGGCACCAAGAGGACAGAGCTGCAAATCTGATTGCCAGGCATGCTGGGTGGTGTGTGCAGAAAAGTTATACCCCACCAGCACACAACTTCTCTCCCGTACCCTGATGCAAAGGAAAACATGGTCAAGGCTATCGATGGCCACGTGCAGGAACCAAAAAAAAAAAGAAAAAAAAAAAACGAATGGTGCTTTGGGCTGCCAAGTGAAGAAACTCTGGAAATAAAGCAGAAGGAAAAGTGTATTCCAGTATATGGCAGGAAACCAGGTATAGACATGCATGGCACCTAGAAAGAAGTTTCCTTCACAGCACAGTTCATACTGGCAAGACACATGCATTTCCTTCCATACCAACCTGTGTGCTCTATGATAGCAGCATATACACAGACACTTCACTCTAGGGTAAAATTATTAAAGGGAAATAGCCAATAGTCCTCATATTTCCTATTATATAATAAAGCCTCAAAAGATGTAGAACCTTTTCAAGCAGGATAGCTATGATAGAATACAAAACAGCCCATTAGCCCTTTCTATAACATTATATGACATAAACCAGAACATTCTCTATCCTACATGCTGTGAGTCTTAAATGGAGGAGAAATTCCACAGAGTCCCTTATCAAACACTTGTCACTTTCTCTTGGTGTAAATAATAATAATGAAGAAGATCTCATCTCCCCCCTCATAACTATATGGCTTATGGGATTGGGACTGCCCCTCTTATGGCTTCTTTGTAAGTAAAAATGTGTAAAAAAATTAAAGGAGTCGAGTTGACCTGGTGGAAAAAATTGGTGGCCTGATATTGAAAAACACCCTTTGGTATCGGCCAGACTGCACTGCACTGCAAACACCTGCACTTTTCCTTTGGAATGCTTACAAATCAGAATAGGCCTAGCTAGAAAAGTCACTGAACCATAACTGGAAGGCAACAAAATGTCATCAAATGTTCCTATGCTCGAAAAGGTTGTGTGTGTGGTGGGGAAGCGGGGAGAGCAGTATCTGATTGAATCCTGCAGATTCTCAAGTGAAAGTGCTGCAATGAAATACAAATTATGCTGCCTTTGAGCAATAAGCTGGAGGGCTGACACCTTAACTTGCCTGTTTCTGGGTGTGTGCTTCTTTCTAGCAATTAACCGTGATAGTTTTATTATGGTCCATGGAACAGCTAATCAATAGGGTGGGATGCTAGTTACAGTCCACAGCAGGTCTTGTGTGCTTGCATAATGCCCACAATTTTGCTCCCAGCTGTTCAGTCTAATCCATTTATGGCTGTTTATGGCTCAGTCAGAGAAATCTTCTATTTACAGCTCATTCATCATTCTTAACATTTTCACAAATCTAGGCCGAATGCTCTGAGTGTGGGAAATAAACCCAGACTTCCCCCGGCCCCTTTGCTATATATCTCAGCACATCAAACTTCCTTCTTCTTCTGAAAGGTTCACAAACCATATTTTGTTACACTCCAAATTTACATTAAACTGGTTTCACCTGACTCATGAGATTATGCTTCTAGAAACTTAAAACACAAATGTGTAATTCTAATTTCTCTTCTGCTTTACAGAGAACTAAATGATTCTAAAGTGGTTGTCCTCATTCATTGGAAATGAGGTAGAGTGGGCATGGATAAAAATCAGCAACAACTGTGAATTTTGCCATAATGCTAATGGAAAACCAGGCTAGAGAATTAATATCAGCTAGGAGTGTCACCAACATGGTATCAATTAAATCTCCCAAAAAGTCCAAGTCCTATCTAAGTCCAACCTTTTCCCTATTCTTTTCTTTTTTTTCTGATAGAATGCCATTCTATGTCTATACCGTACACCATTAGTAGCAATAAGTCATGAGAAAGTTCACATCCATGCTCTTTGAAACCAGTGCTCTCAAAGCCTGTTGACAAATTTTGGTAAAACTTACAAGATGAAATTTGTCTTAACTGGTGAAAAAATGCAATTCTATGTCACCCAAGAGTCAGTACCCTCCAGCCAGAGACCACCAGACACACACCTGTCACAGAACAAATTTAAATTTACCAATTCACTGCAATGACAGGTCAGCACACCATGGGGGACTATGGGAGCATTTCAGTGAAAGGAACTTGCTAGAGGATCTCTAGGATAGGGTTTAGGTATCATGGTTTTTCTAGGGATTAGGCTATCTCAGGAATCAGGTAATTCCATGATTGCAACTCAGTTCTTATGGAAG
The DNA here is from genome assembly GCF_030020395.1 of Manis pentadactyla. NCBI lineage: Eukaryota > Metazoa > Chordata > Mammalia > Pholidota > Manidae > Manis > Manis pentadactyla. The sequence continues at coordinate 118,182,639 of NC_080038.1, read as the reverse complement.
AGGGGCAAGGAATGCAATGGTAGCAAAACTGTAATTGGTGAGGAAGTATCAGTCACTCATCCACCAGGATAGGAGATATTTGGTCATTTTTGTAGTTTGGAAAGTGTTCTTGGTTTTGTCTATACTAAAACATAATGACAAAGTGGGCTTGTTTTGTCTTGCTCCCTCATGGTCACAGAGCAACCCTGTCTGATGTTGGAGTTCTGAGAAATCCATTTATAGTCAACAGAACACCCAGTTCTACCTGTTGAGCACCATGTAGCAATAAGCAGACAGCAGCAGTCAGAACATGTTTTTCTTTCTCACAGGTTTTATGGAAGGAAGAGAACTGTCATGAAATCTCATAAGCAATGATAAAGTTTCTTAATGCCAAAAAAATTTTATGCACTACCATACCTGGTACCAAGTACAGCTCATGCTTTCTGAAAGAAACCTGGCCTGTTTTCACAATCACTGAAAAATTGACACAGATGTTCCTAATTATTGTAGCTTTGGTTTCTCAGGACTTGTTTCCGGCTGTTGCTATGAGCTTCCTTTTACTTGGTTTCTTTTCAAAAAGTAAAAAAATATATATAAAGAATGAAAAAATACATATTAAAAAGAAGCCCTATTTTGAAGTTAGGGAGAGTAAGTTTTTTCCCCATTATTATTCTACTCCAAATAATTCCATACACTGATAAGTATTTTAAAACTGTACACAACATTTCTTACTAAATCTATGGCAATGAGGAGGATACAGAGAAAAAGTAGATAAAAGTAAGCGTTCCAGGGGAAAATACTGGGAAAAAATAACGATTTCTACCCTGGGAACATCCATCCCAGGATTCTGGTACAGAGCTCTATGAGTCATTTCAGAAGAAAATTTCTTATCTTCCCTGACACTATTTCTTTAATTTGATAAATATTCAGTACTTAGTATATGCAAGTGTAGATTACATTAGTATGGAAGAATGGATTTTCCAAAAAGCCTTCTCCTTCAAAACACCTACATTGTAAATAAACTATAACAAATACAATTTTGAATACATTGCTGAGCTTGTAGGAAATAAGGGAAATACCTAGAGGTGGGGTAGGGGTCCCAGAGACAGTAAAATAAAAGAGATGGAGAGAGACAGAGGCTGAAAACAGAGTCTTAAGCAAAAGCAAAAACCAGGTCTAGCCTAGGGGGTTATGCAGTACCCGAAAGCCAGATTTGGGGAATTAACATATGCCTTACATAATGGAGATTAGGCTTTGGGCCAGAGCAAGAGCAAGTTGGGCATCTATGCTGAAATACCTGCTGGAACCCAAAGGGAAATCACACCCTAGTGAACACTAGAAAAAATAAATCTGCCAGATGGTAATGGGAGCCCAGGAGAAAAACTCTTTCTTTTCTGTAGCTCCAGGTGTGGATACACCACTCTCCTAAGATTAGTAATAATAGGCCTTCCCTTGGTTATATCTGGGGTTTATATTTATACCATCCTCAGGAAACCCCAAACCAAGAAGTTAAAGAGATCTCAGATGGGTAACAACTCTTGGCACCTGGAAGAAAGAAACACAAATCCCCTCTAGAGGAAAGCATCCTTAACACTGACCCGCAAAATTCACACAATATTTATTCAGAGCGAGGGCGGAGCTAACATGGCGGCGTGAGTAGGACAGTGGGAATCTCCTCCCCAAAACATATATACTTTTAAAAATACAACAAACACAACTAGCCCTAAAAGAGAGACCAGAAGACGCAGGACAGTGGCCAGACTGCAGCTACACCAGCGAGAACCCAGCAACTGGTGAAAGGGGTAAGATACAAGCCCCGGCCCGGCGGGACCCGAGCGCCCCTCCCCCCAGCTCCCGGCGGGAGAAGAATAGGCAGAGCGGGAGGGAGACGGAGCCCAGGACTGCTGAACACCCAGCCCCAGCCACCCCCACCAGAGCACAGACACAGTGCGTGGGCGGGGGTCCCTGGATACTGGGGAAACAGGGAGTAAGACCTCTGAGCGGGTGCCGAAGCTGATGCCCCTGTGACAAAGAAAAGCGGGGGCTTTTTGAAAGGTCTTAAAGGGACAGGGACTTAACAGCTTGACAGAAACAACCCAGGTCACAGTACAGCAGCTGGAAATTACAGGGAAAACCGGGTGCACAAACCCCCTGGGCAACAGCTCTGAGACCCCTCACGGAGGCAAACAGTCAAGCAGCCCCCCCATCCATTACCCCACCGGGCGCTGCGAAAGCAGAGAAGCAGCCTGAGACAAATTCCGCCCACAGAAAGGGAAATTTCTCCCTTCCGGCCAGGCAAGACACAAAGACCCACTCTACACGCAATTACCCAACACAAGCTACTAGGGGTCGCAGTTGTCCCAGTAAAGAAAGGCCAGTAGCAAGTGAAAAGTTTGGCCCTCCCAGCTGACAGTCAATAGCACCTGTCAACATGAAAAGGCAAAAAAATATGATCCAGACAAGACTAACCCAGACAGCTTCGGCATCCGCTACATCTTCCCCTGAGAAGGAATTTGGGGAGATAGATTTAGCCAGTCTTCCTGAAAAAGAATTCAAAACAAAAGTCATAACCATGCTGATGGACTTGCAGAGAAATATGCAAGAACTAAGGAAGGAGAATTCAGAAATAAAATAAGCTCTGGAAGGACTTCAAAACAGAATGGATGAGATGCAAGAGACCATTAATGGACTAGAAAACAGAGAACAGGAACGCAGAGAAGCTGATGCAGAGAGAGATAAAAGGATCTCCAGGAATGAAAGAATTTTAAGGTAGCTGAGTGACCAATCGAAAAGGAACAACGTAAGAATTATAGGTATTCCAGAAGAAGTAGAGAGAGAAAAGGGGATAGAAAATGTCTTTGAAGAAATAATTGCTAAAAATTTCCCCAAACTAGGGGAAGAAATGGCCTCTCAGACCACAGAGGTACACAGAACTCCCATGACAAGGGATCCAAGGAGGGCAACACCAAGACACATAATAATTAAAATGGCAAAGATCAAAGACAAGGACAAAGTATTACAGGCAGCCAGAGAGAAAAAAAAGGTTACCTACAAAGGAAAACCCATCAGGCTATCATCAGACTTCTCAACAGAAACCCTACAGGCCAGAAGAGAATGGCATGATATACTTAATGCAATGAAACAGAAGGGCCTCGAACCAAGACTACTGTATCCAGCACGAATATCATTTAAATATGAAGGAGGGATTAAACAATTCCCAGACAAGCAAAAGTTGAGGGAATTTGCCTCCCACAAACCACCTCTACAGGGCATCCTACAGGGACTGCTCTAGATGGGAGCACTCCTAAAAAGAGCACACAACAAAACACCCAACATATGAAGAAGGGAGGAGGAGGAATAAGAAGGGAGAGAAATAAAGAATCATCAGACTGTGTTTATAATAGCTCAACAAGCGAGTTAAGTTAGACAGTAAGATAGTAAAGAAGCTAACCCTAAACCTTTGGTAACCACAAACTTAAAGCCTGCAATGGCAATAAATTCATACCTTTCAATAATCACCCTAAATGTAAATGGACTGAATGCACCAATCAAAAGACACAGAGTAATAGAATGGATAAAAAAGCAAGATCCATCCATATGCTGCTTACAAGAGACTCACCTCAAACCCAAAGACGTGCACAGACTTAAAGTCAAGGGATGGAAAAAGATATTTCAAGCAAACAACAGAGAGAAGAAAGCAGGTGTTGCAATTCTGGTATCAGACAAAACAGACTTCAAAATAAAGAAAGTAACAAAAGAAAAAGAAGGACATTACATAATGATAAAGGGCTCAGTCCATCAAGAGGATATAACGATTATAAATATATATGCACCCAATACAGGAGCACCAACATACCTGAAACAAATATTAATAGAACTAAAGGAGGAAATAGAATGCAATGCATTCATTCTAGGAGACTTCAATACACCACTCACTCCAAAGGACAGATCCACCAGACAGAAAATAAGTAAGGACACAGAGGCACTGAACAACACACTAGAACAGATGGACCTAATAGACATCTACAGAACTCTACATCCAAAAGCAACAGGATACACATTCTTCTCAAGTGCACATGGAACATTCTCCAGAATAGACCACATACTAGGACACAAAAAGAGCCTCAGTAAATTCCAAAAGATTGAAACCCTACCAACCAACTTTTCAGACCACAAAGGCATTAAACTAGAAATAAACTGTTCAAAGAAAGCAAAAAGGCTCACAAACACATGGAGGCTAAACAACACGCTCCTAAATAATCAATGGATCAATGACCAAATCAAAATGGAGATCCAGCAATATATGGAAACAAATGACAACAACAACACCAAGCCCCAACTTCTGTGGGACGCAGCAAAAGCAGTCTTAAGAGGAAAATATATAGCACTCCAAGCATATTTAAAAAAGGAAGAGCAATCCCAAATGAACGGTCTAATGTCACAACTATCGAAATTGGAAAAAGAAGAACAAATGAGGCCTAAGGTCAGCAGAAGGAGGGACATAATAAAGATCAGAGAAGAAATAAATAAAATTGAGAAGAATAAAACAATAGCAAAAATCAATGAAACCAAGAGCTGGTTCTTCGAGAAAATAAACAAAATAGATAAGCCTCTAGCCAGACTGATTAAGAGGAAAAGAGAGTCAACACAAAACAACAGTATCAGAAACGAGAAAGGAAAAATCACGACGGACCCCACAGAAATACAAAGAATTATTAGAGACTACTATGAAAACCTATATGCTAACAAGCTGGGAAACCTAGGAGAAATGGACAACTTCCTAGAAAAATACAACCTTCCAAGACTGACCCAAAAAGAAACAGAAAATCTAAACAGACCAATTACCAGCAATGAAATTGAAGCGGTAATCGAAAAACTACCAAAGAACAAAACCCCCGGGCCAGATGGATTTACCTCGGAATTTTATCAGACATACAGGGAAGACATAATACCCATTCTCCTTAAAGTTTTCCAAGAAATAGAAGAGGAGGGGATACTCCCAAACTCATTCTATGAAGCTAACATCACCCTAATACCAAAACCAGGCAAAGACACCACCAAAAAAGAAAACTACAGACCAATATCCCTGATGAACGTAGACGCAAAAATACTCAACAAGATTTTAGCAAACCAAATTCAAAAATACATCAAAAGGATCGTACACCATGACCAAGTGGGATTCATCCCAGGGATGCAAGGATGGTACAACATTCGAAAGTCCATCAACATCATCCACCACATCAACAAAAAGAAAGACAAAAACCACATGATCATCTCCATAGATGCTGAAAAAGCATTTGACAAAGTTCAACATCCATTCATGATAAAAACTCTCAGCAAAATGGGAATAGAGGGCAAATACCTCAACATAATAAAGGCCATCTATGAAAAACCCACAGCCAGCATTATATTGAATAGCGAGAAGCTGAAAGCATTTCCGCTGAGATCGGGAACTAGACAGGGATGCCCACTCTCCCCACTGTTATTTAACATAGTACTGGAGGTCCTAGCCACGGCAATCAGACAAAACAAAGAAATACAAGGAATCCAGATTGGTAAAGAAGAAGTTAAACTGTCACTATTTGCAGATGACATGATACTGTACATAAAAAGACCCTAAAGACTCCACCCCAGAACTACTAGAACTGATATCGGAATACAGCAAAGTTGCAGGATACAAAATCAACACACAGAAATCTGTGGCTTTCCTATATACCAACAATGAACCAACAGAAAGAGAAATCAGGAAAACAACTCCATTCACAATTGCATCAAAAAAAATAAAATACCTAGGAATAAACCTAACCAAAGAAGTGAAAGACTTATATTCTGAAAACTACAAGTCACTCTTAAAAGAAATTAAAGGGGACACTAACAGATGGAAACGCATCCCATGCTCTTGGCTAGGAAGAATTAATATCGTCAAAATGGCCATCCTGCCCAAAGCAATATACAGATTTGATGCAATCCCTATGAAACTACCAGCAACATTCTTCAATGAACTGGAACAAATAATTCAAAAATTCATATGGAACCACCAAAGACCCCGAATAGCCAAAGCAATCCTGAGAAAGAAGAATAAAGTAGGGGGGATCTCACTCCCCAACTTCAAGCTCTATTATAAAGCCATAGTAATCAAGACAATTTGGTACTGGCACAAGAACAGAGCCACAGACCAATGGAACAGACTAGACAATCCAGACATTAACCCAGACATATATGGTCAATTAATATTTGATAAAGGAGCCATGGACATACAATGGCGAAATGACAGTCTCTTCAACAGATGGTGGTGGCAAAACTGGACAGCTACATGTAGGAGAATGAAACTGGACCATTGTCTAACCCCATATACAAAAGTAAACTCAAAATGGATCAAAGACCTGAATGTAAGTCACGAAACCATTAAACTCTTGGAAGAAAACATAGGCACAAACCTCTTAGACATAAACATGAGTGACCTCTTCTTGAACATATCTCCCCAGGCAAGGAAAACAACAGCAAAAATGAACAAGTGGGACTATATTAAGCTGAAAAGCTTCTGTACAGCAAAAGACACCATCAATAGAACAAAAAGGAACCCTACAGTATGGGAGAATATATTTGAAAATGACACATCCGATAAAGGCTTGACGTCCAGAATATATAAAGAGCTCACACGCATCAACAAACAAAAAACAACCCAATTAAAAAATGGGCAAAGGAACTGAACAGACGGTTCTCCAAAAAAGAAATACAGATGGCCAACAGACACATGAAAAGATGCTCCACATCGCTAATTATCAGAGAAATGCAAATTAAAACTACAATGAGGTATCACCTCACACCAGTAAGGATGGCTGCCATCCAAAAGACAAACAACAACAAATGTTGGCGAGGCTGTGGAGAAAGGGGAACCCTCCTACACTGCTGGTGGGAATGTAAACTTGTTCAACCATTGTGGAAAGCAGTATGGAGGTACATCAAAATGCTCAAAACACACATACCATTTGACCCAGGAATTGCACTACTAGGAATTTACCCTAAGAATGCAGCAATCAAGTACGAGAAAGACCAATGTACCCCTATGTTTATCGCAGCACTATTTACAATAGCCAAGAATTGGAAGCAACCTAAATGTCCATCGATAGATGAATGGATAAAGAAGAGGTGGTACATATACACAATGGAATACTACTCAGCCATAAGAAAAGGGCAAATCCAACCATTTGCAGCAACATGGATGGAGCTGGAGGGTATTATGCTCAGTGAAACAAGCCAAGCAGAGAAAGAGAAATACCAAATGATTTCACTCATCTGTGGAATATAAGAACAAAGGAAAAACTGAAGGAACAAAACAGCAACAGAATCACAGAACTCAAGAATGGACTAACAGGTACCAAAGGGAAAGGGACTGGGGAGGAAGGGTGGGTAGGGAGGGATAAGGTGGGGGCAGAAAAAGAGGGGTATTAAGATGCATGGGGGGGTGGGAGAAAGGGGAGGGCTGTACAACACAGAGAAGACAAGTAGTGATTCTACAACAGTTTGCTAGGCTGATGGACAGTGACTGTAAAGGAGTATATAGGGGGGACCTGGTATAGGGGAGAGCCTAGTAAACAAAGTATTCGTCATGTAAGTGTAGATTAATGATTAAAAAAAAAAAAAGCAGTTCCTATGTGGTGACCTCTAATGAGCTCTACACAATGATATAAAGGGCATATAAAAGTGTAGGCAAAGGGTCTGTTTGTGTTTATACAGAGGATCAAAGCCTAATTTGGCTACCCCGAAAATGAACTAAGATACGATATGAAAAAGAACTTCCAACATCAGCACTCTCGGGAAGACTCATGACAGAAGATTATTAGAAAAAAAAAAAAACTCCAACAAAGATCCACACACTGTCACAGGTGTAGATGCACTCATCCCACCAGTTCCTGGACTTGCCATGGGAATGATGAAGGAGATATCTAAGCTGGCCTGTGCATACAGTAAAACAACAAATTGGACTGGATCTATACTGTTGGAACTCAACCAAGAATTAGGAGAAGTGCAAATTGTAGCACTCCAAAATCTTACAACCACAGACTATTTATCGTTAAAAGAACATATGGGATATGAACAGTCCCCAGGAATGGGTTGTTCTAGTTTATCTGAATTCTCTCAGACTGTTTAAGTTCAGTCAGACAATATCCACCATATCATAGATAAGTTTTCACAAATGCCTAAGGTGCCTAACTGGTTTTCTTGGTTTCACTGGAGATGGCTGGTAATTACAGGTATGCTTTGGTTAGGTAACTATATTCCTATTATGTTAATGTGTGTGCACAATTTAATTAGTAGTTTAAAACCTATCCATGCTGAAGTTACTCTACAAGAAGATATGTCAAAGAAATAATCAATCTTCCCAGGTTTTCTTCTGCCTGCTACTTCTATAGCTTTTTTTCTTCCTACCTAATCACAACCTTTAAATAGAACTCGTGCCACATGTCGAATTTACCGAGTATCATAATTCTTCCAAGTGGTAAAGACACCTCAAGACAAATGCTGGGCATAGAAGCCACAGGGCATAAATATGCAAAGAAGTAAAAAGCTAACCTTTTCAAACAATAAGGCTTCTATCTCACTTACCAACTTAACATTTCCCTGTATGGCCCCGGAAGATGACTGGTTAGCCAGAGACGGGTAAGATTCCTCAAGGGAGGAACAACCTAAGACAGGCACAGTCGCAGGGGGCCATCTGGTGAGAAAATGGGGAGCAGCAGAGGTGAGGCTTAGAACCTCCCCCCTCATATTCTGAGAGAAATCTTCTGCATACATGGATGTTTATTGCCCTCGTCTAGCTCGGATTAACACATAGTCTACAGGCACACACCTGATCATCTACATTTGCTCTCTTACAAAACTAAACTCTGTTTTCTACCTTTATCTCGTATCTACCTACCACTTCAGCATTTTATTAAAAATAATAATAATAGAGAAATGTGGTATCCACATATAAATCAAGTTTAAAAATCAAATGAATATTCATATTTGAACTGACTGTGTATAGTTCATAATGCATGAGCAAAACCGAAAGCTTCTGTGATGACTGCCCTTGTACTGTTCACCATGTAACTTATTCACTATGTAAGAATTTGTTCTCCATGTAAGAACTTGTTCGTTATGCATCAGAAGATTGGAGACTGACGAAAATTAGGCTTGGGGTGGATTAATGATTGTGCATTGAGTATTGACCCCCCTATACAGAAATTTATTGTGGGTAACAACTATTTGATCAATAAATATGAGAGATGCCCTCACAAAATATATATATATATATATATATATATATATATATATATATATATATATATATATAAACACACTTTCAATTGTAAAATAAATAAGTAACCGGGATGTAATGTATAGCATGAGGAATATAGTCAAAATATTGTAACAACTTGGTATGGTGATAGCTGGTACCTAGAATTATCATGTATATAAATGTTGAATCACTGTGTTGTACACCTGAAACTAATGTAATGTAATACTGTTGTCAATTGTCAATTACCCTTCAATAAAAAATAAAAAAATTAAAAAAAAAAAATTTATTCAGAGCAAAACCATGCTTAGAGTCTGTGAGCAGAAATAAGAAACTACTTATTTAGATTTTAGATACATAAGAAGATACATAAGATGATAACATAAAAACAGATAGATATGAAAGGAAAGAAAAGAAAATATCTAGAATTTAAAATGTGATGAAATTAAAACTCAGTGGATGGGTTAAACAGATTAGATAAAGCTGAAGAGAATAAATGATTTGAAGATTAAACAAAAACAAATACCCAGAATAAAATATAGAGACAAAATATGGAATGTGAAACAGAAATTCATAAATATAGAGGGTAAAATGGAAAGGCTTTTTATATGTCTAATCGAAGTTCTAGAAAGAAAGATATGGAAAATGGTGGAAGCAATATTCAAAAAAGAGCTGAGATTCTAGAATTAAAGACATGCATCCTCTGCTTTGTGAAGTATGAAGTATCCCAAGCACATTTGGACACATTGTGATAAAACTTTAAAAATCAAAGACAGATAAAAGATCTTACATGCAGCCACAGAGAAGAGATGGGTAATGGACAAAAAGACATCTGGTCTGAGAATAGGATTTTCCACAGCAACAATGAACTTCAGAAGACAGTGAAACAATATGTTCAAAGCACTAAGAAAAAAAATTAATCTATAACTGTGTAGGTAACAAAACTGTCTTTTAAGAATGAAAGCAAACTTTCAAAGAAAAATTATGTTTTTCACTTACTTCTATGAAAGCAAAGTCTAAAAGATATTCCTTAGGAAGAAAGCAAATTATATCAGAAGTATGGCTGAGTTACAAGAAAGAATAGTGAACAAAGAAATTGGCAAGAATAGTGAACAAAGAAATAGTGAACAAAGAAATTGGCAAGCATAGACAATAAAAATAATAATTACTAATTATGGGGATTAAAAAATAACAAATAGTAGATAACAGTATGTATGGTTGGAGAGGGTGATTAGAGCAGAAGTGCTATAAGACCTTTATATTTTTTGGTGGTGGTGTAAAGATACTACTTACATTCAGAGTATGATAAATATGCATGCTAAAATTTTAAGGCAAATCACCAATACAGGAGAACTAGAGTGTGTAATTTCCAAATGAGAAGGGACAAATGGATTAAAAAAAAAAACTCAAACCAAAAGAAGGCACAAAAAGGATGAAAAAATAAGCAGCATAGAGAAAGTAGACCAATAGAAAACATAAAGATGGTAAAATCTCATCTAAATTGATCAGTAATCACAGTAAATGTAAGTGGCTTAAGACATATATAATACAATGAAACAAAGTACTTTATGAATTAATACAAAGTAGTGATGAGAAACATTCTTGTTTTCCTCATTTATTCTAGATCTATCAATGAGATGTTTATCTAAGTCTCTTTTGAGACTGTTTCCTGACTTATTCACCAGTGGAGAGTACTAAGTTGCAGAAGTTTGCCCCCCTGCTCTGTGAAGGTTTGCCTTCCATGTATCCTAAAATGAGCTTTGGAGACTCAAGAGGGCTCCACCGAGGTATAGTATTTTGTGAGTCACAAAACATTGCTTGATTCCCTTTTCCAACTATTTCATGATTCCTATTACCTCAAAGCTTTTTCCTTTCTCAGAGTGAAAAGATCTCACCTGCTTTGTTCTGTTCAGAGAGTTAGATGCCCATTCCCGCTTCCCCTCATTTTGGAAACAGAAATAATCCAGATATTGATTCTTGGATATAAGATTCAAATTCAGAAAATGAAGCCTCATCAATCTCAAAACTAATATTATTTCAGTTACAGAAAAGATTCCAGCCACTTAATAAATAAAACAGACTGATTTCTTACACAATTTCTTCTAGAAAAATATTCTCTATCCTTTTTTGACCTAAGAAATCATTCAGTAAATACTTTCAAATATTTTTTTTTGTTTCTTTGAAGTAGTAAGGAAAATATTTTAGGTAAGAAAGTACTCTATTTTGATTATTAGCATATTTTAAGAAGAAATTTATTTCTAGCATAATGTTTAATTATAATCATTAATTTAATAAGGAATAATTTACTTTATAAAATATTAGCATAATGTCAACATATAAATTCCTAAATAATACATTACTTTTCATTTGCAAACCAAATGTTTATACAAAGGAAAGTTGAAATGTTGCTAAATGCTATAGCATCAAAAATAGGCAAAAACTGATTTTTTTGAGCTCTTTCATTTTATATTTAAAGAAAGAACTGGCTTATTTTTATGTTTGTTGCTCTTTTTCTAAATGACAACCTATGAAACAAGGTTTTGGTATTTTATTCACCAGCTTTTCTCTCCCACACAATTTACTGTGCATGGAGTCTTCATTCCCAATGAAAGAAAAAGCAGCAGATATAATTAATAGTCTATTTCTTCCTTGTAACATTAATCTGCCTTTCAAAAACTTTTAGTATACTGAACAAGAATTTGATCAAATGAGAGCAAGCAACTTACCAATCTAGTAAAAAACATCTTAAGGTACATGTAATATTATTATTTTTCATTCTTTTATTGACATGCTAAATTTTAACACTGATGTCCTTTATGTTTCCTATCTTTAACACTGTATTAAGTGTAAAATTTCTTTTAAAATATGAATAAGAATATAAACCATTAAATCTGCAAAATGGTCATAACCATCTTGGAAATGTGCTGTGTTTTAGCTGAATGATTGCCAACACAGAGACTAGAACTTGAGCATGCCTATCTGATGTTTCTTATCACCAAACATGCTCATTCAGTGTACACTAAATGCCTCTCAAACTGATCTATATTAAGAGGAAATGTTCTAAAATAATGTTTTTTGTTATTAGATATTGTGTCAGATGCCAGCTGTTGTTGCCTTTAACAAATTGGATACTTACCTGGAACATACTGACAAGCACAGGAATTCAAGACCAGCAGTGGAAAATAGTGCCCTTGTCTAGAACTGGTTTAACTGCAAGTCAAAATACAGTAATTTGATTATTCTTTCAGTTAAGCTTCATTTAGAAAAACTCACAGCTGAAAATACATGCTTACCGATACAAAAGAAAGGAGAAATGGCCTAAAGCCAAACAGAGTTATAAAGACAATTTACAATATAGGGGTTTGGAGAGAGGCGAAGCAAGGTGTGACCATGATACACTGAAATGAATCTTCAGCAAACAAGAATGGTCCTGTTGGGAAGCTAAACCTTGTTCCAGTGATGCAATTCAAAATGCTGTTTTAAAAATATACTTAGTGACAAGAATTCAACACTATAAGCACACAAGAACAGTAGTGTTTTTTCTGACTTGAAAATGGCATTTATTCAGATCAACCAGATATATTATTCATAAAGTTTGCATGTAAATGGCTTTTATTTTTTTACTTCAAATATATCCTTAAAGAATAATGCTTTGTCACAAAGGGGGAGATTTAAAAGATTGAGTCACTGTGCCAGAAGGTAATTCCCAAAGCTGACTTTCAGCAGGGTTGAGAGCTATGGTGGTCCCAATATAACAAGAGTTAGTATTATAAGGGATTCATTTAATGGTAATACCATTCAATTGGTTATACCAATTTCAGGATTTTTAATTAAATCAAACTCACTTATGGTCGTATGTCATACAAGGTAGGGCCTTCAGTTTTATGTCGCTTCATTCTGTTAGACTCTAGGCATATACTTACTGTATATGGAGAAGGAATTCTAGCTCTCCTAAATTTGCACACTGTGTTCATACCTTCTCTAATTAAGGCTGTCCAGTTTCTCTAGTTAAGGCTGGCTCTCTAAAATATTGTATGGAGTCAAAATGTCTTCCCTACCTTCCTTTCTCCCTTTCAGTGCTACTTTCTACTAAAACCAGGTCTTTCAAATACTCAGGGTCTTCATTCTGTTCTGGCTTTCCAAGGAGATGTGCCACCCAGATTGGCCACGCAGCCTGGCATTAGTTACTCAGGGGATAAAAGCAAAGGATTCAAGTTCCATGTCTTTGGCAACTATATGAAATATTATCTTCCAAAGTTGGAATGGAAACCACCTTCAGGCTTGGTAGAATGGGGACTGGATCTATCCAGACCCAGCCCTCTGCACAGTAACGGCTTCAGACAAGCAAGTAGATATAACTGAAGGAAAATCCTGGACTGCCCAGTTGCTACAAATGTACCCTACAGAGATTATGAATAGAAAGAGTATAGCCTACTTTTCAAAGAAGTCACCTATGGGTCAGAGTACTACTAAGATGAAGACTGGTCCTTGCAACTTGGATATCATACTGTTCTTTATATATAAAGACCTGACTCAACATTTGATACATAGTTGACATTTAATATATGGTAGCTAATAACTTATAAGCTACCTGACTGGTTCATAGACATACAACCCAAGATGTTCTAATCATCTAAGATAATACCAGTCTTCCTCTTCCTCTGTCTCTGTCTCTGTCTCTTTTCTTTCATACACAGAAATACACCACAGCAAGGATAAGTGAGGAAAAAGGACAACCCAAGAGATCAGGAGTCCATAAACTTGGAGAGGAATGCATGTGAATCCTGTAATTTATCCCTCCTATCCAGCCATAAATTCAGATTTGAACTTTAACAACCTCATCTCACAAGGGACTATTCCCATGCTCTTTAAAAAGAAGAATCTTAAATATGGCTTTGGTTTTTATTTTAACAATAGGGAAAATATAAAGAGGATGAGAGGAAAGAAATGTAATAAATGAAGAATCAGAGTAGCAAGAAGTTTAAAAATGAAAGCCTGGTGTGGCAGGAAGAGCATGAGACTAGATGTCAGGAGACATGGGGCACAGTCCAACTGCTGCCACTCACTACTTACATGACTTTGTGTTAGTGATTGAACAGTTTTCTGAGCCTACATTTAAATAAAGAAGAATAGAATCTGTCAAACATACTGCCCTGGATTCAAATAAGGATCAAATAAGAGAATGAATAGGTAAATAGTTAACCAAATGTAAACTGCTGTAATATGAAGGTGGTTAATACAGTTATGCTTTGTAAAGAATCCCATAAACATTGTTGACTAATTCTTGATTGAGATGGACATAAAAGTTGAAAAACAAAAGTTGATGGCTCACAAAATAGGACGTATACAGAAAGAGCATGGGGAACTAAGGCTTCGTTAACCAGTGACATTGTAACCGCAAACACTACCAAGTACCTCCAGTACTTATGATCCCCTCAGAAAGCCCAAAATTCCAGCAGCTTGCAGCTTAAGAACTCAGTTCAGTTAATGCTATGTATTGGTACACAGCATCTCTGAATTCTCTTCCGTGTTCAAGAACTATAATCTGCATTGTAAAAAATGCCTGAACCTGCTATTACTGCAGTAAGTAAATTTTACCATACCTTTATAGGCACTGTCATTTACTTTGCATTGGTTATCTTTGATAAATTAGAACCTTTCCTTAGAAGAGATAGGTTTTTAGTCACAACCCATGTAATGAAAAAAAAATCGGAGACACCACAGGGCACTGATTGTTTCATGGGAGGGTCACTATTCCTCCTGAGGGTCACAATGAGCTGAGGCACAATAGTAAAATGCTTGAGGGACCCTGGCTGATCCCATCACAGTCAGATAGTAGTTTTCTCCTCAGCTTGTCATTTCTTGTTTTCCTACATTTTAACTTGGTGCTTTGTTGATACCATATTGCCACTTTCTTCCTTTTCAATTCCCCTCGCCAATTTCATATGCCATTATCCTCTTTTATGAGAAACTCCTTTCTTAGAAGCTGGCCTATAATCACCTCGCCATTTCTATGCCTGCTTCCTGACATGTGAAATGCCTACACCAATCACCTTCATTCATTTCTGCAGTTTCTCCCTTCTGCCTTGGCTGCTCATTTTCTATGCCATCTGCTGTTCTCATTTATATGGGATTTCCCTTTTCCTTTCACTAAATGTTGCCTTATTTATTTCAGTGACCTCAGGAAGCCGCGACACCAATATGTATGACTGCAAGCTGTTTATTCCTTTTTTAACATTAATAATTTTGAAAGTTTAGCGGGAGTTTTTGTCTCCTCAGGTTGTCAACTCCTCTAAAAGAGGGTGATATTTTAAAAAGCTTAATAATGCTGCCTGACTGTTTTGAAAGCGGTCATCCCAAATAATGCAGGAAAAGGTCCAGAATTAGTAGGATAATACAAGTTCCAGCCAAAAGAGAGTAGTTTCGTTCCCATATATAGATTCAATACAGAAAATACTGGCTTTCTAAAAAATACTGAATATTTGCCAGTTATCTATTGCTCCAATTTTGGCCATTATGTTATTATTACTGGATGAACTTAGGTTTGACTATATATTGCTTCTAAAATGACTCCTCCAATTGCAGAAGAAGCCAGTAATGGCACTATCTGCAGATGTAACACCAAACTTCTACATACTTAAATACCATGTATTTTTCAAATATTCAGATCTCATTTTGGTCATATGAGATGAATTTTTGTCACTGACTTTCTTGGCTAATGATATACCCTAAATGAAGACCTAAGACTCACCTTTAAGGAATCTATGTATCATTTAGCAAAATGTCCAACAAGTTATTGAGCCCCACAAAAGTAGTCACTGAGAATCATCATCCTGTATTCATAGTTTGGCCCTTTCAAAGAAACGGTACTAATCCCTTCATGGGCCTGATTTCATTCAGATAATAGCTGTTTGCAAAATCATTTCTTACCTCAAAATTAGTATGACATTTTTACGGTAACTACATCTAAGCCAGATGATAGCATAGTCCAGACAAATCCCAAATGATGGACATTCTACAAAATGCCTGACCAGTACTCATCAAAATGTCAAGACCATGAAAGCAAGGAAAGTTTGAGAAACTGTCACAGCCAAGAAGAATCTAAGGATACATGATAACTAAATGTAATGTGGTGTCCTGGATTTGGTTCTGGAACATAAAAAGGAAATTAGGTAAAACAAAGGAAACTGGAATAAAGTATGGACCTTAGTTAATAAGAATATATTGATATTGGTTCATTAATTACAACAGATGTATCATATTAACTTAAGATGTTAATAATATAGTGGAGGAGGGATATAGAGGAACACTCTGTAGTATATTTGCAATTTTCCTGTAAAACTAAAAACTATTATAAAATTTTTGAAAATTGTTTATTAAAAACATATATCCAAATGATTTCACTCATATGTGGAGTATAAGAACAAAGAAAAACTGAAGGAACAAAACAGCAGCAGAATCACAGAACCCAAGAATGGACTAACAGTTACCAAAGGGAAAGGGACTGGGGAGGATGGGTGGGAAGGGAGGGATAAGGGCAGGGAAAAAGAAAGGGGGCATTATGATTAGCATGTATAATGTGGGGGGGGGCACAGGGAGGGCTGTGCAACACAGAGAAGACAAGTAGTGATTCTACAGCATCTTACTATGCTGATGGACAGTGACTGTAACCGGGATGGTGGGGGGGACTTGGTGAAGGGGGGAGCCTAGTAAACATAATGTTCTGCATGTAATTGTAGATAAAGATAACAAAAGAAAAAAAAACAAATATCCAGCAAAGCATCAAAGAAAACCAGGCACAAAAGAAATATCACAGGGGGGGAGTGGGAGAAAGGGGAGGACTGTACAATACAGAGAAGACAAGTAGTGATTCTACAACATTTTGCTATGCTGATGGACAGTGACTATAAAGGGGTTTATAGGGGGGACCTGGTATAGGGGAGAGCCTAGTAAACATAATATTCTTCATGTAAGTGTAGATTAATGATAATAAAAAAAAAAGAAAGAAAGAAAAGGGGGTTCCTGGACTTAGCTGTTTGCAAAATCATTTCTTACCTCAAAATTAGTATGACATTTTTATGGTAACTACAGCTAAGCCAGATGATAGCATAGTCCAGACAAATCCCAAATGATGGACATTCTACAAAATGCCTGACCGGTACTCATCAAAATGTCAAGAAGGAGATATCTAAGCTGGCCTGTGCATACAGTAAAACAACAAATTTGACTGGATCTACACTGTTGGAACTCAACCAAGAATTAGGAGAAGTGCAAGTTGTAGCGCTCCAAAATCTTACAACTACAGACTATCTACCATAAAAAGAACATATGGGATGTGAACAGTTCCCAGGAATGGGTTGTTTTAATTTGTCTGATTTCTCTCAGACTGTTCAAGTACAGTTGGACAATATCCATCATATCATAGATAAATTTTCACAAATGCCTAGGATGCCTAACTGGTTTTCTTGGTTTCACTGGAGATGGCTGGTAATTATAGATATGCTTTGGTTATGTAACTGTATTCCTATTATGTTAATGTGTGTGCGCAATTTAATTAGTAGTTTAAAACCTATACATGCTTAAGTTACTCTACAAGAAGATATGTCAAAGAAATAATCTTCCCATGTTTTCTTCCGCCTGCTACTTCTGCAGCTCTTCTTCTTCCTTCCTAATTACAACCCTTAAATAGAATTTGTGCCTCATATTGAATTTACTGAGTATTATAATTCCTCCAAGTGGTAAAGATACCTCAAGACAAATGCTGGGCATAGAAGCCACAGGGCATAAATCTGCAAAGAAGTAAAAAGCTAACTTTTTCAAACAATATGGCTTCTCTCTCACTTACCAACTTTACATTTCCCTGTATGGCCCCGGAAGATGACTGGTTAGCCAGAGACGGGTAAGATTCCTCAAGGGAGGAACAACCTAAGACAGGCACAGTCGCAAGGGGGCCATCAGGTGAGACATTGGGGATCAACAGAGGTGAGGCTTAGAACCTCACCCCCCCTGTTCTGAGAGAAATCTTCTGCATCCGTGGATGTTTTACTGCCCTTGTCTAGCTTGGATTAACACATAGTCTACAGGCACACACCTGATCATCTACATTTGCTCTCTTACAACACTCAACTATGTTTTCTACCTTTATCTTGCATCTACCTACTACTTCAGCATTTTATTAAAAATAATAATAATAATAATAATAATAATAATAAAGGGAGAAATGTGGGATTCACATATAAATCAAGTATAAAAATCAAACGAATATTCATATTTGACCTGATTGTTTATAGTTCATAATGCGTGATCAAAACCAAAAGATTTCTGTGATGACTGCCCTTGTACTGTTCACCATGTAAGAACTTATTCACTATGTAAGAATTTGTTCACCATGTAAGAACTTGTTCGTTATGCTTCAGTAGATTGGAGACTGACGAGAATTAGGCTTGGGGTGGATTAATGATAGTGCATTGAGCATTGACTCCCCTGTACAGAATTGTATTGTTGTTAACAACCATTTGATCAATAAATATGAGAGATGCCCTCTCCAAAAAAAAAAAAGAAGTATCACAACATGAGAGAGAAACAGCACAGACAGAAGAGATCTGTAAAACTTACAAAAAGACTAAAAGGTCTTATGCCTTTTAAATAAAAGGTCTTATGCCTTTTGCCATAAAAAATATGCCTAATACTCTCATGTAAATAAACACTCAACTTGAAAATTTTAGCAAGGAATTTGACATTATACAGCATTATTAACTACAGTCTCCCTGCTGTACATTAGGTCTCCAGAGTTTATTAATCTTATAACTGACCATCTGTACCCTCTAATCAATATCCTCCATTTCACCACACACACACACACCAGCCTCTGGTAACCATCATTCTATTCTCTGTTACTATGAAATTTGCTAAGAAAGTATATCTCAAGTGTTTTCATCACACACACATGCACACATACACAAATGACAACTATGGAAGATGATGGACTTATTAATTGGTTTAATTGTGGTAATCATTTCACAGTGCGTATATATATCAAAATATCACATTGTATACCAAATACATGCAATTTTTCTGTTAAAAGTAAGTTAATTTTTAAAACATGAAAGTTTGAGAAAGAATCAGAAATCTTAGAACTGAATAGTTTAATAATCAAATTCAGGAATGCAATGGATGAGCTTAACAACTGGAAATAAACTAATGAAATGGAAAACATCATTTAAAAACCCTATCCAGGATGAGACAAATTAAAATAAAGAATGGAAGGTAAATAAGAGAAGAGATATAAAGGGAGCAAGAAAAGCTAACATATGTGAATCCTAGAAAGAAAAGCAAAAAAGATGAGTCAAGCAGAAGAAAGAATCTATGAAGTTTAAGATAGAACATTTAAAATTATCCATTCAGAGGGAAACAAAGAATAAAGAATGAAAAGAGTGAAGAAAGTCTATATGAATTATGAGATACCATTAAAATAAACAATCTATGCTTTACTGGAGTCCCAGAATGAGAAGAGAGGGAAAAGGGAGGGAAAGTATGTTTAAAGAAATAATAGCTGAGAACTTCCAAAATCTTAGAAGAGATTTAGACATCTAAGTTCATGAAGCCCATAAGTTGCCCAAAACCTTTAATATAAAAAGACCTTCTCCAAGACACATTATACTAAAACTATCTACAGATAAAAACAAAGAGAGAATTTTAAAAAGCAGCAAAAGAAAATTTCCTTAAATACAAGGGAACCTCCATAAGGCTACTGGTGTATTTCCCTGCAGAAATCTTGGAGGCCAGGAAAGAGTGAAATGATATGGTATAAATGGTGAAATTGCCAACCAAGAATACTCTACCTAGCAAAGCTGTCCTTCAGAAATAAAGTTAAGATAAAAATTTTGCAGAAGGCTAAGGAAGTTCATCACTCATAGACCTGCTTTATAAGAAATGCTGAAAGGATTTCTTCAAGCTGAAATGGAAGGAAACTAATTATTAACATGAGAAAACACAGAATATAAAAGTCTGGTAAATGTAGGTATATAATCAAATTCAGAATTCTCCAATATTGTAATCTGGTGGTGTGTTAAACACTTAATTCTAGTGTAAAGGTTAAAGCACAAAAGTTTTAAAAAATACATAGTTAAAATAATGTGTTAATGCATATACAATATAAAAAGATGTAAATGGTGACAAAAACATAAAATGTGCAGGGGAACAAAAAGGTAGAGTTTTTGTATACAATTAAAGTTTTGTTATCAGCTTAAAAAGACCATTAGATGTATAAGATGTTTTGTGTATGGCTTATGGTAACCACAAAGCAAAAACCTACAGTAGGTACAAAAAAGATAAAAAGAGGAGAATCAAAGCATACCACTATGGAAAATCATCATTTCACAAAGGAAGAAAGCAAGAGAGAAAGAAGGGAAGAAAGGAACTACAAAAGATCCAAAAAAATAATTAATAAGTTGTCATTAGTAAGACCTTAAATGTCAATAATTACTTTAAATGTAAATGGATTAAATTCTCCAGTCAAAAGGCATGGGGTGACTGAATGACTGGAGTGAAAAACAAGACCAAACTATATGCTGCCTAGAAGAGACTTATTTCAATTTCCATGACACATGTAGTTTTCAAGTAAAGGGATGGAAAAAGTATTCTGTGCAAACAGAAACTTAAAGAGAACAAGGGTAGCTATTCTGAAACAAAAGACTTTAAGTAAAAAACTAACAAAAGAAAAAGAAGGTCACTATATAATAATAAAGGGATCAATTAACCAAGAGAATATGACAATTGTAAATATTTATACACACAAAATCAGAGCATATGAATATATTAAATTCTAACATCTGAAAGGAGAAATAGACAATACAATAATAGTATGGGGCTTCAATACCCCACATTTAACACTGGATAGCTCTTCCAGACAGAAAAATCAATAAAGAAATATTGGACTAGAAAAATACTTTGGGCTAAAAGAGCCTGACAGACATCAACAGAACATTCCATACAATAGCAGAAGAATACACTTTTGTCTCAAATGCACACAGAATATCCTCCAGGATACAACACAAGTTAGGTCACAAAACAAGTCTCAGCAAATTTAAAAATACTGAAATCATACTAAGTATATTTTCTGACCACAATGGTAAGACACTACAAAATAACAGGAGGAAAACTGGAAAATTCTCAAATAGGTGGAAATTAAATAACTGAACAGCTATTGGATATAAGAAATCAAAACATAAATCAAAAAAATCTCATGAAACAAACAAAAATGGAAATACAACATACCAAACCTAATGAGATGCAGCAAAAACAGTTCTAAGAGGAAATTTTATTGAGATAAAGACCTACATTAAGAAAAAGGAAAGATGTTAAATAATAACCTAAATATACAATAAGTAACTAGAAAAATAAAAATTATGCTCAAAGTTAGCAGAAGGAAGGAAATAACAAAGATCATCAGAATGGAAATAAATTAGAGACCAGAAAAGCAATAGAGAAGATCAAAGAAAAGAGCTTGCTTTTTGAAAAATCAAAACTGACAAACCTTTAGCAAGACTAAGAAAAAAAAGAGAGAAACTCATTAAGTAAAATCAGAAATGAAAGAGAAGACATTACAATAACACAATATAAAGACTCACCAGAGACTACTATGGATATTGGATGACCTAGAAGAAATAGATAAATTCCTGTAAACATATAACTTACCAAGACTGAATCATGAAGAAATAGAAAATCTGACCACATCAATAATGACAAAGGAGGTTGAAGAAGTATTCAAAATCCTCCCACAAAAAATAGCCCAGGAGTAGATGGCATCATGGGTACATTTTAGGAAACATTTAAAGAAGAATTAATGCCAATTCTTCTTAAAATTCTTCCAAAAATTTTCAGAGGAAAGGCATTTCCAAATTCAATTTATGAGGCCAGAATACCCATATACCAAAGCCAGATAAAGAGCACTACAAGAAACAAAAACTGCAGGCTAATATCCCTGATGAATATACATGCAAAATTTCTGAACAAAATACTAACAAACTGAATTTACCACCACAGTAACAGGTTGATATACCATGATCAAGTGGGAATTATCCCTGGGATGCAAGGATGATTCAAAATACATAAATCAATAAATGTGACATACCACACATTAACAGAATGAAAGGTAAAACTCATAGAATTATCTCAACAGATCCCCAAGAAATATACAACAAAATTTAACATCCTTTCATGATAAAAATTCAACATATTGGTTATAGAAGGAATATAACTGAATATAATAAAGGTCATATATGGCAAGCCCACAGCTAACATCATACTTACTGGTAAGCAGTTGAAAGTTTTCCCTCTAAGATCAGGAATAAGACAAGGGTGCCCACTCTCACCTCTCCTATTCAACATAGTACTAGAAGACCTATTCAGAGCAATTAGTCAAGAAAAATAAATAAAAGGCATCCAAATCATAAATGAAGAAGTAAAATTGCCTGTTTACCGATGACATTCTTCTATACATAGAAAAACCTATAGTTGCCAACTAAAACCTGTTTTAGATCCACTAAACAAATTCAGTAAAGTTTCAGGATATGAAATAAACATATAAAAATCAGTTGTTTTTTACACTAACAATGAACTATCTGAAAAAGAAATATGGAAAACAATCCATTTTAAAAAGCAAATAAATAAATAACAATAAAATACTAAGGATTAAATTAAATCAGGAGATGAAAGAACTATACATTGGAAACTACAGGGCACTGATGAAAGAAATTGGAAAGATATCCTTGTTCATGGATCAGAAGAATATCATTAAAATGTCCATACTACCTAAGGTCATCTATAGATTCAAATGCAATCTCTTTCAAAATTTCAATGGTATTTTTCACAGAAAGAATAAACAACCCTAAAATTCACAGGGAACCACACAAGACTTGACTAGCCAAAGTAATCTTGAGAAAGAACAACAAAGCTGGAAGCATCACACTTTCTGATTCCAAAATATATTACAAAGCTAAAGTTATCAAAGAGTGTGGTACAAACATAAAAACAAACACATACACCAATGGAACAGAACAGAGATCTCAAAAATATACCCATGTATATATTTGACAGGAGAGCCAAAAATACTAAATAGGGAAAGGATAGTATCCTCAATAAATGGTTCTGGGAAAACTGGGTATTCACAATCAACAGAATGAAATTAGGCCCCTATCTCACAGCACTAACAAAAATTAACTTGAAATGGACTTAAGATTTAAATGTAAGAACTGAAGCTGTAAAATTCCTTGAAGAAAACCTAAGGAAAAGCTCCCTGACCCTGGTCTTAGCAATTATTTATTTTGGATATTACACCAAAAGCTCATACAATAAAAGCAAAAACAAACAAGTGGAGCTACATCAAACTAAAAAGCTTCTGCAAAGAAAAAAGGCACAATCAACAAAATGAAAAGAAAAGACAGTGCATGGAATGGGAGAAAATATTTACAAATCATTTATCTGATTAAAGTGTTAATACCCAAAATATATGAAACTCATACAACTCCACAGCAAATAAATAATCCAGTTTTAAAAATGGAAAAAAGACATGGAAAGAAATTTTCCAAAGATGAAATACATGTGGCCAGCAGGTATATAAAGAGGTACTCAAAATCACTAATAATCAGGGAAATGCAAATTAAAACCACAATAAGATCATCTCACACCTGTTAAGATGGCTATTATTAAAAAGTCAAGAGATAAAAAGTGCTGGCAAGGATGTAGAAAAAAGGAAACCCTTTTAAACTGTTGGTAGGAATGTAAATTGTTATTGCCACTACAGAAAACAGTATGGATGTATGGATGTTTCCCAAAATATAAAAAATAGAAATACCATATGATCCATCAAGCCCACTTCTGGGTATATATCCAAAGGAAATGAAATCACTTATCTCAAAGAGATATATGCACCCGTATGTTTATTGCTGCATTATGCACGATAGTTAAGACATGGAGACAATTTAAGTTTCCATTGACAGATGAATGAATAAAGAAAGTGTGGCATACACACAAACACACACATACAATGTAATTATTCAGCTGTAAAAAAATAAGGAAATCCTGCCATTTGTGACAAAGTAGATGAACCTTAAGGGTACTATGCTAAGTGAAATAAGTCAGAAAAAGACAAATACTGTATGATCTCACTTATATCAAAAAAAAATTTTTTTAACTCAAAACTCATAGAAACAAAAGATTAAATTGGTCATCACCAGAGTCTAGAAATAAGGAGATATTAGTTAGTCAAATATATAAATGTCCAATTATAAGATGAATACATTTTGGGGATCTAATATACAGAATGATGACTCTAGTTAACAATACCATATTATATTTGGAAGTTGTTAAGATAGTAGATTTTAAGAGTTCCCAACACCAAAAAAAATATGGTAATTATGTGAAGTGATGGAGGTTTTAACTAACTTTATTCTGGTAATCTTTTTGCAATACATACATTTATCAAAACATCACACTGCACTGTACACCTTAAACTTACCCAATGTTACATGTCAATTATATCCCAATAAAGCTGGGGGGAAGGGGAAGAAAACTGTCAGTATTTCAATGTGTCTAGAAAACTTGATTGTATAAAAGAGAATAATATGTAGTCAAGTTTTATGTACAATATGTGTATTTTAATTAAAATTGAGATATTTGGCAAAAATAGCATATAAATCAGAAACAAGGAAAATAGAGTTAAACTATCTTGAGATTCTTGAGTTTTCTTGGAGGAAATTACCACTACCAATTAATTTAGACTTTAATAAGTCAGTAATATGCCAAAAAACATGAATAAACTTAAGGAAAATAAATGCTTATATGTGAATACTACAACTCATTGATGAAAGAATTGAATAAGACACAAATGGAGAGAAATTCCACATTCATGATTAAAAGACTTAATATTGTTAAAACGTCCACTCTACCCAAAGTGGTCTACAGATTCAATGCAATTACTATCAAAATACCAATGGTACTTTTTATAAAAATAGAAAAAACTTCTGAAATTCATATAGAATCACAAAAGACCATGATTAGCCAAATCAATCTTGAGAAAGAACTAAGCTAGGAGTATCACATGTCCTGATTTCAATTATATTACAAAGCTACAGTAATCAATACAGTATAGTATTGGCATGAAATCAGAAATATAGACCAATGGAACAGAACTTAGAGCACAGAAATAAATCCATGCATATACAGCCAAATGATCTTTGACAATGGTGCCACAAATACACAGTGGAGAAAGGATAGTCTTTACAACAAATTTTATAGAGAAAACTGGATACCCACACACAAAAAAATAAAACTGGATCTTTATCTTATACCACACACAAAAATCAACACAAAATGGACTAAAGATTTAAACATAAGACTGGAAGCTTAAAATTCCTAGAAGAAACCTATAGGGGAAAACTTCATGACATTGCTCTTGGCGATGATTTCATCAATAGGACACAAAACACATTGCCAACAAAAACAAAAATAAACAAGTGAGACTATCAAATTAGAAAGTTTCTGCACAGCAAAGGAAACAATCAACTGACTGAAAACACAACCTATGGAATGGAAGAAAACATTTGCAAAACAGAGATCTAATGGGGCTAATTTGCAAAATATATAAGGAATGCCTCAACTCAATAGCAAAAAAAGTAATGACTTAAAAAGGGGCTAAAGTCTTGAACAGACATTTCTTCAAAGAACATATACAAATCAACAGGTATATGAAAAAATTCTCAAGGTCACTAATCATCAGGGCAATGACAAACAAAACTGCAATAAGATATCACCTCACACCAATCAAGTGGCAATTATAAACAAAAAAAAACAAAAGATACAAGTGTTGGCAAGAATGTGGAGAATTTTAAACTCTTGCACACAATTGGTAGGAATGCAAAATGGTGTAGCCACTATGGATAACAGTATGGAGTTTCCTCAAAAAAGAAAAAAGAAAAAATAGAACTACACTATGATCTGGCAGTCCCACTTATGGGTTTGCAATTAAAATTAAAATTATTTAAATTAAAATTGAAATCAGAATATCTAAGAGATATTAGCACTCTCTTGTTCATTACAGCACTATTCACAATAACCAAAATGTGGAAACAACCTATATATCTCTTGACAGGTGAAAGGATAAACAAAATTTATTATGTACATACAATGGAATACTATTCAATCTTAACAAAAAGGTAATTCTGTAATATGTGACAATATGGATGCACCTTGAACAGATTATGCTATATAAAATAACCCAGTCACAAAAAATATGACTGCATTTATATGAGATATCTAAAATAGTCAAATAAATATAATCAAAGAATAAAACTGTTGCCTAGGACTGGAGGTAAGCATAAATAGGAAGTTACTAATCAACAAACTAAGTTTTAGTCAAGCAAGATGAATAAACTCTAGAGATTTGCTGTACAAATTGTACTTACAGTCAGCAATAAGGTATTATATACCTAAATTTCAATTTTAAAAGGGTAGATCTCATTTGTTTTTCTACAATAAAATAAGTCAAGAATGGATGTTATAATTTCTAGGTTACTTATCAATAGAATAACAAAAGAATATATAACTACCGTGGGGGGAATAGATATAAAAATCAAATAACCTGAAGTAAGTAAATTTAAAAAGGAAAAAAAATTGAAAATGGAACATGAAAAACAAAAATCACATAGTAAGATAATAGTTTTAAACCCAAATATATCAGTTATTATACTGACTTGTCAATGACCTTCACATTTCAATTAAAAAGAAAGACTCACAGACTGTATTAACACAAATATAATATGTACAAGAGAATATCCAAAACATAGGGACACAGAATTGTTGAAAGTAAAATGATTGGAAAAGATAAAGTGTTCAAACAATAACCAACAGAAAGTGGATGTAGCTTTAGAAACACCAGACACAATAGATTTTTTATGCAAAAAGCATAATTAGAGATAGTCACTAACAATTATAAAGTGATATAACAAGCCTAAACATATCACCTACCATGTCCTTTAATATTCAAAGTAAAAGTGACAGAACTCAAACAATTCTCACATATGCACAAACACAAATCAGAAATTCAAACAGCCAATAAATGTCATAAAAAGTGCTCCATCTCAATAGTAATCAAGGAAATTAAAATTAAATTATAATGAAATACTGCTACATACCCACCAGAAGAGCTAAAGTTAACAAGACTGAAAATAACAAGTACTGATGAAGATGAAGAGCAACAGAAAATCTCACATTGCTGATAGTATGTAAATTTATGTAAATTGGTATAACCACATTGAAAAACCACTTGGCATTATCTTAAATTTGAACCTCAAAATATACCCCATGATTAGAATGTCCTATTTTATCATTCAAAGATATTTTTGAGTGTGAAATGGGCCCCTATAAATAATTACACCAGGACAATGAGTATAACCAGAATTGAATAAAGCAATCCAGGATATAGTCACCTTACCCATAACCTCAAAATTCTCACTCAAGAATATATCCAATTGAAATGCATGTACTTGTACAACAGGAGCATTATTCATGATAGCTAAAAACTGGAACAAGTCCAATGTCTACTTACTGGAGGAGAATGTGGTATATTCCCCACCCCCCAAAAAGAAGAACAAAAAACAATGAACTACACCAATACACAACAACATAGATGAATCTCAAAAATATATTCAGCAAAAAAAAAGGGCAGATACAAAGCAACACATACTGTATAATTCCATTTACATAGAGTTCAAAAAAACAGGCAACACTATAGAGTTTAGGAATGTAAGCTGATATGGCAAACTATGAACAAAATTAAGGAAGCATTGACCATAAATGTTAGATTAAAGGTTATCTGTAAGGAGGTGCGAGGAATGAGTGTGTACTCAGAAGAGGGTATAGGGCGGCTTCTGGACAGAGTTTGGTGGTCTGCAGTCTTTTCACCTGAGCTGTGTGGTACTTATGTGTGAGTGTTTACCTTGTGAAAATTCATGAGCTGTATATTTTGTTTTGTGATCTCTTCTGTAAGTCTACTATATTTTGCAACAAAAATGTTTTTCTGTAAAAGAAAGAAAATGTCAGATGCTGAACAAAGAAGTACAAAGTAGTAATAAAAAGAGGGAGGCAGGGATTGGTACTGAAATACAGCCTTCAATCTGAACAAAAAAGGCTTCTTGAATGACAGCAATATCTTAGCTTTACTTCTGCTTAAAAAAGCAATTGTGAAACAAATAGCATCTGTAAGACAAACCCCACTAGAAAGATGTGCCTTGTGAAGCTGAATTCAACATTATACTGCAGCACTGAGAACACCTCCTCCCCAGGTTTTCTACCCAATAAATATATCAAAGGAATCTGTTTATTGTATAATCTGGCCCTTCAGAATGGAACCCCATAGCTAGAATGAGACAAGGGAGTGCTTTGCCCATCTTTCTGAATAAAAACACTAATAGACTGTTATCTTTTCACTTGGGATATAGCCAAACAAGATAAACCAAAGGACTGTAAAAGAGTCCTTCTCTTAACACATCTCCACCTCCATCAGCCTCAAACAAACTTCTGAAAGTGTTCCAAGAGAGGGTACTATCAATCTGTCATTTGCTAAGTAAATAGAATAGATTTTATCTAAGTCTCAATTTTATGAGTTTTATTTGTCTGATTCCAGCAGGAGTAAAATGTGCCAAATTCTTACTTCATTTTCACTCTAAGGTTTAAATACAAATAACCATCCATCTAAGTGTTGGACTACACTGTCTAGAACCACTTAAAGCCCAGAAACATGTCACTTATGCTAATGGCTTCCACTAGTCTATGAGGAAATGTTACTTGCATCTTTCTGACCACTTTGGATTGATGAAGACAAAGGAAAGGAAAGATCTCAGGGGAAATTCACCTCTCTCCTTAAAATGCATGGAATCACCATGTGGAGAAATTTAGAAACACATTTCATTAGAGAATCTTCAAACCTACTTTGGACAAGTTCTCCCATTAAAAATTAAATCTGTGCTGTCCAAGAACCAATCAAGAAATCTTCCGTTACTAAAGACATTATTGGGACAATTGGAAATATTTGAATAGGACTTTCAGATTAAATATTGTATCAGTGTTCATTTTTTAAATTTTTATAACTATACAATGACTAGGTAAGAAATTGTCCTTGATTTTAGGAAATGCACACAGAAGTTTTTAGGGGTAAATGGACATCATATTTGCAACTTGCCCTCAAACAGCTCAGAAAAAATGTATTTTTATTTATATCTACCTACAGGAAGAGAGAGACAGTGACAGAGAGAGAACAAATGTGGTAAAATGTCTACATTTGGGAAATATGAGAGAAGAGTTATGAAAATTCTTTGTGCTATTTTTGCAGCTTTTCTGTAAGTCTGAATTTATTTCAAAATAAAAACCTACAAATAAATGAGCTCCTGATCTAAAGTCTAAGGTTAAGAATCATTATGTGACTCTCATAAAAGCAAAGTGTACAGGCGAGGAACAAACTATATGACTATGGATAAACCACTTGATTTCTCTGAGTCTTAGTTATAGCATCTGCGATAAAAACGAACTGACTAGATGGTGTCTGAGTCCCATTCCAAATCTAAAATGTCATGGTTCAAGGTCCTCTTATTCACCCTCTATAATTTCCTCCTTAAAAACTGGTTGATAACCTCTTGCAAGGAGATACAGAAATAATGACAACAATTAAGTAAGAATTTATTATTTATTTATTGAGTAATTTCTGTGGCAGGCACCTTCCTAGTTTTTTAAATATAAACTCACTTAATCTTCACAACAACCATATTTTAGGTACTATTACTTTGCTAATTTTGTAGATAAACTGGGGCACAGAAAATGACAAAATATACCTTAAATGACGGAATCATTATGTAAACAGAGCTGGGACCAGAAGCCATGCACACTCCTCTTATACCAGGGGTCAGCAAATTTTTCTGTAAGTGGCCAGATGGCAGATATTTTAGGCTTGTATACCACATAGGTCTGTGTCGCATATTCATCTTGATTTGTTTATATAACCCTTCTAAAAATTAAAAAAAAAAAACACTTTTAGATTACAGGCAGTACAAAACCAAGTGTGGGGCCAGATTTAGCCCACAAATCCACTGTTGTCTTATACTACCCTACCTCTTGGAAAGGGACTCATCTGTTACCAAATGACAGGACTGGAAACGGATCTGAGTGATCACCTCATTCAATTCCTTCATTTTACAAATGAGGCACTAAGATACCAACTCATTTGCCTAAGGCCATACTATTCTTCAGATTAAAACCCTGGTGTTCTGGCTCCTCATGTAGGGCTCTTGGAACCACAGGGCACTAAATTTTAGATGTATCCTGGGGAAACCCAAAGGAGGCTATTAGCTTTTATTTGTATTTACGGCCACCAGCAACTAATAATCGCCTTTAAATCAAGCTGGAAAGCAGGACCTATACAAATTTCAATGGTAACAAATGTTGCAAAATTATGTACTTAGGTATTTAAATTAATTCAAATCAATTCAATATTGTTGTGTTTAGCATTGATGAAAAAGAACTAAGTGGACTCTGCCTTCAGAGGAAAATCTTATAGAGACATACAAAATTGTGAGAAAAAGACAAGAAATCAAGATGAGGAGTGATCAGTGAAGGTTGCAGCTATCCCAGGAATTTCCAAAAGAAATAAACTGCAGATAGAGCTGAAAGCAACGGGGTAGGCCCTTTGGGGAAGCCTTCTGTATTGCAGTTGCATGAACTTCAACTCAACATCAAACAAGAATAAAGCAAAAAGCATGTGTTATGGGATACAGTGATTAAGAAGGCACTGTCTCTGCCCTCAAGGGCCTTAAAATCTGGAGAAGACCACATGATTTCACCTGTGGCGTCTTTAAAGATTTGAACTCATTGCTTCACAGTAGTTCTCCCAAAAGGTATTAACTTGACATCTAACACAGAACAGAAAGCTTTTTTTAAAGGAGGAATGAAATTTGGTGGTTACTTTGGAAAATGGTGACTTCAGATGAAATTGATAAACCATGTTCTCATCTCCCTCTGGGTTACTTCTCCTTGACTTCTCTAAAGGATGTTTTTTGCTGGGGCAGCAAGAACAGTGTTCAGATATCACAGAAGTCCATTTGAACTGGATCTGTTCTTTTTGTCACTGTGTAAATTCAATGTGATGTATTTTTGCTGTCTTGTTATTTGTCAGTATAAACATCAGTGGAGTATACTAATATGCACCAAAGCAATCTTTAACCATAAAAGTCTATGAGTTTTCTTCAGCCGTACTCTGTTCAAAACTTTATCCCAAAATTATGAGATCTCATAATGCTGGCTATAAAATTGATGTGATATCAGGTTCACTTCATCAGTTGTACACATCTGCATATTACTGTCATGTTCTTGTAGCTGTACAGCAATCCTTGCAAGCTATAGAGAGGATACCAATCTTTACATACTGGTGTCAGGAACTAAAGTAAAGGAGTTGATTTGGTGAGTAAAAGAGGGAGGGGTAAAAAAGTCATAAGCTCTTTTAAATGACTACTATTAAAGTATGAGGGAGTGTAATACAAAAATGACTGGATAAGAAATTAAAAGATCCACATTTGGGACTTGGTTCTGCCACTAATGACATATGAGATGGTGACAGTACCTTCTCTGACCCTCAGTGTCCTCACCTGAAAATGAAAAGCTGGCTGAAATGATCTCTAAAGGCCTTTTTAATTCTAAGTCTAGTATTATTCTGTTGATTAACACACATTTTGGTGTAAATGTGAAAGTTAAAAGGAAAACAAAACATGGTCTGTCCAGTAAAACAATTACAAATCAACCAAGGACTAGAATTACAGACTACCAGTGTTGAAAAGGTCCTAACTGGTCAAATATTCATGGGATTGGCAAACTTTGTGAAGAGCAAGATAGCCAATAGTTTAGACTCTAAGGACCACCTATAGCCTTTCTCACATTTTTGTCTTTCAAAAATAATTCTTATCATTCAGGTTGTACAAAAAGACCAGATTTGAGCTGTGAGACATATTTACCAACCCTTGGTTTAGTGTAATACTCATTTTACAGATGAATAGATGAAGGTCTAGAGATGTAAGTGACTTGTATATAGTCAAAAAGCTAGTGAATAACAGTCAGGACTAGTTGTCAGGGCTCATAAATTCAGGTCTAGTGCTCTTTCCTGCCTCCCTAAAATATGACTTATCTTAGACTTTAAAAGCCCATTCATATAGATTTTGCTAGGGCTTTTCTACACTTATCTCCCTTTTGGCACATATCTTCATGACATAATCTCATGTTACTTTCTGATTACCTAAGGTCCGCATATGGTACCATATCCAAAACTGACCTTTTCCAGACAACACTTTTTGAACCAGACTTGTATTACCTATCCTTTAGGTCCTATATATACTTAACCACCCATCATTTCTTTCTCTCAAGGTCCAATTTTCTATAATAAGATAAACTCAACCTTACCATTATGAAAATGTGAGTTACTGAGACAAAATTGTCCAGTTTCAGTTTGATCAACTTCTGTAGTCATAATGGTAATTTTAACATACTGACCTTAGAAATGTCACCATGACCTTAGAAATAACACCACACACTTAAAAATATCATCTAATACTGTACAAAATTCTATTATTAGGTAAATACTATTATTCTTCTTATTTTACAGCCTAGAAAACAAGAGTTTTAGTCGATTGCCTAAAATTACACAACTAGTAGAACGAGGATTTGAAACCATGTCTGTCTAACTCTAAGCCAGTTAAATAGTAAAGTTTGCAGATTCAGAGCAATTCAGCGACAGAAGGGTGGTAGGGTATGTCACAAGGGATAGGTTCTCTAAAAGCCCCAGTGTATATCAGAAGTAGTTCCAATTTCCTTTCCTTACAAAAACATCAATCATTGAACTGAAACTTAGGCATGAGCATTTACCTTGTCACCCATGCCTCTACTCAAGATTTCTTAATCAATATGGCAGCTCCAACAACACTGAATATCCCTAGTCTAACCCAAAGCAATGATGGATAGTGATGGCCTTTGGAAATGGAGTGCACTGGGCAGCCAAGTAATAAGAATATCCATTAATTAAAGCAGAGGGATTCTAGCCAGTGCAGCATTTGGAAATTAAAGAAAACCACCGAGCAGGTGGTGAGAGGTACTTGATCATTCCCATCTAATGTCTAAATTTAATCATCTCCCCAGCTGGGCCACCCACAGTGGACACAGTATAGAAGGTCTCCTTGTTTGCAGAGGAACATAGTGCCCTGTGGTACAGCTCTTCATCAAAGCAGTCACTACGAAACATGTGCTACCCCCAAAACCCTCAGGAGTTGCTCCTGAACATCTGTTAGTGAGGAATTCATCCTAATGAACCACTTGCATGTTTAAATAAGCATGTAATATGTAAAAATGCGAGTACCACTCTCACTTTATCACTTTCATAATATAGTGGAAAATACACTGACCTAGGAATCAGAAAGCTTCGGTTCTGTCCCTAGCTATACTGCAAACTGGCTGGGTAACCTGGGCAAGTTATTTATTCTCTGAAGGTTTCATTTTAATCTTCCAAAAATAAATAAAGGGTTAGGTTTAATGTCATCCAAAATCCTTGGTCAGGTTTCCCCATTATTTCAGAGATGCACATCCTTCTACTCCAGAATCCTGTTCTCTATGTATAAAATGCAAACCTGGTATTCAAAATTCTCTATGATTCAAACTAACCTATCTGTCCCGTTCCACCTCTCAGCCTTTCTTAAAAAGATATTGTCTGTTTATACTAAGCTGGGTGCCAGGCAGCCAAGCAGCCAACCCCAGCACACCACAGCTGGACCGGCCGAGTGCACCACCCTGCCACCACCAGTGGGCATGTGCAGCCCACACAAGGGATGCCCCTTAAGCACCTGTCTCTGGCAGGATTTCATTTTTGGGCCCCATTGGGTCTGAAACAGTTGGAGAGATAGTCTTTGATAGGCTACCACCCGCCAGGGTGTTGCACAAATAGCAGAATACTGAAACAGGCTTCCAGTCTTCATTTGAAAAAGGCCTATTTTCTTGTCCGGGAGCTTCAGCTTAAGGGGCAGGCTTCAGGTTCGCCACACATGAGGAAGTTATGGAGGCATCCGCAGGGAACGTAGGCAGACAGACAGACACCATATTCACACCCTCCCTTGGCCTCACCACAGCACAGTGATGCCTCCCAGAAAGGAGCTTATATATACTCTAAAGCCACAATTTTTGCAACTGTTGCTCAGGGGACACCTCCAGATCTCCTGGTCTGGAAGTCAGCAGGGTTTACAAGACCCACAAGACAATAAATTTTTATGTACCTTAAAAGCTGCTGCCTGAATATCTGACTGACAATTAGCCTGAAACTAAGCATTGTCTGACATCCTCCCTTTGAAACACTGACAGGTGTTGGCACACTGTCAACCACTGGGACCTATCAAGAACAAATCAGGCTACTTACACAATCACAAACATCCAAGAAACAACCAGAAGCTAGAATGTAAAATTTGAAGAATGAAGGCCATGTGTTCAAGACTGGGAGAGATAGCAAGCTGTTTTGCCAAATACATGAAACAAACACAGGGAGTCAAACAAAAGGAGGAGACAGAGGAATATATTCCAAACCAAAGAACAAGACAAACCTCAGAAAAATACCTTAATAAAATGGTGTCTTGCCAATGGGTTTCAGCCCCAAGCAAGTTCGCTATGGATTCAGTGTGACCAAAGGAATCGATAGCAAAACGTTCTCGGGGTGAAAGGGTTATACCCAACTTTATTTCCAGGTGGCAGGTCAGTCACAAAAATCACATTCACTCAGAGCGAGTCTGTGTGCAGCAAGCTGGTCTCTACCTCTGGGCCCCTCTGTCTGCACAGCTGTCCTCTGGTCTTCTCTGCACAGTCATCCTGCACAGCCGGCCTCTGGGCCTCTGTCCTTGGCACTGCCACCACTCCAGACTCTGCTCTGCTCTCCTGCAGCCTTGCAGCCCTGCCACCGTGTCATACCCAGAGCACTGGGCAGAGCTCTTTTTATAGAGTCAACAGCCATTTATTGCCCACAGGTGTGCAGTGAGCTGGTCAACCAGGGCCAGGTGAGAATCCTGGCCACAGAAACTCTCATTTTATCCACAAATGGAGATAAGTAAACTACCAAAGAGTTCCAAGTAATGGTCATAAAGATCCTTACTGAATTCAGGAGAAAAATAGATGAACAGTGAGAACTCCAACAAAGAGACAGAAAACTTAAGAAAGTACCAAACAGAAGCCACAGAGTGAAAGAATACAATAGCTGAACAGAAAAATACACTAGCAGACTAGATGAAGCAGAAGAAAGGATCCACAATCTGGCAACAGAAATCAGTCTATCAGAGCAACAAAAAGAAAAAAATTTTTGAAAAGTGAAGATAGATTAAGGGACTTGTAGGACAACATCAAGTGGAATATTCTCCACATTATAGGGGTCCCAAAAGGAAAAGAAAGGGCTAGAAAATTTATTTGAAGAAGTAGTAGTGGAAAACTTCCCTAACCTGAGGAAGGAAACA
The DNA here is from genome assembly GCF_030020395.1 of Manis pentadactyla. Taxonomy (NCBI): domain Eukaryota; kingdom Metazoa; phylum Chordata; class Mammalia; order Pholidota; family Manidae; genus Manis; species Manis pentadactyla. The sequence continues at coordinate 118,146,813 of NC_080038.1, read as the reverse complement.
GACATCCAGATCTAGGTATCCCAGAAAGTTCCAACAAGATGAACCCAAGAAGACCCACACCCAGACACATTGTAATTAAAATGTCAAAGTTAAAAGGAGAATATTAAAAGCAGCAAGAGAAAAACAACTTATTGAATCCAAAGAAATTACCATGACTATCAGCTGATTGTTCAGCAGAAACTTTGCAGGCCAGAGGGAGTGGCCTGATATATTCAAAGTATTGAAAGTTCTACAAGGTTACTGTGCAGAATTAGAGAAAAGAGGAAGTTTTCCAGACAAGCAAAAACTAAAGGAGTTCATCACCACTAAACTGGCCTTACAAGAAACGTTAAGGGGACTTCTTTAAGATGAAAAGAAAATGCACTAACTACTTGTAAGGGAAACATATGAAAGTAAAAATCTCACTGGTAAATGCATGTAGTAAAGGTTTTGAAAACTGACAAGCACATACAAAAGAATGAAACTAGACCACTATCTTACACCATACATGAAAATTAACTCGAGGTAAATGATTTGAATATATGACCTGAGACTATGAAATTCCTAGTAAAAAAGCATATACAGTAAGCTCCTTAACATTAGTCTTAGCAATATTTTTTTAGGATCTGACTACAAAGACAAGGAAAACAAAAGCAAAAGTAAAGAAACAGGACCACATCAAACCTAAAATGCTTCTGCACAGTAAAGGAAACCATCAACAAAATGAAAAGGTCATATACTGAATAGGAGAAACTATTTGTAAATCATATATACAATAAGGAGGTAACATCCAAAATATGTAAAGAACTCATATAACTCAACAACAAAAAAGACAAACTCCCTAATTAAAAATGGGCAGAGGATCTCAAAAGATATTTTTCCAAAGAAGATATAATGCTGGTCAACAGGCAAATGAAAAATTATTCAGCACCACTAATTAGAGGGAAATGCAAATCAAAACCACAATGAGATACCCCATCACACCTATAAGAATGGCTATTATCATAAAGACAAGAAATAACAAGTGTTGACAAAGATGTGGAGAAAAAGAGACTCTGGTGCACTGTTTGAGGGAATGTAAATTGATGGAGCTACTAAGGAAAACACTAGGGAGGTCTCTCAAAAACTTAAAAATAAACTACTATATGCTCCAGCAATTCTACTTCCAGGTATCTAACCAAAGAAAATGAAAACACTAATTTGAAAAGATTTCTGCATCCCCATGTTCACTGCAGCACTATTTTCAATAGCCAAGATATGGAAACAACCTGTGTTTATCAATGGATGAATGAATAAAAATGTGGTACATGTGCACACATACATGCCCACACACTGGAATATTACTGAGCCATAAAAAAAGAAGAAATGCTCCTATTTGCAACATGGGTGGGCCTTGAAGGTGTTATGCTAAGTGAAATAAGTCAGACAAAGACAAATGCTGCATAATTTCACTTATATGTGGAATATAAAAAACAAATGAAGCAAAACAAATACAAACTTATAGATACAGAGAACAGATTGGTGGTTACTGGACAGAAAGGAGGTTGGGCAAAATGGGTGATGGGGTCAGTTATATGGTGATGAATGGTAACCAGACCTACAGTGGTGATTACTCTGTGGTGTATACAAATACTGATTTACAACGTTGTACACTTGCAGCCTACATAATGTTATATACCAATTTTACCTCAATAAACAAATAAAAAATAAAAGAGACTTAAAAAACTAAAAACAACACACCAGCTATTACACTTCCTTTACACGAATCGTATGTCCACGTCTATGGCCATGCCTTAATTCAGGCTCTTCCCCAGCTTCACATGTCTACGCTGATCCAAAGCCTGCCCCACCTTTCAAGCTCCAGCTCATTTTCATGTTCTCAAGAAGCCTTTCCTTCAGGGAAGAGGAAAGAAAGAATATAATGGTGAGAGGACCTCTATGGCAGAGTTTTTCCAGAATCCTAGAGCCCCATATTATGGTGGCTGTAATTCAACTCCTTGAGAGCCCAAACTTAGCAAAAAGTAAATAATCCTTAACTGTGAACACATTCTAGTGTGTCTGGTGTGGTGATACCCTGATCTCAAAATTTTCAATAGACAAAATGGTATACCTTTTAAAATATGGCACAACTAATTTTGAAGTCTGCTTCAATTTTATAAATCTATAAGAAAACTAGTTTGCAGATATTACAGTATTCTCACTAGATCTGACATCATAAAGTATCTGAGTTCAAAGACTCCTAGAGGTCATCAAGTCAGACAAAATGGTATAACTTTTAAAATATGGGACAACTAACTTTGAAGTCTGCTTGAATTTTATAAATCTATAAAAAAAAAACTAGTTTGCAGATATTACAGTATTCCCACTAGATATGACATATAAAGTATCTGAGTTCAAAAGACTCCTAGAGGTCATCAAGTCTATTTTCCCACCTAATGCAGGATCTCCTTGATTAGATGGTCATCCTACCTCTACTCAGCCTCTATTTAAACACTTGAGAGAAACCAATTACTTCAAAAGAGAGCCCACAAAATACCTGTGAATTATTAAATTCATTAATTCATTCAATAAACAATTATTGAGAACCCACTTGGTACCAGGTATTGTTTTAGGTATGATGGAGACAGTGGTAAACAAGACAACCAAGATCCTTACTCTCATGAAGCTTCAATCCTATTTGTAAGGAAATAAATAACAAGTACATAAATAAGTATAAGTACATAAATAAGACAATTCCAGGTTGTTATAGGTACAAATGTAAAAAAAAGGTTATGAGATAAATAATAACAAAAAGTAAGAGTCATAGGAGCTAATATTAGATTGGTTTTTCAGGAAAAACCCATCTGAGGAAGTGACATTTGAGCTAAGGCCCAAGTAACTACAAGGAGCTAACTACGCAAACATTTGGGGGAAGAGTGTTTCATGGAGGAAGAGGGAACAGCAAATAAAAAAAGCCCTGAGGCAGAAGTGTGTCTGCTATGCACAAATAACAGCAAGGAGGCCAGTGTGGCTGGAATGTAGTCAGCAAGGGGGAGTAGGAAGTAATAGCCAATGAGGTGAGAGCAGTAGGCAGAAGCCAATCAGGTAGGTCCTTGTAGATTATGGTTAAGAACTCGGTTTTTATTATAAAGGCAATGGGCTGTTCTACCTTCTAGGATGATATACATCAATGTTATTATGCCTAATCTATGTGGCAGCTCTTCACATATCTGAAGACATTGCTTATATTTCCCGTAAGTCCTCTCTTCTGCAGGCCGAAAGTCACCAAATTATTCAACCATTTCTCCTAGACTGTTTTCAGATTCTTTACTATTCCCATTGTCCCCTTCTGGCCATGCTCCAGTTTGCTAATGTCTTTCTAAACTGTATAGTGGCACATATTAGGTGAGAAATTAATGTTACCTGAAGGAATGAACTAACAACGTACCACACTCAATGCAAAGCTCAGTAGGATAATTTCCTTTCATTGTTCTGGACATTATGGTTCTATTAGTATACCCAAATAGCATTTATTTTGAAAGTAACACATTTCATTTCTCAGTGCATCAGCAGCCTGTTTCATGTGTATTGAAGATGACATGGGAGCTGATTTTCATTGATGTACGGACCAGCAACCACATCCATGGACTCTCGTCAATTCCGCTTCAAAAGATTTACCATTTTATACTAAAAGAACATGGTAGATGAATTGCAAAAGTGGCTCAAATTCTTCACCCATCACTGGATCCATACCCTTTGCTATGGGACTTTGCAGTAAGGTTTGGTTTAAAGCCACTAATTTGTAACATAGTTTGGTATGTAACAATAATATGCTGATAACAAAGAGCTTCCACTGTAGTGTTCAATCTTAAGTCCCCTTCCCCTAACAGATGTATGCACATATATACATGTTCCAGCAGGAGAGTTCAAACTTTGGTGTATTGGTTTAGGAAGGTTTTAGACTTTTGGTCTAAAACATCATAGGTATAATGGGGTTTTGTGTCTATGTAATACAGATTATATTCATTCAGCTACCTAAGTATTACCACCTCTCTTGGACTCAACTGAATCCACATTCCTTGCATGGTATGCAAAATGCTAAATCAATCAAAACCAAAAACAAATGTCACAAACACAAAGCCTACACCTGCTTAAAATGTGCTTTTTCTCTATTTTCCCACAAGTCTATATGAAATTATGAACCAACTGCAGAGCGAAAATGATTTCTTGGAAGAGCTGAGTTTCCCATTGTGTCTAAGGTAATAGAAAGGATATAACTGCTCTGCTAAATCTTCTTTCGGTTGACTTGCTGTGAATTGTTACAGTAAAGTAAAAGAAAATCATTATTAGGGTTCAAAACAACAAGTTGTTTTAAATAAAGTTTACATTAATCTGCAGACATGCCAAACCAAAAACCTCATTTACAATTCCCAATAATTGGTCAGGGCTTATTAGATGTTTGTATGTTTGGATTTATACAGTTTAATATAATTTTTTCATTTGGTTGGTTATTTATTTTGTCTCATTGGAAAAGAAATTTAAGACAAATTAAATCCAATCTCACTCCCAGTGATGTGTCTGGACTGCAATAACTGACTTTTTAATAAAACTATATGTTACAAGAAAACAAAATAAAATTGCTCCATCTTGAATATTCTTTCTAGCTATAAAAATGTGAACTGTGCCATAGAGAAATAAAGATGTGTTCTCAAACTTTGTGAAAAGTGTGTATGCTTTATTCTCTAGAACTTTAGGATTACATACAGGGTCATGAGTAAGATGCTGAGAGAAGCCCTTGAGAAGTGGTTAGAAGTAGAGAAATCACTGCTTACAGTAAAGACAGAGTGGAGAAGGGGATACTGAGGCTCATTCTACTGCTTTCCTACCTCAGTTTGGTGAATCGTGGGAAAACTTCAGACATAGGGAAACTTCAGACAAGAGGGTACAGTAAAAATGAATGTACAAGAGGGTTAGAATTCTAGCAGGTGTGAGTAGCCTGATTCCCTAGGCCATGCTCTACTCCTCTTGTAACTCACTTCTGCAACCAAGTTATTCCTAATCAGGAAGGATTTATGAGGCCTAGTTTAGATTCAAGAAGCCCATCATTCAACCACTTTTACTAGTAGTCATGATCTGATCACATGGTCCCATTCTAGTAACTGAACTTCTTGCTAAACTTCTCTGTGCCTCAGTTTCTCACCATCCAAAAATGAGATGATGTGAGACTTAAATGAGATAATGCACATGCCTGGCACACAGTAAGAATTCAATAAGTCACCTGCTGCTACCCTATTCTTATTAGTGGTGGTGGGGTGGTAAACTGGCTCTCCAGGGGTGACAAAAAAGCCCTGATTTATATCATTTGCTCATTCTCATGGTTCAAATACTCCCACCCTACAGATATCAACTAACATAAGTCACTGAACATGGAGTTAGGAGGCAAAGTATACACAGTCAGCTCTCATGAGCCACTACAAGCCAGCTCCACCATACCATTGCATGGCCAAGACTGTATCTTGTGACCCACTTCAAATACCACCCCTGTTATTTTCCTCTGTATCTTAATTCTGATAATGGCAAAACTTTTGCCCTATCTTGTTCTCAAACTAAAGTCCCATTCTTGAACCTCAGAAGTGACCCCAGCACATGTTATGTATCATTCCTTTCTTATCGGGCAATCTCCCTACTTATCTGCGTCTTGGCGTATCCCCTGCTCCCAGAATTTCTATCATCATGTCACAATGCCTGTCAAGCGATTCTGCCCTTGAGTGACCTCTTAATTATATTCATACATGGACTGCCACCATCTTCTAGTTATGTCTGTGGTTATGGCTCTGTTTGGGGCCAAAGACAGGGCTTGCTGAAACAGGGGTATAAGTCATGAATAGGAACCAAAGTGCTTACTCCTCCACAGAAATAAAACATATTCCCTTGGTCTAATTAGCACTTCATTTTTACTATCTGGATACCAAGAGCTACTTCTAGGTACTAGTCGTTGAGGAGGCCACCTTAAACACACCAGAGTTTTGAGGATGCTATAGACACAGCCTATGCAAAAAAAAAAAGAACGAGGCAACATCCCTTTAGTGAACAACTCTCAACATATAATTACACCCAAACCATGAATTCTGAAGCTGATCCATCATATAGAATAAATCAGTGCCAATAATTTACTCATACACTCATATGGCTATTGGGTACATTACTTGGTAGCTGGCAAAGCTGAAGGCATTTTGATACAATTACCTGTGCAAGTGAGTAAGTGATCCAATTATGTGAATAATTATGGCACAGCATTAATGCTGATAACGATAGGAAAGGTGATCCCTTATGACTAAGCCAAACAATAGAAAAGGACAATTTGGTTTGGAAAACATGAAGCTACTGAGAGCATCTGCAAGCAACTGATAGCACTTGGATATTCACATGACAGAGGCCATGGGGCAGAGGAAAGGACTTGCCCAGTAAATTTTCTATTTCAGTGAACAGAAAGGTAAGCATACACCTTACACAGATTATAAAATAACAAATAGTTACAACACACTGAAATTTATTTAGCAGAGAATCTGAATCTGATCACCCGTGGTCTTGTTTTAACATCTCAAAAGATCTCAGTATCAGCATGTGCTTATGAAGTTCTCCCTAAACTGTAACTGCAAAAATGCTGAATGATTAAATGTCTCCAGGATTTCTATCCCTTGTGGGATATACGCATATACCTAGCCTGGGGCATCTCTTGAGACCCTACACTAAGAGTGAGGAAGATCACCAAAGTCTGCACAAGAAGAAGGATTGTATAGAAACACAACTAAATCTCACCCCAAAGCATCTAGCTTCTCCTATTCACACTATAATTTACTGTTTCCACATGGCCAATCTCCCTCTTCATTTACCTGGCTAGCCACCTTAGCCCTGAGGCTGGATCACTTGCTTGCTTGCTAATTTGTCCATCCATTTTATCATTTACTAAATAATAGTTATCCCATTTTTAAACATCTATGTGGTACACACTAAGATGTCTGGGATTAATTACGTGCATACACACATACTAGGGTCTGTGTCTTCAAAGCACACACAAATATAGCACAATAGACAAAAGTGAACAGCCAATCACAAAAGAATGTGAGGAGTTTCATATTTGTATTATTAGGGAGCAAAAAGTGGAGACCAAAAGAGAAACACTAACTTGACTAGAGGAGTCAGAGAACGCTTTCTAGAAGGATAACATCTGAGAAAAGGGACAAGTTGGAGGCCACTAAACAACAATACAGCAGTGGACAAAGCAAAACCCTTTGCTTCCATGGATCTTCAGTGTAGGGAAAGACAAATAATAAAAAATAATATGTATATAATAATATATCAGTATCTCATATGAAGAAAAATGCAGCAGGGTGTAGAGATGTAGATAATAAGGTGCAGTTTAGATAGGATGCTCAGAGAAAGCCTTGTTGAGAGAGTAGACCTGAATGACATGAGGTGGGAATGTTCTGAGCCCTGAGGCATAAGCACATTAAAAGAATTCAAGGTCCAGCAGAAAAAGCAATGTAGCTGAAGCTGAGCGTACAAGGGTAAGAGAGGTGGGAAATTAAATCAGAAGGCAAGCTAAGAGGCAGATCGCACAGGACCTTGTAGGCTATGGAAGGTGTTTATTGTTTTGGATTTTTCTTGAACCTCAGGTGTACAGAATTGAATTAATCATAATTCCTGGTTCAAGCTATACTACCGTGGCCTTAGGAATCATTCTTCCCATCTATTTATTTTAGTAGTCTAATAAACATCCATGAACTCACTGCCCAACCGCCAAACACAACTATTACCTGTATTTCTCTACTATCCCACTCCCCACAACCCCCTGTAGGTAACTATTATTCCGAATTTCATGTTTACCATTCCATTCTCTTTATATTTATTTTATCAAGTACATGTGTATTCCTTAAAAATGTTTTGTGTTTTTTCATTTCACAAACAGAATATCATATTCTATCCTGTCTTCTGGGTCTTGCTGTTTTCATTCAGTATCATATTACTAAAGTTTATTCATGTTGTTGCTTATGGCTGTAGCTCTTACATTTTCACGAATGTAATCTCCCATTATGTGATCAGTCCACAAATCATTTACCCATTTTCTTGTTAATGGCCTTTGGGTGATTCCCCAAATTTTGCTATTATAAACAAACCCTGCGTACATGTACTAAAATTTCTCTTGAAATATATCTGCTATTGATGCCATGTCATAGATTTTGCAAATGTTCCACAAAATAATACCAAATTGTTCTCCAAAACAGCTGTATCAAATTATATTACAGCAGCAAGGTAATAGAGAGCTCACATCCTCTCTAACATTTGGTATTTTCAGGTTACCTGAGTTTTATCTATCAAATGGATGTAAAGTGGTATCTCACTGTGGTCCTGATCTGTATTTCTAAGTGAAGGATATCATTTCATGTTTGTTGGCTGGATGTTTCCTTTTCTCTGAAATATCTAGTTACTGTCTTTTTACCCTACATTTTTCAATCAGGATATTTGTCCTTGCCCTATTGATTTATAGGATTTCTTTATATATTCTTGATAATAAGATACTTTTGGTTATGTGTGTTACAGATACATACTTCTGTCCCTGTATATAACTTGTCTTTCAAATTTCATCTATGGTGTTTATTGATAATGAAAAGATCTTAACTTTACTTTTTATTTTATGGTTAGAGCCTTTATGTTTTATTTCCTCACTCCAAGGTCTGAAAAGTAACCGCTGATATTTTCTGTTAAAAGTCTTAATAGTTTGCTTTTGGCATTCACATTCTTAATCCTCGAAAAGATGATTTTTTATAAATGTAATATAAGGTAGGTAATCATTTTTATTTTCGCCCATATCTACAGTTTTTCCAACCTCATTTGCTGAATAGTTCCTTTTTCTGTGATCTGCCATGTCACTTCAGTTATATGTCAAAGTTCATTACATACATAGATCTATTTCTAGAATCTCTATTCTAGACCAGTGTCGGTATGTCCACCCCTGTCCTGATTCCATACTGTCCTCCTAACTCTCATTGGAGATCATTCCTTCTTGCCCAGCATCACCCACAATCAGCTTCTATTAGCAATCTTTTGTTTGGCAATCCCTAGAATCCCCTTTTATTTATATGTATATCCTTCTTTATAAAGTAAATATTTTATATGCCTCACAGATAATATCTGACCAGGTCATGGCAAGACCCCAATGGCAGGCTCATATAGCACATGTGTTTATATATTTCATTTATCACATAATACAGGCTCTATCAGTACTCTGGATCATCTCTCACTTAGAATTAACTATTAATTTGAATATAGCTCATGCATCATGGTAGAAATATATCTGATTTCCATGCTTTGTAACTGAAATCTTGGTATTAAGCTCCTCTTTGCCTTTTCTCTCCCTCTCTGCCTTTAGCAGGACATCTTGAACAATGGCATACCCAAGGAGCAGGTAGAGGGATATATTTTGTGTTCTTAAAGAGGTTTATATAAGTCAAGGTTTAACAAATCAAATCTTATTTGAAATACACTAGGGAGCTCTCTGTTTAAGGGAATTGTATAGTAAAAGCTTTCATAAAGATAATTCCTTCCTATATATCACTTGCCTCACTGACCTCTTTTGTCTATCTGGATTTTCATACGACATGTTTTTCTGTACTGAAGTATCCCAGCAGGAAAAGCAAACAGTCACTCTTAATTAGAAGAATGTATGATTTTGTTTGGTTTGCTTTGCTTTGGTGGAGGTTAGGGAGGAAGTACGGGGGTCAAGGGTAGTCTAGTCAGGCCTAACCTTACTCTTCCAAAGCTATAGAGAGCTCTGGTGATTACTAAGCCAGATATTGTATGTCACTCCCCACTCTTGGAATAGTACATAATACAGATGTAAAGTAAAGACTCATCATTTCAGAAGAATTCTCCCAAGGAGAAGTAATCTCAGGATAACAAAAACTTAGAAGAAAACACGTACAACCACATGATGGAAAAACAAACTATTCCAACTGCCACCGGTTTTGATCTCTGAAAACTGCCTATTTCTGAATTTCCCAGTGCAGTGACATTACTACCATGTTAACTGTGGCTGGATCTTCTGACACTAATTACTCACCTGGAGGCTAGAGTGTCGCCTGTCATTTTACTTGGCAGATACCATACTTGCCACATACCCCAAAGCCCTGTCCTCTGGATACCTGCTGCACACAATCCATTCCATCTTCTAGACCACCTGCTCTCTCTCATTTGCAGTTGACCTTGCTGTGGTCTATAGTATCAAATAAATAAGATCCTCTTCCCTGTTTTAAAAAAAATTTATTACATTTCTCTCTCACTTTTCTTTTTCAGGCAATATGATCTTGCCCATTTTATACGGGAAGAAAAATATCTTTGCAAATATAGTGATGTACCACTTATTTTCTTCAGGGAGCAAATGTGAACACATTGTCCTTTACTGTATTCAGGACGACCATACACAGTTATGCATGAACAATATGCCCAAATGTAGAGACTGTAAATGTTATGTCCAATGGAACCAGCAAACCTCAGAGAGATCATTGTGAAGATGGTTAGCTCTTAGTAGACAAACAATTCCAAGGGACCACAAGCCATGAAAACTCACGATGACGGTGGCCCCCTGCTGTTTAAGTGAATGATCCATTGAAATAAAATATATCAAAATGGTTGATCACAGCAGAAAATTCATTAACTCCAATTAATCATTTCTGATAACATGAGACTCTTGGAGGAATTAATCAAATCTAAGAGAACCTCCAAAACACAACCAAATTGCAGTTTCACTTATTAATGAAGGGGTGTGGGATGCAGCTGATTCAAGCTATAAAGGGTATGAAATTTTACAAGAATAGTTCATGCAATCCCCTTAAGAACCTCTCATTCAAAAGCCTCTCCAAAAATGTCTTCCTTCCAGCTCACCCCTAGTTCACCTGGCTTTTATTTTCCCCCAACTCCCCTCTCCTCCGAGTCCTTTATACTTTATACTTTGTATAGCTTGGTCCCACTTCACTTAGTGCATTCCCCTTCTTTTCATGTCTTTCTTATTCACTCTCCCTTTTTTGCCCATGTTATGACTATGCCTCACAAAGGTCTAGGAACCAGTCTAGCAAAGAGTCTCTGTGAGGGTAGAGTTCTAAGAAGAGGAGGAAAGTCTAGGAAGACTCCCATGTGTGTTACTGTTTACTTCATCATAACACAGAGTACAATTCAGCTCATTCCTTAGAGAGTGACATGGAGTACTACGCCCACAAGTAACTGCTAAGACCAGCCTGGGCTGAGTTAGGTTAGTGTCCTAGCAGCGGTCCAAAGACTCATCCCTTGACTAAAGACAGTGTGGTATTTTATGTATTTCCCATCTACTTGCTCCTCAATGACTTTTCAAGAAGGTTAGTAATTTGGAATAAATTTTTACACTATTAAAGGATATATAACTATAAAAAAAGAGGTACTAAATGGCATCAAGCACAAGGAACATTTTATCGGGGGTGGGGGGAAATGTCGATAACTAAACAGACTTCCAAATTCACTGCTGTGAGAAGGTAGGATGACTTTTGTTCTGGAAAAATAATTCAAGTCTTGATTTTTTTCATTAAAGAATGTCAATTTTGCCATATTTGGTCCTATGGCAGAGACTGGTAATTGTTCCCCAATAACCATTTCCCCTTCTTCCTTTCATACCTCTATGTTTTAGCCAGGCACATGGTGATCCAAAATTAAGATTACATTCCTCAGACCCCCCCCACCCCTGAAGCTAAATGTTGCCATGCAACTACATTCTGACCAAAAGCATCTAAGCAAAGGTGATTAAAACTTTTAATAAATGCCCTTGAGAGAGGGGGTGTTTCCTTCTTTGCCCCTTTCTTACTTCCTGCAGCCTAGAATGAGGATACATTGTCTAGAGCTAAACCAGCTACCGGGGAATATGGAATGACCTTGGGAATGAACACTGTACACAACTGAGCAACAAATAGAGAGATCCTGGATCTTCAAACTGTCGGGTATCCTAACAGGTCTGCAACATCTAGGGCTAGTTTCTTAGACAAGTGAAAATCAAGCTGTCTTGGTTAAGTCCCCTGTAGTTCAGATTTTCTGCTACAGGAAGCCAGACCTAATCCTAAATAAAACAATTTCCATTAACTAAAACTTATGCATCTTGCTTCAATCAGTAATACAAAATCTCTGCAAGCTGATGCACTTGCCAGATAGCTCAAGCTAAATCAACAGCTTTCTAATTCCTGCTAAAAGCCAATTTAAGGCAACTAATAGTCAAGAACTAAATAGAAGACATGCTATTCATTCATTCCTCAAGGTCTTCTACACTATCTACAGTCACTTAGATCACCAGAAAGCAGTACAACTTGGCTGCAATTTGAGTTCTCTGACAAAATGTTTTAACTGAAGTATGAGTTAAGATTTCGTGTCTCATATGAAGGGATGGGTAGCAAAAGGAATGATATTTAAACCTCATGACAAAGCAGGAGAGTTAGCTGAATTCCCTGCAGATTTTTCCATGTTGGCTGGATCAGGATTACCTGTAGAACTGATGTGCAGATATGTAAATAAACAAACACAATTTATTTTCCAAATCAGGACACTTTGGAGTACAAGAAGATACTATTAACACATACATCAAGAAAACAAGCATAAGCCAGTACTGCCCTGGGCAAACAGTGATGAATGATCACTGCATAGATAGTTAGTGCTCTTGGTCAAACTTAGACCAAGTGGGTATACATATTATTATTTTTTTTACTAAATACCAAGAACACGACTTTAAACCCTACCTCAAATTCTTATATTGTCACCAAACCACTGGAAACCAAAACCACCAGGAAAAGGGCTCTAGTCAGTCGGCAAAGTCCAAATTAGATAGATTTAATATATAAATAAGAGAATTATTCTAAGGTTGAGAAAAGACACTTACCATATGTATGACTGATGCAGTGTACAGATTTAAACATTTATTATCGCCAACAAACCCTTGATTTTAAACAAAGTTATCATCTTTGGTAACCATATTATTTCACACACTCACATAATCCTAGCCTTACATTTGCACAATGTCTTTGATTAATTGACTGAATATTCAAAATAGTCTTTATATAGAGGCCTATAAAACATATTAAGGTGAATTCACAATTCAAAACACCACACGTTTATTTAGCATCATCTAGCCAGTATTGATTCTGGGTGCTAATCTATTTGATAGCTTCTAATTCACTATTTGTAAATATAGGCCTTTATTGAGCTCAGGCTCCAGGCACACGGAAAGAGAATTTAATGGGAAGTATTTTCTGATGCTTTAACTTTAAAAAGCTCTTCCTCCAACCCCAGCCTGTCAAATAGTTAATAATAATAAACAAATGCTTGAATGCACTTGAAAGATTGCTATTTAAAGCAAAATTACAGTCAATCTTCTGGTAGAGCAAAAAATTTTCTTGAAATGGGAATAATCATCCCCTAATTCATATGTTTTGAAAAAGTTTTATATATATGGTTTCTGAAAGCTTCAACCTTCCTTCAATTCAGGTCAACAGGTACTAACTAAGTGTTTAGAATACTCTCTCCTCCCCTTTTCACTTAAATGGGCAGAGGAAATTTGCCACCTTGGGTCAGATGCCAATCCCTCAAACAATCCATGGTGGTCAAGAAGTGGGGCCACACCGTACAAGCGCGGTGATTCCTGTGGAAACCATGTAGATGTGGATAGGGTGAGGAGAAGAATGGATCCTGAAAAATAGAGGGTACTGGGCATAAAACAGTAAGTGCCCACTACAACAGAACAACAAAAGAAGCTTCAAGCACAGAGCGTAACTAAGAAATTTACAATTTCATTTTCCCTTTCCAGAGATTTTAAAATGAAAAAATCAGAGTAGAAAGAAGTAAGAATCTTGACTGTTCAATTAGGAGGACCAACTTTAGGCTCACTACTCAACAAGATGGCAGTTTTCTCAGGGCCTCAGTTCCTCATCTCTCAGAGCAAGCAGGTTGGACTGGGCAATTTTAAGTCTGTCATCTTTCTTGCCTAAGGAATTGCACCACCTTCCACCCAACTGCTCAACCAGAAATCTAGGAGTTGCTCTGAATTCTTTCTCTTCCCTCCCCCTCTAAAGCTAATACTCCTCCCCCATGAAAACCACTGCTCCCAGTCTCCCCCATCTCCATATATGGCAATTCTAATTCCTTCCGGTTGCTCAGACTGTAGAATCATCTTCTTTAACTCAGAACCCACGTGCAACTGATCGGTAAATTCTATCAACCTCACCTTCAGAATTTGTACAGAATCTAACCACTTCACAGTATCTTCACTACTGCCACCCAAATCAAAACCACCATCATCTCTAGCCTAGATTACTGAAATATCCTTCTATTTGGTATCTATGTATGCTCTCTTGCTCCCTTACAGTCTATTACCAACATAACAGCCAGAATGATCCTGTTACAGACAATGAAGCAATTATATGACTCTTCTGCTCAAAACCTTACAAAGGCTTGCCCCTCATACTATTTTAAAAACCAAGGCTCTTACAATGGCCCAACATGAACTTTTGCATTGCAGAACCACTCTAATCTCATTTCTTAATAATCTCTCCTTCACCTATTTCACTCTAGACACACTGGCTTCCCCACTATTCTGTAATGACCAAGTACATTCCTGCCTCCTGATGCTTTATTTGCCTAGCATACTTCCCCCAATAACCAGATAGGTTGCTCCCTTATTTCCTTGAAATATCTTTTCAAATGTGACCTTTATAGAGAGCTTTTCCCTAACTTCTGTTTATAAAATGTGAACCTTAGACCTATACAATATTCCCTTTATTTCTTGCTCTGCTTTATTATTGTTCATTGCTCTTACCAACATTGGGCATATTATATTTCACTTGTTTATTGTACGTATATTCCTGTTAGACTATAGGCTCCATGAAGGCAGGAATTATATTTTGGCCACTGCTCTATCCCAAGTACCTACAAAAGCTTGACACAGAGGAGACACAAATAATGGTTGGATAAATGAATGAACAAATCCCATTCATCAGCAATTCCTGCCAATTCTATCTCCAGAATATAGGCCAAATTGGTTTCTTTCTTTCCAATCCTGTGCTACCTAAATTTAAGCTCATATAGTTTTCATCTAGACCCAGGCAGTAGGCCTCTACCTGGTCTTCCTACCTCCATTCTCACCTCCCTACATTTTTCACAGAGCAGTCTTCTAACAATGTATGAGATCACATCTTTTCCTACATAAAACTCACCAAAGTCTTCCTGTTCCTTTTAGGATCATATTCAAACTCCTTCAGAGCCCTACATCACCTAGTTTCTGCCAAACTTTCTAACCTCATTTTGTTTTACTCTTTTCAACATTTAAAGTGTTACATTCCTAGAAACACCCATCTCAGTGCTGTGCATGTGCTGTTTGTTCTGCCAGGGTATCTTCTCTTCTAATTTTTCATGTCCCAGTTTGTCACTTCCTCAAAACAATATCTTTGCTTCCCATATAAACAGGACTCTATTCATCACTGTCTCACAAAGAGCCTTCCTTTTCTTCTCCTTAAAATGTACTGAAATGTGTAATAAAAATTATATTTATATGTTTACTCATTTAATGCCTGTCTGCCCAGGTTCTCAAAGCTCTGTGTGGTCTTTGTTTGGACCTTGTTTGTTCACCACTATACATCCAAAGCTTAGTGAAGTATTTGAAATATATTAAATGAATAAATATGAAATGATTTTGTCTAAGCCAGTGACATTTAAGTCTGTTATTTGTTAATAAGTAAGTTTCCCATTAAGTTTCCAGTTTTGAGGCAGAGCTCCAGATAATATCTCATAAACCTAAAGGAACTACAGCTTTCTTATTTGACCCTGCTCTTTGCAGGAAAATAAAGACCCTTCTGGGAAATAAAGTGCAGCATTGCAAGTAACAAGCAGCTCAAACTCTTTACCTTTTCAGTCAGGGCCACTCTTAGGGTGGGTAAAAGCCTAAGAATTTTTTTTTATGGGGCTCCTATCTATATAAAACATTTTACTTAAAAATAGATTACAAAATTAATGGACCCAGGTGAAGCATAGCAACTTCTCAACAAAGATTTAGAATGATGGGTAGAAAAGAGGTGCTTATGTAGCTGTCTTGTCTAATCTATGCACATGAAAATTCTTCTTAGTGTTTGGGCTCCATCTCTTCATGTTCTTTATAGACAAATATTCCATTCTTGCCTAATTTCATACTGGCCACCATGAGAAAAATATAGCAATGCTGTTATTACTCACAATGTCATGGCTTTTTATACTGAAACTATGTTGAAACAATACAGATCTTCTTGCCTCAGTAGTTCCTTACATGATCTATTTAATACTGATTAAATTACTGCTTATGATGCTGCATCATCCATGCCCCACTCCCCAGTAATGCTGGCTTCCAATTAGTAATTCAGGAATTGCTACTGTGTTTCATTCATGATGACCACAAATACAAACTTTGCCCAGGGAACACAGTAAAATGGGCATGAAAATTTGTTTTCTGGCCACGTTAACTTTTTATCATTTGAGGTTTTATGGCATGACCATAGAACAACATACCATCTAACTATGTCTTCTTTTGAACATTTTGGCCACAATTATTGCATTCCTAAATATGATTGCTTTCAGTGTCGACCACACCCCTGATTTTCATACACCCCCACCAGCTAGGGAGGATAGGCAAGCATGGGGCCCATTGGCAGAGTGGTTCTATTCATGCAAGGAATGGTTGTCCCTCATCGGGCACAGCTTTAGATCAGCCTCAGAGAACATGCCAACACCGCATCAATCAGAGCCAAGAGAGGACATCAATAAGAAGAACCTGTTGGCAGTGCATAGCAACAGTCTCAAAAGTCCTGAGAGGAAATAGGTGTGACTATTCACAGAAGATTGTGTGACACATGACACAGAGCCTGGGGAAAGGGATGGGGTGACTGTCCTGGGTGCCAGCATTGACGGAGGGGCTTAGAAGATACTAGCAAGTCCCCTCACTGCCCTCAAGTGATAAAGGTAGGAGGCTGATTCGTTGTTGGAATGCATGTGGTTGGGAGAGAGCCAATGCTTAAGTCATGGTGCCCTAAACTTATCACATTTTCAGTGTGAGTGAGCGTTGTCCCAAACCAACATTGCAATACCAGTCTGTCAGCACAGTCTTGCCCAATCCTGGGAAATAAATACTGCACCAGCCAGAGGGAGCTAGCAGCTTACTAGAACATCCTCTTAGAACAGGGTCCCATCCACAGGTCTGTGAAAGGATTTCATAGGAATACATCCTGGAGCTCCTTGGGGCATCTGGCCAACTCTATGCCCAGAACAAAGGAGCAGATAGTGTGCCCTAAAGTGGAAGGATGGGGGCTGACATTCACACAGGTACCAGTCCACACTCGAGAAAGTTCACCTGGACAACACTAGAGGAGCCTAAGAAATTTTGAGGAAGATACTTTCAAATGCATGGCTCCCTGAGGTATGGGCCATAGCAAGGGCCCTACTTGCTCAGGTCTAAAGGGGTACTGTGTTCAGCACACACACACACTAGCTTAGCTTTCCCTATTCTCTGCCTCTCCTTTTCTCAATGGCAATGATATTCTTCAGCGTGATCAATTTCTTTAGCTAGTCCTTTGACTAGTAGCGTGAAGCAAAGCCTAAACACTTTCACTGTCCCAATTAATCAATAAACAACAGCAATTTCCTGACATGATATACACTATGTGCTGTGCTCAAGAGACACTAATTTAGGTTTCAATTATAGGTATGTATTACAAATCTTTTATATTGTCTTTTAGGAACTATGTCAAAGGTACGAATGAAATGACTGCCAACCACACTGGTCTTCCTCATTTCTAGCCTCCATGCCTACTTTTCAGCCTCAGTAGTCAGACTAGCAAACCTGCTTCTTTTCTCACAAAGGGCCAAGGACATGGGGATGTTTTGGGAAAAGACATCTACTCTAGTTGAAAAAAAGAAAAAGCAAAAACAAAGCAAATGAACTGAAGCGCTTGGGCATCCCAATTAGATTGCTTTCTATCCAAGATCATTGCCTTCGTGGTAAACTTATTTTTATAAAATGTTAAGATTAGCAGTAAATCAAGCTGTCCCTTTGAGTACACTTTTCCCCTCTTGTCTAACACCTGTGAATTAAAGTCACTATTTTTGGCAGATTTGAAAATAGGATGTGGGTATTAGAAAAGACGCCGTGGTTTTTCTTCTGAAACCATTTGAAAGGAAGTGCTAAGGAAGGCATCATTTTTAGTATGCTCTTTTATAGCGACTTAGGAAGAATTCGACTGCTTTACTGTTTGTGAACACACAGGCCCCAGGGCCCTATATTCTTAGGGTAAAATGAGCTTTGGGACCTGAAGAGCCTCCACAGAGGCCTCTTTTATTGCTTACAAACTTCCTCTGCTACTAAAATCCATCCTAGACCTCTGAAGCTAGGTAGTGCATATCCCCACATCTGCATATCTGCTAGCCAATTTCCTCTCTGCTAAGGAGTTCCCAGACAAGTACTAGAATTGGGTGGTTTTATTCCTTTTGGAAATGAATTGTAAGGCTGACATCCAGAATCTATTATAGTGAACACCTTATGTCTGCTACATGATGGTCCTTTACAAAGTGGTTTCTCTGTTAGGCAAAGGCAGATGTGGCTTTAGAAAGTTTTCTTTTTCTTCTGTATATATTCTTTAATATACTATGAGGACTTCAATACAAATGAAGAAAGAGTAGCAGGGGTGCTGGGGAAGGGGTGTGGAGTCTAGCCTTTCTTATATGAGCATCTGGATGCTGTTAAAGTCCTACATGGTTAAAAAAGGAAGTTTTGTATTCCACATGAATTTCTATGCCTCACATGTGAGTCAAAGATATTAAGAGGTAACTTAGCTTTCCTTGGGAAGGCAAATATAGCAAGCAGCAAGTTTCTTTAAAGAACTCTTCAGAGATGAAAATGCTAACTGCATTCCATTAAAGGAAAAATAGAATTCACTAGTCTATGATTAAATTTTAACAAGGATTTGATTGAATTATAAATTCAAAAGATCAACTCTCCTCTCTCAAACCCTTAAAATGCTGTTTTCTTATAATGTGTCTACACAGTTACTGAGTTGCTGTTTCCAAGGGTCATCAAAATAAGCCACAGACCTTAATGCCTGTGATAGAACCCCACTACAGGAGCAGGAGAGCATTTGGTTGCATATGTATACAAGACCCAAATCTTACTCATTCCTCCAAATTGCTGATGATAACCCCTTTGCCTTTGTAAAGCAAGGTAGGTAGAGAGATCAAGGCTACACCTCAAACCCAGGCATTGTGGCTTCTGTCCTCACCTCTCCAATAAGCAGCTCTGGTAAAGGTTCTCAGTGTCCTCCTAATTTCCAGTTTAACCAGATCTCTCAGCTGCAGCTGAGATCATTTCCTCCTTCCCTCTGGGAAATCTCATCCCTTAGCTCTGGTAATACTCATCCCTAATTTTTTGCCTTCATGCCTTTGGCTTCTCTGAGTTTTTTAGTTTGTTCCTCTTCCTCTGCCTACCCTTAAATGTTGGGGTCCTCAGGACCCTGTTCTCAGTCCTCTCTTCTTACACTTGTATGTGCTCCTTTGAATAATCTCATCTAATACTATTTCATCAACTACATTTTCATCAATGAGCACCTATTTCCATCTGTTTGCTGAATCAATCTCAAGATAAAGATACACAGATAAATAGAGATACATATCACACAGACATACAAACCTGACAAAACTTGCTGAAATAGACTCAGTACCTCCCCCAAAGAAAAAACCCACACTCATCCTCTGGTAATTCATACTTTAATTAAAGGTATCAGAATTCCATCCAACCACTCAGAATCACCTATGATTCCATCTTCAACCTTAATTGTCTGTTCTTAACCCTGTAAATCAAGAGCTAAGAGGACAGTCCTCTAAATTCCATTGAACTCCACTCCCTTACAACCTTCTCATTTCCTTGATAAGAAAAAAAATTATTCTGATACTTGATAATACAATAAGGGAGACTTTATTCAAGATTACTGTAATAGGGGTATTATAATGGGAGAGATTAGGTTCAACTCTAAATACAGCAGACAGCTGGGAATTTACAGGTAATGGGCAGAGTAGCAAGGTCGGTGGATAAAAATTAGTAAGAGGAGACACCAAGGGTGGGGGGATTCTTGATAAGATAAACTGACTTTACAGGATTCTTGGTAAAGGCAGGCCAGGGTGGCCAGATATCAAGGGTTGGGGAACCTCTCTAAACAGACCTAGCAGGATTCTTGTTAAAACCGGAGTCAGCAAGGATGGACATGGAAGTCTGAGGTCAAAGTCTACTTCAGAATAGGGCTCAAAGGGGCCTAACAAAAATTTGGTCAAGGGCATAGTCTTTGTCACTCTGCTCCAAGTTTCTCCAGGCCCTTGTTATCTCTTTCTTTAACTGCTACACTAGTCTCCAGACTATGCAGTCTGCCTCTGGTCTCTAACCCTTATGATCTCTGCTTCTTTCTCTAGCCAGAGTGGTCTAAAATACATATCTGACC
Organism: Manis pentadactyla; assembly: GCF_030020395.1. NCBI lineage: Eukaryota > Metazoa > Chordata > Mammalia > Pholidota > Manidae > Manis > Manis pentadactyla. The sequence continues at coordinate 118,126,291 of NC_080038.1, read as the reverse complement.
AAGTCACTCCCCTTTTTAATAATCCAACTTCAACAAGTCCCCTACTGCCTATATATATATACAATTCAATCTCCTTTATATAAGAACAACAGTTACAACTTATGGAACACTTACTGTCTTAGGCCTTGTGCTAATAAGCACATGGACAAACACCACACTTTACATAAATTCATCTCACTACAATCCCACAGTTGTTACAAATGTTATTTCCATTCTGTAAGGTGAGGAACCCAAGACATGAGAGATGAAATAACCTGCGCAAAATCACATAGCAAATAAGTGGCAGAGTCCAAATTAGACAGAGTCCAAATGTGATCCAGAACCATGGGGTTATACAGCTGCTATTCTTCACCATCCGGCCTACCTGTCTTTCCAACCTCACTGACATGATGGTCCCCTACATAGTCTCCAGACACCCCAAACTACTCACTATATCTCAGGGACATCTGATATCCATCTTTCATGCTTCTGTGTCTTCATATAGAACATTCCTTCTGCCTAGAATGTTTCTCTTCTTTTTTCATTGCTTGGACTTGATGAATTTCTACTCATCCTCCCAGATGTAACTCAATTTATGTGACTTACCACTGTGTAGCCCTGCCTAATCTTCCCAGTTAAGTCACTCCTTCCTGTGTCGAACCATGCTGCTTTGTACAAAAGAATGGAAGCTAAATGAGGACAGAGACTGTCTTCTTTATTCACTGCTATTTCTAATGTTATCTAGCACAGTGATTGACACATGGTAGGCAGTCAATAAATGTGTTTTACAAATTAAAAATACCTTTCTCATAGCACTTATAACACTACAGTGAAATTATTTTACAAGTTCATCTCATACTATATGGTAAGCTCCTATGGTGGAACCACATTTTATTACTGTCACATCTGTTGCTCCCAATGCTGTGTCTGACTCATAGTAGGCATGTATTAAATATTAAAAGAGTAAATGTCTGAAATTCATACCATAGAGAGCATTCCTTGGAATAAATTTTTGTGGTCCTAAAAATTTCCTTTTGAAATGAAAGTATGCCTAAGGGGAAAGGACAGAAGCTACACTTTGGCAATTATCAGGTATTAGGACCCGAGCAGACTGATTTGCCAGACTGATTTCCAGTATGACAGTTGCCAGCAGACAGGTATTTGGACAGGACAGAACATAGTGCAGTACAACAGGGCCATAAAACGGGGCACAGTAGAGGTCCCTGAACTAAGGGTTGCCTCAAAGCACTCAGTGTCTTGAGGAAGAAAGGCCAAAGTGCTTATAATGTCTCCATGCATAAAGTGCCTAAAAGTAGAGAGAGAAGCAGATGGTCAAATAAATCAGTTGCTAGTTGGATGAAGAAGAGGTTAGTCTAGGAAATTCACAGATGGAAAAAAAAACTCTCCAAACATGTTACCATTCTGCACAAACAACTCTTACATGGAAACACACAGACAGCACACACTGAAGAACAGTTATTAAGTGGATATTCTGAATAGAGAGGAAAGTAGCTCCATTTTGCTCAGCACTGGCTCTCGATAGGGCTTTATGCCACTTTGGGCTCTGCATATGGCGAGGACTCAGGCCTATGATTGCTGGCAAGGGCCCCAGACACTGCTTGAAACCAACAGAGCCATTGACACAGTCCTGATCCCTAGAAGGCACATACAAAAAAAGCCCACCTTGACATTTATATTCCTTAGTAAGCCCCTGGAGTTCTTTGGCTGGAGGAGGAAAATGCATGCAAAAACTCAGGTTTCAGCCTGTTCAAGAATTAGATTTATCTGATTATACAGTTTTTCATGCAGAGTTAAAACCACTTAATGGGTCTATTTTCAAAGCTTCGTTTCATTGATTTTAGGGAGAAGTACCTTTATACGGCTCTTTGCAAGGCTTAGCTTATTTATGCCTCAAGCAGACTAGAGCATAAAGTTTCTGAGAAAGAGGAAAAGAAAAATAACCACACAATCCACAGAGGCCTAAATAGATGGGCCAGAGAATGAAAATTGAAGAAGTTGCAAGTTGTTATACCAAGACATTTTGGGTGTCATTACGTTTAGGACACAAGGAACCAGGAGTAATCCCAAGTGCTCTGGAAACAGTATCAGGCCTGCACCTCAGTGCAATGAGCAGCCGTTGAATGTCTTGCTGGTTTAATCTGAGGTCCAGGAAGCCCTTACTTCCACTCCTTCCCCTTCTCTAGAGCTTTCAGTTCCCATCATTATTGTCAGGTTTTTCTTTGGGGTAAGGCAGTCAAGTGAAATGGAAAAACTCCTGGGAGCATGAAGACATTAACTTCTTATTAGATTTAACTACCTTAGCACTGATTCATTTAATAGCTACCAGGGGAACACCCTGGGAAGAAGAGAGTAGGGCCTCGAAGGCACAGAATCAGGTGCTGGAATAAAAGAAGGAACAAGTTTAGAGCAGAGCCAGGCTAGGGTTTGGAGCAGGGCCGGTTACTGCAAGCAGTCCTGGTGCAACCGGGTATGGCCCAAGGGCCCAGAGCACGTTGTGCTCTGGCAGTGTGGGGCCACATAGGGAAAGACAGACGGGCAAATACCCCAAGTACCATGAACAATTCTGATGTCACAATTTCCCAAGGTGGGCTCTAAAGGATACCTTACCAAATGAGCTTGGCTCCTTCTCCTCACTCCTACGCTCCCCAGGATTTCTGAGAATACTTTTTTATTCATGTGGCACAGAAGCATTGGGAGGCACTGCCAGTCCACTGGATAGGGATACCCTCCTTCACCAGAAACAGGATTGGGGGGATACTTTGAGCTTCTCCTTGAATAAATGGCTTTGATGTGGGATCTCACAACTCAAAAAGACTGTACTGCCCTCATCAGTCAGGAGCCCAAGTAAGCATACCGATGCAGCTCGAAACTCCATGCAGCCTTCAGGCTCACCAAGATCTCGTAGGAAGTCTGACTAGCTCTAGCCAATCATGCCAGTTTCCTTCCTGGTGGGGTAGGAACTGCCTATCCCTCAACTGGGTCCCATCGTGAAGCCTTGGGGTCCTGTGTCTTCATCCCCATTTTTCACCATCATTCTTGCTCGCAGAATAAAACAGGCAAACCTACTTGATTTCCGGCCGTCTCCAGCTCATCCTTCCCCCTCTGCTTTCCGTAGGCTCTCTGGTCTCTTTCACTGAGCCTTCTGGAGGTTTCTCCTCCTGTCAATAGCATTTATTATATTTTCTACCTCTCCCCCAGGGTATGCCCTCTGCCCTGTGGTTTACCTGCCACCTGCTGGCTTCCCCCTGAGATCTCCGCTTCCTTCATGACCATTCCAAGATAATGTCCCTCTTTCTCTCCCCATCAGGGCCAAGAGAGTAGTTCTGCCTACACCTCACTCATCCCAGCTGCTTGCATTCCACTGTTCCATCACCTTCCTTCACCACCACAAGACAAACCTATGTTAACTTTCCTTATCTGGGCCTTCAACACTTCTGGTGGCTTTATTTTATTTCTTACTAACTGCCCACCCCAACCCTCCCAGACTATAGTCCCACTCTTCTTAAGCCCCCAGTTTCACCTGTTCCTCACATTTGTAAACAATATTTTTTTAACCTTATTTGGACACTGTATTCTTCTCAAGTATTTCCCCATTTCCCATTCCTTTTACTGACAAAAATCAATGAGCAGACTGTTTTGTACCCTCTTAACCACACAATCCCTTATTAACTCTTACCACTATGCTCAAATTGTTCCCTTAAATGTAATTCATCATCTCCTCCTTGCCAAATGCATAGGCCTCTTCTCCAGTTTCATCCTACTCAATCTCTCAGCAGCACGAAAGTTTATTACACACTATTTGTTAAAAAAAATACTCTTGTCCCCTGTCACCGTCTGATGCAGCTCAAAACTCCAGCGCAGTTTCTTCTATTCTTCACTTCTCCCTTTCTCTCTTTCCCGCTAGAAATACCCTGCCGCATCATTAAGACAAGGTCCTCGGCTTCTCCCGCCTCTCCCAGCTGTTTTGCCCTTTTTCTCCCCCAGCCTGCCCCCACTCATCAACCACCTCAACAGCACTCCCACTTCTAGAACCCAAGCAAGACAAACACAACTCTCCATTTTCTCTGTTCCAGCTCCCTGGCTACAAAGTGTTGCCAGCACTTGGGTTCTCAGTGTACTTCAGCAGTGCTTTGATTTATCTCCAGTCAACCCTCTACATCAGCATTCCCCAAACTGTGTTTCTTGGAACACTAATGATGCGAATAGTAACAATTGCCTTGTGAAGATCTGCCTATGGATAAGTTGGAAAATGCAGGATTAAAAAAAAGGTAGGTAGCTTCTCTTATGATAGAAATCGTAAGTATTTAATACTCTCGTATGTAATGTGGAAGGTCAATTATGATTAATTTCCCAATATATCTGCCTTAGAAACATTTTTCTGTCTCCTGGAATAATATTCTGAGGGATATTTACTGAAATACTGCAATTTCACATGCAGCCATTTCCATTTTCTCATCTCACGTCTTCTCCCTCCCCCCATTCTCAGAATGTCAAAGGCATTATGGGTCCCCTCACCCTTAGCAAATGATTTTTACCTCCTGCTACACTAAGAAAAACATATCCCGTGCATGTGAAATCCATAACTTTTTAATTTATAGTTCTTCTCTCTCCAAGGTAAATGTAGCCCTCCACTGCTATAAAGTTAAGCCTTGTTTTGTGCTTCTGATCTCTCATCATTTCCATAAACCTGCTCTGCCCACCACTGTTACCTTCTTCCCTCCTCATTCTCCAGGGACTTACAGCCTCTGGCCCACACATGTGCTCACTCAAGTCCTCCTACCCTAACCTAAACAAACCTACACCCCCTGCAAGCTACCATTTATTTTTCTTAATTCCTTTCTTGCCAACTTTCTGAAAGAGAAATATAAAGTTGCTGCCATTCCTTATCTGCTCACTTCTTTACACCTGCAGTCTGGCTTCTGCCCTCACCGTGCTCACGAAGGTAAATAGCATTTTCATAATTGTGCATCCCAAGGCCTCCTTTTGATAGTCATCCCAGTGCCCACTGTACAGCATCTGGCCATGTTCATCATTTACTCTCCCAAGACTTATACAGTCCTGCCTTCTTTCAGTTCTGCCCTGAAATCCCCATTCACTCCTGCTCAGCCTCCTTTACTGACTCCTCTTACTCTGCCCACTCCCCAAATGGAGTACTTTCCCAACGTTCTCTCCTTGCTCTTTTATCTTCTCACTCTACCCTCCCGGCCCAAGTGAACTCATATCTTCTCATGCTTCTCATCTTGATCCCTTTTCTGAGCTTCAGACATGACTTCCAAATAGCCACGAGTCATCTCAGTTAAACTGACCATAATTTTTCTAGTCACAGATGCTAACAATTTTCAAGTCATTTTTGATTCCTGCCTCGCTCAACCACTCTCCATACATGTTCCTGCTCACATGCAACCTGAGAATTCTCTCTCCAAAATGTCCCTTGTATCTGGCCCTCAATTCCAAGCCTATTTCCAGTATCCCAGTTTAAGCTCCATCATTTCTGGCATTATGTGAAGGCATCCTAATTCAGTTCCTAGCAGTGTGCTGTGCACATCACAGGCTCTCATGCATGATTCTTAATGTAACTATTACACCACATGATGAAATCACCCTCCAAAGAACAGCCTGTCTAATTAAGAGAACAGGCTTTGGAGCCAGACTTGCCTGGATTCATATTCTAGCTGAATATGAGTGGTAATTTATTAGCTTCTTATCTTGGACAATTTAAATAATTATTTTTTTGTACTTCAGTTTCATCTGTCAAATGAAGATTATAATGCTACCTACCTCATAAGGTTACGTGAATTAAATAACACATGAAAAATACTATAAAAAGTGTATGGCAAACAGTAAGCAATCCAGAAGTGTTAATGGTTATCATGATTACCTCCTTACACATTCATTGGGATACAGGCTGATTCACAAAACATTTCCACAGACTTTCCAGTCCCTACTTTCCCTGACACAGAAAAGGCCTACTCTAGACCAAGCTAATCAAAGATACTGTTTCTGTCAACGAATCACTTAAAGTGACAACATCAATACTCATTTGAAAGCAAGATTTGGCCTGGATAATTTCTAATCTATTCAAACTACCTCTAGAGAATTCAGTGTTGAATGTCATTAGAGATCTGATTATTTTTGGTGTGATGTTTTATAGGAACTGGCCCTTAAAGCACATGAGCCAGTGTTAAGGCACAAGGACAAGAAGCCCAGTGGCAAAGCTCTGAGTTTGTCCAAGACCAGAGGCAGAGCCTGAGGGCGGAGACAGAAGTCTAGTAGTAGGGATTCTGGACTCGGACTGCTCGTTCCAAATTCTTACTCCTCCACTTGCTGAAGTGTGACATTGGAGAAGTTGCTTCACCTGGGTCTCAAATGTCCTTGTCTAAATCACAGGATTATAGCAGCACTTCCTCCTAAGGTAGTTGTAAGGATGAGATGATAAAATCTGTGCACATGGCTTAGCACAGTGCCTGGCTCAATTATTATTTTTAGCAGCAGTGTCACTATCTTTATTAACAGAGCTTAAGTCCAAAATGCCAGCCCATAGTTAGAGAGCTAAATCATAGTCAAAGGCAAGGAGCAGTTGTAGGGTTCGTATAACCAAACATCCTAAGACTGTACTGGAGTTCCTTTATCCTACTTTGTTCCCTGTCCCTGCCCCACACCCAGTTCTTTCTCCTGGAAGTTAGGATCTTGTCCCCATGAATGACTATGGGAATTTGCGCATCACAGTGGAACTATAGAGAGCAACCTTAGCAAGGACCTGGACCCTTCTCCTTCCCTCTTCAGTCTCATCTGCCCTCACTTGCATTTTTACATTTCATCCACTAGGTTCACGGAATTGCTCATAGTCTCCACATACTCCTTCAGGCCTCTGTGCTTTAGTTCAGGCTGTTCCAGGCACTTAGGAAGCCCTCATTCACTCAGCAAATAATTGAGAATGTCCACCTGTACTGTTTCAGGTACTGGGGACACAGCAGTGTACACAACAGACAGAATTCACTTATTTTCATGGCACTTATATTCTGGTGGAGGGATTGGTAATAAGTGTGTAAATACACTAAATAACACAATTACAGGTTATGACAAGTGCTATGAAACACAGAGAAAGAGTAATGCGATAGAAAATAACATGTTAGTTTCAGCAGAGTATAGAGGAAAGGCCTCTCTGAAAGATGTCATGTAACTTACTAGTAGTATTCTGCTCATCCTTCAGGTTTCTTCCTCAGCCATCACCTCTCTAGGAAGCCTGCTCTGAATCACCATGTCAAGATAAACACTTCTCTTCTGGGCTCTCACAGCACCCAGTGCATGCCATTCACTGTGCCTGACTCCTAATAGGCATACAGTAGAGTAGGGACATTAAGGGAATCCACAGGAAGACGAAATTGCACTCCAAAGTTAGCATGCATATGCATTCAGGTAGTTTTCTGGAGCTAGTATTTGTAGGTTTTATCATATTCTCAAAGAGCAAATAATAACCTCATCAAAGGCTAAGACCCTCTGCTAAGCTGCTGGTCAGTGTACCATCCCATTTCACTTCCTCCTTGTGAGCACTGTATACATAGCTCTCCTTGGATGAGCTCTGTGTCCTGGAGGTATGTGTGGCTTAATGCCAAATTAGTACCCACACTAATCCATTTCTTCAGTGTTTTTAACATCCCTTTATTGAGTGGCGATAGTACACCAGGCACCATGTTAAGCACAGTGGGGCTAAACAGATGAGGTCCAAATAGAGAGCAGAGCCAAGACCTCACCCCATTTCCACTGATGTGTGCTTTCTCTTCTATTTGGTCCTAAAGTCCCTTGCTGCGCTTTCTTCTGTATCACCGTTTAGCTCACAAGGTGAGCTCCTCATGCAGATGCTGCTCAGTAAAAAGCTCTATATTTCTTGGTCACTTTTATCAAAATACAGGGCAGTGAACTGAATTCTATCATAGCCAGTTAATGATGGGTGTGAGTGTACTTTCAGAAACATTTCATATGGTTTCTGAATAGTAACAGCTCAGGAAATACACATCTTCCTGAATCAATGGTGTGGCGCCCCCTTCTGAATTGGAATGGTGGTACCATGTTGTGTTCTATGGGAAAATGAGTATTGGTCCTTTGTCAAGTGGGAAATAGTTTCATTACAATCCGTTGAAACTGTCTCTGAAGTGATTATTCTACAGTCATCTCTCTCTGCTCAGGTTCCTTCTAACACCCTGGGTCATACCTAGCTTAAAAGCAAATTGCACTCCTTTAGCCATGAGTAGACTTCCTTAGAAGAACAGCTGAAACCATGTCTCAAAATATTTACTTTTCTTTCCCCAGGCCATTCTAAAACATCATTTCTATACTCTCCGATTTGTTAAAAGGCCATTTTGGGGGAATCCAATGAAAGGAAGACTCAGAGTTGCCTTTTATAAAAATAAAGCTTTGCCAAATTACATTATTTAGGAATAGGATTAATCAGAATTTGTGCCAAGTCTACCTTTTAGAGAAAGATTAAATAAAAATAATTCTATCAAGTATTATGCACAGTAAACTAACTGCTAATAAATTGCTTCAGTAAAAAGACTCCCTTGGACAAGCTTTAATTAAGAGATATGACTCATTTGTAATTAGAATATTATTTGTAGGAAGGCAGGTGTAAAAAAAGGCTATTTGAGAACTGTTTTTTAAAATGACTTCAATTTCTTAAATAGACTTGGCGTTCCTCCTACAATCTTGTTTTACCGCTTATTTGTGTGTGCAAAGATAAGGCCCAGTGTTTTCCAAATGACCATAAATTCTACCTTTTAGAGGGTGGGGCTTATGAAAATAAATGCTGTGCTGTACACCTAAAAAGGGACATGGAACCCTAAATGCTCAAGAAAGTCATAAGCACCTGTGGAAAACCAAACTTCACACGGATGGCAACACCTCACATGCACATCTATAGGTAGCTTCCCAAGTGTAAGATCCACACACAGAGGGGATGGGCTTCAAACTGACAAATGTCTCACTACATATCCACGTATATTTCTGTAATTCATCTCCAGTCTAAACCAAATCATCCCATCTGCAGACATTTTAAGTCTTTAATCAAATAAATTGTAGTTATTTCGAAGTTTGTACCTGATAAATCCATTTCCTGGGGCCCTTGCGAGTCTTTTTCTAGTATCTGTGGTTCCCTTAGTTTGGGTCATGTGATTATCTCTCTTCCTATGCTTGATTATTTTTGACTGAAGGTCCAAAACATCATGTGTGAAAACCACGAAAAATTAATCTGAGGCTTTAGACCATATTACCTTCCTCCAGAGACCACTGAAATTTGGCTTTGGCAGAGGCACTAACAGTCTAAGGTCACTAACAACCCCAGATCATTTTAATCCAATCTGACAGTAAAATGACCAGATGTAAAATTAGGCTGCAGGCCCTACAAGGACTAGCTTACTTCGGGTTTGCCCTTACAAACTAGGATGTTGCCCTTCAGGATTCCAAACCAAAACTGGGGGCTTCACCAGAAAATCCCCTTTTTAGATGGGCCCTGACCTTCAAGTTTGTCCCCTGGCCCCTGCATTTGTAAATTTTGCTCAGGTTCTCAGCCTCTCAGTTACACTTTTGGAATCAAGAAATATGTTGAGGGAAACGTGTCCCCAAAATTGGCACCTCTCTGAGCTTCTCTCCTCTTTTGGTCTTAGTCCATTATTTCTTCCCTGCCTCGTTTGGTCCCCACTGTCTTAAAATGGATATTATCTATATTTTGAACAGCTTTTATTGTTGTCGTTCTCAGTTGGAGGGCTGGTCCCAACCAGCAGGACTGACTTGCTCATTAGGCACAGTAGGGTGCCTAAGGCTCACGATGTTTATAGCAACCCACAAAATATCTTTTAATTTCTCTCAAAATCAAAAGAAAAAAAAGGGACCTTCAGAGTGAAGATAATTTAATATGTAATATTAATGTATCCATCTTTATATCTATGCAGTCATAAAATATAATGTTTAACTTTTTTCATGAAGGCACAAGTGTCTAGAGCCCACAAAAGTCGTGATGTGGCCCTAAAATCCAGTAGTCTGCCATTACTGAAAGCAGAACTTCTCTGGAGGTATTTTAAAGGCATGAATACTGCTGTAATCTCATGTGCATAACATTTTATACTTTGCAAAGCACCATCTTATCCACCATCTTGTTTGAGACTTCCAAGAATCTGAGAAGCTAGGTGAGACAGGTATTACTATCGAGGCAAATGAGAGGGAGTTTATTGACATGCCCAAGGTCACACAAGCAGTAATAGACTCGGGATTAGAGCTCACATCTGGAACTGAACAATGGTTTCAGAAATGCCTTGTGTAATATAATCACAGAACCCATGAATATTTTGAGAATAATATGACATGATAACATGTTACCAAAAAAGTCATGAAAATACTTCCTTATATCAATAAGTATACTGTTCTAGGAGTCATTAAGATCTGAGTTCTAATTCTAGCTCAGCACTAACTTAGTGTGTGACCTTGAACAAGTCACGTCTTGTTCCTGGCCCTCTTCTCTAAAATGAAGCACCTCCTGAAGAGTTCAATCTGAAATTCCCTATAAGCTCTATTTTTTTTTTGATTGAATGAGCCTAACAAGCCAAAACACTCAACCTTGGAATTTTGTTAAAGGATACTGGGACTGAAAAGACCAATTCTAATTCTCTAAGTCAATATAAACAGACTACCACGTCATAGCCAAAAGTAACCAGTTTTCTTTGATGTAACAAACTAAAGCATATAGGGGGAAAAAAGCCCCTACAATGAAACAAGACCTTGTCAGGTCATTTCCCCTATTATCTGCAGGGTCTCAGAGACAAATCAATAAGTGTGGAGCCAGGTCCCTGTCCACACTGCCACTGCCTTTATTAATACTGCTTTTTTCAATTCCATTAATATTGCAAAGAGCAGCAATTTGTGTTTAAACTTTCCCACTCCCCTTTAAAAAGGGAGGTTTAAAAATGATGGTTTAAAAGCAGAGAAAGTCATATTTGTGTCTGAATCCTGGATACCTGGATTCTAGAAAATCCTCAGCAGGATCATTTCCTAGCTAGATCACAGAGTTACTTGGACCACAGTTTGACCTAAGGACAACAGAGAGTATGCAAGTGGAATGAAAATTCAGGGACTGGGCTTTAATTGCTGCTGCCGAAGGTGATAGTTTGAGTCAATTCCCTTCAGATCTGTGTATTGCCTATGTTCGAAGGGTAGTGAAATAACACTTCTCTGGAAGTTAGGACACTGGGGTTTAGGACCTACTGTGCCACAGACGCCCACTGTATAAGTTTAGTAAGCCCCTTCTCTCTCTGGACCTCTGTCTTCTATTTGTACAAAGAGGGAGTTAGATTAATGATTTCTTAGAGTTCTCTTGGTGCTAAACATTTATGATTCTATTCTCCATCAGTTTTGCAATGTGCAGGCTCTCTCCAATCTTTTTTTTTTTTTTTGGTATCATCAATCTACAATTGCATGAGCAACATTATGGTTACTAGACTCCCCCCATCATCAGGTCCCCACCACATGCCCCATTACAGTCACTGTCCATCAGCATAGTAAGATGCTATAGAACTCTCTCCAATCTTTCTGAGTTTCCAGGCCATCAGAATTGCTTACTCTCCCTGGCCCTTAGCTTCACTCAGTGCCTCTGCATGACACCAGGATGCTAACATTGCTAACATAGACTGCCTGACGTTTTTCCAGTTGTACTGCCCACGTGGGTGGCTTAAAGGATTTGAAAAGGATCATCTACTGATGAGTCCAAATCTCTGGGGGACTGGGGTGAGAGTGGAGAAAGGAAAGAGAAACCTCTAGTTGCAGGGCTTCCTTTCAAGCAACATAGAAGCCACACATTTTCCTTTCACACCATCAAAGCCTTGCTCTGTGAGGAGAATGTTACTGGAGCATCTGGTGGCCCCTTTTCCAAGAATACGTTTTCTATCCATGCTTGTGGTCCTCTATCTTCTATAAGGCTCAGACAGCAAGGTTTCTGTAAGACTCAAGCCATGGCAGAGAACAGCACGAGTTCCCAGAATGGTGATGCCCAAGGTAATATACAAAAAGAATGAATGAAATAGAGTCTGAAACTACTCATAGGGCTGCAGTGCTAAGGCACATAGCTGTGCAAGTGGAGGGTAGGGGACTAGAAGGAGGCGGGAAAGGAGGAAGAGGAGGACAGAGAGCAGAAAGGAAGAAGAAAAAAGAAAATCGTATGGAGAAATAGGAGAACAAACTTAACTGATTATTTATAAACTTAATACATCTTTATGTCCAAATTAAGGAATTTATGAAATATAATTTTTGGAACCAGAAAATGTATTGTGAAGCATATTAAAAGTGTTTAAAATTTAGACATGAAAATAACTCATTCACATGCACCAGAGTATGTATTACTCTCTTTCAGATTTTCAACTGTCTGCTACTGTCATTTTCGGCAACTGGCTGTTCCAAGGATTGGTGGCAAGACGTCTAGTGCTTCATGCAACTTGTGTATGTATTGCAAAAGTACATAACGGATATATGTTAAATCTGGTAAGAGCTGGTTTTTATTTTCTTTCAAAATCTCTGTCTGCTCTGGATGGGGTGGAACCAGTTATATACAAGTTCATGTATGGGAACCTAAGCAAATCGGCTCCATACTTCTGAATTTTCCAGTGCTATATCAATACCCCATTATAGCCTAATGCCTTGGGCAGCTACCAGGCTGGTCTGCCCCTCAAACCAATTCTGCCTCCAATGAATTCCAAGCACATTATACCTCTGCTGCGTATACCTACTTTTCCAAATGAGCAATATAGTCTAGTAAAAAAAAGCATGTGCTTTGGACAGAAATAGACTTGAGGTTGAATCTGGGCTCTGCAACCATTTAGCTATGTAGCATTGGGCAAATTAGGGATGATGATTCATACCACGCAGGGTTCTTGCAACCATTAAATGAAATAATGAATGAAAAGCCACTAGCACAGAGTAGGTGTCCAAGCAATGCTAGTTGTCATTACAATCGTTATGACGCTAACAATGGTATCTACTGTTCATGTTAATGTAACTCTTGTTGCTATCCTCCCAACAGCCTAGTTCATCTTGTTCCTATACCTACCATTAGGTGAGCCCCAAAGCTTCTGCCTCACCAAGTGACATCACTGGCTCCCAGATCCCTTTCCCTCCTGCCTGTCCGGTCCTACTACTACCCAGTGTGAGCTCAAGGCTTCTGTTCTGACAAACCGTCAGACCACTAACCAGAACTCACCAGCAGGGCCAAGGGGCTAATGGCCCTACCAGCTGCAGCACCTAACCCCAGGGAGGAAAGAAAAATGAGGGTGCCAAATATATAAATGGCCCTTGTCTGAACAGCTCGTGAGAATTATCAATTAAGGACTGAGGATGCTTTGTGTGCTCATGTCTTCTTGGTTATGAGAATGATGGCTGTGATGTAGCAAATCACCCTTAATCGCTTCAGCCCATCAATTACCTGCAAGGGAAGGGAGGGAGCGTGGCCTGCTGCCAGGGGAGATCCATAATTGATGGTCACCTAAACAGCACGGATCAAGTCTCACATTAAGTACTAACACTAGATAAGACAGTTCCAGTGGAAATGAGCAGGTGCTACATCAGGCTGGACTCTGTCTCACATTTCAGAACCTGACCCTAGCCCTGCAACCTGGGAAGGCGTTGTTTGATGCCATCGTGGGCATCAGCCATACTCACTCAGGAGCAGTTCAGCAGCCAGCCTGAGGCCTTAGGTTAACAGTATCCTGCCCCTTACAAAATCTCGGGCCCTGGGGTTTCATCTCAGATCATGCCTTTGGAAGGAGTTGCTGAGAAATATGAGATGTTGCACCTTAAAATGCCCTCTCTTTAATACCTCCAAAGTTAATGTGCCAAGCTGTCCAATAAACTCTTATCTGCCACAGTAACCTGAACTAGGGCATTAAAGGTTCATGATCAGAACTCCATTGCCAGCAACACGCTCTTACATTTCAATTCCCTACCTGGCTGTCACTTTGTCCCCTTAAATGTTATTCCTTGATACTTGCTGTTTTGCTGAGCCACTCTGCCTGCCACCCCTTCCTTATCCTTATCTTTTCTATTGCTGCTACCTCCTCTCCCCTTGGCCCCCGGGCCTTTCTGACTCGCTTGCACACCAGTGTGTGGCAGTAGAGTACAGGGTCTGGGCCTAGGTAACAGGAGCAGCTCAAATGCATATTTTCCTTATAGAGTTCTTTTAGCATCTGTCACTCGGAGCTGCTGTTTCCCTCCTGGGGCTATGAGCTCCTTGAGGGCAGGAAGGGACCCACCACAGAAGGTTGCTGTAAGCACCACCAGTAAATAAAAGCTTTCCCATAAGCACTTTCAAATAAGCACTTCACATATTCACATAAGCACACAGTGCCCAGCATGGAGTGTGGACACCCCCTGGACAAGATAAGTTGTAAGGAAGCCAGTTCTTCTCCCTCACCCCGTTCACTTAGCTTCAAATAGTACCCAAGCAAAGGACAGCAGGACCATTTGCAGGGCTGGCGACTCTGCTGTTCACAGGCCTATGACCTGAAGCCAATGCCTTTACCTCTCTTACTTGCAGTCTCCTCTTCCATAAAACTAGGAAGGGATAAATTTCCGGGCCAAATGCTAATATGTACTGAAAACCTTCCAGGAGTGATTATTGCCCGTACAATACAGATGTGGGAGTTGAGGCTCACAGAGTAGGTAACTGCCGCCCTATCCAGCTCAGGTAGGAGAGAGACAAAGGAGTTGAAAAATACTGGAACAAGCCAAAGTGGTAGAGATACACAGGTAGAATACTCCAAAGATGGTAACAGTGTAACAAATAGCAAGCTGTCTCTCCGCCCACCTCCCTGCTAGCTTTTTGCGCCACAATAACTGCAGCAAGGCCAGGGTGTGAAATTAAGAACTAAAAGGGGAAACCAGTGAGATGGAAACACTGAAGTGTGAGGGAGAAGCAAGGGCCACTTAATTGCAGAGATCAAGGTGCTATATTTTACTCCCAGTTGCAAATGTAAATGAAGCCATCATCAACTATTCTTTGGCAATATTTCTTGGTATTCAGAGTGCAGTTGTGTGGTCTGAAAACAATTTAAACTGAACAAAAACTAGAGCTGCTTTGACTGATTCTGATATTGGATTCTTCCCTTCCCCTCCTCCCAGAGTCTCTTCTATGAATACACAGTGAGTCAATCTGGTATATCTTGATGGTTGAAAAAGCTCTTTGATTTTTGAATTATTTTGAGATTAACTGAATTTGAAATGTGGGCTGCTTGCAATGTCTTGCTGGCACAAAAAAATGAGCTTTGTTACTGACAGAGAAGACTTACACACGACATTTTTTATCATTATTTGCCGGCACTGAACTCATGTTCATTTCAGCCTAGCCCGGCTGCCTGGATGGGCGCTATGAGGCCAGGTTCAAAAGTACAATTTACAGTCTTCTCTCCCCACTCCTATGAACTGCCAACTGCAACCTGGCATGGGGTGGCTTCTGCCTGGGAGAGCAGATAACTATTTCTTGCCGCAATCAAGGAACACTGCCCATTATATTAGGGTTTTTGAGAACTTGCATAATGTCCCAAATGAATAAAAGCTGTCATCCAAGAATCATATTATGAGTAAGCTGAATCAGAATGTCCCTGTAGCTGTTCAAGGGTTTATGCATGAGCCCTACAATCCTGTCCTTGGCCCCAAAGGAAACCTAGCAATTTCATATCAGCCTTAGGCCCTCAGTCTGTGGACTACAAAGTAATCAAGCATCCTCTATCTTCTTTATTCCCATAGTAACTCTCACTATTTCCCCTCTCCTCTTTTCTCCCTTGATTTACTTTCTTAATCCAAGACTGCTATGTACTTAAAACAATTACTTCTTCACTTACACCACTACTCTACCACCCTACTATCCCTTCTCCCTTGTCACTCACTCCTAATTTTGATATTCTTTTCCTCATCCCTTCTGGGCCAACTTGTCCTGTCCTAATCTTTCTTCCTTCAGTTTTACTTCAAGTTATTTCTCAAAAAGATGACTTGGCCAGTCCTACAGACAGTGGCTATAACACAACACATATTAAAGCCACCAGGAGGTTAGGCCCTTCACTAGCTGGTCCCTTTCGCCACCTTTTAGGAATTGTCTCAATGTACAGATAAGAATGATTTTAAATGACCATGCAGCAATTTGCAGAGAATGGTGCTTCTGAAGCATCCATACTTTTTGCATTTCTATTATAGAGGGTAAGCTTATACATCAAGTTTTTACAGAACCATGAGCCTGGGAACACAATAGCACTTAAAAAAAAAAGGCAAAAGCCAACAGGGCTCACCAAGGCACCCTGGGAAACAGCCAGCGATCAGTCACAGTCAGGCAGTCCTTGAGCACGCTAACAGGCAGGAGGGCAGCCCAGTCACAAGCTCAGCAATTCCAGTGGAACCTACTGAAACCCCAGCTCTTCCAGATCCCACCCTCTGTCTCAAATTCAGGGTCAGGAAGAGTAGTAGCTGCCCCAGGGCAAGTGACACAAAGCAACCTCCATGCACATTCCCACGGTACCTCCGTGCCATCACTGTGGAGCTGCATAACACTATGAAATGCTTCATCCTCCTCATCTTCAGTGGGGAGAAAGCCCTCTTCTCCACCAGTTATACCCTGCTTTTAGCTCACATGGAAGCAATAACTTGTGTTCCCAGAGTCATACATAAACTCTATTATCCCTGCCATTAGTGTCATTGCAAGCAGCTTGAGGCAAGAGCTGTGTCATTTCTGTATCCCCTGGTGCCTCTAACATGATGCCTATCACATAGTAGATGCCCAATAAATATGTATTGGATTGAGTTGTACTTACCTGTATTAAATTATTCTGTTTCCCACTTTATTCACTACAGACAGCTGTAGCCCTCTCCTAGTTGGTCTTTTCTTCGTTGCTAAGACAAAGAATGAAACTGTCACTTTAAAACCAGTGGCCTTCCCTTTATTGAAAGCTAATCATCCACAAGGTTTTTCTCTCCCACTGATACCATACGGGGAAACAATTAGCAATATCTTTTCTGATGTCAGTAAATGACCTCAATATTAATCTTATCAAGCTTGCCTCTTTGGGGAGTTTATTCAGAAATCAATTCCAGTCACACTATAAATCAAAAAGAAGAAAAAAGCCATTCCTAAGCCGATGTCATCTACTAACGTGAACATATCAGTTAGGTGTCCTGGTTAAAATCTCAGGATTGTGTCACAAGCCATCTATTCAATATTTTCCTTTTCAGCCATATTCTTAATTTACACATGGACCATTATATCTGTTTCTGCTTATGTGCTTGCCACCCAATAATGGGCATGTCTTCTAAATCCAAACTCAGTTCTCAAATTAGTCAGTTCATTAAACATTCCCATTGGAAATTCCATTTCTTTCATCTTCCTTTCAGCATCAGCCAATAATTGCGGCTACTCTGATGACCTGCATAACTTATCTCTAACCCTGTTACTTTCTGGTACACATATAAACTCAGAACATGAAGGCCCCAATTGGCTTTTGTCAGTGCACTAAATTTAGCAAATTTTCAGTCAGGTTTCTTCTAGTTATTCATCTAGGTGTCCATGACCTCTGTAATTCTTTCCACAGCAAGACTGAGATGAGCCCAGAGTATACAAAGGCATAAACTCTGATTTCTCAGAATTGTCTAATTAGATGGTAATGATCTTGTTTATACAGTTTCCATAGCTTCCATTTCTGCTGAGGTCCCTTTCTCCTCAACCTCTTGCCCTCTGACATGTAACACATTTCACTTCCCCAAGTGACATCCGAGGAAGTCTATTTTTTATTGCTTTGTATATTCTTTCCCTTCTCTAATCAATGTCATAAAGAATTAGATCAGCCTTTCTGGAGCCTAGTCCATTTGTTAGTAACTTTTGTGCATTTGCT
Source organism: Manis pentadactyla (assembly GCF_030020395.1). NCBI lineage: Eukaryota > Metazoa > Chordata > Mammalia > Pholidota > Manidae > Manis > Manis pentadactyla. The sequence goes on along the minus strand of NC_080038.1, from coordinate 118,108,388 downwards.
AAACAATAGATTTGTTAAGCAGCAACTGTTCTATATAGTAACTTTGTTAGAGACTTTCCAGTCTGTGTTACATGAGAATCCTGGATCAAATGGCTAAACAACTGAAAGATTTTCACTGTAAGAGTATTATAATTTGATTTCTGTTCTAACAAGATCACATTGGCTGCTGTAAGTAGAATAGACCATAAAGAAGGGTGGAAACAGAAAGACCAAATTAGTAGTCTCCTTCAATAGTCCAGATTGTGCTTTGGATACAAGTGGTAGTAGAAGTGGTGAGAAGTAGTCAGATTCTGTATGTATTTTAAATGTTAAGAACAAGATGTCTAATGGAATCTCCAATTACTGAAATGGGAAAAAGTAAAAAGTTTGGAGCAGGAGTTAAATTTTGAATATTTTGAGTTTGAGATGCTTTTTAGAAATCCAAGTAAAGATTAATATTAGGTAGTTTGCTATTTGATTCTGAGCTTCAGGGACGAGTCTGAGCTAAAGATATAAATATATGCGTAGAGCTGGTACTTAAAACCATGGGACTGGATGAGATCAAGTGAGTGAGAATACATGGAGAAGAGACCCAAGAAACAAGAGCTAGAACACTCCAAGAATTAGAAGTCACAGAGATAAAGAACCAGCAAAGAAAATTGCTAATGAGTGACTAAAGAGAAAATAGAAGAGACTTAAATCTTGGAAGTGAGGTGAATAAATTATTCCATGGAGGAAGGAATGACCAACTAACAAATACTGTTAAAAAGGCAAATAAGATGAGGACTGAGAATTAACCACTGGATTTGGCAATTTATTGATTATTGGTGACAGTGATGAATCATTTCAGTGGAGAGGTAAGTATAAAAGCCTGGTTAGAGTCGGATCAGGAGAGCAGCTGTTTAGAATCTATCTCCTGTCCTACCAGTGCTCCACTTAGGGAGAAAACATCACTGCCCCCTTGTGGGTAGCTGGAGCAGAAGAGTATTTCCTAGCTTTACTTCTCACTCCCTGCCTCTCACTATGAATACCCAGAAGTCCAGATGTTTCTCTTACCAGCCCTCTGAACAGCCAAGGAACGGCCAAGGAGCAGTCATGTGTCACATTCAGCCAACTGGATGTTCTGTCAAGGGTTTGCATTTTTCATAAAAGCAGCAAGGAAAGAGAAGTTAATATGAATGGCAGGAGTAATGGTGGTGGCAGCAGTGTCCTAATGAGGTGATTCCTACTCTGACACTGTGCTACTATGTTTACTGGAGCTTCTTCAGTTCCTGCTCCTTGCAAACTTGGTTTCCCAGTCTCTGTTCGCAGATATGAGTCCCCCTGATGTCCTTCACAAATATCTCTTTTCACTTCATGTAGCCTGAGTGTGTCTGTGTTGCTAGCCCAGAACTGCAACTCACATGGTAGTACACCACCATGAAGAAGCCAGTCCACTAGCTAGAATGGTAAGGGTTGGCAGAGTAGCCATATTTTAGATAATTAAGCCTGGCTTTACATCCTCAAGAGGCCAACAGGTCAGGAGGGGTTTTTGTTTTTTGTTTTTTGATCCTGGAAATTTTTGCTCAAATAGCACAGAATCAGCTTAGAGATAAGTATCTTATCTACCATTCATTGGTAAACATGGATTATACCACATACATGATAACTCAAGTGAAAAGAAAAAATAAAACCAGTAAGTAGACTGTGATGACATTTGGGGAAGGCCATTATGGGTGCCCACATGTATGGTCCAACAGGACTTCTGCCTCTACTCCTTTCCAACACGGTCTTTTGTCAGGTGACATTTTAAATACTCTTGATGGAGTGAGAGTTATACTTAATCCTTAAAAAAAAAAGGAACAAAGAAAAAGGAAAGAAAAACTGTCCACTGAAGATCAATCAGAAATGAAGATAAACTAGCTCGGAAATGTTAGTGTCAGTCAGTAGGGAAGGATTATCAATTTACATAGGACTTTATAAGGCCACCTTAAATGTTCATTGCAGGCTACATCTGTGATTTAAATTAACTAATCTTCCTTTTCTGGGACTATACAACTCTGTATTTACCCTAGAACAGTTCTCAAATCTGGGGCCCAAATCTGAAGACTCTAATTTAGTAAATCTGTATTGTAAACTCTAACTTTCCTAAGGGCAGTTCCCAGCACAGTGCCTAACTTATGGTAGATAGTCAATAACTATTTAATGAATAAATAAATTGATTTTTAAAACTTTTCCAGAAAAATAAAGATAATTTTGCATAGAATTTTTGGGGTGCCACTATTTCTTAATTCTTTGAGAAAATGTTTCTTTCTCAGCACTTGCCACTGACTCAGAATAAGTCATAGTTTACATTTTGTTGACAAGAATGAGATAATTACTTAATCTCAGCCTAAGGCAAAAGAGAAATATTTCTAAAATTCAAAGCAATTCTTCTATCCCTCTATTGTGTGAACCAACAGAGGGACAATATTGCTTTAGGGTAATAATCATAATAGGTATCACTTCTTAAACGCTTAATATGTGCTAGGAACTAAGTGCTTTACATATAAGATCTGATTATCTAGTCCAAGTCTGAAGAAGAAAAGCCATATGGGAGAAAAGATGAGGATAAAAATAACTATAATAATAATAATGCTTATTGGACATTTACTACATGCAAAGAACTAGTGTCTTTTGCATAAATTATCTCATATAAGCCTTATAACAAGTCTATGAGGTAGGAACTACTATGACTTCTACTTTATAGAGGACAGGAGCAACACTTCAAGAGGTTAAGTGACTTGCCCAAGAGTAGACAGCTAGTGAGTGGTGGGATCAGGACTCAAAGCTAGATCTCTATGACTCCAAAGCCTAAACTTTTACCCATTCTGCTACACTGCCTCCCATTTAGATAGCTGTTTGTCCTGAATCTTTGCCAACTCAAGTAAGACAATATGTGGAAAATAACTTTACGAACAGTACAATGCTATAAAATTGTATCATCATTGTTCATGTGTATATTGAGCATTTGTTGCATTCCTTTTTAGATGATCACAACAGCGTTGGATGCTGGAGACAGAACTGTGAGTGAGACAAACATGGCTCCTTAAGGAGCTCACAGTCTAGTGGAAGAGGAGATATCAACAAAGAATTACAATCAAATGGAGGAAGCATAATGAGAGATGTATGCAGATTATTATGAGACCAAAAAAAGAAAAGCCTAGATATTAACAAACCCTGGGAGTGGCAGAAGATGGACAGGGACTATTTCCTAAAGAAGATAGCTCTAAGCTGAATCTTAATGATATGTCAAATTATACAGGCCAGGAAGGTATAGGGGGAGAAAGGCATTCTAGACAAAGTGGATAGTATATGCAAAGTACAAAAGCAAAAAAAATGGCATGGTATAGGGAAGGAATGAAAAATGTTTCCACGATAAGGCTGGAGAAGTAGGCAAAATAAGGTCCTGGTTGGTCTTAAATGCCAGATTAGGTAGATTGAGCTTTATTCAGTAGGTTATAGGGTTTTGCAGAGTTTTAACAATAGAAATTACAAGGTCATATTTTATTATAGAAAGATCTTGCTGGTGGCAGTTTGGAGAATGGATTGGAAGGGAGATGATTAGGAGTCAATTGGAAGACTATTATAGTCAAGAAGTTAGTTAAAATGAGAGAACATTAGTAGGGATAGCATAGAAAGAACAAATGCAAGGAGTATTTAAGAGAGAAAGTCAACTGGACATTTGATTTATTAGATATATATGAAATATGGTGAAATAAAGAAATAAGACTTTTCAACTGAGTGACAAAATGAACACATCAAGACAGACTGAATGTGAGCATGGAAATGATGAATTTCATTTGGGACACATAGAGTTTGAATTGCCTGTGAGACACCCAAGCTGGAGATGCTGGCAGGCCATTTAATACATAATTCTGACATTTCAGGGAGATGTTGGGGCTAAAAATATAGACCTGGGAGTCATCAGTGGATAGGTGATGAGTGGATGGCATTGTCCAATGAGAATGTTGACCTTGGCAAGAGTCGTTTTCATGGATAATGGCAGCAGAAGCCAGTTTGTAGTAGACCAAAGAGGGAATAGATGTGCAAAGGGGAGACAGTGTGATCTACTTAAGAAGTTAGTCTGAGAAGAAAAAACAAGAAGGAAGGGACTGTGGGAATCAAGGAAGAGATTTTGTTTGCAGACTAAGAGAGACTGAAACATGTTTATTATTACTTACAACCTCTTTCAAGATCACCATTGAGATGGCAGCCCTCTTAGAAATGGGCAAGTCAGGTCCCTAGTAGTGGATCATAGGAAAGAAGCTGAGCTCCCCAATGTTCTGAGAAATGTAGTAATGACCGTTGTGAAAGATGAAGTTGCCAGAGAAGGATTATTTAAGAATAGGACAAATAAATTGATGATCCACTTATTGGTATTTTTGGATTGTTAATAATGTTTAACAAAAAGGGGTTCAATAATTCAACACCACATTAAGCCAAAAAAATATTTTAAAGCTGCCTGTAGCTGCCCATAAATTGAATTGTGCAGCATGTGATCGACTTCCTGCCAAGAACATTTGCTTGTTCCAACTTAGTCTGCTTTATCTAGATACAGTAATAATTTCATTTTGGCAAAGATGTTTGTTTGAAATTAACACTACTGACCCCTACATTTTCCCCCTTCTGAGTTCTCCTCATCTTCCATTGTCTGCCTAATAAGTCTGTTTATGACAAGGCCTTGCATAAAACATTTGTCTCCAGACAGAGACTCACTAGAGGGGTGACGTGGTACTGGTCACACTGGGTTTGGACCCAATGAGCAAAGGGCCACGCAGCCAAGCATCTTATCCACCTGCAAGCAGTCTCTGAGCAGATGACCGTTCTGCCCTTTCCAACCTCACTCAAGATTCTGGGCCTAATCACATCAGGTCACATAAATGAAGCAGGAAGTGTTGGAGGGAAGTTGGTAAGCCATAGCAGCTTGATTTAGTCCTGATAATTTATCATCACATGTTCCCAGTCACTTCTGCCTCCATTCCTGATCTCATAGGGGCACATTCCGATAAGAGTACAGCTTCTGCTCAGGAGACTAGTTCTTAGTGTTCACAAAGCTGCAAGACCCCTAAGATACCAAATGGCACCTGCTGGCACCAAGCCCCTTCTCCCAGCTATGTATTATATTTTGTCACCTGAGCCCAAAACAGTGCTGTTGATACTCAGTCTCACAAAGACCATCTTAATAATAACCCCTTCAGCCTTTGTCTGTAGTCTACAGATCTACAAGGGTGAAGGAAACCAGTCCATGGGGTCACTAATGGTAACAGACACCATAATAACATTAGTTATCTTGTTCTGTGGCACTTACTATAAGTCAGGCACTGTTTCAAATACTTTACACCTGCTGGCACTTTTAATCCTTTCTACAACTCAATGGAGAGAGTACTTTTTATTATCCCCATTTTACCTGTGAGGCAACAGAGGCACAGAAAGGTTCAGTAATTTGCCCAAGGTTATTCAGCAAGTAAATGGTGGAGTCAGTGCTTGAATCCAGGCAGCCTGACTCCAGAGTCCACGTTCTTTGCCATGATGCTCTACTTCCTTTCTGGAGATCATGTCCTCACTGTTAACCCTTCTCTATCTCTGACTCTAGTCACCTATGCACCAAAGCTTGCTTCTCTTTGGTCTCCTTCCTGCTACATACTTCAGTTAATGAAGTTTGACACTATATGGGCCACTGATTCAGCATATGGCCAAATTATGAATCCAAGACAAGGCTGAGCTAGGATACCCTGGTATACTTAATTGAGGTCATGTAAATAAAGCACCCCAAAGTGATGACAGTGCATAGCAGGCACTCAAAAATTCTTGTTTGCTAGATTGTTAAAAACAAAAAGAAACCTCTAGTGTTCAAGCAAACCAAAAGAAAATATAGCTGATCAGCCTGGAATAAAGGCTTCAAGGGCATGGGAAGGAGAGAACAAGTAGGTCACTATAGATGTCCCCTCAGTCCTCTTACAACTCCTCGCTACCCCATCCACATGAAGATGGTGCCATGGATAAGGGTCATCTCAGCCTCTCCCAGGCTTGAGGTCCAATCTATGTTCCCCTAAGGAGCTTTAACAGAACAACAGCAAATGTGGACATGGAAGTAAGGTGGAGAATAGAAAGGAAATGACACAATTAGTAACAAGAACTGTTCTGTCTTACAAAACAAGCCTCTACCACTACCCTCTATGGGGTTAAAATAATTAAGCCTCAGTTTTAGTAATCATTTGCCTCTTAGTACAATGATCCTTTCCAAAAGGAGGGCTAGCTGCCATTTGGTTTTCCTGGAAAGTGGAGATAGCTGAGGGGCCTGATTCTAAGGTTGGAAGAGAAATCAACAAAAGCAGTCTTCTCAAACTCTGTAATCTTGTATTGTGCTTGACATGCAGTTGACTCCTGTCACAGCCAGGGATGACTTCTCCCTCAGGCACAGGAGGCACAGTCTGGGGCCCACAAAACTGTTTTTCTGTCTTTTAAAATCAGAGAAAAATATCAACTTTTAAGTAGAAAAAAAAAGCTTTAACATATAATATTAATATATTCGTATTTACACCAGTACAGTAATAGAATGTAATTTTTAATATTTTTATAGTGGAAGAAGCCCAGGAAGGCAGAAGTCATAATGTGCCACTCGTCCCAAGTGGCATTCCCAGAGAAGCAGACATTGAGAGTTTGGTGTCCAGGATAATTTTTAAGAAATGCCTGTGGTAGCAGCCCTTGTAGAAGAGGAGAGGAAGCCAAAAAGAACAGAGGGAAAAGTTGAGCTGCAAGGACAGACTCAGCCAGCAACAAGGGGGATCTGAGCAAGAACGGCCCTTCAGAGGGCTCCGCGGTGCGCTGAGATGACAGGCCTTTTTATTCCCACATTGTCAATGGATATGGGATGCTCTGGGAAGGAGTATGACTTGGGGTGAGGTGACCCTCTGCAGGTGAAGCAAACCTTGAAGGGGATGATAGCTGGAGGCTATCTGCTAATCTCACCCCCGGGAGCGGAGCAATCAGTCCTTATTTGAAGGAGGATTCAGGTGGCGCCTCACAGCTTCCACCACACCTCTTAATTCGACCCCGGTAGGGAGGACTCTTTCCTGATAAGGAATTACCACCACCGCGCTGGCTGAAAGCAGGGCCTAGTGGCATTATAGCCCCACTTCCTCCCAGTCTGTTAAGAACAGCCACAGGAAAGATATCATAAATTAAATCAAATACATTATGTAGCGCATTTATTTTTATCTCAGTCTATAGCCCTTGGGTTATTTTTATCACCTTTTAAAAAAGAAAATTCAGCTCTCCCTGGCCATCCCATCAATTTGTCAAGTTTGAATTCTGAAATCTATATATCCATATAAAATTTACACCCTCTCCAAGCATATTTTTATCCCCACATAAAATTTATGTCAGCAGTGTTTTGCCAATATGGCTACCATAAAAGTTTTGTTTAGACTGAGAGAGTGAGCTCTATATGTTGTGGAGAACAATTTCCTTGGTGCAGGACAGCCAATGATATAAGTTACAGGATAGAGTGCCTGGCTGTCTTCTGCACACATTTATTAGCATAAATGTGTTCACCTTCTGATTAGATAAGAAACAGGCCACGTACCATCTTATCAATAGTATCTTTCTCCCATCTATGTTGCATTGGTAGCAAAACCCAGAGAAGGGAAGAAAATCAGAACCAACCCAAATAAGAGAGTTAAATAAAACCTGTTTAAGTAAGGAGGAAGACTGAAGGGGAGGAGAAGTTGCATTCGGGAGTTTGGACAAAGCTGGAAGCTTTAGAAAACACTACCTACTAATTTCTCACCTGCAAGTGGTGAAGGGGAATTCTCTTCCTAGATTTAAAAAAATTACTATTATCAGTAACATTCCAAGGAAGAGACAATACAATAGAAATACCTATTTTCTTTATTGGGAAAATATCTGTCATTTCCTGCTTGGCTCTTCTCCTCCCTAAATTTGACTATTTGGAGATAAGTTATGAAAAGCATTTTAAAGTCTGTACAGTACCATGCTCATTTTCCCAAGTACTCCTTTTAATGGGTTTTGCACATCCTGGGTTTCAGATTGTGTCATCGTAGGCAAACTCCATTATTTGGCTCTAGCAATTGACAGAGACTTGATTATATAATCCTGAACCACTAGGGAAAACTTTTATTCTTCCTGCAAACCCGTGATTGTCTGAGCTTTTCTTTGCAGCTGCCCGCCTCTCGGCAACTAAGTTGGGCTTCAGTTTGTAGATGAACTCTTAATCATAAACTCCAGTTGTTGTGATGGGGAGAACATCCACCCAGCACCAAAGCAAAATGCTCGGGCCATCCTCTCCTGTCATAAATATGGTCCAAACACCAAGTCCTATTTCTACCTCACTAAGGTCCCCATCTGGGCTTTGCATGGCTCACTTTTTCTATATTAAGGAATATATTAAGTCCACTATAAGAAAGCCCAAATGTATAAAGCACTGGAGGTAGATGATACAGATGGAGATAGGTGAGAAGGTAGAAACAGACAGGAAATGCAAAATCATGTATGTATCTGCTTTAAATAAAAGTTTACATAATAGTCCTCTGGAGGACTACAGTCCCAACACTAATACCTGACACATTTAAGTGTACTCACACTTCATGAGAAATTGCCTTATAATCTCATGCTTGAGCTTTTCATTTATTTTATATATCTTTAGTTTCAACAATACAATCCCCATCCTAGGGCATGATAGAGTAGCCTGTATATAGTTGGTTCTCAATATTAGTACTTGCTTGTGGAAAGTTTGAATGAATGTGTATTGAACACCTACTCTAAAATGGAGCATAAAAGTGAGAGAATATATGAGAAAATACTTAACACTGGGTCTGGCTCTTGATATATGTTGCTTTTACAAAGTTTACTTTTTAGTGCAAAATATATTATAAACATGCTTGATGGGAGAGAAGATGCAATCAGAACCTCAAATCTGATTCCTAAAATGCTGAATATTTTCTCCAAAATATTCCCAGATTAATCAGTTTAACAGGGAGCTCGCTATATGAGGTGAGCAATCCGTTTGTCCAGTATCTCAATCAAATTGCAAAAGATGGAATAATCAAATTAAGAACACTTCACTGGCTGAAAACAATCCTTATGTATAGACATAAACACACACAAATGAATAAAAGGGATAGGAATTCCACCATAAATACAGATTCAACAGGCAATAAATACCATTTTCCCTATTAAATAAGGAAAATTAAGATCTTAATCTGAATCTTATATCGATGGTCAGTTCTCCATATTCTCTTAGGAGGACACTCTGATTACACAATTCAGGCAATGACCAGCGATTGCCTAATGGAAGGAGAAAATCTGCACAAAAACTCTAAGTGGAAGGGCTAATGATCTCCTTTGTCCAATTAGTAGTGTTTCTATGAATAGAGACTCTAGACAAAGCGGAGTAAGGTGCAATCAGCCCACTATTCAACCTCTGAAATATCAATGACATCTTGTTAAAAGTGTCATTTTCTGATATTTGGGGTTTCTCAGACTGTGGAAATGATACTCACATATGCTCACCCAAAGACTGGATTTCCTACAATATTTATTAACATGTCAAGGTAATATAAAGAATATAACAATATTCAGACACCATAGTCTATGTTCAGTTTCTAAAATAAAATATCAGACAAGAGACAGATTTTCATGTCTGGTGATTCACTAAACTAATATTTTCACATTCCTAAGATAATGTTATCTAGTTCCTTCCCCAGCTGTAAAACTACAAAGATTGATGAGATAAACCTGATGCTCAATCTTGACATTTGTAAGAGTAAGTTAAGCTTAAAACTTGTCAAAAGACTGGCAGCTCCTCTTTAAAACTAAATTGCCCAGAATAGTAAATGATGTTTTATGTACAGGCACATTCAATTTGTTTTTTGTAATACTATAGAAATTACCAAGCATGGTGTTAAATTTTTAGGGGAAAAATGCCTTTCAGTGTTTATTCTGAAGTTGGATTATGAACCCCTGAGGGTGGCTCCTTTTGAAAAATCTTTCTAGTTATTAAAGTCTTAAAGGCTTCATTAATAACTCTGCTTTGAAAGCATAAAACATCTTCCTCTGGCCTTAGATTTAGTAGGCTCTCAAAAAAATTGCTGAAGTGTGCTGTGACTGTCTACTTTTGAAGATTCATTATATGGGGAAATAGAGAGGAGGACCTCTTGGCTTCAAAAATTGAAGATACAATAAGAAGTTTTGACATAGCTCTCCTATTGCATAGTCGGTTGATGAAGCAAGCTCCCCATGGAAGAAACAATGTTGGAGCTCACAGTGTATCATCAGTACCAGTGTTGGTGAACCAGGTGCCTCGCGATGGCAGTGCCCCAGAGCTGAGACCTAAAGCAAAATGGAAGTAAAGGAGCTTAGGACTCTGGGATGGGGATGGGAGGGCTCTGAACACTCTAATGTTTACCTTATTGTGATCTTTGGACCACTGCATTAAATCACCTGAGGAGTTGTGACAAAAGCAGATTCCTGAGCTGCACCCCAAAGCTGCTGAACCAAACTCTCAGTTGGGGAAATACTTTGGAGAATGTAGTTCAGCAATCACCCACAAGAAATTATTTTAAATAGCAAAGTTTGAGAACCACTAAACTGATGCTTCTGAATGTAGGCTAACATCCCAAAATATACAGATCTTCCAACAACTCTTTGCTTTTTTCTTGTGTCTTTTTTTATTAAAATATCATTGATATACAATCTTATGATGGGTTCACATAAACTATACAGTGGTTTCAACATTCACCCATATTATCAAGTCCTCACCCCCTCTATTGTGTCCAAGGGCTCTTTGCCTTTGGAAAGGACTTTACCCTCATAAAGTAAAACCTGAAAACAGCAGCCAAGACTGTAGAAATACATTTGAGTAGATGCATAGGAATTTGGGAAGAAACCTCAACAACATAGGTTTTCATCTCCCCATCGAGAGAATTTACATGTTATCTAGTGTATGTTCAAATGGTTCTGCCCATTTCAGCACAGAAGCTCAGGACTATAACTAAAAGTAGGCACCACCATGGCCCTGGCCCCGCCCACTCACTTAGTGGTCACTTCTGAAAGCTTCATTGAATAGACAGTGGAAAGTGGGAGTTTAGGGTCATTTATAATTTCTGATTGACTACCAGATTAAGCAGAGTTTATTTAGATTCAATCTCTAGTGTGGAAAATCTTTCTAAAATGTGATTCCTTCTTTATCTCTGAAAAAAGTCTAGACTGGCGAATATAGCTGAATTCTTCTTTGAGTACCCACAATTATGCTGGGCCTACGGGTCTCCTGAACATCAGTGGTCAGTGGCATAAAAATATCTATCTGTAGCAGAGATAGGAGACTGGACTAAATTACTCCAGCCCAGTGAATTCCATGACAACACAGTTGTTGGTTTTATTTTAATTAAGACAATTCTGAGTGTTTTTATCTCCCTTATCTCAGCCTGTTTATTGCCATTTGCCTCTTTTCCATCAAAGTGGGTTGGGGGCAGGGTAATGGGAAGTGGAAAGATTCAGCACATTGCCATAATTATGCACTCTAAGTAATTAGGCTTCAGTTAAAGAAGGACTTCTCTTTGAGACCTAATGTGACTCCCTATACATTTTATCCAGAGTTTCCCAAAACTTATGTCTCCTTCCCTGGGATATGCATTACATGTAGCATGTAACAGTCATCAAACAAGTTTGAGAAACACTGAGCTATACAAAGTTAACTGTTTTCTGTCCTGCAGAACTTCCAAGAGGCTTTATTATACTAATCTGCACTGAGCATCTCCAGGAAAAAATGGTAGCATGCAGCATCTCTCACAAAATTATATAAATCTCGATTCCTTTTTTCATAGATCATCTTATGTGAGTAGTTTCTCACTCAAATCCCACCACAGCCACCACAAACGTCCTGCCTAAGGTTACCTACTCCGATGGCCCTGACCATTTTCTCTAAGGTAGCCCTGCTCCCACTCTATCTCTTTAGTTGTCTTTATTTGCTTTCTAGCACTGGTCACTATGTGGTAAAACTATGATCTTTTTTATTTACCTGTTTTTTTCTCTCTTGCCTACTAGATCATAAGCTCCAGAAGTACAAGGGGTGCATCTCTGTGAGACAGTTGTTCTATTTCTAGTGTCTAGAAGAGTACCTAGCATATAGTAAGTAGGCACCCAATAATATCTGAAGGAAAAATCAGACTAAACATCTGATATAACTCCTGTTTAGTCACCTGATACCAGGAAACACTAACCTTAAGATCAAATGACCAAACCAGTACTACTGACCAATAACATACAGAGCAGATAATGTGTCTGCAAATTCTTTCATAGGAGAGACATAGACTCTCCTAACTCCCTCGTGGGCAGATCTGAATTACACTGTTCTGTAATGTCAATTGAATTACCCCATTTCCCCAGTCAAACCTTTGAGATTTATTCCATCCTGAAAAGTTGCCTGAAATATTTGTGTCTTACATCCTGGTACTCTATCAGTTAGGAAACATGACAATAAGAAATTTCTATGTTTGGTAACAGAAAAACCAACTGAACTGCCCATATTGTTAACCTCATTTCTAGTGACTTATTCTCAAAAACCAAGGCCGTCCTAGTATCATAGTAAGTACCCTAAACCATGTCACAGATTAAAAATGTAGGCTTTTTGGCAACCTGTGACCATAAGAATGGGTGAAGATACAGAACCAAGAATTACAGCACTTTGTAAATAGAAATGAAGCCAAATAAACAAAGACAACACAGATGAACTCTAAGGGTGAGAAAGTGGAGTGAGGCTTGTTCACATACAATCCATTCTCAAAATTTAATGAAAAGAACAATAACAAACATAAATTATAAAAAATAAGCAGCAATCAAACAAAGAAAGGCTCATACTCATGCCATAATCTTTGAAAAATTGCAGCCAAGGGAAATGAAAAAGAGAAGTTTCTCAGAATTGATACCACTCTCATCAATCCCCTCTCTCCCATGAATTTAGTACAATGGAAAGATTGTGGGTGGATAAAAATCCTGAAAATTGATTGAAGGGGGGAAAAAAAGGAAAATCTCTCAAGAAGCCAGAGACTCACCAGCTGAGTCTCTTGCCAGGATACTGAGGAAAGTGCAGGGAAGTCAGTGAGGCTTGATTTGGGGTGTTGCGGGCTAGGACAGATGCTGGTGTGAGGAAATAAAATGATCATAATCGCCCACAGCTAATTTTTTCTGGCAACAATTGAAAGTAGGTGGAATAGAAAACAAACAAGAAATTAAATAAGACAAAATTGGTTGAAGGAGTAAGAGGCTCAGAAAAAAAGAGGCACATGGACATGCCCTGATGAGTCCCCCTCCAGGCACACAGGATAATAGTACAGTGGCCAAAACCCAAAGGATTTGCATTTTTTTCCTCTACAGTCTAAGAGGGGAGGATGAAGCGGGGAAAGCAGACTTCTGGTATTGATTATATTTGTTAAAAGGAGAGGTTCAAGGCTTCATCTCAAGTTAGAGGACAACCTGAGACTGAAAGTATCTACGTGGACTAATGGTGCTGCCATTTGGGGCACTGATTCCCAGTCCTAACTGCTTTAGAGCCGCCACCTGCTGAGCTGCCGAAACAGAGCAGTTCCTGAGCTCTGGGTGGTACCACGGGAATCAGAATCTTTGGAAGCGAGATCCAGGCATTGGTACTTCTAAAAAGGTTCCCCCGATTATCACAGTGCCTAGTAAGGATGGATAACCACTGAACCAGGTGGAATAAATCATGTTAGAGGCATTTTAAGGACATTTCAGACAGGACAGTATGGATGCACTAAGTGTGACTGCCCTCAGCCTGCAAAAAGTGAGTAGAGCACCCAATGCTGAGTCCTCAAACTGAAACTTTTAGAGAGATACAAAGTGAGAGTGAAGAATTCAGCACACCATATATACATCTATATATAGAATGTATATATAGCATATATACTAAATTAAACATGAGTAAAATGAGGAGATATAGAATGACAACTCTGCAAAAATGCTGCAGGAAAAAAAACAGAGAAGGGGAGAAAACAAGGGAGAGAATGGAGAAGGGAATACAGATAATGAACTCATGATTGAAGAAAACATTCCCCACTAAAGACAAAAAAACTTTCAAGAACATAGACATTGAAACAAGACATCAAAGACAAATGATGAAACAATGGAATGAGAAGAATGAGGTGAAAAGGGAAACTACAGAGCAAAGAAAACAAACTGAAAACAAAAACAGCATTACTGAACTATGAAATATATTGTATACCATGAAAATCATGAAAGAAGAAAGCAGAGGTCATGATATTAATATCAGAGAAGACTGAATTCAAGGAAAAAAATTTTGATAAAAGACACCATCCACAATGAGGATATAACTTCCATAAATATTCACACACCAAATAACAGAATCAGAATATATGGAATATAAACTACATAAAATGCAAGGAGAAATCCCCCCAAAACATTAGTAGGAGTAAACCTTAACACAACTCTATTATCTAAGATAAATGAGGTAGACAAAAAATAAGCAAGAATAGCCAGGAATATTCTGAAAAAGGAGCCCAAGAGAGCTGAATTAAGAGCATTATGAAGCTGCAACGATTAAATGATTTAAATGATTTAAAAGAGTTTATTAATGTAGAAGAAGTAGGTAAAGCAATGGAATACAACAGAGTCCAGAATTAGGCTGATAAACATGGGAATTTAGTACATGACAAAGGTGGAATTTCACATCAGCTAAGAAGATGCAGGTAATCCCATTAATGAGGCTGGGATGTGTGACTGTTTCAGAAAAAGGTTGAATTTCTTCCTCATTTATTATAACAAAACAAATCCTCAATGGCTCAAAAATTTCAAAAGTGAAAAAACAAAACCATAAAATCACTAGATGAAATAATAGGGGGATTAATTTATAAACTTAAAGTGAGAAGCACCTTCTTAGCAGGACATAAACCTCAGCATACAAAAAGAAAAAGACAAACAAAATTGACTACAACTAAATATCAAGCTTTTTTATTGAAATTGAAAATGTCAAAAATAAGAACAAAAAAACCAGAAAAGTGTTTGCAGCATATATGACTGACAGATTATTATGCTCCTTTATTTACTATAGGCCTGTACAAATCAGTGACTAAAGGATGAACAACCCCAAAGAAAACCAGGCAAAAAATAGTGTAACAGGCATTTCTCAGAAAAAGAAAGACAAATGTCCATGAAACACATGAAAAAAATGTTCAAGCTTGTTCGTGATTAATGAAATGCAAACAAAAGCAGCAATAGAGAAGCCTTTTTCACAGGCCTCTTTTCAATAGAGAAGCCTGTCAGACTGTCAATAATTCAAAAGCTCACCAACATGAGGAGTAAGAGGCATCTCCCACACTCTTATCCACTGTTGGTGGAAATGCAAAGTGGCCCCATCTCTGGAGAGGATAACTGGAAAATAGAGGCAGTTCATGTATCCAAGAATAACCACTTCTGGGAAAGGGGCCTCTTAAAGAAAATCTGCTTAAAATGAAAACCAGACTATCATGGTAGATTTTAAGTTTAATTAGAATTATATCTTTAAAAAATAAATAAAAGTTGCAAAAGTCTACTACACATTTTTTAAAAAAAGAAAGTTTTAATGTAATTATGCATGCATTCTCCAAACAGTAAATACATCAAATGTTGATTGTGGACTTCCTTGGTGTGACTTTTCTGGCAAAAATGGCATCCTCCTCATTATTTCACAACAGGATCATAAAAGGTAAGTTTTATAAAATATTCGAGGGCTTCATCAATTTTCCTGAGGTCCTCCCTTGATTCCTGTTATTGACTCCAATGATTCTCTTTCATCCTATTCATCTTGTCACTATTGGTGTAAATTTATTCTTTTCCTCAAAAGTTGACTTTGCCAAGACCTCTCCTGTCAATGGCTTTGTGGAAGTTAAGCAAATCTCCATCAACTTTTATCAACTTTATTAAGTCTTGAGTCTTTCACAAAATTTGAAAATTCATTTTGCAATCGATTTATACTCCCCTTCCATAGTAGATACTGCCAAAGAAATTTATATGACGGGCAAAGACAAACACCAATGCCAAGTAGAGAGGAGTGTCAAGAGAGAAACAATTTCCTAAGTGATGAATTCCCTAGAGAATATTGTTGTGCTCTAATGATTTTTGCTTCTCCATAAAAGTTTGTAACTGTGGGAACTTAGATAATGAATATCTGAATAATAAGGATTTCCTGTTGCCAATCAAAATTAAAAATGCACCTAGCCTTTGCTCTCTGCCTAGAATGTTCTTTTCCCCTCTGTACTTTGTTAATTCCTATTCATCTTTCAGTAGTCAGTTCAAGCATTAATTCCTCAGGGGAGCCTTTCCTGGCATTGCTGACTAGGTCAGACACCCTATTTGCAGGTTCTCAAAGCACCTTTGAAATGTGTGTTACGGTTGCAGTTCTATATTTCTGTAATTTAATTAATGACCATCTTTCCCCATTAGACCATTTGCTTCACAGAGGCAGAGATTATGTCTGGCACAGAAAAGTCCCTCAATAAATATCTATTTAAGGAATAAATAACAATGAACTAGAAAGTACCCAAATGTCCATGTAACGGAACATTGTATTAAGCAGTCATTAAAAAGAATGACGTATGTCCTGAAATAGAATGATTTCCAAGATATAGTAGAAAAAAGCAAGGTGCAAAACAGTCTGTAATATTCTATTTGTGAAAATTTATAGACTATGTTTGTACGTTAGTAGGTGCCCACAATATTTTTCTAGAAGCATTTATTAACAGAGGTTACCTTTGGGAGTATGGACTAGGAGTTATGGGGAGAGGGATTTCAATTTTCCTTTCATACATTTCTGTACTGTTTCAATCATTTTACTACATTCAAATGTTATTTTTCATTTAATAAAATGCATTGTTTTTTGATAGAGGGCACAATGCTCACCATCAGACGGAGATAAGAAGTTCAAAGTCCGTGTAAGCAGATAGCAACTGAAAGCCATGCCAGAGTTAAAAACAACCTACGATATTCCCTATTTTGTTTGTTGGCTCCCATTTCCTAGTAACTAAGCCAGAAAACCCAACCATCCTCTAACTCCTCTCCTTTCTGTAGCCCTCAGATCTAATCAGCTGTTAAATCCTATTGTCCCTATCACCTAAATAGCTTCCCATTCCGTTCTCCCTTCCCCATTTCCACGGCCATTGCCCTCAGCCAGCTCCACATCACGGTATCTTCCTTGGACTACTGCAATACTTTTCTCTTCCTGCATCCATTTTCCACTTCTACAACCCATCCCTAGTCAGATGCTAGAATAATCTCCCAATCCAATTAAACCAAAACAAGCTCTTTACATTCCAGAGATCCTGGTGTACTCTCATTTACCTGAAACACCTTGTTAGTTTCTCCCTGAGGGATTCTGTGTATATCCCTCCTTCTGTCTCTGATATTCTTCCCTTCCCCATTTGCTTAGTTAACTTCTACTCATATTTCATTACTTCTTGACACCTCCTCCCCGAATAGATTACCTGCCATAACATTTTGCCCTTATCCTTCAGAACACTCATCACATTTACATTGTTTTTCCCTTATCTTTCTTCCCCATTTCCATCAAGAGAAAGGCTATACTCCAGTGCCTCACCAAGAGCTTGGCACATAGTACTATCTCAATAAATTCTTATTAACTGGATGATTGTTTGAATTAATAAATGAATGCAAATTGGTTTACACAACTTTCTTGTTTAAATCCCATCACTGGCTCCTCACCATGTGAACACAAAGTATATGACGTATTTCATGAATAGGCTCCTGCCTGTCCCTCCAGACTCATCTTCCCTAACTCAAGCTCTTGTATCTTGTGCCCTAGCAATCTGAATTACATAGATAACAAACCTTGCTGCTTCTCCTTGCCTTCATAAACGCTTATTCTGCCACTTCAGTTACCTCTCCTTCCTTCTCCCTTACATATATCTAGTGAACACTCATTCATTTCACTCACAAAAAGCAGCCAGAAGTATCTCTTCAGAGAAGTCTTCCTTGATTTTCTTGGTAATGTTCATTCATGCTTCCTCTGTGCTTACTCTGTACCTTGTATATTTTCTCTTTTTATTGCATTTACCATACTGTTAGTAGTCTCCAGGTAAGCATTTTTGTCTCATCTTTTTGCCTTAATGCTTAGCACATAACTAGCACATAGTAAACTCTAAATGTCTGAAGTTAATTGAACATGGATTTTGTGAAAATAAACTATTAACAGTGTATCTGTAATACCTATATGCTTATGAATAATTTTTCCAGGGCAATAGAAAATATTATCAAGATTTTATATGTAGTAACTCTATTAAATGCCCTGAAAGAATAGCAAATGCACTTTTTTTACATCTAATAATCCTTCATGCTGCTGGTTGAAAGGCTGTATAAAGCTTTGTCTCCCTGGGACATGGCCAAATCTGGGGGAAACAGGCTTTCTTCTCACATCTAAAGTTTAAAATCCATGTGGCAAGGAAGGCAAAGCAAACGGCCTTTACAGACTATGCAATCTAACAGCAGTGAACAAACCAGCCATTTGGTGCCCATGCAAGCATTCCATGCCATCTTCTCAGGTTACATGAAGGTATCGGGCCTAGCATATCTAATGACAGGAGAAAAGAAGAGCAAACAGCTTTTCCTTCTGCACAGGGACTTTTAAATTCATAGATACCAATTCTGTGTTAGCAAAGCACACCTAGCCACTGTCATTTCATTCCAGCATTCAAATGAAGACTCACTAGGGTCATCCTCCAGGTGCACAGAGTAGTTAATAAATAATAACTATAGGGTTTGGGGGAGGGTTTTAATTTTTAGCTTCCTAGGGCCCCTCCAAAGTGTATCAAATTATTCATCACTATTAGGCCCAGACAGCATTGGGTAATTTCTGTTCCAAGGCTCTATTGACACACTCAAGACCTAGCCCATTTAGGGATCCTTATCTTCATTCCAGTGATGCTGAAGTCACCTGGATCATTGCCAGGATTGTAATCATCTAGGCTTATCTAGGGCACTTTTGAGGTCTACAAGGGGTCTCTCTGGAAATTTTATTTTGAAACACCAGGGGTCAAAGACAAACTATCCTTCAAGGCCAAGCCAAGTTCTATCACCTTCATGAAACGTTTCCTAGTTAACCCCACTCCTACTGGAACAAACCTTTCTCTGCATTCCTTTGGTGCTAGCAGTCTGCGTCCTATGACTAAAGGCTTCAAGATATGGCGTTGGGTATTGCTATCCAATTGTTTCGTGTAGGTTACTTTTATCTTCTCAAACTAGGATGGTGGGAAGCTCCTTTAGGTCAGAAATCAAAACTCCCCATTTGAGCCCCATTTAACAAATGTCATCTAGCACTTACTATGCTCTAGATTGTATTGGTTTGGATGCAAACCACAGAAACCCAGTTGAGTAGCTCAAGCATAAAAGGTAACTTAGTAATGAGGATATAGAGTTGTCTTATGTGATGCAATGTGAGAAATACAGCTGGGCCTGAGGAATGGACTATTTTAATCTGTCTATCTTTTTCTTTGCAAACTGGTTTCTTCTACTTTGGGGACCAACATGGCAGAAATAATTCTGAGCATACATTACTGATCCAACCATACAAAGGCAGGATCTTTCTCAAAGCCACAATTCAAATTCCTCTAGCATGCACTCTGGCCCAGGTTAGCTGCAATCATTACCACTGAGCCTGTCAACTCTGCTGAGAATCTAGGTAAAGAGACATATAATAAGATAGTTTGAATATAATATGGTTAAATGTTTTTAAAAAGAGGTATATTTATGGTACTATCAGAGCAGAGAGAAGGGAAATGAGTGTTTGGAGAATAATATTGAAAAAAGAGAATTTACAAGTAGGAAAGGCATTCCAAGCAGAGGAGGCATCATGAATAAAGAATGACATGGACACATGAAACAGGATGGTATGAGGTCTGAGGATCTACAAACCACACAAAGAAACATACAACATGTTTAAAAAGAGACTGGAGAAGTAGGCAGGGCAAGATCATGAAAGTCTTTGAATGGCATTTTAGGGTAAACTGCTTCTAGGTAGAATGTGGTATGATCTATATTCTAGGTCACTCAGACAGGTATGTGGAGAATGTACTGGAAGAGGAAGAACACCCCTCCCTCTCCACAACTCAGCTTGAGGCATGCATTTGGTCACACTGACATAAAATCTGATTGAATGCAATTTCATGACATCCTGCTTCTGGTCAACAATTCCCTAACAGATCATCATTTGTTGCATCATTTATTTACCCTCTTCCCCACCTCCCAAGCTCCAGGTGGGTTTGTTTATGTATTCCAGTGACTCACTAGTTTTAAATCCCAGGCCTGTTCTGGAGACCTTCATGGAGCACAACAAAGCCATAATTAGGAATCAGGGACCTAGGCTTGAGAAAGAATCTCTAGTCGGGGGCAATGTGAATTCAAATTGAGAACAGATAGCCTGGGCTCTAAAGAAGTTTGTCAGGTCACCTAGTAGGAACAGGTTAAAAAAACCAAGTTTCCCAAGACTTGCCCTCTCCCTGCACTTCATAGATCATTCTCAGTCATCTCTCTCACTCTCTCTCTCCTTCCCATACCACCACCAATAGCATCCACCCTGTCAGCCTGCACACAGTCAGACACAACATCCCTTCTGTAATGGTCATCTGTATCAGTAGGTAACAAGCATAGAAAGGGCCCAGTCCACCTGAAGTTGTTAGAAGCTGAAGTAACATGTGCCCAGACCAAGCCTGTAGACCTGGTTTTGAATGCGTAACACTCTCCTGTCATTCTCTCATTCCTGTCAGCTAATGCATTCAGTGACAGTTACCATTTGAGAAACTGTTTTAGCAAGAGAGCCTAGCCCTCCAGCTCTCCCTCACTGAAAAGTTTTCAAGATCTCATTTGCTCTCTTTCTCTCTCAGTCTCTCAACAGAACATTTTATTTGAGCAAAAAAATCAACTCAGACTGTTACTAAAGTTTACTACTCCAGAGACACACTCAAAGGTCACCCAAAGTTAGTGCCTGCCATTTGCTGTCACAGAGAGTGCCTTTCATGTGGAACCACACAGAGTTTTTAGGGCTGGCACTGTCTGTGGTCTGTAAAATCCCTATTTCCTGGAATAGAGTCCTGAGGACACTTGTCAGACTCCAATTCCCTGCCTGACTGCCCTTTGGTACCCTACCTTGTCTTCTCTCACAGTGCCATCTACCCACTGGTGATTAAGGCATCCACACTATCCACCCCAACACCCACAGTCCCACCCCCAGTCACTCCTATCCTTCCTGCCTACTGCCACAAGCTCTCCAAGCTAAAATGGGTCTTTCAGCAGAGGAGCTGGTTCCTCTCAAAGGACAATGGAGAGAAATCCTCAGCTAACTCAGCACCAAAGGCAAAAGCTAAATGAGATTCTTACAACAGTCTCACCACAAAAATATCAATACATATGGGCATGGAAATATGACCACTGAAATAAGGATTATATGTGTGTGTATGCTCATGCAAACACACAAGTATTATTTCTATGGCTGTTTCACACCAAATAAATTAATTCTCTGATTCAGAGAGAGAATAAGACTAGGCCAATCTGGGGATTTGGATTCTCACAGTGGAGAGTAACCTATTCTCAAGGGGAACACTGTGCAGACAGAAAAATACAATTCTTAGTCTACTCCTCTTCAAGAGAAGGTGCAGGCATCTAACTGGTTAGTAATTCAAATGTTTGGAGCTGAGAGCTGGCTCAGATTCAAAGCCAGAAGCAGGCTGAGGCTTTGAGGCAAGACTCTCCCTTGCTTTTCTCTTCCAGAAGACAACTTCCTCCTTCCTGCTCAGGCACTTTGTACTCTTGGGAGGGCCTCTACTTCGAGGCATGAAAGGAACTAATAAAGGCCTTCATATGGAAAGCTTAATAACAACATGTTACTTCTTTCAGGGATGTTTGCATTTCAAAAGAGAGAAGAGAGTATAACCCTAAGGAAAGAATCCCTAATAGTGAAATTTCAGAACTAAGGCACTTGGGTAAGGAAGTTATAAGTGGTGAGGAAATCAGGTGGAAGCAGCTTTCCAGCATCCCTCAAATTGCACATATACTTTTTTTCTTGCCTATATGTAAAAAACAACATGGTGGTAACATCCTCAAAATACTTCATTTGTCCCCACTGTCTACAGGATTAAGTACACACTCCTTTAATCTTCTGAAGTTTTCTAGGCACATCTCCCAGTGTTCCCCTATAAAATTTCTTCACTCCACTATCTCCTAAACATACATTCACTTACTAATTTTTGTTTACGACACTTCTCCCTGGAATTCCTTGCAACTGTAAATTTCTCCAACTTTAACCCCACTCATTCTTCTTGTACAGCTCAAATCCTACCTCGTCTACCAAATCCCAGCTGATCATTCGAGCCAAAAGTAATCCCTCACCGAATATTGATTTGCATTCCTGCATTATAAAATACAGAAAAATATATAACACAGTGATTGGAGTTGGACAAGTCCAGCCTCATAACCATTCTCCTATGAACTCTATGAACCTGGGTAAGCAGCCTCACTCTTTGGACTTTATTTCCTCATGTTTGAGAGGGATATAATAATAGTAACTTTCTCACAAAATTGTAAGCATTAAATAGGATAATTCATAGACAGCATTAATTCAGTGCCTGAATGAACAATGACTACTTTTGTATGCATTCCCTAACAACTCTATGAGGACCCTGGATGGTTTCATCAAGTCCTCTTTCTCCTTGCTTTATCTACTGCCTCCATATATATGTCATCTTGCCTTCCTAACTTGAAATATCAGCATATGTCAGGCATTATTAGCTGTCCACCAAAACCCATTATTTCCTTCTTTAAGGGAACATGGAGACTATCTAATTTTTTTACAGTTAGGTGGGGTTATGTGATGACACATGTAAGAAATGTGTGTATCAGTTTCATCTTTCTCAATAAATTTCTATAAGGCCTTGGAAAAGTCACTTTACTCCCCTTGATCTCAAGATTCTCATTTAAGAGATGGCGGTAATAAGTTAGAGTGACTACAGTATCTGAAATAATCTTTCCAATTATTCTGCCCTCAAGTGCAGGAACTGAGTCCTTTATTCCCTAAGTGTTCCCAAATACACAGAAATATTTCATAACCATTAGGGGATCTGTAAACATGGCCAAACAACCAGAGAAGCCCTAGATGACACATATGAGCTCAGGTAATCAGAAAAGAAAGGCAAGAATACTTTTGTTTCCCCTTTAAAGTCCACATAAACTGTTACGTATTGTGTCACAATGAATATCCACAAAGGTCAACCCTAATACATACTATTATAACTAAATGATCTTTCTCATTGACTCAATAAAGTATCCAATTTCCATTATTAAAAGCACTCTTGAGACACAAAAGGAGAGAAGAGTTACTAAAATAAAGAATAAAAGAGGGGCCGTAACTACTGAATTTATAGAAATAAAAAGGATTAAAAGGGAATATTATGAACAATTGTATGCCAACAAATTAGATAGCCTACATGAATTTGAAAAATTGCTAGAAATACATGAACCACTGAAACTGACTCAAGAGTAAACAAAAAGTCTAAATAGACTTATAACAAGTAAGGAGATTAAAATAACAATTTTTAAATTTTCCCATGAAGAAAAGCCCAGGCTCAGATGGTTCACTAATGACTATCAAACATTCAAAGAAGAATGAATACCAATCATACAGACTCTGCCAAAAAATAGAAGAGAATTTTTGCCAATTATTTATATGGAAACAGTGTTATCCTAACACCAAAACCATCCAAGGTCACCACAGATGAGAGAAGTACAAAGAAGTACATATACCTTATGTATACAGGCATAAAAATCCTCAACAAAATACGAGCAAAGCAAACCCAGTCACATATTAAAAGGACTATACATCATGATCAAATGAGATTTACTCCAGGAACACAAGTTTTAACATATGAAAATCAATGTAATATACCATATTAATAAAACAAAGGAAAAAACCTACAAAATCACCTCAATAGATGCAGGAAACCATTTGATAAATCCAACACCCCTTCATGAGAAAAACACTCAATAAACAAGAATAAAAGGAACTGCCCCAATCTTATAAAGGGTGTATATATAAAATGCATAGCTAAGATAATAATTAATGTTGAAAGACTGAATACCTTTCCCCTAAGATCAGGGAAAACACACAAATGTCTACCCTTGAAGACCCAGAATAGCCTAAGTGATCTTGAAAAAGAAGAATAAAGTTTGAGGCATCATACTTCCTGGTTTCAAAATATATTACAAAGCTCCAGTAATTAAAACAGTATGGTACTGGCATAAAGAAAGACATACAGACCAATGGAACAGAACAGAGAGCCTAGAAATAAACCCACATATAGAGTCAATTGTTCTTTCATTTATGCCAAGAACACACCAATGGGGAAATGATAGTCTCTTAAACAAAGGGTATTGGGAAAGCTGGATAGCCACCTACAGACAATTATATTGGATCCCTACTTTACACCAAACACAAAAAACAACTGAAAATGGATTAAAAATTTAAATGTAAGACCAGAAACTAAACATCCTCAAGGAACACATAGTAGAAAAGCTTCTTCGAGTATCATAATTCCTCCAAGTGGTAAAGATACCTCAAGACAAATGCTGGGCATAGAAGCCACAGGGCATAAATCTGCAAAGAAGTAAAAAGCTAACCTTTTCAAACAATATGGCTTCTCTCTCACTTACCAACTTTACATTTCCCTGTATGGCCCCGGAAGATGACTGGTTAGCCAGAGACGGGTAAGATTCCTCAAGGGAAGAACAACCTAAGACAGGCATAGTCGCAGGGGGGGCCATCAGGTGAGAAATTGGGGATCAACAGAGGTGAGGCTTAGAACCTCATCCCCCCTGTCCTGAGAGAAATCTTCTGCATCTGTGGATGTTTTATTGCCCTTGTCTAGCTTGGATTAACACATAGTCTACAGGCACACACCTGATCATCTACATTTGCTCTCTTACAACACTAAACTATGTTTTCTACCTTTATCTTGCATCTACCTACCACCTCAGCATTTTATTAATAATAATAATAATAATAATAATAATAATAAAGGGAGAAATGTGGTATCCACATATAAATCAAGTATAAAAATCAAATGAATATTCATATTTGAACTGATTGTTTATAGTTCATAATGCGTGATCAAAACTGAAAGTTTCTGTGATGACTGCCCTTGTACTGTTCACCATGTAAGAACTTATTCACTATGTAAGAATTTGTTCACCATGTAAGAACTTGTTCGTTATGCTTCAGAAGATTGGAGACTGACGAAAATTAGGCTTGAGGTGAATTAATGATTGTTCATTGAGCATTGACTCCCCTATACAGAATTTTATTGTTGTTAACAACCATTTGATCAATAAATATGAGAGATGCCCTCTCAAAAAAAAAAAGTAATCAAGATATAAAACTTACTTTGTCAGACATTGAAACAATAAAATGTCCCTCATGTATAATTAAAAAAAAATAATCAATATATAAAACTTACTTTGTCAGGCATTGAAACAATAAAATGTCCCTCATATATAATTAAAAAAAAGAAAGAAAAGCTTCTTGACACTTGTCTTACAATGATTCCTTCAATGTGACACAAAAAGCACAGGCAACAAGACAAAAAATAGTGGGACTACATCAAACTAAACAGCTTCTGCACAGCAAAGGAAACAATCAACAGAATGAAAAGGCAATCTATGGAATGGGAGAAATTATATGCAAACCATATATCTGAAAAGGGGTTAATTTCCAAAATAGATAAGGTACTCCTACAACTCAATAGCAACACACATACACACACAAATAACCAGATTTTAAAAATGGTAAAGGACTTAAGCAGACATTTCTCTGATGAAAACATACAAATAGCCAATCAGTATATGAACAATGCTCAACATCATTATCAAGAAAATGCACATCAGAACTATAATGAGCTATCACCTCACAGCTGTTATGATGGTGCTTATTTAAACAGCAAAAGATACATGTTGGTAAGGTCATGGAGAAACTGGAACCCTTGTACACTACTGTTGGGGGTGTAAATGTCACATCAGCTATAGACAACAATCTGAATATTCCTCAAAAATTAAAAATAGAACTACCATATTACCCAGCAATCCAACTTCTGGGTATATACCCAAATGAACTGAAATCACGATCTCAAAGAGATATCTGCACTTCTGTGTTCATTGCAGCACTATTTACAAAAGCTAAGATACAGAAACAACCCAAATGTCAACCAAGATGAATGGATAAAGAAAATGTGTTATATAACCACAACAGACTACTATGCACCCGTAAAAAAGAAGAAAATATTGCCATTTGCAACAGCATAGATGAATCTTGAAGACAGTGTGCTAAGTAAGCCAGTCACAAAAAGACAAATACTGCATGATTCCATTTATATGTAATATCTAAAATAGTCAAATTCATAGAAGCAGAAAATATAATAGTGATTGCCAAGGGCTGGGTATGGGGGAAATGGGGAGTTGTGATTCAATGGGTATAAACTTTCAGTTATGGTAGGTGAGTTCTAGAGATCTGCTGTAAAACATACTTCCTCTAATTAACAATAAAGTGTTGTGCACTTAAAAGTTTATTAAGATATTAGATCTCATGTTAAGTGTTGTTACTACATACACAAAGGACAAAAGAAAACTCTAGGAAGAGTTGGATATGTCTACTACTTTGACTATGGTGATAATATCATAGGTGTGTGCATATGTTCAAACTCTTCATACTGTACACATTAAAATGTGCAATGCTTTGTATATATCAATTATACTTCAATAAACCCACTAAAAAGAGTATGGTACTGGCAAGGACAGACATATATATCAATGGAATATAATTGACAGTTCAGAATAAGCCCTTTCATTTATGATTAATTCTACTTAAGGATGCCAGACAATAAAATGGGGAAAAGATAATCACTTCAACAATAGTGCTGAGACAGCTAGATATCCACACACACAAAGGTGAGGCTAGACTGCTGCTTCCCACTACATACAAACATTAATTTAAAATGAACCAATGACTTGAATGTAAGAGCAAATCCCATAAAACTCAGAGAAAACATAGGGATAAACCTTGGTTACCATGCATTTGGCAATGCAATCTCAGATGTGACACCAAAAGCATAAGCAACAAAAGAAAAAATAAACCACGCTTTATCAAAATTAAACATTTTTATGGTTCAAATGATATCATCAAGGAAGTTAAAATAGACAACCCACAGAAAGGGAGAAAATACATGAAAGTCATATATATCTGATAACAGACTTGTGTATAAGGTATGTAAAAAATATTGTAACTATAATATATACCAATATATTATAACTATACTTATTATAACCACAATAAAAAGGCAAATAACCCAATTTAGAAAATGGGCAAAATATTTGAGTAGGCATTTCTCCAAAAGTGATACACAAATGACCAAAAAGCACATGAAACAATACTCAACATTTGTCTTAGCTGCCATACCAAAATACCATAGACTGGGTGACTTAACAAACAGAATTTTATTTCTCATCGTTCCGGAGGCTGAGAAGTCCAAGATCAATACACCAGCATAGTTGCATTCTGGTCCGAGGTCTCTCTTTTTTTTTAATTAAAGTATCATTGGTAGCCAATCTTATGATGGTTTCACATAAACAACACAGTGGTTTCAACATTCAGCCATATTATCAAGTACTCACCCCCTCACTATCTATCAACGTAGTAAGATGTTGTAGAGTCAATAATTGTCTTCTCTGTGCCATCCTGCCTTCCCCGTAACCTACCTATATTGTGATTGTGCATTATAGTGCCCCTTAATCCCCTTCTTCCTCCTGAACCCCTCCCCTTTGGTAATGAACAAAACAGCAATGGACTCACAGACACCAAAAAGGGACTAGTGGTTACCAGAGAGCTCTCTTCTTGATGTGCAGGAGGCAAACTTCTTAATGTGTGTTTACATGTCCTTTGCTTGGTGCATGGCATGCATGTAGACAGAGAGAAAGAAAATTCTCTGGTGTCTCTTCTCATAGGACATTAATCCCATCATGAGAGCCTCACTTCCATGACCTCATTTAGTCCTAATTACCTCCAAAGTTGCCATCTCCAAATATCATGATGTTGAGGATTAGGGCTTCAACATGTGATATGGGGGCAGGGTCATAAACATTCAGTCCATAACAACATCATTAGTCATTGGGAAATGCAAATCAAAACCATGATACCACTTCACATATACTAGTATAGCCAAAATTAGAAAGATAGATAAGTGTTGGTGACAATGTGGAGAATAAGAACCCACATCCATTTCTGGCTGTAATATGAAATGGTGTTGCCACTTGGAAAACAGTTTGGCAGTTCCTCAAAAAGTTAAGCACAGAGTTACGCAATGACCCACCGATGTAACTCCTAGGTATATATCCAAAAGAAATGAAAACATACATCAACATCAAAACTTGTACCTGAACATGCATAGCAGTATTTTTCATAATAGCTGAATAACAACCCACATGCCCATCAGCTAATGAATGGATATATAAAATGCAGTTTATTCATACAACTGAATATTATTCAGCAATAAAAATGAGGCATGACACATGCGATAACATAGACGAACCTTGAAAGCATGGTAAGTAAAAGAAGCTAATGACAAAAGATCACATATTGTATGATTATTTTTATGTGAAATGCCCAAAATAGGCAAATCTATAGACAGAGAGTAGATTAGTGATTGCCGAGGACTAAGTTAGAGCAGGGTCTACAGGGGAACACAGAGTGGCTCCTAAGGGCACAGGCTGTCTTTTGGGGAGGATGAAAGCATTCTAAAAGTAGATCATGGTGATAGCTGTGCAACCCTGTGAATATACTCAAAAACAGAAATTTACTCATTGAAAGGATAAATTATATACTATGTGAATTACATCTCAGTAAAGCTGTTAAAACACACACTGCTAAATACAATTCCAGAATTGTTTGTTTCCAGAAGAAGCAAATGATAATGATTGTGTAGCCTTCTTGACAGCAACCTTTCTACCGGGCTACCCATCCCCGCTGCTTTTGACATTGCAGACTCATGGAGATAGGTTTCCGATCACGAAAATTCAATTTTGTTAATATTATTTATGAAAGTCATTATTTATAAGAGACTTGTCATAACTTCTAAATTGCCACTCTCAGTACCCAGTATTTTATTACGTTAACCTTTTGGAGCTTGATAGTGCCATAGAAGGAAATAAAAAGGCCTACATACTCTATATTTATTTGGGGACTGTCTTCATATTCTTTAGTATATTACATCATTGTAATAGTGATTATTTAGCCACGGAGTAGATCATGGATCCTGTCAAAAGTGTGCTCACCATGGTAGAAGTTGAAGGGTTTCCTTCTATGCAAAGTGAGGGGAGAAGGTGAAGGGTTTTGGTGGGCAGAGAGGCTGTCTCAAAACATTTTATGGAGGAACTCATGAAAAGCTGGTTTGAGGGATAGTTTATCATTTGCTTTCACGTCACACACACTTGAGTTCCCAGGTCCATCATTTATTAGCTGGGCAATGTTGTATAAATGACTTAACATCTCTCAGTCTCAGTTTCTTCATCTACAAAATGATGATACAAAAGGAATTGTCTTGTGGAATCATTGCAAGGATTAACTAATACATGCAAAGTTTCTAGAATGACACATAGTAAAGACTCAACTAGGGAATATTATTATTATTTTGTGCATGTTAAATCTATTTTAATGGTAACATTACTCCTTGAAATACTAATGTAAAATATTACAATGGTTTTGTAATTTTAATTCAACAGATATTATTGCCTTTGGAGATTAACATGGAATTTAACACAGCCTCAACCCTCAAGGAACATTTACCAGAGTTGAGAGAAACAAAACCTACCAAAACAATGTTAAGTAACTACAAAAGAAGGAGATACAGGAGAGTCCAAAAGGCTACTAAATGGAAAAAGAGTAGTTCAGATAATGTCAAGAGAAATGGGATAAGAAAAACAGAACAGGAGATAGAGAGTTGTATGGAAATAGAGAGTATAGATGATAAATGTCTCTGCAAAAAAATGATGTAACAATAAACATGGGAGTGTTTCTACTTATATAAAATATGCCCAAACAACATTCAAACAAGACTACTGCAATCAGGCTCCTGAATAGCTATATAAGAAGCAAATAAGGGTCCAAGTTAAAGGTCAGGGTTCATCTGGTATGTTTCACCTGCTGGAACTTTTCAAACCATAACTTCAAAGAAGGAGAACAGAATTTCTCATTATGCTGGGCTTCGGTGACATACTATAAGCAACTACAATGAAAAGACATCAAGTACCTAGTGATTCTGTCTATATGTCATGCAAACAATCAGGTATTTTCCCAGATCTATTGAGATATAACCGGTATATAACATATGTAAGTTTAAGGTGTACAATACGTGTATATATTGCAAAATGATTACCATAATATAGTTAACTAACACCTCCATCACTGCACATAATTACCTTTTTTTTATTTGCAGTGAGAACATTTAAGATCTACTCTCTTAGCAACTTTCAAGTACATAGTACAGTATTGCTAACTACAGTCACCATGCTACCCATTATATCCCCAGAATTTATTCATCTTATAACTGAAGTTTTTACCCTTTGACCAACACCTCCCCATTTCCCCTGCCCTCCACTCACTGGCAACCATCATCCTAGTCTCTATTTCTATTAGTGCAGCTTTTTTAGACTCTGCATGAGTGAGAATATGTAGTATTTGTCTTTCTCTGTCTGATTTATTTCATTCAGTATAATGTCCTCAAGATTCATCCATACTGTCACAAATGGCAGTATTTCCTTCTTTCTATGGCTGGATAACATTCCACTGTGTTTGTGTGTATATGAATGTGTGTATGTATTACACTTTCTTTATTCACTCATCTGTCAATGACCACTTAGGTTGTTTCCGCATCCCGGCTATTGTGAATAATGCTACAATGAACATGGATGTGAACATACTTCTTCAACAGTAATTTCATTCCCTTCAGATATAGACGTACAAGTAGAATTTATGGATCAGATGGTAGTAGTTGTATTTTTAATTTTTGAGGAATCTCCATACTGTTTTCCATAGTGGCTGCACCTTGACATTCTCATCAACAGTACATAGGGTTCCCTTTTCTCCACATCCTCACCAGCACTTGTTATCTCTTGTCTTTCTGATGATAGCCAACCTTATGTGCATGAAGTGATATTCTCATTATGTTTTTTAAGTGCAGTTGATAAACAATATTAACAGGTTTCAGCTGTACAAGATAGTGATTTGACAATCATATCCATTATGACATTCTCACCATGATAGGTGTAGTTACCATCTATCACCATACATTGTTACGATATTATTGACTATATTCCCTATATACACTTTTCATCCCCATGACTTACTTATTTTATAATGGAAGTCTAGCCTCTTTATCTCCTTCACCCATTTCACCCATCTCTCCACCCTCCTCCCCTATGGCAGCCATCAGTTTGTTCTCTGTATTTATGATTCTATTTCCATTTTGCTTGTTCTTTTTGGTTTTACATATATATAAATGAAGTCATATGGTATTTTTCTTTTTCTCTCTGACTTGTTTCATGTAGCATACTGCCCTCTAGGTTCATTCATGTTGTCACAAATGGCAGAATTTCATTCTTTTTTATGGCTGAATGATATTCCATTGTGTATATATGTACCACATCTTCTTTATCCATTCATCAACTGATGGATATTTAGGTTGATTGTTTCCATATCTCGGCTATTGTAAATAATGCTGCAATAAACATAGGTGTGCATATATCTTTTTGAATTAGTGTTTTTGTTTTCTTCAGGTAAAGACCCAAAAGTAGAATTACTGGGTTATATGGCATTTCTCTTTTTAACTTTTTTAGGGACTGCCATACTGTTTTCCATGATAGCTGTACCGTTTTATATTCCCACCAACAGTACACATGGGTTCCATTTCCTTTGCAGTTTTGATTTGCATTTCTCTGATGATGTGATGTTGAATACATTTTCATGCACCTGTTGGCCATTTGTATTCATCTTTAGAAATGTCTGTTTAAGTCCTCTGCCCATTTTTTAATTGGATTTTGTTTTTATAGTATAGAGTTGTACGAGTTCCGTATGTATTTTGAATATTAAAACCCTACTAGATATGTGACTTATAAATACATTCTCCCATTCTATAAACTGCCTTTTAATTTTGTTGACTGTTTCTTTTGCTGTGCAGAAGTTGTTTAGCTTGAATATAGACAACCCACTTATTTTTGCTTTCATTGCTTATGTCATATCCAAACAAGTCATTGCCAAGACCAATGTCAAGGAGCCTTCTCCCTATGTTTTCTTCTAAGACTTTTACAGTTTCAGGACTTATACTTAAGTCTTGAATCAAAGTTAATCTTTGTGAGTGGTGTAAGATAAGGGTCTGATTTCATTCTTTTGCATATGAATATCCAGTTTTCCCACACCAATTATTGAAGAAACTATCCTTTCCTCATTAAGTATTCTTGACTTCCTTATCAAACAGTAGTTGGCCGTATATGCATGAGTTTATTTCTGGGGTTTTAATTCTGTTCCATTGGTCTACGTGCTGCAAACAACCATTTTGACTGAGTTGCCACCAATATCTGCTCACTGAGCTGCCCTAAATAGCCACTTGTGTTGGTACTATATTAAAATGGTGTGACTGACTCTTTCCTTTTCACTGTCTGGAAATTTAAGTTGATCTGAATCATACAAATTATGCCTTTTTGTGGATCATTCAGCAGCACAGGGCTAAAGCATCCAATTCACCTCAGGTTACTAATACCTGGCTTCTGAGCCTGAAGGCATGATCCAGTATTGACTGAACTCTCACTGTATTTGATCCACCCTCAATTCCCCTTCCACATCAAGCTTCACATATAAATAAAGGTGAGGCTTAAAACTAGGGCAGATCCAAATCACACACATTTAATTTACCTATGGGATATGACCTCATTCCCACACATGGTGCATCTTGGGTATAGCTATGGTATCCAAAGCTCCCACCATGGATAAGTCTCTGTTAAATATAAATATTATATATGTACATCTGAGCAAGGGAGCATACCAAGTCATGCCCGTCCATTATTACATTAGCTTGATTATCTCCTGTTTATCCTTGAGACATCCTTCCATTCATTTAGCTAATAAACATTTAATGAACACCCACTAAATCCAAGCTCTATTTATGATTCATAAAAACAGTCAGGGTGGAGAGGGGAGGAAGCTAGGGTGGGGACCACTGCATAAGGAAGACAAGCATGAGCAGGAAACCACAATTAGAATGAGAAATACCTCTAGGTTGCCAGACACTGAGGGTTTTGTAGTAGGTTGTCATCAGTTACTACTCTACAGCCCAGTGTTCTACCTTAAGTCAGTTGAGTAGTATCCAACGTTCTGTCAGACTACAACAATAGCAAAGGCCCAGGGCCTGACCCAGAGTAGGTGTGCCAATGTACCTGGTGTTGAGATACTTCTCGACAGGTAAATGCATCTGAACATTGAGGAAAAAATGAGAACTTGCATTCATGGAAGAGGTAGGGGGACATCATTCAATGGAAAACCACAATAAAAGGACAGTAAAAACTGTGGCCATTTTCCAAACGAGCAGTAATTGGAAGTTACACAAGACACACGGAAGAGCCTGATAAACAAAAAAATATATGATCAGCCAATTTGGGGGAGAGGCATAAATCACATCTCAAGCCCAATGTCTTGGTTGTTTTTTCTTCCCAATATATAAACTGTGCAAAATGGGAAACGTAAAACTTCAGTGAATCAAGCCTTAAATGTTACTCCTACAGGGAGTTTCAGCAGTTTACTGGTAATATACCAAGCCGTATAGCTAATGTAAAATTTAGAGCCAGGGACAGACATTCGTGTGAGGGAAAATGTAAAGGAGCCAAATTTATGAGCCAACTTGCTCTTTAAAGGTGAATGAACTTCAGCCTTAACTTGTATCTCCCTAACTAGCAAACACCCTCACCTGTGTTAATTGTGCTTGTTGTCAAACTAAGGCTCCTGCAAGGTTTCCAGCCAGCAATGTACTCTGATATCAATGTCGGATGAATATCACCCGGCCAACACATTTAGAAAAGAAATGTGACTCATTCTTTAACTGCTTCTAATCAATACCTCCAGAATTTACATTCTGTAAACATCCACACTTTGCTTCTAAACAAATAATTTCATCATAAGCTAGTTCTCAGTAAAAACTACAATAAGTTTTCACAATATATTATGGGAGCTCTGGCTATTCAGTTCTAAATAATGGCTCCTTTTGCTGGACAAGTAAATTGAAATTGATTTGTTTCAGCCGCCTGTGCTAGAACACACAATGCCTGCTTACAACAAGCCTATTGACTTCTGCAAACAGTACTCCAATCTGCTTCCTCAAGGACTCCCAGCAGAATTTTTAAATCATCCCACCTTCTCTCCCCTAACCCCGAGAACAAAGCATCTATTTAAATAGGGACTCTGCACAATGTGTCCAAGAAAGGGAATGTGAGGGGCTTCCTTTGAGATCAACTGAGCAAAGCCCAAGGTGAGGAGTGAGCCCCTCAGAAGAAAGGAGGAGGACACAAAGAGGAGGCCGATTAAAAGTGAAATCAACTGTTCCTCGTGAATCACAACGTGAGGGAGGAAAGAGACAGACACCCATTCTTCCCCACACTCTTGCCCGCCTTCTCTCCCTCTTGGGACGGCCATTATGGAGGCAGCTGAGAATACAGAAAGCATATCCTGAGATAATTTTCATCTCTGGAGGAATATGACCAGCTGAGGGGCCAGGGCAGGCTTCTGGGGGATGATTTCCAAAGACAATGCACACAAAGCCCACAGTGTCTCCTGTGCTCCCTGCCATTCAGGAAGGTAGGCTAGCCAGGCAGAACAGGAATCTAATTTTTTTACATAGACTGCACAGGAGCCTGGGACCGGATTTGGAACAGCACAGAGGTTTCCCTGGAGGAGGATACATCTGGGGTCACAGTGGCCAGCTCTCGTGACCCTCCATTCATGAGCTCCAGAGACACCTTTATCTTGGCAAACACCAAAAGGGCTGTCCTCGGACAGCCCAGAACATCTCCATGGATTTTAGAGTCTCCAAAAGGATATTTCTTTTTCTATAGTGTTGTTCCCACAACTGTGTAAGGGAGGCAGGACAAGCATTATTATTCTCTTTTTAAATATTAAGAAAATGAGGCCCAGAGAGAGAAAATAAATTACCAAAGGTTCAACAGCTTGTAAATGGCAATCCAGAAATTTGAATCCAGACCTTGTTGCTTTATATTTAGTGCTTTCTTCACAGTATTTGTACGTTAATTCATTCAATCATTCATTCATTCATTCAATGAACATACATCAAATGCTGACTCTGTGCCAGGTGAGGGGAGCTCTCACATTGTTCACAGTCTAGAATTTCTTATCAGTATCATCTCTTGGTGCTACAAAGAGATATAGGGAGGTGTGTTCCTCTGCACATATTCATCCCAAGGTCAGGAAATTTCTTCCATTAAGGCCTACCAAGTTATTTTTCATCTCAGCAGAAACATATAGTTTTATTATGAATCAATGCTCTTTTCACAAAAACCTCACATCTGGCAAGATAACGCCCAAACAACACATACTACCAGCCCCACTGCAACGGAAAACAGTCACTCACCAGACCTTCAAGCTTAAGACTTTCTAAAGATTGCTGCTCCTCAGCTGTGGGGCTGCTATGACCCAATCCAGAAACACCTGTGAAGTTGATGCACGTCTCATCTTTCCAGACCCAACAGTGGCCCTAAGCTACCTGATACCACCCACATGCATATTGAGGAGCTTTTCCCAACATTAACTCATCATCCAGAACTCTCCAACTTCCGCTGACTACAACCTATGTGCCCTACCTCCCCATTCCCTTAAGGTTTTCTCTGTGCTCAGGAGGTAGTAAAGAAAAAAAAATCTCTACAGAAATGACTCCTCTTGATTTACACCCTTGATTTTACCCAGGACCCTGTGCCTTCACAGAGTGATTTGCATAGTGGGCATTTCAGACCCCATAGCAGACGTCCACTGGTGGGAGAGATTTTCAGATCAGGGGAAGGAGCTTTTTGGTGTCATGTTCAATTCACAGCCCAGGAAGAGGAGCATATGTCATTCACTTTTCTGAACAATGAAGTGAACATGTGGTAATTCTCAGGCTGTGGGGGTACAATGTAGGTACCAGAAAGGGCAGAGGAATATCTGGCCAATCAAGCGTGATCCACAAATTCTGAAAGGACAAAACCCACAATGACTTCTTCCTCTTAACCTTTCATTCCCACAGCTTATCAGGCATTGTCCTCAAATGGCTTCTGGATGAAATCTATATTTATAGCCGAGCTCTTGTCAGTACAGTCTTCAGTTACATGTACCTTGTAAACAAAATCCAGTCTAAACTGCTTGCTGCACTTGTAGCTTCTCCAAGGTCTGTCTATGACTTCATGTTTCAGTAGTAGTTACTATCTCACAAGGCTTATTGACAACCGTTTGTCCCATCCTTGCAGAACTTTAAATACCATTTAGAACATCACCTTGCAGCCCCTCTGGCAATATAAGAGAGGACTGGTTCTCCCACAAGGTCACAGCAGCCAACTCACTTCACAGTCTGATTTTTAGGAGCTTAACAAGAGCTTCAGAAAGAGCCCTAGTGACATAAACCTGGCCCCACAGCGTCTTAGTCCTTCCGGATTAGGTGATTTGACGGAGAGGCAGAAAGACACAGGGGGACCTTCAATCAGTCAGAGTCCTGCTGTTTCCCAGTCTGATGACCTGCTTTCCAGGGCCTCATCCCCTCACACCTGTCTCATTGCAGTTGACATTTACCTTCCTCCAAGGTTCTCTTCCCTTTGATCCATCCTATGTAACCTGTAAGATTAGTTCTTTTGAAGGTACAGCTATCAGCGTGTTATTCCTTTGCTCAAAATTCTTCACTCTGTTTATTTATGGGGCAAAGCACAGACTCCTCAGGCCAGCATTCAAGACCCTCCATGCAATGCCCCCACCCTACCTTCACCTACCTCCTCAAATGAGACTTCTGAACTGCAATGATCAGCTTTTCATTGTCCTGGCATTTATCATGCTTACACCACCCTCAGTGTCTTTATTTAATAGTGTCTCTCCTACTCCATGCACCAAATAAATGCCCCCTAACTCTCTTCTCTATGAATTTAAACCAAACCTCATTGTTCAATGCACCACCCAAGACATAGCTCTTCCTTGTAGCCTTTCCTACCCCATCCCCATACCTTGGGCAGTGTTAGGAACGCTGAGTATCAGACCCCTTCCCAGACCTAGAGAGTCAAAATCTGTATTTCAACAAGATCTTATATACATTGCAGTTCGAGAAGCACTGTCCTAAACAACCCTAGGACTTCTATCATTAAAAAAAAAGAAACTAAGAGAACTACAACTACCAATTATGACAGGCAACCAAAAGCTCTTTTGTATTCCCCCACTATGTCTATCTCCCATCTTTGTGTAGTCCTTCTAGCTTATGGAGATTCAAGGAAATCAGGGAAGTGTGTACCCTCCCAACCATATATATCCCACAACCTGTCCCATCCACCACTTTTGTGTCATGTGGGGACTCAAATTCCCTAGTTTTGATTTAATCAGGTGTAGATAAAATGAAAGGTCCTGTGGCCAGGATTCTCACCTGGCCCTGGTTGGCTAGCTCACTACACACGTGTGAGCAATGTGTCATTACTGACTCTATATAGAGATCCCTGCCCAGTGCTCTGGGTGACATGGTGGCATGGCTGAGGGGAGCAGAGCAGAGGCTGGAGTGGTGGCAGTGCTGAGGACAGAGGCCCAGAGGATAGCTGTGCAGATAGAGAGGCCCAGAAGACGACTGTGCAGGCAGAGGCCCAGAGGCAGAGACCGGCTTGCTGCATACAGACTCACTCTGAGTGGACGGGATTCTAGTGACTGACCTGCCACCATGGAAATAAAGTTGGGTATAACCCTTTCACCCCAAGAACATTCTACTGTCATTTCTTTGGTCACATTGAATCCATAGTGAACTTGCCTGAGGCTGAAACCCATTGGCAAGACATCAGGTTTCCCTATTCTGGGGATCACAATTTCACATGAAGTAATTTTGCTGCCCACTAATTATAGCTACAATTGTCCACACTGGCCTCCTCCTTCCCCAAAGGCAGAGCAAACTGCTGATTGGGCCTGAGCGAGCCTCGGCTTAGAGCCTGGGAGGCAGTCAGCATGCCAGGTTAATGTGTTACACATGAGGAGTGCTGGGCCCGGGCTGGTGCAGGCACGGTGCTGGGATGCTGCTGGAGGGTGGGCTGTGGGGGCTTTGCTGGGATTTGGTAGCTGCTCTACTGTTTTCTGATTTTCCTATATATCCTGCCCCGTGTCAGAACTCTAACAGGAAGTCAGTGCTGGAGAAAGCTGACCAAGTGCCCCACAAAGTCACCAAAGGAAAAGAGACCGAAAGATCTCAGAAGCTTGTGCAGGCTCTCTCTATGCCTGTGACTCTCTTTCTCTCTCCCACCCCTTCCCTCTCCTTACCTCTTTTCTGGCTTTTACTGCTTTCGGCTTGATGGAAATGGGATGTTCCTGGAGAGTGGGGTGACTAGTACAGATCTCTATATAAAGAAGCACAATAGTCTTTAGCTGAAGTCCATTTGTTTTTACAATTCAACTACTTTTCGACCCTTTACACCCCTCACTGCATGATCTGTAATTCTACTATAGTCGAAAAGTAGTCATTTCACTAAGCTGTAAGGGAAGCCAATCTAGTCAGTCTGAATTAATGGACTCTTTTTTTAACTGGAAGTGAACTTTTATTTTGTCACTCAATATTAACCTAAACTTGGAAAAGCAAGTATTGTATATGAGAGGCTGCTATGGAATTTACCGCAAAGACAGGAATAGACTTAACAGAAATATACATAGAAGAGCAATTTTTAGTACATGGAAGCAGTAGTCCAACTGTGCTTGCAAATGCCTTGTTCTCCAGAGTATTCTATGCAGGTATGATAAGGAAAATATTCAACACAGCCATCAAGGTCAGCAAACCGCTTTTTTCCTCCAGTTGGCAAAGCACTCCCAGCCCCCTCCTCCCCTCCTCCAGGCGCCTCTTTTGCCCTGCGCATGCCGAAATGCCACATATCAAAATAATATAAATTGCTCCCCTTGCTTGTGCTCAGGGTTTAGACCTCGGGAGATTATTCCCCTCTGAGCCCACCAGTGTGAAATAAAACCTCAACACTCCAAGACCTCCGAGTGCCGCTTGGTTTTTCCATCTGTGATCCAGACCGGTTTTCCAGTATTTTCCATAACATTTGGTTCCCTAACCTGGACACCCAACCACGCTGGCCCTTTGTTGCCACCGGTTTGGAGCAATGGCCGGGTGGTGATAGAACAGGAGATCGCAATGGAGAAGGCGCACCCTGCCTGACCTTTCGGCAGTCTCCCGCCCGGTTGCCCTGGGCCAGCCCCGCTCCGCTGTTCTTGCCGGACTCAAGGAGGTTTGGCATATGAGGACCTGGTTCCAATGTCGAATCCAGTAAGGCCCCGGGGCCCCTGACCCAGCCAGTCCCACCCATTGGGGTGGAAGGGGAGCCTGATCACCTCCCAGAGACTTCTTAGAAGTCTCACAGGTAGACATTCCCTGGGGGGGGGAATGTTTAAACTCTGGTCTGCCTGGGTGTGTGTGAGTTAGTATGCGCAGGGTGGCTGAAGTAATTCAGTCTGCACTGAATCTGTGATTCCATGGCCTGCGCTATGGAATCTGCATGGGCCCTCATCCGCTTTCGCGGTCAGCCGTCATGGTGTATCGGTGATGCAGCTTCGGCTGACCTGGCCCTGGACTTATACAGGTGCACCTTAGCCAAGGCTGGCCAAAGTCTCTGAGAGGATCACGAATGGACCGGCATCTGACTGGTCTCCTCTCTAGAGGAGGCACCCCTCCCTTGTCTGTTGTCCCAGCACCATCCATGGACATGTCATGGGGTCAGGGCACAGTAAACCCACAGTCCTTGACACTATGATCAAGAATTTCAGGAAGGGATTTTCAGAAAACTACTGAGTAAAATTAACTCCTGGCAGGTTGAAAACCCTGTGTGAATCTGTATTGCCAACCTTTAGTGTAGGGTGCCCTCCAGAAGGAACCCTAGATGTCCCAACAATCCGCTGAGCCTGGCTGGTCATCCCTAGAGATCCAGGTCACCCTAATCAGTTCCCATACTTTAACTCCTGGTTAGAGGCTGCCCAGACTCTTCCCCCTTGGTTGCGATTCGCTTGCAACAGGCAGGGACAAAGTAGGGTCTTAGTCGCCTCAACAAAACAGCCCATGAAGAATCAACAGAAGCCTGAGCCTCTGCAAATTCTTGCTGGTGATCCAGAGGAAGAGCAAATATTGTCCCCACTTTATGTGCCCCCAAGACTGTCAGCACCCAGTTCCTGGTCCCAGACACCCTGCTGCCATCAGCCTCCCTGCCAACTCCAGAACCAGTGGACCCACTCTCCCCTGGACCAGCAGCCAGACTGTGCCCTCAGCCAGGAGCAGGCACCATTCAGATGCCCATGTAAGAGACGTGGGAGCCTTAAAGGCAAAATAAAGATGGGACCATCCAGCCTGGCCAGTGCATGCTTTACTATCAACCCTTCTCCACAACTGACCTCCTCAATTAAAAACACAACACCCTGTCATACTCAGAGAAACCACAAGCACTGCTTGATCTCATGAAATCCCTCTTCCAAACCCATCAGCTGACCTGGAAAGACTGCCAACAGCTTCTCCGCACCCTGTTCACAATGGAAGAGAGGAGGCAGCCGGGGTCCTTGATCGGGATCATGGGCTGAAATCACTGTCCCCGAGGAGCACCCTGAGTACAACTTCACCACCCCTGAGGAACAGCACGAGATCTGCCGATATCAGGACCCCCTCCTCCAGGGAATCAATGCTGGGTCCAAAAAGCCTATGAACGTGACCAAAATATCTCCGGTCACTCAAGAACCAGGAGAGTCTCCTGGGGACTATTATGAGACACTGTGTGAAGCTTATCACATCTACACCCACTTCAATCCTGAGTCACTAGGGAGCCAGCAAATGGTCAACACCTCATTTGTAGCTCAAGCCACCCCAGACATCAGACAAAAGCTCCAAAAACTCGAAGGCTCTGCCGGAATAAATATCACTCAATTGATTAAAATTGCCAAAAAAGTATATCTAAACAGAGAAGTTCAGGCCGACAGAGAGGCTGAAAGAAGAATGAAAAAAAAAGGCCCGCCTCCTGGCAGCTGCCCTAAAAGAAAGAAATAACCAAAAGGCAGAGAAAAGCCGACCGCCAAGAGGGAAAAGCTGAGGAGCCCCCTAGCCAGGGACCAGTGTGCTCACTGTAAAGAAGGGCCACTGGAAGAATGAATGCCCCAACCGAGTCACTAATGAAAGCCCCGAAGCCCAGTCGCTAGCCAAGGTTTGCCAAGAAACAGGCCTCCCATGGCCAGACCTACTGCCCCTGTCTCTCCTGCATGCTTCTGCACACCTGGGACTCAAGGCTTTTCCCCTTTTGAATTAGTGTATAGACGCCCTCCCCTATGTCTAGGAAGCCTCCCAGGGAACCTACACCAGATAGGAGATAAGAGAGTGAGTAAACAGCTCCAAGCCTTAAGAGCCACCCTAAATAAGCTGCAGCAAATTACCACAGAAAGAGCCCTGATCTCTTTAGAGACCCCAGTACATTCCTTCCAGGCTGGGGACTCAGTCTGAGTCAAAAATTGAAAAAGGGACCCCCTCAAACCTCAGTGGACTGGGCCCCACATTGTTGTTCTAACTACTCCTACTGCCCTCAAAGTTACAGGCATCACTCCAGGGGTCCATCATTCCAGAGTGAGAAGAGCCCATACTCTGGACAAGGAAATACATCAGTAGAAAGCCCAGCCAAACCTCCAGATCCTCTCCACCTCCACTTCTGACAATTACCCTCTGACTAATGAACACCTGCACGCCATGGATGCTGGCCCTCGCCAGGAATGGAATCTCTCATCCTGGGCATTAAACTCTCTGCTGCTGCCCCCTCTGACTAAACTGTTCCTCAAAAAGTTGTCCTTTCTATTGTCTATTGGGTAATCATTAAGCTGTTTTGCTGTGCTTGCCTGTCTTTCCTAGCTGAACTCAAGTCTCAGCCTGCATTTCCAAAGTACCTCTCTATAATATTTAACTGTACAAAAGTATAAATACAAGCCATTATAACCCTATCATAAACCAAAAAGATGATGCCCCCTAAAATGAAGTGTTTAAAGGGGCATCAGATGTGGGAGTGATAAAGAAAATATTCAACACAGCCATCAAGGTCAGCAAACCGCTTTTTTCCTCCAGTTGGCAAAGCACTCCGGGCCCTCTCCTCCCCTCCTCCAGGCGCCTCTTTTGCCCTGCGCATGCCAAAATGCTACATATCAAAATAATATAAATTGCTCCCCTTACTTGTGCTCAGAGCTCAGACCTTGGGAGATTACTCCCCTCTGAGCCCGCTGGTGTAAAATAAAACGTCAACACTCCAAGACCTCCGAGCGCCACTTGGTTCTTCCATCAGTGACCCAGTCCAGGTTTTCCAGTATTTTCCGTAAGAGGTAAACCATTCTCCCTGTTCTGAATTTGTTTGCAGTGTTCCACTGCTAAAATGACCCTCTCATTATAGAATCCAACACAAGTTTCAGCTCAGTTCACATTAGAATGACCACAAAGTCCAATTGAAAGAATTTGAAGTAACGAATTGTTACCGAAGTTTCTGGCACCAGTAGCATCACAACCGCCTGAGGCACTGGTTAACTGCCTAGATTCCCTGCCCCACCCCTCTAGATAATGAATCAAAACTTCAGCATTTGAGGCCCTGGCATCCCCATGGTTGACAAGCTCTCTGGGTGGATTGGGAGACCACTGTT
This sequence comes from Manis pentadactyla, assembly GCF_030020395.1. NCBI lineage: Eukaryota > Metazoa > Chordata > Mammalia > Pholidota > Manidae > Manis > Manis pentadactyla. Next base: position 118,065,367 of record NC_080038.1, on the reverse strand, counting down.
TTAGTGCACTCCAAAGCCACAATCCTCTTGGACTGCCTGATTCCTCACCAGAGCCTTGTTAAACCAGCTACCATTGCAACTGCATTCCAGGGTATGTCCCCTGGCAGAAACCAAGGACATTGCCTGTCTTCTTTGCAAAGCTGCACTAAGGCATCTGTGGTGACACTGAAGTTGAATGCCTTTAAAAGGGTTTTCCTCTGAGACCTTTTACCGGCTCTGATTATCACATCCAGCCGCCAGTGAAAGACCTGTCCTCTCCCAGGCGAGAGGCCTGGCAGCACACTCAGACCTCCAGGTTAAACAGCTACGTGACGAGACTGAAGTCCCTGCATGCAAAGGTCCTGACTACCAGTGTACCAGATTGCTCAAGGTGGTGAACACTTCAAAGGTTTCAAGGGTGGAGGGAACAAACATCAGAGATGGCACTCCTTACATGTGATATTCTAAAATGCCTCCTTTTGAAATCCCCCCTGACAGAAGTGCTGCATTCTATAGGAGGTGTGAAAGATCAAGCTGTGAAGTAGATGGGGTTTGCTTCTGGGGTTCCTCAGTTTCCATGTCCTCTCCTCACCCAGTCCATCTGGTAGGGCCTGAGGCCCTTGAGCATCCCAGAGTGGCAGCTGACCTATGTGTTTTTCTAGCCTGGACCTGCTTCTGACCTTCCCTCCCTTCTGCCTTTGCCCTCTACCTTCCAGCTCTGGCTCTCTTCCCTTAAGGCTGTGCCATGAGTAGAATGTGGTAGTTGCTGGATCATATAAGTAAATGCCCTTTTGGATTTAAGGAAAGGTTCAGGTGGGGGCCAGTCGGAACCAGCCATTCCATCAACGGTAAGTGATCCAGTTATTTTCACTGTGTCCCCTGGCACCTAGCTAACCCTGGCCCCAGACTAAGCCCCTAATACTGACCACAGACTGAGCCACCTAACAACTATTTATGGCTGGACACAAAGAGAAGCAAAAAAAAAAAAAATGTATGACTGACTAAGAGGAACCCCATGTCCTACCAGCAGAGACGATTCAAAGGATATATCCTGCCTAATTGACTATAAATCAGCAGTGTTACTTTGCCAGAGGAAGGATAACAAGTTATCAACTGTAATTTATAATCCACCAATAAAAGACAAGGGGCGAAGGGTAGAGAGGGGTAGCAATCGAGTCTCTTATGTAAAATAAAGTGAATTAAGCAGAGCCTACTCCACCTAGACCTCAGAGCCTCATGGTCAACAACATCAAGATGTGTTTTTTATTGTGTTTACTGACATAACCTGACTCTGCTCATACTGGAAAAATGGGAACTGAGCCATGGAGCCAGAATATTCATGAAAGTAAATATTTATAAGCAGAACAGACAATAAATGTCTGAAAGCAACAACGTTAGGAACACCCAAATGTGAAACATCCAACATCATTGCCATTTGTTGTAGCTTTGAGCTGTAAATAACAGTTCTGGAAATAAATTTCAGTCTAATGGCATCATATTTGAAATATGGAAAAAATATCTGAATGACCTCAGGGCGGTTCACTCTGAAACAACTGTTAAATTCTGCCTGCTATTAATTGTTGGGAGAGTCATTCATGTGTCTCGTTTTAACAATCTCAGAATCCAATCATTTCTCAGTTATTCCCTAGATGCTAATCACTCATCTCAGCGAACTCCTCCTATCCTGCAACATGCTGCTGGGAAGCTCCCAGAGGGGCCAGGGGATCACTGTCTCCAGCAGCCCTGTATGTTGACAACAGATACGCTCCTAAGTAGAAATCATCAGCAATCAATGAGACCACATCATATTCTAGGATAAGAGCAACAACTCACCTCAGCAAAACTAGGACGGAGGTAAAGTCTGTCTTAGCCACCTTCACTGTCTTCCTCCCCTCCCTCTCCTGGGGAGACAAATTCTTCCCAACCCCCACCTCTACCTGTTTTCAGCACCAGGGGCTTCTAAGTATAACCACAGACATGAACAAGGATGCAAGAGACCTGTGCTCTAATTTGGGCTCTATCTAGCTGTATGGCCTGTCACTTCTCTCTTAGTCTCAGTATCCTCGTTAATAAAATGAAAGGAAAGAGATGAAGGGAACTTTATAGAGCTCTTACCATGTGCTAGACACTGTGCTCAAGGCTGTTTATAGTGATCATCCCCTACATCTTCCCAAGCAGTTACTACAATGCTTACGTTACAGGTAGGGAACATTAGGTTCTAAAGGGTTCTGTGACTTGCTCAAATCTGCCAAGCTTGTGACTGGCAGAAGAGGGATTTTTTTCCAAATGTGCATGTCTGACTGTACTGCTTCCAGGTGCTTGGTACAGATGACCCCTAAGACCCCTTCCAGCTTTGATACCTTATGAGTCTGTGAAATCCTACTATGCACGCAGCCGTCTACTCCACCTTGTGAATGTGCCAAATCCATGAATATTTGTGAGAAGAATAACATTGGGCAGCATATGTGAGGAATACTGAGCAAAGGGCATTTGCCTGAGTGTAACAATAAGTAAACCAGAGAGAGAAGACCTGGATAGCTCTTTAAACGGTAAAGTAATGTGTCAGCAAAATTTAAACATAGGTGAGACATGCCCAGCTCCACCCTCTAAGAGAAAGGGAAATAAGCTATATGGAAGCTAAGAATTCTGTAAATCCCTACCCTCTATCCCCTTCAATAGAAGAAATGAACTGGTTTGTCTCCAGGCATCTTAATGAACCAAAAGTGGTTAGTGTCTTTTCCAACCAACTGAAACAAGATTGGCAAACACTGCTCAAACTAACTTTGCTTGGTTTTCCCTGTTATAAAGGCCCTGGGGTTCAAATGGTTAAGACTCATCTTATGCCACTCCTATCTCTTGCTCTCTGAGCTTTTCAGGCTAGAGTGTAGACTTCAGATTGCAGGGAGGTGACAGGAAAATCACAGTGGCCTGAACCAGAATAGTAGCAGTGAAGATGAAGAAAGATTTCAGAGGTAGAATCAGTACTAATAGACATCAAGGGTTAGAAAGGACCAGGTTTCTGACTTGTGCAAATGGAAGGATGGTAGAGCTAGTCTCTGCAACTGTGAATGCTGGACAAAGAGCCAGAGTTGGAGGGAAATTCATAAGTGGTCACAGAAGAGATTATCTAAAAACCTCCTCCCATGTATCTCCCCTGAAATGACTGCTAAGTCCTCCCTCACCTAGAGTTGAGACCTGTAACTCAGGTCCACAGTCTCTCTCCTGGGAACTACTATCATAACATAACTGGTCTGCCTGCCTCGAGCTCAGCCCCCTTCCAACCTACCCCCAACACTGTTGCTAGAGGTTCTAACTCAAAGGCAAGTCTCTTCATACAACTCCCTTGACTAAAGCTCCTCAGTGGCTTCCTACTCCACTTGGCATAAAGACCCAGTGCCGTCAGATGATGTGCAAAGTAAGCTCTTTGTAACCCAGCTCCACACACTTCTCCAGATTCATCTCTTTAAATACTCCAAACTACTTGGAGTGCCCAGAGTACACAGAACATTCATATTTCTGTGCCTTTATTTATGCTGCTCCCTCTACCTAAAATGCTCCCTCACGCACCCCCATCTGCCTGGTGAACACCTACCTAACATTCACAATTCATGTCATGTTTATCTTCTCTTTCAAGCCTTTCATGATCTCACCCTGACCAAATTTGTGCCCCACAACAGGTACATCAGTCTGTCATAATGCCTATAGCACCTGACTGTACATAAGTTTGTTCCCTCAGTAGACATGGTGTCCCTCAAGGACAAGGACTGTGCACAGAGCTTGGCATAGTTCACTCTTAGTGACAGTCCACTGGATTAATGGACGGATGATCAAATGGATTGACAGATGAAAGAACAAATGGAGGCAATACTAGCAAAAATAAGATACAACATATTACATGTTCATAGTACAAGACTTCATAAAGTACTTCAAAACTTCCTATTTTATTTGTCCCATAGTAGTGTGATGCAGAAAAGGCAACACATGACATCACCACATCATTCTATATATGAGAGATGTGGGTAATTTTGAAGGCCACAGATGTAGGTGTCAGAGTTAGAACTAGACCTCAAGTTGCTTGAATTATTCCAGAGTTCTCTCTCCAGTAGCAAACCAAATGCTATGAGAAATCAAATGGTTAGGTAATAGGAGGTTTTATTCTTTAAGGTCCTACCTGCACCCTGAAATCTATTTTCACCATGCTTTCAGTTAGCAGCCACCTCTGCCATGCCACTTCATGTTTAGACTTTTTGACATCTGGCACAAAGTCAGGCCAATGTTCCCTGGTCTTGTCAGCACTCCCAGAGCACAATAGTGCAGGGCTCAGGAGGAACCTCAAACGTTAAAAGGCCCATTGCAAGTCTCATCAGAAAATCAAATACATAATTCTAAAAATATCCCCCATGATGTATGCATGTAGCTATGGTGTCTGACAAATTCAATTAAATCTGTCATACATCATTCTCCACAGTGTTATTGAGAGAGACATAGTAGTATTGAATTTTAATTATTCAGCTCCTATTGATCCCAGCATAATCTGTAGAGAATCATTTGCAAACTGACAGTCCCCTCAGGAGACAGCTGCTATTATCTAATTATAAATCTCAAAGTGTCATTTGATAAAAGGTTAGGATTTTTCTTTCCCATAAAAAAAGTCCCAATTTTTGCCAATGAATTCCCATATAGAAACCAAAATGATGCACACGGATCTTTAGATGAGATGAGCAGAGCCTGGTTTGTGGCATCACTGTCTCTCTCCATCCTTACTCCCGCCCTCATCCATCAATCCACTCTCACTGAATGCTCGGCCACCACCCACACACACCCTTCTCCGAGTTTGTGCTGTAAGATTGTGCTAGGAAGCCCCTTCCTCCTCTACCATTATAAACTGCTGGCCTAATACTCATCCCAAAGGGCCCTGGGATCTAGGCTAAGGCCTCTGTGCTGGTAATGACCAATGGCCACCATGTTTGGATTCTCATAGCTGTCCTCACAGCTTCAACACAGAGGAGTGAGGAATGGTGGGAATTTCAAGTCCCTGGCCAACGGCTGGAGAGACACTGGGAAAAGAAACACCTCAAGCTGCAATTTAATCCATACCAGCACAGCACTCTGAAGGACTAGCCCGAGCATAAACAGGCACCCAGCCAGTTAGTGAGCCAGGTATCAAATATGTTTTGAATATTGGTTTTGTGCCAGGAACTATACTAGGCCGTGAAGGACACAGTGGTGAACAAAATAAAAATGCACCTCAACAGAACTTGAATAATGGCTGTAATTAATTCACTAAATTATTAAAACATCTAATAGTCTGTGAAAGAAAAGTAAGAGGCAAATAAAATGGGATTTGAACCTAGTCTGAGAGACCAATGATTAAGTTGAGAAATGAAAGGTGACTTGGTATAATTGGGATACAGGAGGAGGCTGGCAGAGACCAGAGGGTGGAAGCAGTCTAGGCACAGCAATAAGTATGAGCAAAAGCAGCCCAGAGGGTGGTGAAGGGGGCAAGGAGGGGAGAGGTGGTAGCAAGGAAGGGTGCTGACTGCCGTTGGTGCCACGTGGAAGCAGTGTGTGACCACTGCTCACGGATGCTCGTGAGGCTGCTTGGAGTCGGTGTGGCTGGTGGGTGTGGGTGCAGGTGATAGGACCTGCCAGGGGGCATTCACTGGTGACAGGCAGAGAGCGTGTGATTAGAGCTGAACAGTGGCTGTGGCTGCCAGTTGGCATGGCAGCCACATAAACAGGAGCAGTAAAGAGTATAGCAGGGAATCTCATCAATAAAGATAATTTCATAGTCAAGAATCACAAAATATTGAAAAGCAGCACACACAACAAGCTGAAGGATAGGAAAGATTTTACTAGGCAAGATGGGGAGAAATATATTGCAGATAGAAGGGAACACATTAGCAAAGGCATGAGGCAAGAAAGAATAGGATATATTTCAAATATACAGCATGGAATGCAAGAGGGAGATAAGCCTGGAAAGGTAGGCTGGAGCCAGATTATGGAGTGCTTCAGGTGACAAGTGCAGTTGTTTGGGTTTTATCCTATAAGCAATAGAGACAGTGGAAGTTCATGAAGGGGAGAATGACATGATGACAGCTGTGCTTTAGAAAGATGATTCTGATGGGCGTGTGGAATGCAGATTGAAGTGAAGAGAGTAGAGCCACTTAGATGGTGACTAGAGGTGACTAAGGCCTACTGAGGGCAGGGGCAGTAGGAGAGGAAAGGAAAAGGAGATGTGGTGAAGTGTATGTAATTGATTAGGTTTGGGGGAGGGTGACAAAAGGGACACAGGTGATGGTCACCTGCACTTCTTGTACCTTTCACTGAGTTTTAGAGAAAAGGAGAAAACCACACTTGGTTTTTGTTTGTTTCATCATTGTTATTACAGTTTGGGGGTGAGGAGTTCATTTTGAGGCACTTTAAGTTTGAGATGCCCACAGGTTTTCTAAGTGAAAATGTCCCATAAATTGTTGGAAGTTCAAATCCAAATTTCAGAAGAGGTGCAAACAAAAACATACAGACTTGAGAAGTCTTTGGTGATAATGGATTACATCACCCACCAGAGTGAATGAAGGGAAGAAGATAAGAGGAGACTGGGACAAAGTTTCCAAATGGGGAACAGTTATCTCGGGGACTGACTCAAGTCATTTTCAATAAAGCACTATGTGGAACAAACTAACTGTGTGCTTTTGTTTTTGGTTTGCTCTGTTTCTCCAAGTCAGAACCAAGTAAGTTGGCCAAGTGATCATGGGAGTAACTCATTAGAAACAAACTGGTGTAAAAAAGAGTATGTTCTCTTAACAAATAAAGATGTCCTGGTTGAGTGATTCTGACAGAAATAAGGCCATGCATAATGTTAGAGTTAAATCTTTATTTTGCAGCTGGGGAAACTCAAGTACAAAAAACTAGAGGGACTCCTATGTTGACAGATACTAACTGCACTAGTGGGGGTGAGGATTTAGTAATATGGGTAACTGCTGAACCACTGTGTTTTGTATTTGGAACCAATATACGATTGTATATCAACAATTCTTTAACTAAAAAAAGAAAACCTGGAGTGACTCCTCCAAAATCACACAGTAACCAGAGTGAGAGCAAGACTAGAATCTAGTTCTTTTCCTATATAGCCCAGTGTTTCATATTCTGCCTCCATCCCACTAATTGACACTGCTCTCTCTTGCCACAGCTAACAATTGACATGGTTAATTACTGCATTTGATCTTAAGAATTGCAACCATAATTTCAGGTGTATGTCAGGGGCAAGGCATCATGTACCAGACTGACAGTTTGTCTACTTAATATGTACTTAACTGTCAATTATCTCTGATAAAAAGGAAGCCATGGCAAGGATAGTCCAAAACAATAGATATATTTTTTAATCATTTGTTTTGAGTTTAACATATATTTCAAATTCACATCACTTAAAGAAAATCATAAACTCCTGAAAGGTTGTCTGAAATTGGTTGTTTGTAAAGTGGATCATTTCTTTCTCACTTGACTTATAGTACAATTTCTAAGATATATTCCCAGAAAATAGATAAAATACACTGTGTTTTCAAGATAGCCCAATCCTTTCAAATCATTAAGAAGTCTTTGATACATGACAAACACCTGAAAAACACTCCTCAGAGCACATGGAATAAACTCCACACCACATAGCATGCCATCCAAAGTTTCCAACATCAACCCCTTCTTCTAATGACTCTAAACCATTAGCTCTTCTCCAAACATTCCATGTACAATCAGGTTTTCCTCTATGCCTTTACTCATGCTGTTCCCTGAGTTTGAAAATGCCCTTCTCCAACCACTTGTTAAAAGTCCTGTTTTTCAAAATCTAGCTCAAATTTATCTTCCCCATGAAGCCTCTCCTGATCACTCCATGGAGAAGTTCTCTCTCCCTCCCTCCTCCATACCTTCCACAGGAACAAAGAATCTGAGAGCAACCTAAGGTAGTTCTAGTATACATTTAAGTTATAAGCTCCTTATAAAATGCAGGTTAAATTTACCATTCATCCATCTTCCCCTAAAATGTTATGTACTAGAAATCATGCTCACCATTGAGAATATAATGATGAACAAGAAAGAGTCCCGGCTTTCGAGTTCATAGTCAAGCTAAAGAAGCAAACAACTAAACAGGCAATTATAATTAAGCATGGTGGGTGCTGTGATAGGGGAAAGTTTGGACTTTCTTCTTTCTGATTTCTCTGTTTTGGAATGGGAATCTCTGTCCTGTGACTGTTTCACCATTTTACTTTGGAAGCACAAAACTTGTTTGAGTTCACAGTCACAGCTGGAGAGCAGTTTGCCTCAGGATGAATATACCTTGAGTCTCATTCATATCTAATATAGATGTATTAGGTGAGACTTCAGACTTCGGACTTTTAAGTAGATGCTGAAACAAGTTATGACTTTGAGGGCTATTGATATAGAATAAATGTATTTTGCAAATGAGAAGGACATGAATTCAGGGGGCAGGGGCAGAATACTGTAGACTGAATATTTATGTTTCTCCCCAAATTCCTATGCTGAAACCTAATCTCCAGTGTAATGATATTTGGAGGTGAGGCCTTTGGGAGCCCTCATGAATGGGATTAAAGTCCTTATAAAAGAGATCCTTCCTCTTCTTACAGCATGTGAGGTTACAGTGAAAAGATGGCCATTTATGAATCAAAAAGTGAGCCTTCACCAGACACTGAACCTGCCAGTGCCTTGATCTTAGACTTCCTAGCCCCCAGAACTACGAGAAATAATTTTCTGTGGTTAATAAGCCACCCAGTCCATAAACCACTGATTTTGTTACAATAACTCCAACAGATAAAGACAAATGGTGAAGTAGAGAGGAAAACCAAGGGTTATTCTTCAGTTTTCAGCTGGGACCATTAGAAGGGCACTTACTCAGATAAGAAACACAGAGAAAAAAGTAAATTATGAAGCCAGGGTCAGAAGTAAGGGAAGATGATTTTAATTGGAGGTATGTTGAGTTTGAGGTCCTTGTATCACTTAGCACTGCATCTAGCATCTAGGAGAGATTCAATTAATATTTGTCATTTTTTAAATACTATTATGAAGGAGAGAAGTAGAAGAAGATGAGCTTATGAAACAGACTAAGAAGGAGTACCAGCAAGGCTGGGGAAAACCTTGCTGAACAATGTGTAATTTCACAAAAGTCAAAGGCAGAGTATTTCAAGATAAAAATCCTGGCCTAACAGGGTCAAATGCTGCCAAGAGGTCAAATAAGAGGCTTCAAGATTATCCACTGTATTAGTCAATAAATTTTGTTGGTTTCTCCTATAAGAACACTTTCAGTGTCAAGAATGTAGAAGCCAAATTTGAATATATTTAAAAGTAAATTTTGTTGGGACTTCTACTTCTGGCCTAGATGGAATAATGGATTGAACCTCCTGCCTGAAACAACTAACAAAAAGGAACAAAATATATGAAACAATAGTTTCCAGACATCAGGCGTCAAGCAACAAATGACAATGATCTTTGAGAGATGGGAAACAAATGAGGTAAGCCCTATGCCTATGATTGGCCCAGCTTACTACCTGGAAACAGTTTCTAAGGCCATGGACACAAGAAGAGAAAACCCAGACTTGGTTTAATAGAATCTCTGAGTTGATAAGAAGGAGCTAGAAGTCTAGAGTAGAGTGGTCAGGTGGCTATAGTTTGTTGGGCAAGTTTCTGGATAGCAGAGAACTGTGGAGAGCTGTGGAGAGTCTTCCTTGAATATTCAGCTAAGTGTTGATTAGCCCATCCATGTGAGAACACAACCTAATCCTGAACAGGAGATAAACATAAAGGATTAGAGGGAACCTGTAGTCACTAGTTTCCAATATTTGGAAACTAAACAACAAACTTATAAATGACCAATGGGTTAAGCAAGAGAGCAAAAGGGAAATTAGAAAGTATTTTTAATTGAAAGGAAGTGAAAATACAGTATATGAAAATGTGTAGAATGTTAGGTAATGCAGTAGTTAGGAGGGGATTTATAGCATTAAATGTATATCTTTGAAAAGAAGAAAGGACTTCTATCTATGAAACTAGAAAAAGAAGAGTAAATATAACCCAAAATAAGCAGAATAAAGGAAATAATCAAAATCAGAGTAGAAATACATGAAACAGAAAACAAAAAATAGGAAAAATTAATGAAACCAAGAACTGGTTATTTGAAAGGACTAATAAAAATGATAAACCTACAGCCAAATTGATAGGAAAGAGATGAAAACAAATTACCAATGTAAGGAATGAGGGTGTGACATCATTATGGATTCTACAAATATTAAAAGGACATTAAGAGAATATGATGAAGAATTTTGGTAATAAAGGTGACAACTCACATGAAATTGATAAATGCTTTACAAGACAGAACTACCAAAGCTAACTCAAAGATAAACTGATAACCTGAATAGACCTGTATCTATTAAAGAAATTGAACCTGTAGTCAAAAACCTTCCCAGAAAGAAAGCTACAGTTCCAGATGGCTTCACTGGGGAATTCTACCAAAGATTTAAAGAAAAAATAATACCAACTCAACACAAAGTCTTGAAAATTGAAGAGGAACAAATACTTCCCAACTCATTCTATAAGGCCAGCATTCCTGTTACACAGCACACAGAAGCCTTACAAGAAAACTACAGACAAATATCCCTCATGAAAAGATACCTTCTTAACAGATAACGATCCGAACCCAACCACACAGCAAAGGGATAACACACCATGGCCAACTGGAGTTTATCCCAGCGTTATTGAAGGCTGAGTTAATATTTTTAAGTCAATCAAAATAAATCACCACACTAAGAGACTAAAAAGGTAAAAACAAGATCATCTCAAAAGGTGCAGAAAACACATTTGACAAAATCTACTGTCCATTCCTGATAACTCTTGGAAAAGTTTGCCAATAAGGGAATTTCCTCAAAATGATAAAAGGCATCTGTAAAAAAAAAATCCTCAGCTAACAACCTACTGATACCCTCCATAATATGGATGAATCTCAAAGAGTTCATCCTCATTATGCTGAGCCAAAGTCAGATATAAAAATGTACATGCTAGACTCCATTGACTCCATTGATACGAAACTCTAGAAAAAACTTCTGTATAGTGACAGGAAGCACGTAAATTGTCACCTGGGAGGGTGGAGCCAAGATGGCAGCATGAGTAGAGCAGTGGAAATCTCCTCCCAAAACCACATATATCTATGAAAATATAACAAAGACAACTCTTCCTAGAATAAAGACCAGAGGACACAGGACAACATCCAGACCACATCCACACCTGCAAGAACCCAGTGCCTCGGAAGTGGGTAAGATACAAGCCCCGGCCCTGCGGGACCCGAGCGCCCTTTCCCCCAGCTCCCGGCAGGAGAAGAGTAGGAAGAGCGGGAGGGAGACGGAGCCCAGGACTGCAGAACACCCAGCCCCCGCCATCCAGACCAGAGCGCAGACACAGTGCGTGCACGGGGCCCTGGATACTAGGGAAACAGGGCAGCAAGAACACTGAGAGGGTACCAGAGGCCTGGCGCCAGAGGACATAAGAAAAGCGAGCGGACATTTTTTTTTTTTGCTGTTTTGTTTTGGGAAGCACTTTTTGGAAGTCTTAAAGGGACAGGGAACCCAATACTAGGGAAACAGGGCAGCATGACCGGCGAGCAGGTATCGGAGGCTGGCGCCGGAGAACAAAAGAAAAGTGAGTGGCCAATTTTTTTTTTTTTTTTTTGCTGTTTTGTTTTGGCAAGCGCATTTTGGAAGTCTTAAAGGGATAGGGACCCCAATACTAGGGAAACAGGGCAGCAAGAACAGTGAGCAGATGCCTGAGGCTGGCGCTGGAAAATAAAGAAAAACGAGCGGCCATTTTTTATTTTTATTTTTTTAATTTAAAAAAATTTTTTTTTTTTTTGTGGTCATTGTTTTGTTTTGGTGGGTGCTTTCTGGAAGTCTTAAAGGGGCAGGGAGGGACACTTAATCCAGAGGTAGGGAATCCGGGGATCTCTGGGCACCTTAATCCCCTGGGCTGCAGGGAGCACGGAGGCCCCTTACAGAGATAAATAGCCTCCCTGCCGCTCCCCCTCCAACGTGACTCCACCACTTTGGAGCAGCTGCCCGAGCCAGGCCACGCCCACAGCAACAGCGGAGACAAACTCCATAGCAGCTGGGCAGGAAGCAGAAGCCCTGTCTGCATGCAGCTGCCCAGCACAAGCCACTAGAGGTCGCTGATCTCCCAGGAAAGGAGGGCCACAAACCAACAAGAAGGGAAGTTCTTCCAGCCGTCACTCGTTCCAGCTCTGCAAACTATTCCTATCACCATGAAAAGGCAAAAGTACAGGCAGACAAAGATCACAGAGACAACACCAGAGAAGGAGACAGACCTATCCAGTCTTCCTGACAAAGAATTCAAAATAAAAATCATAAACATGCTGACAGAGATACAGAGAAATACGCAAGAGATATGGGATGAAGTCCGGAGGGAGATCACAGATGCCAGAAAGGAGATTACAGAAATGAAACAAACTCTGGAAGGGTTTATAAGCAGAATGGATAGGATGCAAGAGGCCATTGATGGAATTGAAACCAGAGAACAGGAATGCATAGAAGCTGACATAGAGAGAGCTAAAAGGATCTCCAGGAATGAAACAATATTAAGAGAACTCTGTGACCAATCCAAAAGGAACAATATCAGTATTATAGGGGTACCAGAAGAAGAAGAGGGAGAAAAGGGATGGAAAGTATCTTGGAAGAAATAATTGCTGAAAACTTCCCCAAACTGGGGAAGGAAATAATCAAACAGACCACGGAAATACACAGAACCCCCAACAGAAAGGATCCAAAGAGGACAACACCAAGACACATAATAATTAAAATGGCAAAGATCAAGGACAAGGAAAGAGTTTTAAAGGCAGCTAGAGAGAAAAAGGTCACCTATAAAGGAAAACCCATCAGGCTAACGTCAGACTTCTCAACAGAAACCCTACAGGCCAGAAGAGAATGGCATGATATACTTAATGCAATGAAACAGAAGGGCCTTGAACCAAGGATACTGTATCCAGCACGACTATCATTTAAATATGATGGTGGGATTAAACAATTCCCAGACAAACAAAAGCTGAGGGAATTTGCTTCCCACAAACCACCTCTACAGGACATCTTACAGGGACTGCTCTAGATGGGAGCACTCCTAGAAAGAGAACAGAACAAAACACCCAACATAGGAAGAAAGGAGGAGGAGGAATAAGAAGGGAGAGAAGAAAAGAATCTCCAGACAGTGTATATAACAGCTCAATAAGCGAGCTAAGTTAGGCAGTAAGATACTAAAGAAGCTAACCTTGAACCTTGGGTAACCACGAATTTAAAGCCTGCAATGTCAATAAGTACATATCTTTCAATAGTCACCCTAAATGTTAGTGGACTGAATGCACCAATCAAAAGACACAGAGTAATAGAATGGATAAAAAAGCAAGACCCATCTATATGCTGCTTACAAGAAACTCACCTTAAACCCAAAGACATGTACAGACTAAAAGTCAAGGGATGGAAAAACATTTCAGGTGAACAACAGTGAGAAGAAAGCAGGGGTCGCAGTACTAATATCAGACAAAATAGACTTCAAAACAAAGAAAGTAACAAGAGATAAAGAAGGACACTACATAATGATAAAGGGCTCAATCCAACAAGAGGATATAACCATTCTAAATATATATGCACCCAACACAGGAGCACCAACATATGTGAAACAAATACTAACAGAACTAAAGGGTGAAATAGACTGCAATGCATTCATTCTAGGAGACTTCAACACACCACTCACTCCAAAGGACAGATCCACCGGGCAGAAAATAAGTAAGGACATGGTAGCACTGAACAACACAGTAGAGCAGATGGACCTAATAGACATCTACAGAACTCTACATCCAAAAGCAACAGGATACACATTCTTCTCAAGTGCACATGGAACATTCTCCAGAATAGACAACATACTAGGCCACAAAAAGAGCCTCAGTAAATTCCAAAAGATTGAAATCCTACCAACCAACTTTTCAGACCACAAAGGCATAAAACTAGAAATAAACTGTACAAAGAAAGCAAAAAGGCTCACAAACACATGGAGGCTTAACAACATGCTCCTAAATAATCAATGGATCAATGACCAAATCAAAATGGAGATCGAGCAATATATGGAAACAAATGACAACAACAACACTAAGCCCCAACTTCTGTGGGACACAGCAAAAGCAGTCTTAAGAGGAAAGTATATAGCAATCCAAGCATATTTAAAAAAGGAAGAGCAATCCCAAATGAACGGTCTAATGTCACAACTATCGAAATTGGAAAAAGAAGAACAAATGAGGCCTAAGGTCAGCAGAAGGAGGGACATACTAAAGATCAGAGAAGAAATAAATAAAATTTATTTATTTTATTATAAATATATAATAATATATATTTATTATAGAATAAATATATAGCAATATATGAATTGCTTTATCTGAATTATTTATTCAGAGAAGAATAAAACAATAGCAAAAATCAATGAAACCAAGAGCTGGTTCTTCGAGAAAATAAACAAAATAGATAAGCCTCTAGCCAGACTTATTAAGAGGAAAAGAGAGTCAACACAAATCAACAGTATCAGAAACAAGAAAGGAAAAATTACGACGGACCCCACAGAAATACAAAGAATTATTAGAGAATACTATGAAAACCTATATGGTAACAAGCTGGGAAACCTAGGAGAAATGGACAACTTCCTAGAAAAATACAACCTTCCAAGACTGACCCAGAAAGAAACAGAAAATCTAAACAGACCAATTACCAGCAATGAAATTGAAGCGGTAATCAAAAAACTACCCAAGAACAAAACCCCTGGGCCAGATGGATTTACCTCAGAATTTTATCAGACACACAGGGAAGACATAGTACCCATTCTTCTTAAAGTTTTCCAAGAAATAGAGGAGAAGGGGATACTCCCAAACTCATTCTATGAAGCTAACATCACCCTAATACCAAAACCAGGCAAAGACACCACCAAAAAAGGAAACTACAGACCAATACCCCTGATGAACGTAGATGCAAAAATACTCAACAAAATATTAGCAAACCGAATTCAAAAATACATCAAAAGGATCATACACCATGACCAAGTGGGATTCATCCCAGAAATGCAAGGATGGTACAACATTCGAAAGTCCATCAACATCTTCCACCACATCAACAAAAAGAAAGACAAAAACCACATGATCATCTCCATAGATGCTGAAAAAGCATTTGACAAAATTCAACATCCATTCATGATAAAAACTCTCAGCAAAATGGGAATGGAGGGCAAGTACCTCAACATAACAAAGGCCATCTATGATAAACCCACAGCCAACATTATATTGAACAGCAAGAAGCTGAAAGCATTTCCTCTGAGATCGGGAACTGGACAGGGATGCCCACTCTCCCCACTGTTATTTAACATAGTACTGGAGGTCCTAGCCACGGCAATCAGACAAAACAAAAAAATACAAGGAATCCAGATTAGTAAAGAAGAAGTTAAACTGTCACTATTTGCAGATGACATGGTATTGTACATAAAAAACCCTAAAGACTCCACGCCAAAACTACTAGAACTGATATCGGAATACAGCAAAGTTGCAGGATACAAATTCAACACACAGAAATCTGTAGCTTTCCTATACACTAACAATGAACCAACAGAAAGAGAAATCAGGAAAACAACTCCATTCACAATTGCATCAAAAAGAATAAAATACCTAGGAATAAACCTAAAAAAAGAAGTGAAAGACTTATACTCTGAAAACTACAAGTCACTCTTAAGAGAAATTAAAGGGGACACTAACAGATGGAAAGTCATCCCATGCTCATGGCTAGGAAGAATTAATATCGTCAAAATGGCCATCCTGCCCAAAGCAATATACAGATTTGATGCAATCCCTATGAAACTACCAGGAACATTCTTCAATGAACTGGAACAAATAATTCAAAAATTCATATGGAAACTCCAAAGACCCCGAATAGCCAAAGCAATCCTGAGAAAGAAGAATAAAGTAGGGGGGATCTCACTCCCCAACTTCAAGCTCTACAACAAAGCCATAGTAATCAAGACAATTTGGTACTGGCACAAGAACAGAGCCACAGACCAGTGGAATAGATTAGAGACTCCAGACATTAACCCAAACATATATGGTCAATTAATATTTGACAAAGGAGCCATGGACATACAATGGCGAAATGACAGTCTCTTCAACAGATGGTGGTGGCAAAACTGGACAGCTACATGTAGGAGAATGAAACTGGACCATTGTCTAACCCCATATACAAAAGTTAACTCAAAATGGATCAAAGACCTGAATGTAAGTCATGAAACCATTAAACTCTTGGAAGAAAACATAGGCAAAAACCTCTTAGACATAAACATGAGTGACCTATTCTTGAACATATCTCCCCGGGCAAGGAAAACAACAGCAAAAATGAACAAGTGGGACTATATTAAGCTGAAAAGCTTCTGTACAGCAAAAGACACCATCAATAGAACAAAAAGGAACCCTACAGTATGGGAGAATATATTTGAAAATGACACATCCGATAAAGGCTTGACGTCCAGAATATATAAAGAGCTCACACGCCTCAACAAACAAAAAACAAATAACCCAATTAAAAAATGGGCAGAGGAACTGAACAGACAGTTCTCCAAAAAAGAAATACAGATGGCCAACAGACACATGAAAAGATGCTCCACATCGCTAATTATCAGAGAAATGCAAATTAAAACTACAATGAGGTATCACCTCACACCAGTAAGGATGGCTGCCATCCAAAAGACAAACAACAACAAATGTTGGCGAGGCTGTGGAGAAAGGGGAACCCTCCTACACTGCTGGTGGGAATGTAAATTAGTTCAACCATTGTGGAAAGCAGCATGGAGGTACATCAAAATGCTCAAAACAGACTTACCATTTGACCCAGGAATTGCACTCCTAGGAATTTACCCTAAGAATGCAGCAATCAAGTTTGAGAAAGACCAATGCACCCCTATGTTTATCGCAGCACTATTTACAATAGCCAAGAATTGGAAGCAACCTAAATGTCCATCGATAGATGAATGGATAAAGAAGAGGTGGTACATACACACAATGGAATACTACTCAGCCATAAGAAAGGGGCAAATCCTACCATTTGCAGCAACATGGATGGAGGTGGAGAGTATTATGCTCAGTGAAACAAGCCAAGCGGAGAAAGAGAAATACCAAATGATTTCACTCATCTGTGGAATATAAGAACAAAGGAAAAACTGAAGGAACAAAACAGCAGCAGAATGACAGAACTCAAGAATGGACTAACAGGTACCAAAGGGAAAGGGACTGAGGAGGATGGGTGGGTAGGGAGGGATAAGGGGGGAGAAGAAGGGGGATATTAAGATTAGCATGCATGGGGGGGGTAGGAGAAAGGGGAGGGCTGTACAACACAGAGAAGACAAGTAGTGATTCTACAACATTTTGCTATGCTGATGAAGAGTGACTGTAAAGGGGCTTATAGGGGGGACCTGGTATAGGGGAGAGCCTACTAAACATAATATTCATCATGTAAGTGTAGATTAATGATACCAAAAAAAAAAAAAGGCAGTTCCTGTGTGGTGACCTCCAATGAGTTCTACACAAGGGTATAAAGGGCATATAAAATTGTAGGCAAAGGGTCTGTTTGTGTTTATACAGAGGATCAAAGCCTAATTTGGCTTCCCTGAAAATGAACTAAGATACAATATGAAAAAGAACTTCCAACATCAGCACTCTCTGGAAGACTCATGCCAGAAGATGATCATCAAAAAACCCCTACAAAGATCCACACACTGCTACAGGTGTAGATGCACTCATCCCACCAGTTCCTGGACTTGCCATGGGAATGAAGAAGGAGATATCTAAGCTGGCCTGTGCATACAGTAAAACAACAAATTTGACTGGATCTATACTGTTGGAACTCAACCAAGAATTAGGAGAAGTGCAAATTGTAGCACTCCAAAATCTTACAACTACAGACTATTTACTGTTAAAAGAACATATGGGATGTGAACAGTCCCCAGGAATGGGTTGTTTTAATTTGTCTGATTTCTCTCAGACTGTTCAAATTCAGTTGGACAATATCCACCATATCATAGATAAGTTTTCACAAATGCCTAGGGTGCCTGACTGGTTTTCTTGGTTTCACTGGAGATGGCTGGTGATTGCAGGTATGCTTTGGTTATGTAACTATACTCCTATTATGTTAATGTGTGTGCGCAATTTAATTAGTAGTTTAAAACCTATACATGCTGAAGTTACTCTACAAGAAAATATGTCAAAGAAATAATCAATCTTCCCATATTTTCTTCCGCCTGCTACTTCTATAGCTTTTCTTCTTCCTTCCTAATTACAACCCTTAAATAGAATTCATGCCTCATATCAAATTTACCGAGTATCATAATTCTTCCAAGTGGTGAAGATACCTCAAGACAAATGCTCGGCATAGAAGCCACAGGGCATAAATATGCAAAGAAATAAAAAGCTAACCTTTTCAAACAATAAGGCTTCTCTCTCACTTACCAACTTTACATTTCCCTGTATGGCCCCGGAAGATGACTGGTTAGCCAGAGACAGGTAAGATTCCTCAAGGGAGGAACAACCTAAGACAGGCACAGTCACAGGGGGGCCATCAGGTGAGAAATTGGGGATCAACAGAGGTGAGGCGTAGAACCTCACCTCCCCTGTTCTGAGAGAAATCTTCTGCATACATGGATGTTTTATTGCTCTTGTCTAGCTTGGATTAACACATAGTCTACAGGCACACACCTGATCATCTACATTTGCTCTCCTACAACACTAAACTATGTTTTCTACCTTTATCTTGTATCTACCTACCACTTCAGCATTTTATTAAAAATAATAATAATATAGAGAGAAAAGTGGTATCCACATATAAATCAAGTATAAAAATCAAATGAGTATTCATATTTGAACTGACTCTTTGTAGTTCATAATGCATGAGCAAAACCGAAAGTTTCTGTGATGACTGCCCTTGTACTGTTCACCACGTAACTTATTCACTATGTAAGAATTTGTTCTCCATGTAAGAACTTGTTCGTTATGCTTCAGAAGATTGGAGACTGATGAAAATTAGGCTTGGGGTGGATTAATGATTGTGCATTGAGCATTGACTCCCCTATACAGAATTTTATTGTTGTTAACAACCGGGATGTAATGCATAGCATAAGGAATATAGTCAAAATATTTTAACAGCTTGGTATAGTGATAGCTGGTACCTAGAATTATCATGTATATAAATGTTGAATCACTGTGTTGTACACCTGAAACTAATGTAATACTGTGTGTCAACTACCCTTCAATAAAAAATAATTATCTACAAAAAAAAAAAATTGTCACCTGGGCCTGGAAGGTGGAAGATTGACTGGGAAGGAGCAACTGACTTTGGGGGTGATAAAAGTGCTCTATATCATGATTGTGGTGATGGTCGCACACCACAGGTGTATATATTTGTCAAAACTCATTAATGTACACTTAGAAAGTATGCTTTTTATTGTACATAAATTATACCTCAGTAAAGCTGAAATGTAAAAGTAAATGTAAGTGAGGAAGTAAAGATGGTGAGTTTACCCTGTTCTTTGATACATTTTGGCTAAGAAAGGGAATATGGAATTGAAGGACAGTTTTTGTTTTGTTTATGTTAAGGAGTGAATGTAAGCTTGAGTCTGATTAAAAACTGAGAAGAAAGGAAGAGACTGAAGATACAGAGGAAAGCCTTTTGTAGTCCCACCACCCTTCCTTTCCAGCAATCCAAATCTCATGTTTCTCTAATAGATGGGAGTCTTCCTGTAATCAGAAGTGCTGAGATTTGAAAATATATACTATGCTACCTGGACTTCCAACTAGAAATCTCAAGCTGGCCAAAAGCTTGTCTCTGGGCAGTATATGTGAAATGCTGTGCCTTATAGCAACCCTCAGTTAATTATCTGCGTCTTGACTTTTGGTTAAAAGTGGAGAGTTACTCCCCAGTTTCTCTGCTTTTGAGAGAACACTCCTCCAGGTACGTAAATTTAGCTTCTCCCTATACTTGTACAAATGTTGGAAGTAAGATTCTGAAACTGCATTAAATAATTTTTAAGTATCAAGTGAGATTTACTCCACTTTAAGTCTTCTTTGTCCAGGTGGTAGCTAAGCCTCTTGTACACCTCACCTACCAATCTTTGGACTGGTTTGAATCCTGGGAACAGTTTATTTTGGTTACTCGGGATGGACTGCTTTCCAAGATGCATTTTAATTCTCAGCATCTATGTATTTGGGGATTTTCCCAAGCAAGATCCTCAATTACACAGGGGTTCCTAATGTCAAAACTGAAAGGAGTGACTCTGACGCTGGAGGTTTCAGATGCTTTGGCACACCAGTAGGGTAAATGATTCAGGAGCGAGAGCGGCGTTCAGTGCTAGGTACCATTTTCCCAAATGGCATTGGCCTTAGAATCTTAAGCATAAGAAAGTTAAGATAAACTAGACAAAATTTGTTATTTGTCCCCTTAACAAATTAAAAAGGACAGACTTCCAGACACATTTTCAAAGAGCTCTTATCACTTTTATTCTAGCTTCTATCTTTAGAGCTAGGGGCAACAGCTCTTACTCCTACTCCAGCCCTGTGGCTTCTAGTGTAAAAGCATATATGTAGCATTGGTTATCATATAAAAACAGGTCACTCCTGTCCTATTAGCAGAGTAAGTTTGTTTGTTGTTTGTAGGTAGAAGTAATGGACATACACCGTAACTACCTTACCTTCTTTCCTGCTCCCTTTTATGACCCACAATACATATAACTGAAGTAGCTGGCCATGATTAGGGATTCAACCTATAGCTGGGGGTGGGGACTCAACATATGACAAGGGTTACAATTCAGCTTATGATCAGTGTTAGGGCCTCAGCCTGAGACTTACACTGAGATAACCCTTTGGGTTAAAATGTATGGCCTGGGTTCAGTCTGTAGCTGGTACCACAATAAAGTGACCTGGCCCAGATTAAGAGAAACCTACAACCTTGGTCTCATTAGCACAGGATTCTGACCAGCTGAGTTAACCAGCCAGCGTCTGTCTTGGCAAAGGGTATGACAGAGCACCCTGGGAGCCACTACTTGTGTGTCCTTCAACCTCTGCTGACAATTAGCTGAGAAAGTCGTTTCCTCTCCCCATGCTACCTATTACCCAATCTTCCAAGTGTGGAACATGATCATCATTTCTCACCATGGGATGAGGAGGAAGGGTGGGAGGAGAACAAAGAAGGGGCAAATGAGCTTGAATTAACATTTGTCACTCCCTCTTTTCTCCTCTATCCTGCAAGTTCCTGTCTTTTATCGAAAACATAGCCAAGCTTCCTGTGTTAACCTTCCAAGCATCAGCAACTTCCTATTGTTCTTACCCATAATTCAAGTATTTGTTGGTCTTCTAAAATCCGCGTATCTTTTTATTGCCCCCTACACTATACTGCCCAAATTCTTTTCTGTCTGTTGTTGGTGTTCCCTCTTGACCTACCTCCCTATGTGACTGCATGCATGTGTGCACACACATTTTGCAAGCAGATACTTAAGGTTTGAAAAGATTTGCTACAATATCTGGATTTCCAACCAGAACTCTAAAGCAAGCCAAGAAATACACACACTGCTTCTTCAGGACAGTAGTTTAGCCCTTTCAAAAAGGAATTCACTAAACATCTTTATGCAGGGTAATGACTGCAGTGGACACTAAAGTGGGAGGAGATACAAGGAAGATGTGGCATCATTCAATCGCCCTGTGAGATGCTCTGCCTAGTTCCCAGGCCATGGCCTGCCCCTGATGTCACACCCCAGAATCCCAGCAACTCCTGGAAATAAGAATGGTATGACTGGCTCCAAAACAATCTAATCTTCATCTTTGAGAAGTAACTCAAAATACACATAATGGGTCAAGAGGAGTAGTTAGGGAATAAAGCATAAATCATGATGCTGATGCTGATGACTATGATGATTTTACATCATTTACATTTTAGATCAGGATAATTTTATTTGAAATCATTTTTCTCCTGGTAGTCAATCTCTACTGCAATGGCCACCATCCTTTTCCCAACTCCATAAGCTCAGCAGTTCTATGTTCATTTCCTCAGGGAGGGTTATGACTGAACAAAAGCAGGAAAAAAAAAAGAGTCATTCCACTTTGGTGTCAAAAAGCTTAGGTTCTGAGGACACTAGAGAGGACAGGGGATAAAGAACATATTTTTTTAGTAGGAGAGCATTTCCTATTTCCTCAGACTAGAAAAGACCCTTCCCCACGAGAAGACAAGGGACAACAAAATTTTGAGACTATATATGTGACTATACATAGAACCTAGCAAGAGGGTTTTTGCAACCAGCTTCTTGACCCAAAGCTTGGGGAATGGAGAGGAAAAGAAATTCCTGAGCCTGACCATGGCCTGGAAGGAGCATAATGATTTCCAAGTTCTCAAATGAAGCATGAAAGTATCAGAGAAACCCATGAGAGCTGAAGGGGACAGGTAGAGGGATGTCCAACGTGCCACCTGCCTGGTGGATGACGTGGAGGACCAGATGGCCCCCAGGGCACATGACTCTAGGAAAAGAAGGGAGGAGGTGTCCTGGTGTAGAATGGCACCAAGCTCTGCCATCCAAGGGGTATAAGGACTCAAACAGAAATTAAGTTTCACTATAGAAACCTGAATTTATGGAGTAAGGTTTGAACTTACCATCCCAATCTGTAGAAGATGACTATGTCCCTGAAGTAATCCACTATATGGGTTCCTTAAATTTAGCTGAAAGTTGATTCTTGGTGAGGTATTAATGAATGGCGTCAACCCTGAAAATTATATCACATAGTTGGTTAGGAAAACAGAGGGTCTGAAATGGCACCTCACAGGTGCACATAATATCAACTTCTAACTGCATGTAAAAATTAGATAGCAATTAAATGAGGACTGTGATGCCTGTGGATGGTACAATTTTCCACAGGAGAAGCTGTCAAAATTTAGCTATATATATGGAGGTAACATCAGATACCTGTACAGTGTAACCATTTTCTTGTCAAACATCTGATCTTAGACATCCAATAGTATTTAACTTAGTTGCAGACACTCAGAAATATGCACACATACATACGCACACACATGCCTGTGCATGTCATACTGCTGAAAGTGAAAACCTCTAGATGAATACAAATATCCCTCCTCCAGTTCTTAGTTCAGGTAGTTGTTAAACTCTTTAAACTGCTAACTCAAATATCAACCATAGGCGACTGTCCATTAAAGGACAGGTGACTGTTTGTCTTAGGCACTCTCACCTAATTCTTCAAAGAGGCTGTCTGTTGCCATCACTCTCCCTTTTCATGTCTGACCTCTATGCTCTCTTGAGTTTTGTCACTTCCAGTCCAGAAGTGATGTAAGGCTCACCTTCTCTGAACCACCCCCAAATTCTGATAAGTTTGCCCTATTTTTCATTCTGTCAATTCTGATGCACAGACTGCTTTCTCATGCTTTCTCCTCTGTCAGTGTATCAGTCTTCTCCCCAAAAAACTACCAGCAGTCAGAATTGTGATGATTCATAAGTTTCCTTCATTGGTTTCATATGTATGTTTCTTATATTTTCTAATTTGTAAGGTTCGACCTAAGAAGGCAACATGATACAATGACAAAAAGCACCGGACATTTAAAAAGCTTAAAATTCAAATCTCTTTCTGCCACTTACTAGCCAGGCACCTTTTGACAAGTCACTGTGCAGTTTCACAGGCCTTAGCTGTTGCATTGATAAACTTCAGGGTTGAATTAGACCAAGATTCCATAAACTGGAGACCTGTACAGTGAACAGGGCCCACTGACTTTTTTGTTTGGCCTGCACAGTGCTTAAACTTTTGTAAATGATTAGAGATGGAGAACATATGTTCTACTTCTCCAAAGTGCCCACCATTCCCCAGTGGGTTACTTATGGGCATCTGCATGTATGGCCACAGGATCAGGTGCCTTGAACCTAATGTGCTTTCGACTCTAATGGCTCTTTATGCCTTTTTCATTGTTTCCTCTTCCAACGGGCACCCTCCCACTCCACACCCCCTTGCCAGTATAACATTTCATTCAAGCAACTTCTCTGCCCAAAACTGTGGTTTTTACATTAAAAGTTAAGAAACAGAGGAAGGTAAAGTCTGAAGAAGGAGGGAGAAAGACTCATTGAAAAAGCCAAGACCTGAACGAGGTCTTAACAGGAGATATTTGCTCTTCAGATGTCTATATGGCCATCATGACAAAAAATGTTCCCCATCCACACCTGAGCCCCAACTCCACCCAGGCTCTCGCCACCTCCAGATCACCATCAGTCACTCTACAGGAGACAGGCTATCCCAGGACACCCTCTGCTATTCCAGCACCCTCTGGCCTTCTGATGCCAGAAACAACAGGGAGCACCACCCAGGTTTCAATCCCTTCAAAGAAAAAGCCTTTAAATCGTTCATAAAAGCAGCTCAGCAGGCTTTTTGGACATCAAATCTCTTACAAAACAACATTTTGATGTGTTAAATGTAAATCAATTAAAAGCACATGGATTCGATAGGTCCTAAAATGTGCCCAGGCTTCAAAATGAAGGCAAACATCATGTGTATGGAGACATTTGCTAGCTGCAAAATAATGGAGGGTAAATGGTTGTCAGTATTCCATGGAATTTCAACTATTATGAGGCTTCTGGACTCATCTGTTTCCATTCCTCTCCTGCCTTCTTACTCCAGTTCCACCCAATAGTAATACCAAGCCACTTGTAATATATACTACCAAGTTACTAACAAGTAATGAAAAGGGGGATGATAATGGTATGTACGCCCTTGGGAAAACCTGAAGTCCCGTGGTAGAGACTTGGATCCAGCTTTCAGGTAGCCCCATGTCTGACAGTAGCTCTCCAGTGGAGCAGGGAAGACATTATCCTCTTCCATAGCAAGTTGCCAATTTGATGGAGAGAAATTCCTGTTCTCTGGGAACTCCTGTCCAGCTAGTAAGACAGAAATAATATCCAGAGCATCTTCAAAGAGAAAATCACAATGATTAAACCTCTGAAGCTGGTACTGACAAACCACAACCATGATTCAGACTGTCTCTAGACTCATATTCCTTCCTGCTTAGAGCAATACATTTCAGGGGTGCTAATAATAATGATAACAACAATGATACTATGACTACCACTACTACTACTAATAATAAAGGTAAACCATGTATCAGTGCCCTTATTGTGGTAGGTGCTGAACTAGGCATTTTATATCCATACACATACATTTTCTTCTTTAATTCTTCCAACAGCCATGCAAAGTAGATATTAATAGCCCAACTTGGAAGGTATGGAAACTGAATCTCTGACAACAGGATTATATGCAGCTTATATACATTTAGGTGCTTTCTGGTCATACATACTCTATAGAGTACTGTATTTGTATTCCTTTCTCCACGGACACTACCAAACAAAGACCATGTCCTTCCCCTATTCCATATTCCCTTTCCAGTAAAATCTTATATTTCTTACTCAGCAGAATGCCAAGCAAGCACTGGACTCTAAACACCCTGGGTGCTCAATCCATACTGACAACTAAATGACTTTGTTGTTCAGTTAGAGCCATACTTAAGCAGCACTGCTGGTGCCCAGGCATCCCATGAAGTTTTGCATGAACTAGCGCTCTTGATTTTTTATGGACATCTCTCCTACTCTCCACAGCGCTGAGGCATGAGCCCATGGCAGTCTCGGCCAGGAGACAAATCTGAGAGACAGAGAGCCATGCTGCACAGTGACTGTTCCCCTCCATTCTGATGACTAGGGCTTTCTCACTGGGTCAGCCAGCAGCTCCTTCCCTAGGGCAGAGTCCTCCCCAAGGAGGCTCTTTAGGCTCACATGCTCCACCAGTTCACCAGCTGTGCCCAGCTAACCTTAATCCAATTTTATGATCATACTGGATGGGACCAGTGGATCAGCTGGTGTCAGTGTGTAGAAATATCATGGACCAGAGTCAAATGCTATGAACCAGGGAGTCAAGACCAGAAGCAGAAGACTAAGTCAGGCTGCAGCACCTTATCAGTTTAGCAGGTACAACCAGGTTCAAAAACCCAGCAAGTCCTGTCTTAAGCAAAACCAAAGTCAAGATTCAAGCCTGGCAGGCACAGGCTGGAGCCAAGATCTTAGCTGGGTAGAAGGAGTCATAGGAGTTTACTGACCAACCCAACCTGGAGAATAATTATTGAACCAATGAAATCTGAAACCTCCAGAGGCTATAATTAGAGGATTCTCAAAATTTTTTATCCATATCACTCTTCACTCATTTGAATTCTTTCAAAGAAACTCATTATTTCTGATAAAATTGAGAAGCTGGCTGGCATACTGCACAGGGAGTACATGCCAAACAGCCTGGGCTCAAATCCCAACTCTACCATTTACCCTACCTGCATGACCTTGGACAAGTTTCTTCACTTCTCTATGCCTCCATTTTCTGGCACTTGTAAAATGGGGGTAATAACAGTATCTACCTCAGAGCATTGCCATGATGATCAAATGAATAAATACATAGGAAACTCATAAAATAGTGCCTGGTAAATGTTCAATAAATGTTGGATTATTACTATCACAGTAGATAGCAACATTTAGGTGCTTTCTGGTCATACATACTCTATTGAGTACTGTATTTTTATTCCTTTTTTTTATTTGAGTGGCTCTAATCAAAGGAAGGATGGGTATGGGCGTCCCAGAGCCGACCCCCTCACTTTGCACACTTTGAAAGTCATTGCTCCAGTACCACCTTCACCCAATCCAAGAGTCTCCTCTACAGCATCTGACTTAACAGTTACAGCGATGAGGACCTTATTACCTTAAAAGTGTATTACCAGCTCTAATTATTCCAAATATCAAATCTTTCTCTTATATTAACTCAAAATCTGCCACCCAGTGGTACAGGGGGGAATCCATGAGGCAACAGGATACAGCAGAAAGCAGTTGGCCTTTAGTCAAACAGACCTAGAGTCCTACCTCTGGAACTTCTTAACTGTATAGCCATGGGGAAGTCACTTAACATCTGTGAGCCTCTGTTCCCGCATCTGGAAAATGGGGGTAATGACACCATCTAAAGCATAGGCTTGCTGCTATGGGCTAAACTGTGTTCTCCCCAAATTCCTATGTTGAAGGCCTAACCGCCAGTGTGATTTATGTAGAGATAGGGTCTTTAGGAAGTAATTAAGGTTAAATGAGGTCATAAGAGTCATAAGAGTAGGGTCCTAATCTGATAGGACTTTGATCTTATAAGAAGAGGAAGAGAGAAAGCTCTCTCCCTCTTGCCCTCTCCCTCCCTCCCTCTTTTCCTCCCTCCCAGAGGAAAGGCCATGTGAGCACACAGCAAGAAGACAGATGTCTGCAAGCAAGAAGAAAGCTCTCACCAGGAACTGAATCAGCCGGCACCTTGATCTTGGACTTCCCAGCCTCCAGATTCATGAGAAAATGAATTTCTATTGTTTAAGCCACCCAGCTATGGTAGCCCTAGCTAATACAGTTGCTGTGAGGATTAAATGAGGTAATATGTGTAAAGTGCCTGGTACAAAGTTAACACTCAAAAGTGTAATTATCTTTATTCTTATTTCTGCCCTGAACAGCTGTGGAAAGCAAATCAAATCCTTCTCCCACATGAAATTGGCTGGCTAGACAGCATGAAGGACCCACCACAGCAGTTTGTCAGACATATCTCTTAATTTGGACTCATGTATGTGCTTGTCTCGTAACTACACTGTAAGCTCCCTAAGGGCAGAGACCATGTTGTGGTCTTTCCCGTAGTTCCTCTGCCTAGAATACTGTGGATGCTAGCTGTGTCAGTTGACTGAATGAACGAACATACTATCGTGTACCTATAAGTGGACATGTGGAAGCCTTCTGGTCACAGAGACCTTGCTCCTCACACACAGAAATCTGAGAACGATCTGCATTTATCTGGGGCTCTTCCACTGACAGCAAATTGCTGCCCCTCAGCCACAGAGAACACTGTGGCGCTAAGCAGAAAACACGCAGCCACACCTGCCAGGCTCCTTTACCAACTGAGCATATGAGCTTCCTGCCCATGATGATCCCACATTTGCAACTTTTCTCACTTATTGGGAGACAGAACATGCTTCTACTCAGAACATTTCCTCTGTCAAAGAGGCAATTTCAAACGATGGAGAAAGGACTATGTTAGTTCAACACTAACTTTGCTAGGCAGGCCTTGTCAGATTTATCATCTTAATCCATTACTTTGAGTGAAATGACTGCAGCTGTTTTTCACAGAACTGTTCCAGAGCTGATGGGCAGCATATTAGGAATAATTGTACTAAATGATTTTCTAAATCTTTTGGAAGAACAGGAGTCAACTGAGACACTTATTATTTGTGCATGTGTGTATAGTTAAATTATTCTTTGTGTGAAGTTAGGTTTGGAACAATGGGTAATGAAGTTTTGGGCAACTGGGCTTAGTAATATAATGCAAATCCTTTAATAATAGAACGTGGTGCTATAAAGCAGACATTTCACAATACTTCAGAAAAATTCTCTCAGAACACAAGACACAGAAGGGAAAGGCAAGAGAGAGAAAATTGGTGTAGGGAGCAATAGAATGGCAACAGCAATTTGATAGGAAAAGCCATCCAGTGACTAGAAGAGATAGCATGTATGAACTGGACAAACAGATATTTTTCTCCAATAATTAAGAAGTGAATTTTTCCAGAGCCATTCAAATTCTTCCATCCAGTTCCCCATGTGATCAATGACTAATGTGGGAGTATAATAATAATAACATAAACAACAGCAACAGCTAGCAGTTATCAAATGCTTATTATAGGCCAAACACTTACAAAAGTTAGCTCATTAAATTCTCACAATACCCTTGTGAGAACGTTATTACCATCCGCAATGTATTGAGAGGGAAACTGAGGTTCAGAGGGGCTACATCAAAGGTCCAAGGCCAAGCAGCTTAGGAGCACAGCCCTCACTTAAACCCATAGTTGACATACTCAAGAGAAGCACTGAGTTATATCACCTCAGCTATTGGTCAGGCTGAGGCCAGCTATAGTTCTTGTCTGTCTTCCTCCAAGCCTGTCAGTGATTTTATAAACTCTGATCAGGTTTTTCCTTTCTCTGCCTTTAGAAAGATGCAGCTTCTTCAGCCTGAAATCTGTTCTCACAAAGCTGGGTACATCCCGTTGACGAATTCCCTGCAGTGTGTGGCTCCACGGGTGTGGGTGGGTGGGTGCTGTTTATGAGACAGGGCAAGTGGGGAGAGAGGCAGGCTGGGAGCAAGCACGGCTGTTCAGGGACAGGCTGGACACATGGCTTTGGGGCTGGATGCTGCAGAGCACTTCTCTTTGTTAGACAACCTTCAACCTACAGACCCCAAAGCCCCCAGGGCCTCAGTAGGGAAAAGCAGGAGTTGAAATGGCCTGGGAGCACCTGCTGCCCGCTCCACCCGAAGGGAGACCAGGCTTCCAGGCAGCATCTGAGCTTCCTGGAGCCCTCCCAGCTAAGAGCTCTCTCTCTCTAAAAGAGAACTTGTTCCACAGAAGGGCACTGGCTCCTCCTGCAGGCCTGTCCTAGGAATGACCTCTGTATTCGGTTCTGCCCATCTCTTCTTCCCGTTTTGGATGAAAGATCCACTCCAGGCAGTACCGCCCCCACCACTCCCCCTTTTGGCCCCTTGGGGCAGGGGTCGGGGGAGCATCACTGAGGAAAGAGCCTGCACCCCTTCTGTTCCTGACCAATTACTCTGAGCCTAAGCAGCAACCCTGTTGGAAGGAGGTGGGATGAACTATTCATCACACTCCTAAATAATTCATTTCCCTTTGAAAGCAAGCAACCCACAGGAGCTGTAAGGTTTTCTTAAGTTGACACCTTTTGAGAGATGAAAAATCAAGCAAAAGCCCCCTTTTAGAGAAACCACAGTCATTTTCTATGCTGTTTCCTGCATCTCTGCTTCACTGTTACAGGGCTCCTCTGTTCTACCCCACACCTTGTGAATGGCTTCCCATTGTTTTCTTTTGCTTTTTGTTATTCAAACAACTCTACCTTTTAGAATCCCAGGTGCAGACCCTCCTAGCATTTTCCCCTTCTCCCCTGGCCGCAGGGGCTTCCAGTGCCCAACAATCCAACTGTCTTTAAAATTGAGGGTGCAGGGGCAAGAGGTGGGCACAATCCTTGTGGGGGCAGGGTTGGTTGTGTCAAATGAGATGTGTCCTGAGCATGTCAGGGAGGTCAGGATCTCCCTTCGTTCTGACTTTGGCTTCCTTAACACAGCTCTGCTGCTTGTCATTCTGCAAACATCTTCTCTCCCTTCCTCCTCTGGGCCAGCTAGGGCCAAACACATTGTATGAGACCTCTCTTCCTCAATCCCCAGCCACCCACACGCCCCAGAGTCCGTTTTCTATACAGGAAGATGGCTACAGGGGACTGTGAAGGTAGAAGATAGCAGGCTGAGACTAATTATCTTCTCTGGTATTGACCCTGCCTCCTCCTGCTGGCCTTACAGCTCTAGGGCTCTGACTGAGCTCTCCTAACAATGGAGCCCCTCCCCTTCTGCCATACTTCAGAGGAGAGGAGGGACTGAGCAGAGCAATTCTGCACAGTAACCCCCAGATTCCCCAGCCACACTGACCTTTACCTAGTATCTTTCTTTCTCTTACCTACACATCTTACAGAAAACAACAGATTTGGAGCCAGAGTTAATAAAAGGATTTCAGGGGGAAAATTAAAAGGACACATGCCTTCAAGTAGTTTAGCTTTCCAACTCACCCTGCTTCAACAAAATAACACACAAGAAAATAAATACAATCAGAAATTGTGCTTATTTAACAAGCAGAAATCCTCATGGATCGGGGTAAACAAGCAAGCAGCTTGAGGTACGCCTCCCTTTAAGCAAATATAGTGAGGAAATCCAGGTTTCTAGAATGCTTCCCTCTTACAGGCAGTTGCTCTATTTTATTTCAAAAGTGTTTCAATGTGCTTACATTTGTCAGTAATGCTTCTCTTTTTAAAGACTAGGGTTGCTTTTATAATAAGAAAAGTTGGTTGATTCAAAAGGCAGCTCATAAAGCTAAAGATCTAAAAACACTTAACAGTACATACTGAGGTACCGTAGAACACAGAGTGTGGCTTGCAGCATGCTGTGAGCAGACTTAGAAAGTTGCAATCACTGAAAGTCTACCATTCCTCACTGCTAAAGTTATGCTTCACCTTCAAAGTAAAGGTATAATTTCATAACACCACAAAGGGATAAACAGCGATTTAACTGATAAAGGTAGTCCTTGTGATGGTTAATTTTATGTATCAACATGACCACAGACATCTGCTCCTAGATATTTGGGTGCCCAGATATATGGTCAAACATTACTCTGGGTGTGTCTATATAAGAGTGTAGTTGGATGAGATAAACATTTGAATTGGTTTACTAAGTGAAACAGATTGTCCCTAATATGGGTGGGCCTTATCTAGTCAGGTGAAGGCCTGACTACAGCAAAAAGGTTTACCCTCCCGGTCAGAAGTGGGGAAATCCTCCTACCCCACTGATTGAGCTGGGGTATTGGTCTTTTTCTACTTTTGAACTTGAACTGAAATATGGCTATTCTTGGGTCTCAAGTCTGCCAGCTTTTGGACAATAACATACACCATCATCTCTCCTGGCGCTCAGGCCTTCAGACTCAGACTACAACTACACCATCAGCTCCCCAGGGCTCTCATATACACATCCTATTGGTTCTGTTTCTCTGGAGAATCCTAATAGTCCATATGTTTAGTTCAGTGGTCTCCACACTTTTCTGATCCCATCCCGATAGCTAAATGCTTTTTTTTTTACTTTTTTTTTGGTATCATTAATATACAATCACATGAGCAACATTGTGGTTACTAGATTCCCCCATTATCAAGTCCCCATAGTAAGATGCTATAGAGTCAATACTTCTCTGTGCTATACCGCCTTCCCTGTGCCCCACCTCCACATTATGTGTGCTAGTTGTAATGCCCCTTCTTTCCCTTCTCCCTCCCTTCCCACCCATCCTCCCCAGCTCCTTTTCCTTTGGTAACTATTAGTCCACTCTTGGGTTCTGTGAGTCTGCTGCTATTTGTTCCTTCAGTTTTTCTTCGTTCTTATGCTCCACAGAAGAGTGAAATCATTTGGTAATTGTCTTTTTCCACCTGTCTTATTTCACTGAGCCTAATACCCTCTAGCTCCATCCATGTTGTTGCAAATGGTAGGATTTGTTTTCTTCTTATGGCTGAATAATATTCCATTGTATATATGTACCACATCTTCTTTATCCATTCATCTACTGATGGACACTTAGGCTGCTTCCATTTCTTGGCTATTGTAAATAGTGCTGTGATAAATATAGGAGTGCATATGTCTTTTTGAAACTGGGATCCTGCTTTCTTAGGGTAAATTCCCAGGAGTGGAATTCCTGGGTCAAATGCTATTCCTATTTTTAGTTTTTTGAGGAACCTCCATACTACTTTCCACAATGCTCGAACTAGTTTACATTCCCACCAGCAGTGTAGGAGGGTTCCCCTTTCTCTGCATCCTTGCCAGCATTTGCTGTTCCAGGACTTTTCTATGTTGGCCATCCTAACTGGTGTGAGGTGATATCTCATTGTGCTTTTAATTTGTATTTCCCTGATAATTAGCAATGTGGAGCATCTTTTCATGTGCCTGTTGGCCATCTGAATTTCTTCTTTGGAGAAGTGTCTGTTCATATCCTCTGCCCATTTTTTAATAGGGTTATTTGCTTTTTGGTTGTACATGCATGTGAGTTATTTATATATTTTGAATGTTAACCCCTTGTCAGATATGTCATTTACAAATATATTCTCCCATACTGTAGGATGCCTTTTTGTTCTGCTGATGGAGTCCTTTGCTGTACAGAAGCTTTCTAGCATGATGAAGTCCTATTTGTTCAATTTTATTTTGTTTCCCTTGCCTGAGGAGATGCATTCAGGAAAAAGTTGTTCTTGTTTATATTCAAGATATTTTTGCCTATGTTTTCTTCTAAGAGTTTTATGGTTTAATGACTTACATTCAGGTCTTTGATCCATTTTGAGTTTACTTTTGTGTATGGGGATAGACAATAATTTTGTCGAATGCTTTTTCAGCATCTATGGAGATGATCATGTGGTTTTTGTCCTTCTTTTTGTTGATGTCACAGATTTTCTAATATTGTACCATCCTTGCATCCCTTGAATGAATCCTACTTGACCATAATGGATGATCTTTTTGATGTATTTTTGAACTCAGTTTGCTAATATTTTGTTGAGTGTTTTTGCATCTATGTTCACCAGGTATATTGGTCTGTAATTTTCTTTTTTGTGTGGTGTCTTTGCCTGGTTTTGGTATTTGGGGATGCTGGCCTCATAGAATGAATTTGGATGTATTCCCTCCTCTTCTACTTTTTGGAAAACTTTAAGGAGAATGGGTATTAGGTCTTCACTAAATTTTTGATAAAATTCAGCAGTGAAGCCATCTGGTACAAGCATTTTTTTCTTAGGTAGTTTTTTGATTATCAATTCAATTTCATTGCTGGTAATTGGTCTGTTCAAATTTTCTGTTTCTTTCTGGGTCAGCCTTGGAAGATTGTATTTTTCTAGAAAGTTGTCCATTTCTAGGTACCAGTTTGTTAGCATGTAATTTTTCATAGTATTCTCTAATAATTCTTTGTATTTCTGTGGTGTCCGTAGTGATTTTTCCTTTCTCATTTCTGATTCTGTTTGTGTGTGTAGACTCTTTTTTCTTGATAAGTCTGTCTAGGGGTTTATCTATTTTGCTTATTTTCTCAAAGAACCAGCTCCTGCTTTCATTGTTTCTAGTGGTTTATTCTTCTCGGTTTTATTTATTTATGCTCTAATCTTTATTATTTCCCTTCTTCTACTGACTTTGGGACTCATTTTTTCTTCTTCTCCTAGTTTCAAACTTCTCTGAGTTTAGACTGTTCATATGGGATTATTCTTCTTTTCTGAAGTAGGCCTCTATTGCAATATACTTCCCTCTTAGCATGGCTTTCGCTGCATCCCACAGATTTTGCGGTGTTGAATCATTGTTGTCATTTGTCTCCATATATTGCTTGATCTCTGTTTTTAGTTGGTCATTGATCAATTGGTTATTTAGGACCACGTTGTTGAGCCTCCATGCATTTGCGGGCTTTTTCATTTTCTTTGCATAATTTATTTCTAGTTTCATACCTTTGTGGTCTGGAAGCTGGTTGGTACAATTTCAATCATTTTGAATTTACTGAGGCTCTTTTTGTGGCCTAGTATATGAGCTATTCTTGAAAATGTTCCATGTGCACTTGAAAAGAATATATAACCTGCTGCTTTGGGGTGGAGAGTTCTGTAGATGTCTGTTAGGTCCAACTGTTCTAATGTGTTTTCAATGCCTCTGTCTCCTTACTTATTTTTTGTCTGGTTGATCTGTCCTTTGGAGTGAGTGGAGTGTTGAAGTCTCCTAGAATGAATGCATTGCAGTCTATTTCCACTTTTAATTCTGTTAGTATTTGTTTCACATATATAAGTGACCCTGTGTTGGGTGCATTGATATTTATAATGGTTATATATCCTCTTGTTGGACTGACCCCTTTATCATTATATAATGTCCTTCTTTGTCTCTTCAGACTTTCTTTGTTTTAAAGTCTATATTGTCTGATACAAATACTCCTAACACCTGCTTTTTTCTCCCTATTAGTTGCATGAAATATCTTTTTCCATTGCTTTACTTTCCATCTGTGTATGTCTTTGGGTTTGAAGTGAGTTTCTTGTAGGCAGCATATAGATGGGTCTTGTTTTTTTATCCATCCAGTGACTCTATGTCTTTAGATTGGTCCCTTCAGTCCACTTACATTTAGGGTGATTATTGATAGGTATGTACTTATTGCCATTGCAGGCTTAAGATTTGTCATTACCAAAGGTTCAAGGGCAACTTCCTTACTATCTAAGAGTCTAACTTAACTCACTTAGTATGCTATTACAAACACAATCTAAAGGTTCTTTTTTTCCCTTTTCTTCTTCCTCCATTCTTTATATATTAAGTATCATATTCTGTACTTTTTGTCTATCCCTTTTTATTACCACTGGTGACAGTTATTTAACCTTAGGAACATTTCCATCTATAGCAGTCCCTCCAAAATACACTGTAGAGATGGTTTATAGGAGGTAAATTCTCTCTGCTTTTGCTTATCTGGAAATTGTTTAATCCCTCCTTCAAATTTAAATGATAATCTTCCCAGATAAAGTATTCTTGGTTTGAGGCCCTTCTGCTTCATTGCATTAAATACAACATGCCACTCCCATCTGACCTGTAAGGTTTCTCCTGAGAAGTCCAATGATAGACTGATGGGCTTTCCTTTGTATGTGATCTTTCTTCTGTCTCTGGCTGCTTTTAATAATCTGTCCTTATTCTTGATCTTTGCCATTTAATTATTATATGTCTTGGTGTTGCCTCCTTGGGTCCCTTGTGTTGGGAGATCTGTGCACCTCCATGGCCTGAGAGACTATCTCCTTCCCCAGATTGCAGAAGTTTTCAACAATTACCTCCTCAAAGACACTTTCTATCCCTTTTTCTCTCTCTTCTTCTGGTACCCCTATAATATGAATATTCTTCCGTTTGGATTGGTCACACAGTTCTCTCAATATTCTTTCATTCATAGAGATACTTTTTTCTCTCTGTGCCTCAGCTTCTTTGTATTCCTCTTCTCTCATTTCTATTTCATTTATCGTCTCCTCCACCATATCTAATCTGCTTTTAATACCCTCCATTGTGTTCCTCAATGATTGGTTCTCTGTCCTAAATTTGTTCCTGAGTTCTTGAATGTTTTACTGTACCTCCATGAGCATGTTTATGATTTTTATTTTGAAATCTCTTTCGGGAAGATTTATTAGTTCAGTCTCACTTGAACCTTTTTCTGTTGTTGAGGTTTTGCTTTGAACCAGGTTCCTGTGATGTTTCATATTTGAATGTGGCACCCTTTAGTGCCCAGAAGCTCTAATCTCTGGAGCTACTCAGCCCCTGAAGCAATGTCGGAGGTCGCAGGGGAGTGGTGCTGATGCCTGGGGGGGGAGAAAGAGCTGCTTCCTGCTTCCTGGCTGCTATGCCTGTCTCCACTGCCCAAACTAGTGGGCCCAACACACAGGTGTAAGCCTCTATGCTTTGCTTTTGTAGGTGCTGTAGGTGTGGCTTCCCTCTGGCTGGTCTGATACCAGGGTAGGGTTTGCTGGTTTATGAGGCAGGTGTGGGCTGGCCGGGAGGAAGGCACAGCAGGCTGTGTATCAAGGTGGGGGTCCTTGAAACTGTGTAGCTAGTCAGGGGGCTGGAACGTCTGAAGATCATTTAAGCTCCCAACCTGCTGTGCAGAGTGTACCCAGACAATTTTGTTTACCTGTCCTTTCTCCTGAGCTGTAAGGTCCATGCAATCCTTGCCCTTTTAGCAGCCCTCTTGCTTTTAGGAAGTCTCTCAGAGTGCCCACCCAGATCAGCTGGATATAGATCCCTGTTTTCCACAAGCAGCTGGAATCTCAGTCTCTCCAGGTATTCCACCTGTCTTAGCTTTCCAACCCCCTAATCATCAGAGCACCATGCAACGTAGATTCTTGCTCCCAGAGCATATCTCCAGAGCTAGGTGTTCAGCAGTCCCAGGCCTCCACTCCCTCCCCGCTCCATTTCTCTTCCTCCTGCCAGTGAGTGGGGTAGGGGAAGGGCCCAGGTCCTCAGCTTTGGTACATTACCCCGTTCCATGAGGTCTGTTCTTTTCTCCAGGTGTATGCAGTCTGGCACAGCCTTCTTCCCTGTTACTCTTTCAGGATTAGTTGTACTAATTATATTTTCGTATTATATATGGTTTTAGAAGGAGGTCTCTGTTTCTACTCTCATTTGTTCTTTTTCTAGTTTTGTTAATTTTGAGTTTAGACTGTTCATTTGGGGCTGTTCTTCAGGTAAATGGTTTTTGAGTATGCTCTCCAATAGGTGAATATTTATTTATAAATTATAAATATATATGTGTGTGAGAGAGAGAGAGAGAAAGAGAGAGAGATGGGGATGTGGTAGGGAGGGGAAAATTCTAATCTCTGAGAAGTAGTATGCACATGTTAAGAGATAGACTCTGACACCAAACTGTCTGAAATCAAATTTTGACTCTGCTAGTTACCAGTTATGATCTTGGACAAGTTATTCTATCTCTCTTTAACTCAGTTACCTCTTTATAACATGGAGATGCTAATAATGTTATCAGAGTATTATTAACACAAACTATATTGTGAGGCTTTAATGATTTAGTATAAAGTCCTTCCACATGAAAAGAACTACATGTCATAATGATTACATTATAGAAATTACAAAACTAGAAAATTTTAACAAAGATTAAGTAAATGTAAACTTTAACATTATATTCCCATACGTCTCTTAACAGACAACTGATCTATATCACGTGTAAGCAAACTATACCCTACAGACCAAATCTGGCCCTCTGCTTCTTTTTGTACAGCCTATGAGCTGAGAATAGTTTTTACATTTTAAAATGGTTGTGGGGAAAAATATCAAAAGAAAAATATTTTGTGATGTGCAAATTTTAGGTCCATAAATAAAATGTTATTGGAACACAGCCATGTTCAGGCATGTCTATGTTGTCCGTGGCTGCTTTCCTGCTACAGAGGCAGAGCTGAGATAGACTATGTAGTTCAGGAAGCCTATAATATTTTCTATCTGGACCTAACCAGAAAAAAGTTTCCTCAACTTTTTCCGGGTCACTGTTTCTCAGTGATCCTGGATCATGCAATAGAATTGGAGATTTCCAGGCCCTGCGCAAATGTACTGAATATGTGATAGACCCTAATAATATCCATTTTTTTAATGCCCTTAAGAACTCCAGCTCCATCCAGGCCCTGGCTTTAAACATCACCTAAATTCTAATGACACCCAAAATTCCCTGTTAAGTTCTAGACTCATATATGCCAGAGCCTATTTCAAAATCCCACATGGATGACTGACTAACAGCTTTGATTTAGCATACATATCTAAAGCTGAACTTCTGATTTCCCACCTCACATGCTCTGCTGAGCTTTTCCACCCCCAATCTTCCCTATTTCAGTTAGTGGCACTAGCAATTACTTAGAAAAAAACCTAGGAAACTTTCTTGATTACTCTTTCCTTGATCTTCCATGTTCCATCAATCAGAAGTTCTATTGGTTCTGCCTCCAACCTGTAAGGAAATCCAGTTACTTCCAACCATGTCCACTATCATCACCCTAATGTAAGACATTGTCATGGTTCACCTGGACTCCTGCAATCACCTTCTAACTAGTCTGCCTGCTTCCACTTGTTAAAGTTTAATATACATAAAGGTAAACTCATGATTCAAATAAACACATGTCAGAGATTTGGGTCAATTCATAAACTAACATAGGAACCAATAAGATTTTAAATCTGCTCCAAGACCATTTGAGAAGCTAAATATTTATAGGTAATGTCAGGATATTATTTATAGGTTAGATAGAAAATGAGTTAATATCCAACAGGGCCATAACTATAACCTTTGGGGTGCTTTTTTACAACAGGAATGGAAAAAAAAGTTATTTGTCTCTCTATTGGGCAACAACCTACAAGCTAACTTCTCCCTCAAAGCATTGTAAAATAGCCTAGACAATAGAAAGTGAAGTCCAGCACTACACTGAAAGAAGGCTCAGAACCTATTTTACCTAGTTCCAACTTTTGGTTAGTTTTTCTGAAACACACTTGTCCTTCTCTGTCTAGACTACTATTCCACACAACAACCTGAATTATCATTTTCAAGCATAAACAGGATCATAAAACTAAACCACCAACTCCTTACTAGAGACTACAAGAGCTCTATGTGACTTGACCCCTGCCTAGTTTTCTGACCTCAAATCTCTCTCACTCATGCACTATATTTTGGCTACACTGGCCACACTTCCAGTTCCTGGCACACACCAGGCTCATTCCCACATCAGGGCCTTTGCAATTATTCTTCCTTGCACCTGAAACCATCTTTACCCAGATTTTCCCTTGTTGGGTGCATCTTTTGCATCATGCAGGACTCAGCTTACCTCTCACCTCAGAAGACCGAAGTGACCCATCTCTTCCCTCTGTTAGTCTTTCACATCACTCTATTTCCTTCAGAACAATGATTGTTGTTTATTTGTTTGTTTGCCTATATGTTTATTTATGTCTCTCCCACCATTAAAAAAGTCAATGGCCTAAAAGGATAGGATTCCATCTTGGTCACAGACATGTCCCCAACAACTAGCATTGTATTTGACACATAGTAGGTGCTCAAGAAATATTTGTTTTATTTCACTGATCTGGAATGCATTCTGAGTTCTAGCCCTGACTCTGCCACTAACTGCAACTCTGCTTTGTCAAGTCTTTTCCTCTCCCCTGAACCACAATGTTACCATCAGAAGATGATGGTATGGAACTAAATTACTTGTGAGGTACTTACCAGCTTTATAATGTGATCAATGATTTTACAAATTGTTACACACTGCAGCCAAGAGCAGCATAGATTAGAGTAGCAGGCATTACCATCATCACCATCATCTATTACACAGTAAGCATGCATTCAGGTCCATTCTCTGCAAGGCTCTGTGCTAAATGTGCAGAATACAGCAATTGACAAAAAACCCATACCCTTCCCTCATAGGGATGGTAATCCAATTTAATTAGGGGAAATATCCCATGTGCAAACAAAACAAAGCAGCAACACAAAGTACAATGCAAATTGCCAAAGGAGTTGTAATCATCATCATAATAAATAATTTTGATAGCAGTTAAAATTTATTGAGAGCTTACTATGTAATAGGCATTATTCTAAAAATTTCATATATTAAGTTATATAAGCCTCACAACAAAGCTATGAGAAAGTACTACTTTTTAAAGCCATAGGATATAGGTACTAGTTTGACTATGCCTGTCCATAAAATGCTACTGGAATGCAGATGCTCTCTGAGGACCCAGTACAGGGAGTCTTGAGAAAGAGGAGCTGAGCTGTGCTGAGCCTCAAGTGAAGAATGGGATTTAGACACCTGAAGAGGAAGAAAAAGGCCATTTCAAGGAGGAACAGCTTGCGGCAACACACTGCAGGGGAAATGTATTTAGCAGTTTCACAAGGAGCTGAGTGATTTCACTGGAGTAGCATTGCCTGGTAGAACTATTGAGAGGCATTTGGAAAGGAAGCTGGCAACTGAATTGTGGAGGGCTCTGAATTCCATGCTATGGAGTTGGGCTCTGTTCCTGAAGATATTGAGGATTCATTGACACTATTTGAGAGTAGAGTGTCATGTTCAAAATAACCATCTAAGAAGATTAATGTGGCAATTATGAGGCTATCACTAAAATCCAGGTGTGAAGCGATAAAGGTTTGCATAAGGGTGGTTACAAAAGGAAAAAGAAAAATTGGGGCTGTAAAAGAAATTAGAGCAAAGCTTAATGGTAATTGGTGACTGGCTTGCTATTAGACAACAAGATGGATATGACAAACATGACCCCAGTTTTCCAGTTTGGAATATTTTAGATACAAACAAAAAAGTCTTGAGGAGTGGGAGATAAAAATGAAAAGTTATAGAAAAACTTAGGCACAGTTATAAATAACTGAACTATCACCCTAAAAAGACTTACAGTAATGTAAATGTCAAGTTAACTCTGACTTAAATTCCACAGAATAAAGAAAATAGTGACTGCATTATCTGGTGCTCATGAGACATTAAATGATAACTTTGCTAAAACCATTTAGAAAGGTATAAAGCCTCACTTCATGAAGGCTTCATATTTTCTGCTTAGCTGAAAATTGCAAAAAGCTATATGAAACTAAGCAGAGCACACTGGTCAAGGAGGATGTTCTATTAATACATGGTGTAACAGATACCTTCTATTCACCCCTCTAGATCTCTTCTCCAGCCTTCACCCTGTTCTCTGCCTTTGGAAGGTGACCTATATGGACCTTATCAATTGGCTCCTTTCTCTCTGGCTTCTGGATGGACTTGGCCAATATGATCTCCAGTAGGAGGTTAGAAAGAAAAAGGAGGTAAGGTCAGGGTATTTAATCCTCTGGCTTCCTCTCTGTGAGGTTGCTCTAGCCTGAATGTGTCCCTAATCGAAAGGTCAGTGCTCCTCTCAAAATAGTCTTCTTTGCACAACTCTCCCCTTCAAAGTTCTGGTAACTACTGCTTCCCTCAGTTCATGGGTCTAGGATGGGTAATGTCTTCAATGCTACCATCCTTTGGTTACCACACAACCTCTTGCAATTTCTCTACACCTATACCTCTATAAATATTCCCTTCATAAATAAATTTCTATGAATTATGCTAATTTTCCACTTTATTTCCATTGTGATCTTACTGATACAGTAATTATTCCTTAAGTGGCCCTAAGAAACAGACTTAAAAAGTGAGATTCTGAAAATGGTTTGGTCATATTGAGGAGTACCAGAACAACCTCCTTGGTGGAAAATAGGAATAGGTAATCTATGTCATGCAGTGGCATCATAGTACTCATTAGCACCTATCACATCATGGAATGAAATGAAGATAGAGGGCAATGTTCTGGAAAATCACATAGCCATAGCAATTAGTCCATGAGCTCCTGGACAACATTTCCCTTATCAAGGCATTAGAATAAACATTGGTGAGGGGGAGACCATCAACCTCAAAGAGTTCTGTGATGGCTGTCTTCTGTAGGACATATAAGATGGTAAGAGATGCTACTGTGGAATTGTGTGTCCTGTTATCAGTGGGAATAATGGGATCATGAAGTACTAACGACAGGATGGTGTCATTTAATAATCAGTGATATGGTAGGTGCAATTTACACAATAGGGACAATTTACACAATTACTCAGATCAAAATGGTATTCAGAGTGTTGACCTGCAGGAATCTGTGGTGATGGGTAACTGATCATGGAGGTCTAAAAATGAAATCCATGAAGCCTGCCAATGTGCTGGGTCACATGTATAGGCAGAAAAAATCATGGTCTACTGAGCAGAAACTTAACTCAACTGACTGTAGTAGCAATTTACAGCCTCTTATATGATTCCCAAACCTTAGTCAATTCACACACCTGAAGCCCTTGAGGCTACAGGAGTAAAGTATAAATCTTCTCTAAGCCTTCCCTAATTGTACTAGTGGCCATGTACTATGGAAAGAAAAATACCCAGGTCTTTTGGAAATTATTAAATATAGACTTTAAACGTACACTTGTTTCCAGAACCAAAATGCCACTGTGGTCAGGTGGTAGATGAAGTCTTGGCCTGAGTCTAACAATCAGTCGAATGGGACAGAAACCCAATCATGTGCCTATTTTCCAAGTCTCAAATTAGTGGGAGTGCAAGTAGTATCATTAGTAAGTGGAAGATTCTCCTCTTTTGTTCCCTGGCCCATGCAGCGAGAGCTATTATAGTAGGAGGGGTCAAATCCAAGCGCATGGAACTGCCTTTTCCCCAACATGATAGTAACCCATGTGATATTCTGCATCACTGGAGAAACTGTAAAGACTAGTGCCACCATTAGACTTGAAAGACACAAGGATGGTGATTTTTACCACATCCCTACTTGTCTGTTGGCTAGTGTAAAGCTCAGCTGGGTCTTGGTGAATGACAGTAAATATTATAAACTTAATCACATGGTAATGCCAATCACAGCTGCAGTTACAGATATGGTATCTTCACTACATAAAATCAAAATATTCTCTGGCATCTGCTATACAGCTACTGACCTGAAAAGTGTTTTTTTTCTATCTCAGTCAGTAAGGAAAATTATAAACAGTTTGCATTTACATGGTAGAGACAACAGCATATCTTCACACTCACACCACAGGGTGGTGTCAATTCCGCTGTCTGTCATAATATAATCTAGAGGCTCCTTAACATCATGCTGCTCCATTCCACTATAACATATGGTTAATGACCTGATGAGCAGGAAATTGCAAGAATGCTATATGCCTCCATAAGATATATGTGTGCGCAAGGGTAGAAGATAAATTCTGCAGAAGTTTAGGGGCTTGCCACACTGCTGATGTTTTTAGAAGGTTCAGTAGTCTAGGATACATCTGGGTATCTTTTCTAAAGAGACAAGTTGCTATACCTTGTACTGCCCACCCTGAAGAAAGAGACAATGTTCGGTAGGCCTCTTTGGATTTCAGAGGCAAATATATTGTACATTTGGGTGTTCTGTTCCAACTCATTTACCAGGCAACCCATAAAACTACTACCTGGCTTCTGGTTAGGTTTGGCAAATGGGGAGCCCAGAAAGGAGACTGAAAGGAGGGAAGGAGATGTGAGGTTATGAATTCCTCTGGCTTTCTCCCTACAAGGTGCCTTGGTCTGACTGGGCTTCTAGACAAAGATAACTGTCTCCTCATATCAGCTTCCTCTGCAGGAGTTTCTTCCTCTGGATGCCTGTAACTGCTCCCTCCTCTTGTCTCTTCAAATTAGAAATAACAGCCCCCTTTGGCATTACTATGCTATTCTTCATGGGTCCTTTATACCTACAACTCTGTAAATAGTCAATTTATGAATAGACCCTCTTCAAATTATTCTGATCTAAATGTACCATGTGTTTCCTTTTCATAATACACAATTGGGAAGTGTTACATCTGTGCTATACAGAGTATGTAATCTAGGTGTCATGGTTAAGAGCTTGAGTTCTAGAGTCAAAGTAACCAATGTTTAAATAACAGGTTCACTATTCACTAATTTGTCTGACTCAGCATGTTTTTCACCTCTGAGTTTTAGTTTCCTCCACAAAATGGGTATAGTGCTAGTATTTACCTCACAGAGTTGTGAAGATTAAATAAGACAATATATGTAAGGTGCCTGGGACAGTGTCCATCATGAAATAAGTATTCAATAATATGAGTTATTCTTCTCATTCTTTTTTGTAACTCACAGCATTCAGAGGAGGGAAATACAGTTTGAAAATTCATTACTTAGGGTCCTGTTTACAGTTTTATTGTTAACTCTAATTGCTTGTTTGAAATAGTCTCCTGACTTCATTAAAGTAATTATTGCCTGTCAGTAAATGATGGGTTTAAATTTCTGCCCATATGCTAGAATTTCATGCATCTTGCACTTCACAGCAGGAGCCCAGTCTTAGTCAACACTTTCCTGCTCCAACATCTGCACTCAATGCATAGGGTCTTACTTAAGCAAAGACATAATTATCCTTCAAAATAAAAGTGTAAACAGGATTGTGTATCTCAGATGTGTTGACTTGCTCCCTTATTGTGAACATTCTAGTTATGTTACCTATACTGGACTGTCAGTATTATAGCAAGTCAGCAAGTTATCGTGCAGACTAAGGAACTAGAACTCCAAGAACTTAATGCAGGGCTGACTGACGGTGAAGGGAAGGATCCAGACAGAAGAGCTTGCCAGCCCTGTGAAATTACCCAGGAGCATGAGTTCAGGACAAAGGTTGGAATCAGAAATAAAGGGATAAGGTGTTAGAAGCCACAGAAGCCTTAGAAGGATCATTCAAGTAGGAATCAGGGAATAAATCCAATACATCAAAGAAATATCTATTCATTACCTTCTATGTGCAAGACTCATAACAGGTAGTAATTTAGGCAGGGACATTGGACATAGAAAATAAAAACAAGACAG
The DNA here is from genome assembly GCF_030020395.1 of Manis pentadactyla. NCBI lineage: Eukaryota > Metazoa > Chordata > Mammalia > Pholidota > Manidae > Manis > Manis pentadactyla. Next base: position 118,020,718 of record NC_080038.1, on the reverse strand, counting down.
GGGTTCAGAGTTCAAAGTCTAAGCAAACATACTAAACCAAGGCATCTGTAGGAAAAGGCAAGGGTCCAAGTATCCAGACAAGCAACTGGGACAGGCAACAAGGAATGCTAACAACAAAGGCTTTAGTAACTAAAGCCAAGTCCTCCTTTCTAATCAGGGAGCTTCTCCTATGCCTCCTTCCCTGTCAATGGCCACCCTCAAGCTCACAAATAAAGAATCTTAATAGCTGTAGTGTACTGTAGGGGAAAAAGAAGTTACAATGAGAGAGGTAAATAAATCCTAATACACATACACAAAATGTTCGCATATAAAAAGTTCATGTTGTAAGTCTTCAGTCCTACCCGTAAGCGCAGTTTTGTTGCTTGTCTGCTTTCATTTCCCACATTATATTATTCATAGACTAAAAATACACTAAGTCTGATAAAAATCAGATGACTTCCTCACCACCAATAAAGGGAAGGGAGAAATATATGCAGTGTGTTTATGAGGTTGCAAAGGGAAATTCTGGACACCATATCTATAAAACTAGGGGTAAGATTCCATTCAAGATAAAGGAAAACAGACATAGGCTGTGGATGAGATAAAACAGCAACCAAAGACAACAGAAAATGAAACAAAGAGGAAGTGAGCTTTGAGTTGTGTTGCAACCACCCAGCCCAACATTCTAACCAAGAAGAACTGGGTTATGGAGGGAGAAGGGGTGATAAGAGATTAAAAGAGCCAATTCCTAAAACAAGGTCTCATAATCTTAAAAGGTACCTACTGGCTTTCTGAAAACTCCAACATACAGAACTGTGAAATTGCCCAACCAAAAGCAGGCTATCCACATTGCAAAAGAATTTTACTTTTACTCAAAGAGAGTCTTCCCCAAATATACTTAATTAGCTAATCATGCGCATCTACATGTTTGACAAAAATAAAGGGTATGCTTTTATTTGTCCATGACTGATAGCCATGTTTTTTACATTACATATGATTTTCAAAGTAAATTTACCCTTGAATATACAATTTTATCATGTATCCTTGGTTAACCAAGGGTTGACACATGACTTAGGGTGGGTTCCTCCAGAAGCTGACCCTGAGACAAGAATGTGACACAAGTGGTGTATTTGCGGGGTGACCCCAGGAAGCACTAGTGGGAAAACAGGGAAGTGTTGCAGGGAAAAGAAGGAAACCGATATAGAGTGGTTACTGAACAGGTCGCCACTGTGGGTAACTGGGGTTTAATCCTACTAGGACCTCTGCAAGATAGTGTAGAACATACCTCATAGTTATCCCAACAGAGGGAGAGGGAGCTGGGGTATTTATCCACCAATTCCCATCAGTTCTTAGTTAAGGGCTGTCTTCACTGTTGGGGGAGATATGTTAACTCCCCAGCATAGGTCATGTGGGCTCCAAACATCAGAAAAAGTGCACAGACAAGTGCTTGGTGCTTGCAGTTCAAAGCTGTCAGATGACTATGCACAGAAATGGTAAGTGCCCAGGAGATATGACTGGGGCTCAAGGATGAAGGAGTTAATTAAATGGCATTTTGAGGCATCTGCCAACTGTATAATTCTTTGATTACATAAAGAAAACATCAAAGACTCTTATAATTACTATAATATAAAAATATATATTGCTATAGACTGAATGTTTGTGTACCCCCCCCACAAATTTTTATGTCAAAATCTAACCCCCAAGGTGATGGTATTAGTAGGTGGGGCATTTGGAAGTGATTAGGTCATGAGGGTGGAGCCCTCACAAATGGGGTTTTTTTTTTCATAAAAGACACTCTAGAGAGCTTCCTCACCTCTTCCATCATATGAAGTTACAGCAAGAAAACAGCCATCTATGAAAGAGAGAGCTCTCACCAGACAGTAAATTTGCCAGCACCTTGATCTTGAGCTTCTTAGCCACCAGAACTGTGAGAAATACTTATTTAAGCCACTGAGTCTATGACATTTTTTGTTACAGCAGCCCAAAGGGACTAAGACACACATACACACACTGATGATAGAACTTGTAGTTAAGGTAAGTTTCAAGACAGCAAGGACCATGGATGCCTTATTCACTATATAACATCTTGTTCATCTTGTGTCCAACATGTCTGACACATAGAAGGCTTCCTGATCAACCAATAGTTGTAGAACAAATGAAAGCATAGGGAATCGTAATCAAAAAATTATTCAATTCAGTTCACATGTATGTATAATTCTCTGGTTGATTAGCCATTCACAACCTTTTAATTATTTGAACAGAAGCCACTTTTCTAGCAGAGGTCAGCTAATATTCTATAGAATTGCAGTTTTCAGTGAGTTTTTCTTTAAGCTAACAAATAACCGTGTTTTACAACAACATGACAGACAGGTTCTTAATTAATTTGCTAACAGTTCTTCCCGATGTATGGTCATTAACTCCAACTGAATCTTTAGCCGTAACACAATGTGTGTGTATATCTATGCCACATACAGATATATTTGCATACATATAAATAAATAGGAGACCATACAAATAGGTTGATCTTATCTGTGTCAATTTTCTTTTATGATATACTCCCAAGTTTTGACAATTGGTTTAGCACAATTTTGCTGCAAGTACTTAAAATATTCTTGAATGTGGGTAAGTAACAATAATGCCTTGCCACAAGCTGCAGGAAGAAAGTTCACAAGAAAATTAGGGCAGTTTTGCATAGCAACTTGTATATTTACATATCAACAATCCATTTAATGAAGAACACCAAAAATAGCAGATCAAGTAAGTCCAGAAGCTGCAAACACAACACATCCTGCTAAATTCAAAACAGTAGCAGTTGAGCAAGCTCGGTCTGTGTTCTAATATTGGAAGAATCCAATGTTTAAAAAAACATCCTGGTTTGCCTTCTTCAAACTGGAAAGAACTGTATGCTGATCACATAGAATGTGGTCCTTATCTCCAAATCTCAGGCATCCTAGGGAACTCACTTCTCTTCTGAAGTACTGTCCTACTCCTGACAGTGAGTCAATTAGTCATTAGCGACCAAGTGCCCACTGCAAGCTGAACACTGAACTAAGCATTATTGAGAGGAGACAAAAGAAACAAGGCTCACTGCCTGCCCTTGAAGAGTTACAACCCAGTTGCTTATATAGGACACACATTTTTAAATAATTATAACCTTAAAAATGCTTACAAGGCAACATCAAGCAGTGCCAATTAAAAGTGGGGAGAGGTAGAATGAAAAGACTGTGGTTGAAATCTAAAAACCCATAAACTGGGTAATGGGAAAATAAATACTTATTGACAAGTCTTAAAATAGTTGTACTAGCAAAGGGTTTGTGTATCAGTTGCCTCCAGTGGAAGCAGTTTGTAGACCAGTTGGCCAGCCCAGTGTGTTTTAAAAATGTGTACCTGAATGCCTACAAGGTCTATCATGCCCTATTCATATCACCTGTGGTAGTCTCACACATTTACAGTTATTTACTGGCCTGGCCAATGAACACATTTGAATTTGCTATCCCTGAATTAGAGGCACACGTTCAAAAGTTGGGGAAATGTTTTAGGATCTTGCATGACCTGGGAGCTTGTTAGAAATGCAGAACCTCAGGTTCTGCCCCACACCTACTGAACCACAAATCTGAATTTTAGCCAAATCATCAGTTGATTCATATGCACACTAAAGTGTGAGAACTATTGGTTCAAGATATATCAAAGAAAGCCCTACTTCAGTCAAGAGTAATTAAAAGCAGGGACTGCACTACCCACTAACTGATAAGACAGGATGAAAGTAAAACCAGCTTTAGAAACACTGAGATCGTATGAACTAAATACAAAGCACCATTTAAAGCCCTGGTTTAAAGCACTTCCTGCCCTTTTGCAACCTCGGTGTTCTTAAACATCAGCATTCATCAGAAGTATCCAAAGTGCTTGCAGATTCGCTGGTTCTGGCAGAGATTCTCACTGAGGTTATGTGGGATGGGGTCTGTCAAACAAGCACACACAGGTGATGCTGAGTAGTATAGATTGACTGTGTCCTCCAAATTCATACAATACATATGACATGGTGAAGCTCTAACCCGGGGTGTGACTGTATTTGGAGATAGAGCCTTTAAGAGGGAATTGCAGTTGAATGACGAATACAGCGGGACTCTAATACAGTAGGATTTGTAGCCTTATAAAAAGAGGACAAGAGATCAATCTCTCTCTACACATGCTCAGAAAAGCCATGTGAGAATATGAGAGGTGTATTAGCTACGAAGAGAATCCCCAACTGATCCTGACTGTGCTGGCACCCTGAGCTCAGACTTCCAGCCCCCAGAACTGTGAGAAAACAAATGTTTAAGCCACCTGGCCTATGGAGTTTTGTTACAGCAGCCTGAGCTGATACAAGTGGCCCTCAGACCTCACTTTGCCCTGGACAGACTTCTTGTAGCCTGGGCTTCCCAAGGAATGTGGACTGCTCCTTCATATTTTCTACCTCAGACCCTCTGAGGACCCATATGTTGCTCAAATGAGAGGAGCAGGAGAATATCAGGGGTCAGTAGTTACTGTCTGGGTTCCCACAGGCAAAGACAGACAGGAGGGACAATCCAGGCTGGCCTGTCTCCCTTCCTCCATGTGAGTTGTCAGGTGGGCAGGCATTCGGCCTCACTTTCCACTTCCGACCCCTGTCTTGACAAGACCTCCAATCCTCATGCCCAACCATGATTGCCATGGGGGTTGAATTCACAGCTGAGCCCAGTCAGATATCTGGCCTGGGTAATTTTGCTGCTGGTTTCCACTGGGCTTCCTGACCTTTTGTAACCTCAACTCAAAGTGCCCCTGCCACCTCCTCCCATCAAGCTGCCACGTCTCAGTGTTCCCTAACAGCCCCCTGACTCCTATCGTGCTCTCTCCCCAGCTTTCCCATCTCCATGGCAACAGAAGGAGTTACAACTGTTGGGGTTAGAGCAGGTGGATTAGGAAGGCTGGGAACACAGGAATAAGCAAGATTTCCAGACAGAAGTGGAGGCAAAGAATTTCCCACTAATATCAAAGACAGAAATACTGTCCAACACTGCTTCTCAAATTTCATTATGCATCAGGGTCACCTGGAGAGCTGAGTATTATGCAGATTTGGAGGCTCCCATTCTAATTCAGTAAGTCTGAGTTGAGGCCCAGGAATCTGCATTTTAACAGGAAATTCACCTGATTCAGACGCAGGTGATCAGAACACCACACTTTGAGAAGCACTATTTGGCTCTTATGCTTCAGTCGCACAATCCTTGGGTCACACACATGCAACATTATGCCTCTGAGCTCAGGTTTAAATGGGAGAAGTGAGATTTTTTCCCAGGGATGGACAGGGGAAATGAACAGCTGTGGATAAAGTGAAAGTTCCTATGGCCAGGATTCTCACCTGGCCCAGTTGGCTAGCTCATTACACACATGTGCACAATACGTCGTTATTGACTCTGTAAAGAGCTCCACCCAGTGCTGAGTGACACAGTAGCACGGCTGCAGGAAAGCAGAGACAGGACTGCAGTGGTGGCAGCAATGAGGACAGAGACTGAGATGGCTGCGGGGGTAGACAGGAACAAAGGCAGAGACAAGCTCGCTGCTTTCAGACCCGCTAAGTGGATGGGATTCTAGTGATTGACCAGCCACCGTGGAAATAAAGTTGGGTATCAACCCTCTCACCCCAAGAATATTCCTCTGTTATTTCTTTGGTCACACTGTATCCATAGTGAACTTGTCTGGGGCTGAAACCCATTGGCAAGACAACCCTCAAAAACATTTTTAAAATAAAGGATAGCACCTGCAAGGGGAGAGGCCTGAAGTAGAGTTTCAGAGACTGTAGCCATTTATTCAAAACTTCCAACTTCTTCCCTGACATCTAAAAACAGAACCTTCTATAGTTTCTCATGGGCGATCTGTTATTTTGCTCCATCTACAACAGCTTTTTAAGTTGTTTTTCTGTCTTACCAATGGGTTTCAGCCCCAGGCAACTTCACTATGGATTCAATGTGACCAAAGAAATGACAGTAGAACGTTCCTGGGGTGAAAGGGTTACATCCAACTTTATTTCCAGATGGCAGGTCAGTCACTAGAATCCCATCACTCAGAGCAAGTCTGCATGCAGCAAGCCAGTCTCTGCCTCTGGGCCTCTCTGCCGGCGCTGCCACCACTCCAGCCTCTGCTCTGCTCTCCTGCAGCCTTGCAACCATGCCACCGTGTCACCCAGAGCACTGGGCAGGACTCTTTCTATAGAGTTAATAATGACGTATTGCCCACACATGTGTAGTGAGCTAGCTGACCAGGGCCAGGTGAGAATCCTGGCCACAGGAACCTTCACTTTATCCACACTCCACCCCTCCAGAATTCTTGCCTCTCAATCTATGTGCTCTCAATCCTCTGTAATGGTCCCTGTGCGAGGAAGCTGGAGTTTTGTAACCAATCCCATAACATGATACAACATACCAATAACAAAAATTACAACAAATTACAATAACCCTCAAGCCTGAGGAGATGCATTGCCACCAAGTGGTCATCCTGGCTCTATTCAAACCAATTCTACTCAAATGAGTTAACCAAAGGGCCATGGGTGGGCCTTACAATACCCACCTTCTCCAGCCTCTCCAACAGAAAGTTTTGCAGACACATGGGCCGATCTTGTTGCTTTATCTCTGCCTTCTGCTTCATCCTCAGCAGCCAGAACCGCTGCCCCGGTCTCAATTGCCACAGCTCCAGTCCAATTTCTTTCTGTCTGCTCCTGCCCTTTCAAACCAACCCACATCTGGGTCCTCGTGACCTTCACGGGGCCCTTTGAATCCTTCCTTCGTGAAGCAGACCGTATTTCCTGTTGTGCTTGAGCCTGAGGATAGGAGCAGAGCATGAAGTGCTCCACGACCTGAGGAGGGGCTGCACCTCTCCTGGAAGAACCTGCGGTTGCCAAGTCCTTTGGGCTTCCCACCAGCTTTCAAGCAGCTGGGCTTTCAATCGAGTAGGGGCTGATGCCTCCTGCACCGGCAGGGCCTCCACCCCCACCTGTTCATCAAATCTCTGCTCTTCCATTTCTGGGGCTGAGGGCTCCACTACATCCTTCACCTGCTCCACTGCACCTGGCAGCCCGCATGCTGCTGCTTCTCGTGTTGCCTCCTCTCGGGCCTTTACTATTTCCGCAGCACTTAGTAGTGACACCATTTCAGTCAGCAACAAATTTTCTTTCTCCTGGGGTGGACCCAGTTCCCCATCCCTTCACAGCACCACATGTCCACAGGGGGACACTCGAATGTCTCCCCGTCCATAGGGGCAGCCACTGAAACATTCCTCCCATGAGGGCAGCCTGTTCTTCTTTGGTCACCAATGAACCCTGCTGACATTGCCAATTGTCTTGCCAATGGGTTTCAGCCCTGGGCACGTTCACTATGAATTCAATATGACCAAAGAAATGACAGTGGAATGTTCTTGGGGTGAAAGGGTTTATACCCAGCTTTATTCCAATGGTGGCAGGTCAATCACTAGAATCCTTTCCACTCAGAGCGAGTCTGCATGCAGCAAGCCGGTCTCTGCCTCTGGGCCTCTCTGCCCCCACAGCCGTCTGTCTCTGTCCTTGGCACTGCCACCACTCCAGCTTCTGCTCTCCTGCAGCCTTGCAGCCGCCGTGCCACCATATCTCCCAGAGCGCTGGGCGGAGCTCTTTATATAGAGTCAATAACAACGTACTGCCCACACATGTGTAGTGAGCTAGCGAACCAGGGCCAGGTGAGAATCCTGGACACAGGAACCTTCACTTTATCTACATTTTCCTACATGAATCTTTTCTTTGCCTCAAGCCAGAAGAGCTCCACATTGTCACCACCTCTTTCTCTACAAAACAAATCACGCTCACGGTTCTTCCCTGCTTTAGAACCTTATGACAATAGTTTTCAAATTGCTGTGTCTTCTGTCTAGGAGCTTATTTTTAGAAGGCAGATTCTTTAGTCAGCTGTCCCCCACCAGCCCTGCACATCCTCTAGATTTACAGTAAGGCCCAAACTATGCATTGCAGCAAGCTCCCCAACTAATTCTGATGCTAAGTCTGGATAGGCCAATGCTCATAAACTCATACAGGATAAATCCCAGGAACCATTTGCATTGTGCCTTTGGGCCTTCAGGAGACACCATTCAATTTTTAGGACATTTAAGCTCTGTGGTGGATGCAAAGGGGAGATGTGTAGTTCCTGGGCATCTTCCGGAATTCAGGAAATCCCACATACTTGGAGGGTCTTGAGTAGGGGAGCCACGTGATAAAAACACAAAGTGATTATTTGAACAACATGTGAACATGCCCACAGAGCAGATAGGATCAGAGACTCAGAAAAACTAAACAGAAGGTGAGAAGCTATAGAAATAAAATCAATGGGTCTCCTAATGGAATACCTTAGTTTCAGTTTTTTGCTTCATTTTTTGTTTTTTGTTTTGTTTATTGGTTGGTTGCCTTCAAGAACTCTGTAGAATCCTTAAAAATATGGCAGGTGAGAAATAACCAACAGCCTTCCTCAGAAAAGGAATGGCAGATCTCAGGGATCAGCTGCTTTGTGAAAATCCAGGCCCATTGTGTGCAACCATGCTCCAGTCTCCTGCTGCACTTTTAAGTCAGAGGGGGAAAGGTTTAGAAAAAGGAGAGCAAAGGAAAGGAACGAGTAAGGAACAAAGCAGAAAATATATCCAGTGCCTAGGGGATTGGCAGGGGGGTTTGTGGGGAGAAACAGATGAGGATTTAGAGCACGGTACTTCTTTTAATTGAGTAAGGAAATAATTCCGCAGCATTAAGTGCCACATCACACCAGAGACTGAGTGAAGCAGCCCAGCCCAATAACGCATGCCATATGGTGAGTTAGAAGCCAAGTGTGCCTGGTGCCCCCAGCTCAGAGAAAAGGCTACCTTTCAGAAGCTGATAATTTTGCAGACCACCTGGGCTTCTTTTGCTGTAGCATCCCCTGGGGCCTGAGACTACACTGTTTCCCCAAGCAAGGGCTAGTGGCTGTGGTGAGCATAGGCAGATTTTTCCAAACTACATGTTTCAGTGCAGCCAACAATGAAGTAGTCAGTGTACTTAAAGGGAAGAGTTTGCATTGATTTCAGCCATTGAGCCAGTAAAGCCACTTTCTCAGAAATCGCCATTAATAAAACCTGATTTCAGGGATATTCTTAATGCCCCCACTGACATCTCTCATTGCAACTATTATCTTGGATTTTCTAGTATTACACTTGAATAGATGAGGTGTAGAACTTTGCTGTGGACTTATCCTTTCATTCACACACACACACACAACACACACCATTCTAAAGCTCCTCTGTCCTGTGCGCCATTGAATCAGGCACCAAGGTGAGTCACTGCTAATTGGATAACTGAGCCCAGGCTAATGTATTAATGGTCACTAATGGCCGAATGATCACAAATAAGCCAGATAAGGAGCACAGTGGTTAGGAGTCAAACATAGCTGGGTTCTGATGCTAGCTCTATCACCTATTAGCTGCCTGACCGTGAGTGAGTCATTTAACCACTCTGTGTCTCTATTTTCTCATCTGAAAACCAGGGAAATAATAGTACAGATCTCTAAGGGGCTTTGCCAGTATTAAATGAGATGATGTATATATAGCATTTGGCATATAACTCGTCATACAGAAAATGTCCAATAATTTTTAGCCATTTTGATGTTGCTGCTAATGTCACTCCTCTCTAGCACTGTTGGCATTTCAGCAGGGAAGTTCTAGAGATAAATTAGCAAGGGTAATTCTGGATAGCATGGAGAGATAGTTAAGAGCAGTTGAGCTTGAAGCCTTGCTTATTCCAGCACACCCAGAACAGAATTCATCAGCCATCCTGGATCTTTCCTCACTGGTGGCTTGGACCATGCCTCTTAGTGTTTCCATCTCCTGGCCACAAAATGGAATTATACTGGGGCCAAATGGTCTTCTCCATGTGAAAGGAAAGAAAAGGGGCATAAAGAAAACACAGGGTAGGACTGCTCTAGTCCTTTGTATTGCTCAGTGTGCTATTTTTGGCACTCTGTCCTCACAGTATGTCCCTGTTTTTCATTCCTTGCCAGAACCAAATTCCAATTAGGGGTTCATCAACAGTAGGAATTCTGCTGCAGAGAATAAAATAATTGTGACATGTTTGTTTTAAAGCTGATTTTTACTTAATAAACCATCTGTTGGGGATAAACTGATGCTGTACAAAAAAGAAAAGTCTTTTCTAGATTAATCAGAAAGTTTAAAGGTCCAAAGCAATATCTACGTTTAGACAACCTCTATACTAATGGTAGAGTATACATTTTTAACATGTCAAACTACATGTACAGCAGCTGATTAGGTCTTTAATTAAACTTCCACTCTGGACAGTCAGGAAATGCCCTTAAACCTTGTCTATAAAAGGGATTAACAGGGGAAGGTGAGTGCAATACAAGATATCTGCATGGCCAACATGAACATACAAGCAAACTGTAAACATGCAGGGACCAAAATTAAAGAGGGTATCAGAAGAGACCTGACTTCTAGAGAGAAGACATTGCACCCTTAAGTTAAAGTGATCAATGGGCCTTTCAGACAAAACCTGGGCATCACAAGGCAGGGCACAGAGGCCCTAGCAATGTACTCATGATTCTGCAGTGGGTACTCTCTGAGGCTTGCATTTATCCCACTACTAATCTTGGCTTAAGTTAATCATAATTAAATTAATCTGGTCAATTAAATAACAGCAATGAGAGAAGAGGCAATGATCCAGATTCAGTTGGTTTACCATAACCAGGAGCCATTGCCCCATAGCCATGGCATCTAGGATCCTGGGGTAATAAATGCAAATGAAATCAGAGAATAGAGACTGATCTGGAAGAACCTACGACAATATATTGACACATGGCAAGCCCCACATTATAAATGTCAACATCTGCACTTCAACCCTGTTTCAAGGAGAAAGGCTTTCCCAAAGATTTTATAAGCCCTTCTTCCCCAGAACCCTTCCACTAAAGATGATCCCCTCCCAGCACTTAGTTAACAAGCAATAGTATAAATTAGTTGCTGTTACAACTTCCAATTTTTGCCTTTGGTTGTCTCTGATACTATCTTTTCCAATGTCTTATCGCATCTATTGATTTTCAAACTAGGCCATGACAGGACTCCTTATCACCCATGCAAACCTCAAAGCTCCTGACTTCTAGATTTTTATGTACCATATAGGTGAACATAAATTCTTCTTTTTTCCCACCTTTATCCTTGTATACAGGGAGGCTATAAAGAGATCCCAGCCATGCTTTTGTGGCAGGTATTTCCACTCAATTAGACAGGAACGAAAGGAACAAAGGGAAGCCATAGATGGTCATTCAGAGCCCTTCTGACTTTCTGATAATCAGGATCCTGGCAGAGAGAGGGAGTACAAGCAAAGTTTAAAGGCCTCTGCACCCCCTTCCTAGTTCACAGTTAATTCTATCTTAATATTAGACTTTTTATGAATAATATTGTGTTTATGATTTTAAAAAATAGCATCATCAATGTTAATTATGTTGATGATGTAGTGATGGCCTTTGGAGAGCTCAGTCCTAGGCTTTCACTTTCTAGCTTCTCAGTAAGGGCATGGTGTGTCTTCTAGGGAAAGGAAGAAAGGACACTAGTCCAGGCTTTCTATTGTCCATCAAATAGGCCCCAGTGTGGCACCTGACCGAAAATAAAAAGTGATGCCCTAAATTCCATGCATCTCACCAGGCATCTTGTAAACCATACCCTGCTACCCAGCCTCAAAAGCAAATGCCCACTGAAAATCTGAGCCACTGTTTATTTTGTCCAATTCCAGAGCACATGATGTCAGCAGCCAGGTCCACCTTGCACCTCTCCCTGTCACTACATTTTAGACATTTATTAAAATATCTTTAAATGCCATGGATGTTCACACCCAAGCTATCATATCGTGAGGCAGCTGAGGGTTGTTTTGTTAGCCACAATCTCTCAATAAGGCTTTCCCTCCTGGGCTTTCAGCACAGACATAAACAAAAGCAAGGCCCAACTGCAGCTGCACCACTGTGAGTCCCCCAGCAACTGGAAGCTAATGCACAGTTGGCAGAAGCTGAATCTCTGGCTTTGGCAACCCCCTAGGTGCCCCCAATTCATGACCCCCAATTAGAGGCTCAGCTACTCAGGAAAGGAAGGCACTCTAAGGCAGCTCCTCTTAGAGGTTTTCCCTGAGTTGTGATCTCTCTGAGCCCATGATCACAGATGAATCCAGGGACTGTTTGTTTTTGTTTAGTTCCCAAGGCCCAAAAAGAGACAGTGGTATCTATCAGGAACCTAGAAGCTATTAATCTCAGGACTTTCCTTTCAGCCTGAAGAATGCTCCTTCACTGGTTCCTGTTATTAATGTATACAGCTGATTCAAAGCACACTGCTTCCATGCCAAGATTTCACTTTTGGATTTCTTTATCTTTTCCAACCTCCTCTATGCCTCACATCAGATGGTCTAGTATTGGAGGTGGGGGGGAGCAAGGAGTTAGAGAGGGGAAAGGATGAAGAAAGAAAGAACAATCATTGTTTTTTGTAGCTAAAGCCTGCCTATGGCACATAAGGAGCTCCCTCTAGGCTCCACCAAAATCTGAAACTTCAAACAGCATTCATCCTTTTGAATTCATTTCAATTCAACAAAGATGTGTGGGGCGTCTACGTAAAGTAACGTATTGTGTTAGACTGCATGGCATGTGGTCCCCAGACTTTAAGATCATGGTATAGAGGGGAAATGAGAAAAAAACAAAACTAACTAGGAAATACAAGAGACTGGAATGGCTACTCTAGTGGAAGCACGCAGAAATAAAAGCTATGGGAGCATAGCCATCTCCTAGGAGAGCACAGGGATTCTCCCCTGGGATTTCAGGGCATTGCTAAGTGGCAGAGTGCTAAGCAGCATGAGAGGAAGCACCAGTACAGTATTCCTAAACCACTCCTTGAGCTCCTTCTCCAAATTATAAGGCTTTAAAACATGTCAAGTGTGGTACCCAGCCCAGCCTTCCACGAGTAGCATAGGCACACTTCTCTATCATGATTTGAGGAGAAAAGAATACCTCCTCACCTTAAAGTCCATCCCTGATGGAGAAACGATATCAACTCAAGTAGCCCACTGGGAGGTCTTTCTTCCTGATGCCTTTCTCCAGCTCCCACAGTCTTCCCGAAGGGGTGGAGCTGAGGAGGAGGTACAGAGGAAAGGGATCAGGTGGATGGCTTTGGCTCCCGACTCTGTCGCTCAATCTTGGACAAGTTACTTAACCTTTCTGGGTACCAGCTTTCTTCCCTGTGTAACAGTGATAAAGATGCCTGCTTCACAGGGCCTCTGTGGGGCTTAAATGAGATAATGCTGTGTAGTGCTAGAAGACAGTGCATGCTCAATAAGAGCATCACAGTTCTGTTTACAGCTGGCCCTGACCGTGACTTAATGTATTGCTGTGCACCTCGTTGGGACTCCATGATAAAGGGGAGGGCTGGAAAGGGGAGAAATACAATGTTGTCTGTCAGACCTCATGGGTTGACTTTGAAAACTTCCAGAGGAGAACTTCAGCAGGATGCTGGGCCGGCGGGCATAGAAGCCTGAATACGTGTAGGTGGAATGTGTCTGACAGGACGTGGCCTCATGGGGGTAGTTGGAGCCAACTCAGGGGCCAGTGCCTTGAAGCATACCCCCTACCCCTCAGTATTTGTCAGAGAGGGGAACTGAAGATGGAACTTTCAGAAACTGGGTCATATGAGGAACAGGAATCAAAGGAAGGCTGCTGTATGTATGAGGATGGAGGTGGCCGGGGGCTGAGGTTGTGGAGATGGAGCCTGTGGTTACAGGCTCTAGTGGTCATTTTGAGACTTACAGCCCGATGGAAAAAGTAGAAAGGCTGGGGAGGGTGAAAGGGGTGGAATGCTGTATTTGTCCATATCCACACGAAGGCAGGGACCGTCCTCCCTACTGGCCCCTTTAACTACCCCTTTGACTTTTTTGTTTTGTTTTGGTAATGCAGTCTTTTGGTTAGTTGCAGCCACAGTGTTAGGATCTTTATATAGAGATTTTGTGCAACTTTATGCCTTTAAACTCCCAAATGAGATGACTTGGGTGGCGGAATCTGTGTGATGGTCATCATAAAATTTAAAATGACACGCTGCAACTAGAAGCTTCAGGCAAGTTTTTTGAAGCAAACAAAACTCTACAAGGGTGAATACTGAAACTGAGCTGACCTGGAATGGTGAGGAAAACTAGAACAGCTCCTCTGGGGTGCAGCCCGAGTGTGCAGGTGCTGGGGGTGCTTCCATGGCTGCCAGGCTGCAGCTTCTCTCCTACCAAGCCCCTCATTCCTCTACCAACTTCCTTTCTCTTTCCTCCTTGCAGTTATGTGTCTTGGTTAGTCAGTGTTGCTGTGTTAGGTCAGGAAGCTTCATGCCCCAAACTTCCCAACCAGATGACGTTTTGTGGTGGCCACCAACAGGAAAACCTAAGCCAAACCGTGCATGGGGTAACTCTGCTAGCATCTAACCAAGAGTGGGGCAGGGGGCCACACTGTGCCAGGTGCCCTGGGGAAGAGGGACTGAAATCTAAAGGAAGGAGGCAAGACTGCAGTACTGGCAATAAGGTTGTAATAATGCCTTTGGATAAAACCTGAATTTGTGGCTTTGGAGAGGATCCTTTTGTCTCAGAAGGAGAATGTCTAGGGAAAAGCAGCAGCACTTGAATTATAGAAACATCTCTCCTATTTTCCAAGGGAGCAGAATAGGAAACATTTGCTTTGCCACCTGGCTTCCCTTTCTTCACTACTTACCACTTTCTGTTCATAGTCTCTCTTATAGTTGAAGGTTAACCTTTTCAATACATACAAGCCCACAGCTATTCAATTTCTAGAATATTCTCTGGCCATGCATGTTACAAAGATCCCATGTCTTTTTGCTGGACTATTTGAAGATATTGTTTCAAGATAAAATCCTAATCATTTGGTTGTGCTGTAACCTGATTTTCACTTGTTCTGTGGCTCTTGCAAGATATTCAAATGACTACATGTTGAGATGCGGCAGGGAAGATGTCATGGTCCAATCACCTGGAAAGAAGTGGGGAAGGGACAGGCAACAAGACAAAAAGAAGCAGAAAGAGTAGGGACAGCATGTGATGAGAGGGATGAATGGGGAAGAGATGAGATTTATTCAGGGAGATAAGCTTTAGCAGATCTATGCACTGAGTTCCCTAACCCAGCAGGGTCAATTTAGAATTTATCTGGGAGACAGAAGTTTGAATGCATTCTGCACTTGTTTCTGCTCCCCACCAGCACACTATATTTTGATGATTGGTCTTTTGGCACAAGACTGGAAAGTGCATGACTGTGAAGGCAGAAAGCATTGCACATATTAAACAGTGGTTGGTGAAACACATATTTAGCGTAGCTCACAGTGATCTGCATTTGCTCCATTTCAACCCATTGGACTGCTAGACAATGGGAATTGGAGCCTGAATGTCTAGGCTGGGGCAGAATACACCCTCTGAAATTTTTTTTTTCCTGAATCTCTATTTATCAAGTTTCCTAACCGGTGTGAAAATCCATACAACAGAGACGGACAGCATCATGGGTATTTTTTGTCTTCCAAAGAAAAATGCTCTTTTTTTCAGGTAGTTCATCCTCTAGGCTTCAGACTGAACACAATTTTTTTAAGTCTAAACATTAATTAGAGAGATAAAGAAATGTATCTCCCTTTGTTCAGAAGGAGAATTCTATTGAGCCTTTGACAATGAAGCTGCTTAAGGGCCAGTCTGAGTTGCTGGTGCTGCACAGAGCTTCTGCAGAAGGAAGATAAAGAGCTCACTAGTGGAGGCCTCTGGCTCTGTGCCATCCTCTGGCAGCTTCCTCTGGACCCCAGTGGGAAGTAGAGTCCTAAAAGTAAATAAAGGTCCATGAAGACCAAGACGAAGCCTGTGACTTGGAGTCACAAGCCAGAATGCTCCACCGGGGTATCTGATTGCCTTAGAAAGTCTTTGTGAGTTTTTGTTGCCATTTCAGGTCCTGCAGCTCTCCCCTAGCATCAGCTGACAGATTATGGTGAGCTCACAAAAAGACAGGCCATTCAGGAACCCAGCCAAGATGGGCTTCTCATAGGCACAGAAGGCTCCTTGAAGCCATACTACTGGTTTATCCGGGGCCTCTAGAAGGGTCCATTTTGCCCATCCACAGAGAGTTTGCTTTAAAAAGTATCCTTGGTAACAGGTGAGAAGCCTTAAAGGACAGCACCCTCAAGGCCACCTCCACTGGGGACTAAACACAGGGCACAGGGAACACTGTATATCTCCTGAGAGCGTGCCGGGAGCCAACCCCACACAACTCCCTGACTCTACCTTCAAGTCCTCTTCCTGAGCAGATTGGCCAGTCCACTCTCCTGCCATGCCTGCTGCCCTTAGGCCATCCTCACACATCTCCCTGCATCCCACCAGTTATATCCTTGGCTTTTTCTTGGACTTAAGAAAAGCTCTTAATTAAAGTATTTCATATACACACACAGGATAATGCACAAATCAAGGTGTCCAGCAAAGAGAATTTTCATAAACTAAACACATCCATGTAACTGATACCCAGATCAAAAACTAAAAACATTGCTAGCATCCCAAAAGCTCCCTAGCTTGCATCCAGTCCCTACCACCCATGCGTAACGACTAGGCCATCTTCTACTGGCATCAATTAATTTCATCTGGTTTTGGGTTTTATATAAATTGAACCCTACAGTATGTACTCATGTCTAGTTTCTTTTGCTCACTAATATGTTTTAGAGGTTCATTCAGATGGCTGAAATACAGTTTTAGAATGTTCCTTCTCATTTCTGTTAATTGTATATTCATCCAAAGTGATACTATCTACTTATCCACTCTACAACTGAGGCAAATGTGGATAGTTTACTATTTTTAGCTGTCACTAGAGGGTTGCTATGAACATTCTAGCACAAGTATTTTGAGGAATGTATGTATATTCTCATGGACTTTAGCATTCTCATCTCTGCCAAACTCAAAGCTCTACCTGATTCCAGATCTCACTAGATAACAACCGATAGGACTAATTAATTACTGCGATTTTTAACACCAAGTGTGGCAAACAGAGCTTAGGGCGGCCCCCATGTTCATACCCTTGTATAATCCCCTCCCACTGAGTGTAGGTGAGACTCCTGATTTGCTTCTAAATAACAGAAGATGGCAAAAGGTGATGGGCTGTTACTCCCATGATGAGGCTACATTATAGTTACAATGGGGAAGGGATGTCACTCCTGTGATTACACACACACACACACACACACACACACACATATGTTGTAAAAGGGCCTGTGGA
Source organism: Manis pentadactyla (assembly GCF_030020395.1). Taxonomy (NCBI): domain Eukaryota; kingdom Metazoa; phylum Chordata; class Mammalia; order Pholidota; family Manidae; genus Manis; species Manis pentadactyla. The sequence goes on along the minus strand of NC_080038.1, from coordinate 118,003,430 downwards.
GAGGGCCCTCATGACAACGAACTTTTAACAGCTTCTAGTTGCTGAAATCAGCCTATGTCTACAGCAAGCAATAAAACAAAACAATCCCAGTCAAGATTACAGTTGAGAACACAGATGGCTGGCACCTCGGTTGCAGCCTGCTGAGACACTGTGCAGAAGACCCACTTAAGCTATGCCCAAACTTTTGACCCACAGAAACTGTGAGATAATAAATGTGTGCTGTTTTAAGTCACTCACCCTATAATTTGTTACATAGTATATTTGTTTCCCATTGCAGTTATAGAATATCCCCACAAATTTAGTAACTTAAAACAATACAAGTTTATTATCTTACAATTCTGGAGGTCAAAAATCCTAAAACCAATGTGTAGGCAGGGGTGTTCCTCCTGAAGGCTACAGAAGAAAATGTTTCATTGCTTTTTCCAGCTTCTAGAGGCCACTTGCATTCCTTGGATCATGGCCCCTTCCTCCATCCTCAATTTTTTGTCTGTATCTCTGATCTCTGCTTCTTTCATCACACCTCCTTCTCTCTGACCTTCCCATGTACCTCTTATCAAGACCCTTTGATTCCATCAGGCCTACCCAGATGTTGGTTTACAAGCTCCTGGGGAGCTTCCCAGATGTAATCTGAAATTAGCCCCCATACACAGAGGGCAGGGAGAAACCAAAGAAAGAGACAGGCCACCCCAGAATGGTAAGTGGCAGGTTTAATAAGCAAGGGAACCTACATCTAAGGCTTGTCTTAGGTGGCCACAAGGTGAGATCCTCATACCTGCCCACCAAATCTTAAAAGTTTAGATAGAGGCATTAACTAGGTTCAGTCACATATACCATCCACATGGTCTCAGCACATCACTATCTCAAGGCTATGTCCTTGAAGCAGTCTCTGAAAGGGGAGAAAGCAGGTAGAATTCACATGCCAAGGATAGGGGAGGAGGTAAGAGCCTCCAGCTGCTGGGGTCCAGCTCATAGGTCAACTGGTGGTCATATCTTCTTGAGAATCTTCCCTAACACCAGATAACCCAGAATTATCTCATCTCAAGGTCCTTAATTTAATCATACCTGCAAAATAACATATTCACATGTTCTGAGGATTAGGAGAGACATCTTTGGGAGGCCTTTATTCTGCCAACCACTCGCTGCAATAGAAAACTAATACCCCAAGTATCAAGAGAATCACTCCTTTCCCAAATGCTGTTTATTCCATTACATCAAATAATAGGGTTATAGAAATTGTCCAAGCAGCACCAAGTCCTCCCCTAAAATCCCCACTGATCTCTCAAAATTCATGTATTATTTCAACAAATCACTTAACACCTTCTGTGAATTCATTCTGGAGACTCACTAACAAAACAGAAATACATAATACAGGGGAAAAAATGTGTCTCTCTTTTCCCAGTCTTTGTGAGGTTGGGGTGAAGGTTTCCATGAGAAGTGTCTTGCCTTTTATAAGCCAGTGCTTCTTGAGTCAGACAAGATAGAAAGGCATGTTGACTATTCTTAATCTTAATGTACAGCAATCTATATGTATCAATTAAAACTAAATCTGGCTGTAAGATACACCCCAAATATCTGTGGTTCAAATAAGACAGTTCATTTCTCTGTTACATGAAAGTCTTGGAGACAGGCTATCTAAAACTCACAATTGTGGCTGTGGTTCACCAAGTCCTCAGGGACCTCACATTCTTCCAGGAATTGAATGAGGAGAAGTAAAAAGGGAGAAAAGAGAACAGGCCAATTTTCCTTTAAGAAAAGTTCCCTAAAACTGCCACAAAATTCTGTCATCCCATTGGCCTTACATGGCCACATCTAATTGCAATAAAGTAACTCTTTTTGTGGATGGCCATAAGCCAACAAGAAATTGCTGATTCTATTATAGTGGAAGAAGGGTAGACTAGATATTGGAGGTAACTATGCCTTTATGGAAAAGCCAAGGATGTGGTTCAAATCTGATCACTTCAAGTAACCATATTGGAAGCCTGTGGCTTTCTGGAGACAATTATTATTATAAAAGACTTACTAAATTGAAACGGGCTGTTGGAAATTAGAGCATAAACATACCCTTCTTGTGTATTAAAAAAAATCCTAAAATCTTCTGTTCCCTCCTTTCACTTCACATTAGTCTAAGTTCTTGTGATTTTATCTTCTTTATATTAATATCCTTGTTCTCTATTGCCAGTGCCATAATAAAACCTCATCATCTCCAATATGATTACTGCACTATCCTGTACGAGGTCAGCAAAGACGTTGCTTCCTATTTCTCCTGTCTTCCGCCATTCCATATCATACACCTGAGATATCAGCCATATTGGTCATCTGGTTGATTTATACAAACCCATCCATTACACTGCTCAGAAATATCTTGCCATGTTTGAATCTGATGAAGAGTAAATATATGGGAATTTTTTCTTGTTTTTAAAATCTCTTTAAAAGACAATGGACTATTCAAACAAAAAATAATAACAAGGCAGTGTGAGGTTTAAAACATATGTAAAAGTAAAATGTGTGACAATGAAAGCATAAAGGTAGAGACTAGAGAAATGAAAGTAAACTATCTATAAAGTTCTCATACCATATATGACGTGATATATAACTTGAAGGTAACTGTGATTAAAGATGTTTACTATAAATCCTAAAGCAACCACTAAGATAAAACAAGGAATTATAGCTAATAAGTTAATAGAAGAAAAATAGAATTGTAAAAATATTCAATTAACCCAAAATAATGCAGAAAAAAGAGAAAAAGGGAACATAGAACAGATGCGACACAGAGAAAAAAAATAGCATGATGAGGCCATGGACATACAATGGGGAAATGACAGTCTCTTCAACAGATGGTGCTGGCAAAACTGGACACCTACATGTAAGAGAATGAAACTGGACCAATGTCTAACCCCATACACAAAAGTAAATTCAAAATGGATCAAAGACCTGAATGTAAGTCATGAAACCATAAAACTCTCAGAAAAAAACATAGGAAAAAATCTCTTGGACATAAACATGAGTGACTTCTTCATGAACATATCTCCCCAAGCAAGGAAAACAAAAGCAAAAATGAACAAGTGAGACTATATCAAGCTGAAAAGCTTCTGTACAGCAAAAGACACCATCAATAGAACAAAAAGGTTCCCTACAGTATGGGAGAATATATTCATAAATGACAGATCCGATAAAGGGTTGATATCCAAAATATATAAAGAGCTCATGTACCTCAACAAACAAAAAGCAAATAATCCAATTAAAAAATGGGCAGAGGAGCTGAACAGACAGTTCTCCAAAGAAGAAATTCAGATGGCCAACAGACACATGAAAAGATGCTCCACATCGCTAGTCATCAGAGAAATGCAAATTAAAACCACAATGAGATATCACCTCATACCAGTAAGAATGGCTACCATCCAAAAGACAAACAACAACAAATGTTGGTGAGGTTGTGGAGAAAGGGGAACCCTCCTACACTGCTGGTGGGAATGCAAATTAGTTCAACCATTGTGGAAAGCAGTATGGAGGTTCCTCAAAATGCTCAAAATAGACTTACCATTTGACCCAGGAATTCCACTTCTAGGAATCTACCCTAAGAATGCAGCAGCCCAGTTTGAAAAAGACAGATGCACCCCTATGTTTATCACAGCACTATTTACAATAGCCAAGAAATGGAAGCAACCTAAGTGTCCATCAGTAGATGAATGGATAAAGAAGATGTGGTACATATACACAATGGAATATTATTCAGCCATAAGAAGAAAACAAATCCTACCATTTGCAACAACATGGATGGAGCTACAGGGTATTATGCTCAGTGAAATAAGCCAAGTGGAGAAAGACAAATACCAAATGATTTCACTCATATGTGGAGTATAAGAACAAAGAAAAAACTGAAGGAACAAAACAACAGCAGAAACACAGAACCCAAGAATGGACTAACAGTTACCAAAGGGAAAGAGACTGGGGAGAATGGGAGGGTAGGGAGGGATAAAGGTAGGGAAGAAGAAAGGGGGTATTATGATTAGCATGTATAATATGGGGGGTGGGAGAAACGGGAGGGCTGTGCAACACAGAGAAGACAAGTAGTGATTCTACAACATTTTGCTATGCTGATGGACAGTGACTGTAATGGGGTTTGTGGGGGGGGACTTGGTGTAAGGGAGAGCCTAGTAAACATAATATTCTTCATGTAATTGTAGATTAATGATAACAAAAAAGGGGGGGGATTACTCCCTGATAGGATAAAATTAACTGCAAATCAATGATTAATGCATGCTTTACATATCCTTAATTTTGATCTTTTAAAGGGTGTCAGATGATCAGCTATGGAAGTACACTTTTCTGATAATATTTCTTTCTCTTAAAAAATAAAGCAGTTCCTGTGTGGTGGTCTCCAATAGGTTCTTCACAATGGTATAAAGGTCATATCAAAGTGTGGGCAAAGGGTTTGTTTGTGTTTATACAGAGGATCAAAGCCTGATTTGGCTACCCAGAAAACGAATTAAGATACGATATGAACAACTTCCAACATCAACATCCTCTGGAAGAGTGATTCCAGAAGACGATCATCAAAAAACTTCAATCAAGATCCTGGCACTGTTGCAGTTGTAGCTGCATTCATCCCGCCAGTTCCTGGACTTGCCATTGGAATGAAGAAGGAGATATCTAAGCTGGCCTGTGCATACAGTAAAACAACAAATTTGACTGGATCTATATTGTCAGAACTCAACCAAGAATTCAGAGAAGGGCTAGTTGCAGTGCTCCAAAATCGTGCGACTATAGACTATCTACTGTTAAAAGAACATATGGGATGTGAACAGTTCCCAGGAATGTGTTGTTTTAATTTGTCTGATTTTTCTCAAACTATTCAAATTCAGTTAGACAATATCCATCATATTATTGATAAGTTTTCACAAATGCCTAGGGTACCTAACTGGTTTTCTTGGTTTCACTGGATATGGCCGGTAATTGTAGGTCTGCTTTTGTTATGTATCTGTATTCCTAATCTGTTAATGTGTGTACGCAATTTAATTAGTAGTTTGTTAAAACCTGTACATGCTTATGTTACTCTACAAGAAGTTATGTCAAAGAAATAATCAATCTTCCCATGTTTTCTTCCGCCTGCTACTTCTATACCTTTGCTTCTTCCTTCCTAATTACAGCCCTTTAGTAGAATTCGTGCCTCATATCAAAAATTACCGAGTATCATAATTCTTCCAAGTGGTAAAGATACCTCAAGACAAATGCTGGGCATAGAAGCCACAGGGCATAAGTATGCAAAGAAGTAAAAAGCTAACCTTTTCAAACAATAAGGCTTCTCTCTCACTTACCAACTTTACATTTCCCTATATGGCCCCGGAAGATGGCTGGTTAGCCAGAGACGGGTAAGATTCCTCAAGGGAGGAACAACCTAAGATAGGCACAGTCGCAGGGGGGCCATCAGGTGAGAAATTGGGGATCAACAAAGGTGAGGCTTAGAACCTCACCCCCCCTGTTTTGAGAGAAATCTGCATCTGTGGATGTTTTGTTGCCCTTGTCTAGCTTGGATTAATACTTAGTCTATAGGCACAGACCTGATCATCTACACTTGCCCTCTTAACAGCACTAAATTATGCTTTCTATCTTTATCTTGCATCTACGTACCACTTCAGCATTTTATTTTAAAAAAATAAGGGAGAAATGTGGGATTCACATATAAATCAAGTATAAAAATCAAATGAATAATCATATCTGACTTGATTGTTTATAGTTCATGATGTGTGATCAAAACCGAAAGTTTTTGTGATATGACTGCCCTTGCACTGTTCACCATGTAAGAACTTATTCACCATGTAAGAACTTGTTCGCCATGTAAGAACTTGTTCGTTATGCTTCAGAAGATTGGAGACTGTTGAGAGTTAGGCTTGGGGTTGATTAATGATTGTGCATTGAGTCCCCTATACAGAATTTTATTGTTGTTAACAACCATTTGATCAATAAATATGAGAGATGCCCTCTCAAAAAAAAATAGCATGATGACAGCTTTAAACCTAACCATTTCAATAGCCACATTATATATAAGTGGCCTAAATACCAGAATTAAAAGGACACGACTGTCAGACTGAATAGAAAAGCAATAATCAACTAGATTCTGCCTATAAGAAACACATTTCATATCTAAATATATAAATAGGTTAAAAGTAAAAGGGTAAATATGTATCATGTTAACATTAATTAAAAGAAAGCTGAGTGTCTATATTAATATCAGAAAAATTAGATTTCAGAATAATACCAGGAAGAAAGAATGTCATTTCACAATGATAAAGGGGTCAATTCAGCAAGATGGCATTATAATCCTAAATATTTATGGTCCTCTTAACAGCGCTTCAATACACATGAAACAAAGACTGAAAGAACCGCAAGGAGAGAGAAATAAATCAACAATTGTACTTGGAGATTTCAGTACCTCTGTCTCAACAACTGGTAGAACAATTAGGCAGAAAATCAAGATATAAAACATTTTAACAATACTGCCAATCAGCTTTACCTAATTGATATTTATAGAGCACTCCAGTCAACACCAGAATCCAAATTATTTTCAGGTGTACATAGAACACTACCAAGACAACCATATTATGGGCCCCAAAACAAGTATTCATCAATTTCAAAGCATTCAAGTCATAAAAACTATATTCACTCTCCACAATGAAATTAAATTTTAAATAAATAACAAAAATATCTGGAATATCCCTAATATCTGGAAGTAACACACTTCTGTATAACCTATGCATCAAAGAAGAATTCAAAAGGAAAATTAGAAAGTATTTTAAACCAAATGAAAATGAAAACACAGCCTATCCAAGTTTGGGGTTATTACCAAAACAGTACTTGGCAGGAAATTTATAGCACTAAATGCGTATGTTAGAAAAGAAGGAGTATCTCAAGTCTGACCTCAGCTCTGACCGTAAGAAATTAGAAGAAGAGCATATGAAATACAAATTAAGGAGAAGAAAAAAATTAGAGCAGGGAGGAACAGGAAGGGAAGAATTACAAAGGTACATGAGGAAACTTTTGAGGTATTAAGATATGGTCATCATCTTGATTGTGGTGATGGTTTTACAAGTATATACATATGTCAAAATCAAATAGTACACCTTAAATAAGTGCAGTCATACTATGTATCAATTATACCTCAATAAAACAGTTTTTAAAATGTAATCTAGATAGTAAATGCTGCCTTTGTTTCCTGTTGACAGTTCATTTCTTTATGTACCTAATTTCTTTTTTTTATTGAAGTATTGTTGATATATGATCTTATGTTCATTTCAGATATACAACACAGTGGTTCAACAGTTACCCATATTATTAAATCCTCACCCCCACTAGTGCAGTTACCATCTATCAACGTAGGAAGATGTTACAGAATCATTGACTATATTCTCCATGCTGTACTACTGTCCCCGTGACCACCTTATATTGTGATTGCAAATTATTGTGCTCCTTTAACCCCCTACCCCCACCCAACCCAGCCCCTTCCCTTTGGTAGCCACTTTGTCATTTCTCAGTGTCATGAGTTTACTGCTCTTTTGTTCATTCTGCTTTGCTTTGTTTTTAGATTCCACAAGTAAGTGAAATCACATGGTATTTGTCTTTCTTTACCTGGCTTATTTCACTGAGAATAATACCTTCTAGATCCATCCACATTGTTGCAAATGGGAGAATTTCTTTTCTTTTTATGGCTGAATAATATTCCATTGTGTCTATGTACCACATCTTCTTTATCTGTTCATCTATTGATGGACACTTAAGTTGCTTCCACATCTTGCCCTTTGCAAATAGAGCAGTGCCTACCTAATTTCTTGAGTCTCTTCCCTACTCAGAATGAGCCACCACACAAGGGAAGAAGTGAAAATGCAGTTGGCTATTTGCCAAATGGATATACTAAAACTTGACCCTGAAAACCTCACAGGATTCTGTGAAGATAACAAAGCTCATTACAAAGCTAGAAAGTATTATAAAAATGTAAAGTGCTTATCTCTCTAGTTTCAGGTTTCCTGGTAAAATGAATAATATGACTGACTAGAGCCAAATTTGCAAGTGGATAGTTTGTCTTTGATCCTCTGTCCCCTAGCCCTGATGCCCTCATCCTGTAATTCACAAGGTCAGGGAAGGCCTAAACAGGGCCTTGTCCTGCAACTCTCCTTTCTCCTCTGCTAAACCCATCAAGCTTTCGGTCTCCCCTGGAGATGGGACTCTCAACTAAATGCCAGTGAATGCTAAATAAGCAATTCAGATAAATGACTTTCTTGAAAGCTATTTACTAGCACATTATCTTTGATTCTTAGTGGCTTACTATGCCTTAACACTGGTTATATACTAATTTCAATAAAATCCTCCATTGACTGGCTCTTATTAAAGGGTGGCATTTGGAGGTAGATGGCCCCTTACTCAGTTTATCCTTTCAGAAACTAAACACTTCCTGGAAATCCCTACTGTTGAGTTTACAATGCTGCAGTTTTTCTGCTCTAGTCATTTTATTATAAGCCAGGGATCTATTACATGAGCATTCCTAGAACTCCTATAAATTTCTTCAATCTCCCCCCACCCATATGTGCATACCTCTAAAAATAATAAGAAAATAAAACTTCCAATCAGTAACAGCATCACAATGTAAAATTTCATCCTCTGTATATCATTTCAGAATTATAATTAAATTTTTAAAATGCATTGCTAATCTATAAATCTGGCCTCATTAGCATAAGTGTGCTCCATAATTACAGGCCAGGCCTAACTAGCGAATTCAAGCAAGCCGTGAGCAATAAGAACGGTTTCTCCTAATCTACCCTCTCCCTTGTCTTATTTCGGTTTCACCTGTTTCATAGGAGATTTGCCCCAGGCCAGGAACATCCTCCTCTCTCCCCCATGCTACATGTATCTAGTCTGAGAATAGTCTATCTCCATCTTTTGGAATGAAGTATAAAATACAGACTTATTATAGGATAAGTATTCTAGAGCCTTTCTGAAAAAAATATCATAAGAGAATCTAGTCAGTTGGCAACTTCACTTACCTTAAATCTCTTTCTTAACCAAACATTTTTTGGGGCACTGCAGTTACTGCTTCACTGCATTGGGGGTGGATTTTGCTGTTGTTTTCATCCACTAACTTTCAGCTTATCTTTACTCTTCTAGGATGTGGCCATACCTGGGCATCGAAGATTTTTTTTTTTTTGAGAAACACACAATGACCTCTGCACTCTTCACTTCCACTGCTAAGCCGGTGTCCTCACTCTCATCAGGCTAGCTATGGCTCACTCTTCCCTTTACTCTGTACTGTATATTCCTTTCTGAGGCCATCCTACTTTTTCCCCTGCCACAGAATTTGGTTACAGATTCCTACTCCCCTGCGCCATGGAGCCACACAGTACACCAGCCTTCCCAGCCCAGGTCACAAAGCTAAAAGAAAAGATTTATGGTAGAAAGAAAATTTTCTCACTGTCTACCTTTCATCATTTCCTAGAAGACACATAATCTGGCAGTGGAAATTGGGGGAGAGATTAAGGGAGGGTGGAGGTCCCCACTAGTTGAAAATAACTAATCCTTCCTCTCTCCCAAGGTCACTGGATTGGTGGGTGAGATTTGAACTTGGTTTAATTTTTCCCAAAAAGTCTCCAATAGCTGGAAAGTCTTTCTCTTTTCCCATTAACCTCCTCAAAAAGAAAAAATCCAACAGAGGAGAATGAATGGTCTTTTGGAATAATGAAATGCTAAATATACCTTCTAAATCCAGAAGCAAGGAGCCTGCCTGAATTCTCCCTAAAATGGCTAGATGATATGCTTCCTCCTTTCTTGTATCTAAATGACTCCTTCTAACTGTTTTTACAGGATCTTTGGGGCCCTTAAGCATCTTAGTTTTGCACTGTCCTCAGAAGATGCAGTCTCTTCTTACAGCCTTCAATTCCTCACAGCCTGGGTTTAGATATGTGACTGTGTAGTACTGTTTTTATTAATATAGGAAGTGGGAGTGGAATCCACCTGGCAATTTTCCCCTTCCCTTCATTCAAGCAAGTAGTTTCTTTATGCTTATTGTCTCAGAAGAGGCATCTAGTGGAGAAGAAAACAGAACTAACTGGCCAATCATTCTGGCTTTTAAGTTCCCAAACCTGCGACCCATGGGAAAGGGGAATTCTCTGATAAAGACAAAATGTCTTAGTTCAAACTCTGAAGGGAAATACGTTTTCCCCTAGCTGGGGGAATTAAGAATAGAAGAGAGAGAGGTTCTCTACCCCACTTCCTGACCCCACCTGCAGGGGAGCAGCAAGATGCCAGAGAATGAGATCTGTGGGACTCCAAGACAGAAGAGTCCAGAGCCCAGAACCTTCAGGTTGCAGGCCACGAAGAGAGCAAGACCTCACAGCAGGAAAAGCAATGCAGACCCTGAATAAAAGGTAGAGATGGATGAGAGAATGCAGGGAAAGTGCCTATCTAGTGAGACTTTATCCTTCCTCCTCACCACCTTTCTGCTGCCTGGGAATCCTCTAAACCTGACTCTTTCAGCTCAGAGAGGTTTTGACATTTCAGATAGAAATCTAGCCTGCCAGTGTATTTTTGTTCTGAACACCCTCCATTAGGACCTGAAAAAATTGGGGTGTACTCTTCTGTCTCAAGACTAGATGGACTTCCTCTGGGTTCTCCTCAGTTTAGGGGACAAAAAGAGATAAATACCTCAATTTCCTGATAGGCAGTGCCAGAAAAGGCAGAGCTGCACCTACAGGACATGAGCAAAAATCTCATCATAGTGAGTCAGTTCATCTTAAATTTCTTTTTTGACGTAAAATACTCATTTCTGAATCTTTTTTTAAACGTGTATGATTTATATGGGAATTTAGTATTAAATACTTCTTAAATTCCAAAAGGTGATTGAAAAGCACATCATCTAATGAAAGCAGGAGATGTTTTTGACTTACATTAATATTAAGGAATGCACTTTCACGTAGCACATATGAAAGCAAAATTAGGAATGGGGCACAGCATATTTGATCCATACAAGGATTAGGACTTCTACAGTGAAACGAAAATATCCAGAGCTTTATGTAAACATAATATAAACCTTGTGATCTCCATTGAAATTGTTATAATTCTAAACTGGTCTCAAATACTAGGAGACACAGATAATCTGGAAATGTTTCAAATCTACAGAAAAAAATCTACTTGAAGCTTCAGGGTAAATTTTAAAGATACGTTTCCCAGTAATTACTGTATTTTATTTTTATATACTCTGGTTACATTTTCTAACATTTTTAATTGGCTTTTAGAAAGTTGAAATTATATGACATTAAGGTACTTATCCAAAGCCTCTAAGAAACTAAAATTCAGCAACACAAATGTGAACAATGAAATAAGGATATTGGTAATACATACCAAGTAAAATCTGAATTGTGAGCCATGAATCAAAAGTGAGTTTGGGGTAAAACCTTCAAAACTTGACTTTACAGGTACTGTTAATCATATGGAATTCTAATATTCTAGGTATCATCTTGACCCTCAGCAGGAAAATTAAAGATAATAAATATTACTGCATTAAAATAATACTAATGGGAAAAAAATCATTCTATAAACTGCAAACTGGTTAATAATACATAGCATGATATAGGTTACTGTTAAGGGAATGTTGCAATGTTATAAAAAGGAGATGAGCATGTAGTTCAGAAAAAAGCAAAAAAGTAGTTTTAAGGACAGAATTCAGTAAAGTTAAAAAATAATTGAAAACGTGAAGTTCTAATATTATTAGAGATTAATTAATAGGAGTCAGAACTTGTTTACTCAGCTAGAAATTACATACATAAATCTTGCTTCACTGTATATGGAACAGAACCTTGTAAATTGAGCATCTGAAATTGTCCATCATCTTCAGGTAGACAGGTAATGGGCCCTCGCCTCTCCTTTAATTCCTACCTCCACCCGGAAGAGAATAGCAGTTTTTAGAAGGTGAAGGTCTCTATTATGAGCTATCAACTGCTCAAAGTCAAGGCCTTCAAATTGAAAGCAAACAAATAATTGAATGAAACTATCAAATTCATATTTAAACACACAGAATGAGGAGCTGAGTGATTTTAGAATAAAGAAATCTGACTGCACATTCTTAGTGGGATGCAGCTAAGAAACAAAGGAACTGTACTGAAAATCTTGAACTTTATAGCTTTATTATTTGTTTCAATATTGAATTGTTATTTTGGAGCTCTTATTTTACCAGATTAAGCAAATAAGAAATTATATTTACGGTGTTAGAAATCAAAAATTTAAGAATGATTTCTCTACCGCTAGAAAAGAACTAGAAACACCAACACGAAACAAAAAAAAAAACCAGCACAAATCTTTTCTAGCCCTGTTCAAAGAAATGACTCAAGAGCAATGAAACCCCACAGTGCCCCCTAGTGCTCAGATTCTAAGGAACCGTGGAAATGAGTGATTCCCTCTCTGGGGCAGAAAGGTACAAAACGAGTCTGGAAAATCTTGTGCCAGAAAGCAACAAAGCTTTTCACGATTAGTGTGGGTTATGTGAGAAGGACAGAGCAGCAAATTTAGGAGAGACTCCCACTGGCCAAATCTGTGACAATTTTGTATGTAAATCAGACCTCAATAAAGTGAGTTTAAAAAAAGAGAAAAAATAATGACCACAGTTGATAACATGTAAGAGAAGCCATACTTCCATAATGACACACACAAAGAAGAGATAACAAATGAATCTGAAAGAAAGGAACAGAATAGAATGCATTTCTATGGAGTCTTATTTCTCATTCATGAGGCATTCATTATTAATTTACTGTATCTATAGAGAATATAGCAATTAAAATGGTAAACATATCAGTTGGAGGGCATTTTCTGACCTCAGAGGAATATCAGAATGGCCCATAAACTGTGTGGTCTCAAATCAGACAATGCCAAGTGAAATATCAAGAATTTAACTGGGTATAAATTTAAGTATTCTTAAGATTTATACTGTCCTAAGAATATGAATGAATGTGAAGAGTATTAACATATCTCAGGATCCATCAATTTCCAAGTTCTTTAGAGTAAAGAGAAATACATTAATATAGCATAAGGTTTTATCAACCGGGTTGGGAGCTACAGACTTACTATGTAATGTATAAAACATTAATCCAGGGAAGTAGGCTAAGTAATTGGTCATTTACTTCTTACGGTTATGGAATCACTCACAGAACAACCATAATTAGGATTCAAGGTGCCTTATTAGAGTCATGAATGAGAATCCAGCCAGTCTCCAGGCCGAAATCTCTGATGGTCAATATCTTCATTTATTTGGTATGGTAATTCCCCTTTATGTTGGATGATTTAGAGTTAGGTATGGAGATATTTAAAAGAAATAATGCATTCTATTTATATTTTTGTGTTCAGAAGAAAGCTTTGCATATTTGATATTTTATATATTTGTGATACATGAAAAAGTTTGCCCTGTTCATTATAGCCTTGTAAATCTAATTTGAAATGTGTAATTAATTTGGGGTTATGATTTCAAAGTGAAATCTTATTACTTTCAGTAATGAAATATCTAAGACCCTTAGGTTTGTCATTTCTATAAATGTTTGTAATTTTAAAGAAATTTGTACTTTCCAGGCAGATTTGTTTGGTAGCAGACAACTAAAATAGTAAAAAGGGACATAGCCAAGGTGATACAACTATTAACACCACTTCTCACACAGACTTGTCAGCCCACAACAGATGCCCCTCTATTCTGTCCCCAGGCCTACCTGCCCCATCCACCCAATGGGTTTCACTAAGAGAAAGTATGCTTAGACAATAATCTGCCTTCTTTCCACCCTGCGCACTGTACTCTGACCAAAATCCTATGGCCTCCAAGTCCTTCTGCCCTGTCCTAGCCCAACATCCATTTAAAGCACACCTGAGTGAAGGGGGGGTGTATAATGGGTTAAATTTAAGATGCTGAAATTACACTGAGATTTTCCAATATAGCATCTTCTTAGCATGTATGAACTACCCCTCTTGTGCTGCTTAAAATGCAGGGGAACTGCTACAAATGTGACAGAGGACATGACTGGAGTTGAAGGACCTTTACCTACCTGCAAATCGATTTTATCGACTGTCTCCAGGAACTAGGACACTCCCATATCTTAGTTGCACTGTCCTTTTTTTTCTGAATGGCCCAAGGCTTTCCTCTGCAATAAGGATGATGCTATTACCATTGCTTTTTTAAAAATTCTCCAGGAATACATTTTTCCCTGTGGAATTCTCCACAACATGAACTCAGAGCACGGTGTTTGTTTTATGAGACAAAATTTCCCAGATGTACTTAAAGCTGTAAAAATCAAATTTCAAACACATATTCTTTACTACCCTCAAAACTCTGGCAAAGTAGAAGCAAAACAAAATCTGCAACATTAAGCAAGAACTAAGCACATTTTGCCATGATGCAGGCCTAAAGTGGCCTAAAGCCCTTCAAATTATGCTGAACCTGTGAGCAGCAAGTCACAACTCAGCCTACAAACAACTGTCCTTCTGCCAGTAGTCCAGTGCTTTCCCTCATATGTTAAAGGATACACTGCAGTCTTACAGTGAAGGGCAAATGTCTACATCTCCTTTCAGAATGTGTGCAAGCTGCCAGACCAACATGGGACTCTGCACCAAGATATCCATGCCAGTCAGGGGACTTGGTCTCTGCAAAGAAATTCCAGAAAAGAAACCACCTCTAACAGAGGTGCTGAGGGCTATGATGTTCCCTAGACCTACACTGCCCTAGTTGAATACCATAGGCTGGGTAGCCTAAACAAGAAACACTTATTTCTCACAGTTCTGGAGGCTGGGAAGTCTAAGATCAAGGTGCTGGCAGATTCAGCATCTGGTGAGGGCCTGCTTCCTGGTTTACGGTTGGGCCATCATCTTGCTGCGTCCTCACATGGTGGAAGGAGGCTACGGAGCTCTCTGGGGTCTACTTTTATAAATACACTATTTCCAACCATGGGGGTTCCACCCTTACAACCTAGCACCACTCTTGGTATAGGGGACTAGAATGCAGCCTGAAAGAGGTGTTGGGCAGATGGTAATGCCACTGTCAACTCCAGCCTCTGGTCCCCTGGGAGAGGCAACAGTTAGAGGGGCAGTCATGGAAACTTGCCTTCCACCACAGATATGGGCTGGAACATTTAGGGATTTTTTTCCACAGGGCCAACCTGGGAGATGAACTGTTTGCTCCTGAGCAGTACCCATCATTCCAAAAGGCATTCTCCCTCTACCCAGGCCAGGCAGCCAGTTAAGAGGCAGTCAGCTGGAAGGCTTTCCACATTGCCAATCTAGAAGGGATCAAAAACATTACTAGACTAAACCAGCAATACGGTGCCAGTTTATCCAGGTTTCTGTACACCATTTCTCATAACTAGTGACATGCAAATTGTTTCTGCCCCTTCCAAAGTAGACAACATCCTTGAGTGAAAATTAAAAAGAAAAATCAAACACCACCACCATAAACAAGCTCACTTTATAGTCATAGTCAGCTGAAATTTGGGCACCTAATCATGTGTGGCATTGTGCTGATACTGGCAACAAAAGATTTATTAACTAAGCTTTAAACCCCTTAATATGACTCTCAAGAAATTGTTTGGTTCAGAAATTTGCAAAAGAAAGAATGGAGAGCAAGAATGAAGTAGAAATCATGCTGCTAAAATAGCATCAGCCAGGGGGAATAAATTAGTAAATGATTGTTTCTATTAACAGAAACTCAGTTTTATCCCACCCCCATTAAATGAATCCTAAACAAATATTTGAAAAGCATGCCCAAAGCATTCCCAGGTCTCCAGCCTTCCCTGCCCAGGTCTACAGAAAGCATCTGAAAATGTACTGCATTCATTGACTCAGGGAATTAAGCCTTTCCGGCCCTTGCTACCTTCTCACTGCCTGCACCGTGCCTTGCGTTTTCATGTGCATCTGTGTTTTCAGACACTCCTGTGCTTCTGTCTTGGCTCTCCCTTCTCCCTTTGCTTACTGTAGACTTGGTAGTCTGGTTCCCATAGAAGCTGCCAGTAGGAATGGTCGCACACTCCCATCTTTAGAAGCTCTTTTCACATATACCTGCAGCAGCAGTGAAACTCAGTCCCAAATTCAGGTGTGCATAAATGTAGTTTTTTAAATATTCTTTAAATTGTTGTGGGGAAAAAAGAGTGCAGACTCAGCATTTTTAATTAAGCCTTTGCTGTTTTACAAGAAGAGTATTACAGGAAGGAGAGAGTACTCCACAGCCAGAGGCTGAGGCTTACTGCACCTCCTGTTCCTTACAGCAAAATCACAGGCTGTCTTTTATATGTGAATCCAACCTGAGACCCCCTTCCCAAGAATTGTCTTGTGATAGAAGAGGATGAGGGTCCTCATGATTCACGGGGAGTTGGTGAGATCTTGTGACATTCAGCAGGGTGTAAGTAGTCTTAAGTGAGCAAATATCCAAAAGGCTATTTAAAAGAGGTGTTGGTAACATCTATTTGAAGGGGGGGCTCACTGTCAGTAGATTGAAATATTAGAGTTTTATCATTTTTATGACACTTTTTCTCTTCTAATTACTGACATGTAATAGTACCTTTTAATGGAGGAGCTAATTTCTTCCTTATAGTCTCTCCTCTGTGGACTGTAAGTCCACACATTTTTACCTTCACCAAGGATTACATTTGTTCATCATCACTGTAAGAGAAACTCCAGGGAGACAGACAAGGTGGGAGGCAGGAAAGGAAGCCCTTCCTGGGTGATGGTGGCAAACCACAATGGTAAACAAGGTGAATATGGTTAAGAAGACTCTGGTTGGTATTAATTAGCTCAGTTATTCCCCAGTTCCTATCATTAGTCCTGAGGTTATCTGCCCATGCACTTGTTTCAGACTTCATATAGTTTGACCTCAGTGAGTTGTGGATTCCAATAATGACTCTCTTTTCCCTTCTAGAGTAAAGATGCCATGGGCTTTAGAAACCTAGGGGTTCCCATGCAGGCTTTGTGATCTTAAGTTGTGTCTGTTTTGCCGAGGAGTTAGGTTTGGGCTTATGGCTTGAGTCCTTGGCTTTCTGGTTCACAGGTGGGGCAGTCTTGCAATTAGATGTGTGTTTCTGTTGGGTCGTCTGGAGTCTACACTGATGTGTGGTATGCTATATAGACTGAATGTCTGTGTCTACCCCCAGGATACATATACATGTGTATGTATATATATATATTGCCCTTCCAAAGGAAATGCAGTTAGACCCACCTTGGCCCGAGTACTCAGATGCTGTGTGTGTGTGTGTGTATATATATATATATATATATATATATAAAATTTATTTGGAGATTGACCTCTCCATTCTGGTCCCCTAGAGTAAGAGTGGTGCTTCATGAGGGGTGGAAACAGAGTCATTCAGGTATGGGAGTGAAGGGTAGGCTTGCCATGGACCAGGTATGGAAGAGGAATAGGAGGCAGTAGATAGGCAGAGAAGAAGCAGGTTGCAGCAGAAAGGAAGACTTCTGTCCAAAGGCAATTTCATTTGGCCTAACATTTGCTCCAGGCACAAATAGTAACTCTCACCTGTCCTCTCCAGAGTTGCACTTGGGTACGTGGGTGCCCTCAGCAGGGAGAGGGCCACACGCAAAAGCTGCTACCTGGCCCCTACGCCCCTCCTCTCCATACTGACAGTATGGTCTGAATCCCCCCATAGCCTCACTTCTTTTACAGTCTGTAAATGCTCTCAATTCTCTAGGATAAATGAAAACCAGATCACTCTTTAGAAAAGTTATGGAGTTTTTCCAAAGGCTAGGAAATGGGGCATGAATCCTAGGTGGGTAAATGAACTGTTAAAACAACTCAGGCATTGGGTTTATGATCTGCCTAACCCAAAACAGAATAGTTGGGAATAGCAAATATATATATATATATATATATATATATATATATATATATATATATATATATACATATGAGACTCATAATGAAACAAGGCTGTATGCTAGAGACCTTGAGATACTCTTAGTTACTTCTATCTGATATATGAACCCCCAAGTGAAATAAAGAGGAGAAAATTCTAGAGAGGGAAGGGAGAGTAATTTGAACTCTGAGTTCAGTGGTCCTCAACCTGGAATGATTGTCCTCCTGGGGACATTTGGCAATGTCCGGAGACATTTTCGGTTGACACACCTTGGGAGTGCCCCTGGCATCCAGGGAGTAGATGCCAGTGGACTGCTAAGCACCATCACAATACACAAGAATCATTCCACCAAATGTCAATAGTGTGGAGGTGGAGAAACCCTGCCCTAATGTAGAAGTTCTTGATTTTTAGCATGCCTCAGAATACCCAGAAAAACTTCTGAAAACACAGACGGCTGGGTCCCACCCCTAGAGTTTCCAATTTGGTACTTCTAGAGTGGAGTCAAAGAATTTGCTTTCCTAACAGGTTCCCAGGTGATTCTGAGGTTCCTGGTCTTTGGAGCACACTTTTGAGACCCCCCTGCCCTCATTCTCAACTCAAATTGCCCTTTCAAGGAAAATGCAGCTAGAACCACCTCGGCCCGTGTACTCAGATGCTATCAATGCTCAGAAAAGGACGAAGCAAGAGGCTCCCCTTTAAGCAATGAAACTTCCCAGAGACTTAATTAAAGTTTGGGAAAGTATCCCAGAAGGCAGGGATGGGAGGGGGGTGGTCAATAAAATTGATCCAAATAAATTCTTTGCACATACAAAATAAAACTCACATGCACAAAAAGAAATTTGATCAATAAATTAGTAAATTCAGAGTGAGGAGGGAGTAATTAACAGGCCCATTTAGAGTGCAGAATACATTAAATACAGAATGAGTGGCTCCTCTGGGACCACTGAAGCAGGAAACACAGAGGCATTTGAGAGGCCTGGAAGATGAGAGACATATTTCAACAAGGAGGAAAGAGGAGAGAGAAGGGAGAGCCCAGAATGAAGGTGCCAGGCGGGGGTTATGTATCAGTGCCTTTGAAGCCTTGGATTTTGAAATCCTATGAAAAGTTTAACAGAATTGCAGCTGCTCTCTTGCGTATCTCCCAGGCATGGGAAACTTTTAAGTAATCTGCTTCGAGAGCTATCCAGGCCACACCTGGTCCTGAGCAGTTAATATGGCCAGTCCCTTTATATCGGAGTAAACAAAAGGTTTATCACGAATCACCTGGAGCACAGGCGGATCTCACTGACCCCAAACAACCTCCAAATGATGTTGGATACCCTGGCAGTCTATAATATCCCCTTCTGGGGAAACCGAGGCCAAAGCCGACCCCACTGCCAGTTCAAGTCAGAGCTGAAGACCATAGGCACTTGCTGATGGAAGTTAAGTTCTGGGAAGTTTACTACTGAGGGCAAATAAAGGCTGTCCTACCTCCTACAGATACCAACCTGGCCAACACATTCTCCCCAAGAGGCAGGGCATGAAAGAAACCAAATGTGTGATTAATGGCAGAGCCATAAAGGTATAAAATACTGCTAAGATGAGCCAGGATATACCTAACCTTTAAGTTGGATATATAATAGGCTCTCAATACATGTCAGATCCCTTGCTTTGGGGTTGATTTTAGAGTCCAGTTCCCCACTTCAACGCCAAGTGAATCCCTTGGAGCTTCTGTTGGCAATGGAAATCTAAATTGGATCAGGCATGAGTATGAATCATTGTGATAATTCCTTTAGAGCTGGTGGACAATCAGACCGTGGCTAAGAACTGCATCAGCAGGAAGCAAACCTCTCTGGCTTCTCTGCCTCCTTATCACACCCCAGAGAGTTCTATGAAATTTAAGTTATAGCTTATCTTTCTATAAGGGAACTGTGGATAAAATGAGAGTTCCTATGGCCAGGATTCTCACCTGGCCGTGGTTGACTAGTTCACTTCACACCTGTGGACAATACCTGGCTGTTGACTCTATAAAAAGAGCTCCACCCAGTGCTCTGGGCACGACACGGTGGCAGGGCTGCAAGGCTGCAGGAGAGCAGAGGCTGGAGTGGTGGCAGTGCCTAGGACAGAGACCCAGAGGATGGCTGTGCAGACAGAGGGGCCCAGAGGCAGAGACCGAGACCGGCTTGCTGCATGCTGATGTGCTCTGAGTGAATGGGATTCTAGTGACTGATCTGCCACCTGGAAATAAAGTTGGGTATAACCCTTTCACCCCAAGAACGTTTTGCTGTCATTTTCTTTGGTCACATTGAATCCATAGCAAACTTGAATCCATAGCAAACTTGCCCAGGGCTGAAACCCATTGGCAAGATAGGAACTTAGTTTAGCTCCCTGAATTTTACACCAAATTGGCGAAGGGCTGTGAAATGATTTTTGCTTTCCATGGATCCCTGGTCCTCTGAGACCCTAGGTTTCCAGGATTGCAGAACCTAATTCTGGTACCAAGGAAGAAGGCCAGGATTCAGTTCTGAAGACCTTGGGAGGTGTCTCTGAAGTTCTCTGAGCCTCATTTTCCCCCACAGGAGTACTAAGGCCCAGGCCTGAGCCTTTAGTGGAGGGGGAGATTGCTATAGTTAAAGATGCTTCCTCCATTTTTTAATTTCCCTCTGCTGTTTTCCATAAGGCTTTCCTGATTAGCTGGATGGGAAGGTTTGGGAAGCCAAACTGGCAGCTGATTCCCTGAAGCAATGTTTTAGTTCTAGTGCTTCCCCAGGCTTTGGGTATAAAAGCGCCTCCCGGTATGAGGTGACTTGCCACACATTTGGCTGACACCTGCCTATGAAGAGAGACAGCTGAAACCACTTTCCCAGAGCAGCCCCGAGGCAGTCCTGTCAGTGCCACCTTTAGCAGCCTTTCTTCCTACTCAGGCACAGTTCCCGCTGCAGAGCCAGAGATGAATTCTCAGCCTAGTGAGCCCTTCCGACCTGCTGGTCAAGCCTCTGCTGTCACCACAGGTGGCTTACATGGTCCTCAAAGTGCAAGGTCAGGTAAGAGGCATGAAGCTGCAAACTCCAGACTGTCAAAGGAAGAGGAGGCTTGTGGGTCACGCCATCTACCCTCTGTTTGGACTGCAACATCCCAGACAGAAGGGGCCTCCCACTTTAGAACACCTCTACTGAGAGGAAGCTCAGCACCCCATGAAGCAGCAGCCCTTCCGCTGTTGAACGACTCTAACGGTTAACAGGCCTCCTTTTACCCAATCCCCATCTGCCTCCCTCTATTTCCTGTGGAGCTACATGGACTATGTCTGCTGATCCTGACATCTGATGTTATTTCCATTTGCACACTCTGCAACTATACCAGATGGTTTGTGAGACCATGGACTGTGTCTCCTGCTCCTTATGTGTCCCCATAGCACTGGTGGCTGGCTCCAAGGCTGCTGGGTAGTGTCCTTAAGTGGGTCCCAAGTTTCTGCACTTGTAGAAACCATTCCCTCCCACACCTCCTTTCTCCTCCTCAAGCCTGACATATGTTCATTCCAACTCCACACCTATGCCACACCAGCAACACCCTTGAGGGACAATGTACACTTCATGCCATCCTTGGGAAATGCCCACAGTAAGGTAAGTCATCTGTGTGAACTCCAACCACATCCTTCCTCCCACACACACACACACCCCATACACACCACTCTTTATATCTAGGTGAATGTGAGTACAACTGAACTTTGCAGGTATCCTTGAAAGGGAAACAAAATTCTCCAAATGCAGTAGAGAACCTGAGGAGGATGAGTGAGACAGAAAGCAAGAGCACTTCCCACTTCTTACCTTAGAGCAGTCATTATCGGCTCAACAGCAGATGCATCTCCCTGAACCATTTGGATCTGTGAGTCAGTCTGCACACGTGGTGACGTTGGGTCCCACCTCTGAAAGGCTGACTGACTATATCCAGGGCACAGTAATGTTGCCCTCCTGGGATGTCCTTTTGTAATTGCTCTCCACAAATCCAGCTCCTACCACCTTCAAGCCCCTTGTCCAATCTGACAGCTTCCAGGAAGCATCCTCTCCTTTCCTGGACTTGTATTGTGCTTCTCTATGCCAACATCTAGCTTTTGAAGGAATATTTGATTTTTCTCTCTTCTCTAATTGTTAAACAGGTGTATGTTTTATCTCCTCATGTAGACTGCAGCATCCTCAAAGGCAGAGATTGTAATGGTGATATTTCTGCATTTATCCTAAGACCTGGTACAGAGAAGCACACAGCCATGTCTTAATAAGTGCTTGGTTTAGAAACATCTAGAAAAGAGGACTACCAAAGAGTGAGTCAGGTAGACAGTTTAACCAAAGATTCCTGCATTATCAAAACATTGTCTGCATGTCTGCTAAGCGTAAAGTGCCCACCCACCATAATGTGATCGAACACCCTTAGCAAAAGATGCCCCAATCCTCTCTTCTTGCAAACCAAAAATACACAATCTGTTCTTCCCTAAGTTGTTCTTCACACACAAAATTCCACCTGCTCACATCCTGGTGGCCCCTTGTCAGTGTGGCCTCTATGATCTGTGTCTCCAACAATGAGGATGGACTTGCCTGAGTCATCCACAATCTCATACTTGGGACACAGTATTTGTGAAAATGACAGGTGAGGCTAGAAGTGCAGCTTGGAGGAAGTGCCCAACTTAATTTGTAAAGTTCTGGTGAAAAACCAGCATAATCTGGAAGTGCCTTCTTAAAGTAAGCAAGCAAATGAGCCCAGTGTGTAAGGGAGCTGGTACGTATGGTGAGCAGGAGAGTGTAACAATTTCTAATGAGACTTCATAAGTACTGGAAGCATCTGCGAGTACAAAATGTGGCTCCTGAGGACACGGATTGGTTGCAGCAGGCAACAACGTGTACACTATGACTAGGCCTCAGAGCCCTTCACACATCCTCTGCCTGGACTGGTCTCCCCTTCCCACCTGTCATTATTAGCTCCTTCTTGGCCTTTGGGCCTCAGCCTAGATTTCACCTCCTCTAAGAGGCCTAAAGAAGCTCCCCCACCAATATTCTTTACCCCAGCTTTCATAACACTAAGATTTGTCATTTAAAACAT
This sequence comes from Manis pentadactyla, assembly GCF_030020395.1. Classification (NCBI taxonomy): domain Eukaryota; kingdom Metazoa; phylum Chordata; class Mammalia; order Pholidota; family Manidae; genus Manis; species Manis pentadactyla. Next base: position 117,980,496 of record NC_080038.1, on the reverse strand, counting down.
ATATTCATTCACTCATATTTTGTGCATGTCTCCATATACTTATATTCTCTTTATACTTAAAGTATAATAAGCTCTAGTTAAGACATGGCTATATTCTCACTATATCCCCCAAAGGACAATTAGTGGCCAAAAAATTCTTGAGTTAAATGATTATGAGACAGTTGGCAGAGCAGAAAACCCAGGGAATCTCAAGTCAAGTGAGCCAGGTTCCAGTTTTAGTTTAGGCATTTACTAGCTGTGTGATGTCAGACAAATTGTTTAACCTCTCTGAGCCTCAGTTTCTTATTCTTTGTATGAATAATATCACCTACCTCACAATATCATTTGGAGGGGGAAATATGTCAATGATTAAGAGAGTACCAGGTAAAATGTAGAGTGCTGTATAAATAAGAATTATTTCAGTATTATGCAAGGTGCCCTAAAGAGTACTCTTACTTTCTCTCTAGGATGCCTGCCACAGGCACCTGAAAGTCCACTATCAGTCCCAGCCTTGTATGAATGCTGTCTTGGAGACATAATACACTGAAAACCATTGTGAACCATTAGTGCTGGCATCTGACCTAACCATAACCTGGCAGAGAGAAGGGGCCTAAAAGGATGGGGCCCAGGATAGACAGTCTCAGGAAGAGGGTGATGGGAGGACAATACTGAAAAGCTTTAAGCTCAGAAGACTTTTAGAAGTGAGGGCAGGCCCAGCCAGGGGGCAACTGCAAGCAGGGGCCCCGGTGGACACCGAGTTGTTAAGCGGAGAGAAGACGCAGAAAGGGCGGTGGAAGGGCCAGCTACAGATTTCCTCTTCGCCTATGTGTATCTCAGGGACACTTGGCTTTACAAAATCCATGTATGTGCATTAGAGAGAGGGGAGGGAAGCCAGAGAGCAGGAAACAGACGCCAAGGGAGCTGTACTTAATCATAATAACCATTAGTATTGACTTTGGTGCCATCTTAAAGGAGCCATTTGTTATAAGAACCAATAGTCAAAACCCCAAGTCAGCTAGGCTTTGTCTTATGGGCTCTAAAAATAATGGTATTTTGCTGTTCATCTGTTTTAATTTTCCAAATTCAAATGCAATTTGAAATCAATTCCAAAATTGATCTCTTTCTTCTAAACAAAGAGATGTTAAAAGGCAAAAGGAAGAAAGCAAGAAGGCAGGACAGACAGCCCAGGCTTTTCAGTGAATCATGTAGTAATACCCAAAAAGCAGGAGCCCAAGGCAGCAATTATTTCCGTACCTGAGAACCAGAAAAGGAAAATGGTTGAGAATTATGAGCACATGAACAATATATAAAACCTCTCCAGAGCTGAGGCCAGCAAATCACTTACCTACAGCTTCAACAATGACATATAAAAGCTGGAAGAAACACAGTTAAGGTCAATTGGCTCTTGGTTTTTAAACTACCACCTCATTTTAATCAGCTCCCCATGCCATTCTGCATCTCCAGCTGGCAAACTAGCTAAGCAAAATTATAGTTTGCTCTTTTTCAGGCAGCTTGAAAACAAAGTGGAAATAGTTGAATGATCTTGCTGCTAAGACAATTTGGAAAAGGTCAGCAGATTATTTTCCAGCCAAGCCTTGTGAGGCTGTCTGCACCTTGGTATGATCACCACAATCCAAGGTCTAGCACTCTACAGGACCTTGGTTCTGTTAATTTCCCCAGCCTCTGGGGACCAGTTCACAATAGCCAAACTCACAATAAACAGATGGATAACCTGGACCACCAAGGTCTTAACAGATGTTGGCGGGTAGGACCTACTCAACAACCAGAATCCTTAGGCCCACTATCCTGGTTTCAAGGAAAGAAATTGAACTCCAGAGAAAATCCTGTCATATCTTTCTATGTTGACAGAAAGTAACTACACTAGTTGGGGTGAGCATTTAAGAATGCAGTTAACTGTTGAATCACTACGTTATATACTTGAAACCAATATAATATTGTATATCAACTATACTTCAATTAAAATGGGAAAAAAAGAAAAGTAAAATGAACTGCATCCATTTAAATCTAGGTTCATGGCTTCATGTAACTTAATTCTTTGGACCTGGATCTTCTGATCCATATAAAATAGAATAATATTTACCAGTTAGCATTTTTATATGGTATTTGAAAGCATTTTCTGAACTGGAGAACATGATACAAAATGAACAAATAGAAGAGGTTATTTATGGCAATAAGAAGGCAGTCTGGTGCACACAGTATCTGAGAAAGGGGAATGAGCGAGTTCTATAGGCAGCATTACCCCCACTCTGGTGGAACCCAAAACATTATCCACACTGCACTAGAGACTGCCCTTCTAAGGACTCAGAGCCACCACACATAGTCTCTGTCCCTTGGGCACATGGAAAAATTCCAGATCTCTAACTCACCTTTTTCAAAATTCTTATCAGACATCAAAAGCTTCCATCATCCTGACGTCTCTTCCTGAAGCACATGCTGAAATTGGTGGTACTGTAGGGTGTCTCCATGAATTCCCTCTGAGATGGAAGCCTTCCTGGGGACCTTTCCCTGCCTGGCGTTTAGACACACCCCCACCTCGGCAGCCGCACCTTCACCCATCTCTTAGGGGTGCTGCTGCACGCAACTGCCTCCATCGACTCCAGGAAGGCACGTGCTGCTTCCACGTCAGGGGGAGTCCTTTTCCGACCTGATGCCCCAGTTGTGGGGGTGCCCCAGTTGTGGGTGTGCCCCTCTGTTGAGAACAATGAGGAATGTCCAGAGGCCGGGCAGGGAGAGGTGAAACTGGGGAGGGGCAGTGACAGCACAGACTGGATGATTCTCAACCAGTGGAGAGCGAATCATTCTCTGAGACCATGAAACACAGGCATCATTCATTGAAGGAAAAGAGAGGGCATGAGGAAACAAGGGGCCCAAAGGCAAAGTTCAGAGATCGGAGTGGTAAACCCGACCGGACTTCCTACTGTCCCTGGAATCCAATCCAGATTGTGCACCATGGCCCATGAGGCCTCAAGGGGCCCAGACTCTGCCTGCTTCTCCAACTTCATTTCATATACTCAGCCCCTCCCCAGACACTCCACTCCACACACACTGGCCTCCATTCTGTTCTTTAGACCTGCCAACTGATTCTCAGCTCTGAGTCTTAGCACCTGCCGTTCCTTCAGTCTGGGACCCTCTTCTCACATGTCTTTGCCTGGCCGAGTCCTTCCCATCAGTCAGCTTTCAGCTCTAAAGTCACCTGCTCTGATGGCCTTTCTAGGAATGCTGCCCACTCCCTCAGCTACTGTCTCTCCTATTAACATGTTTTATTTTCCTCATGGCACTTACCTAACATTGTTATTTTTTCTTTATTGTCTTATTCTCCCTCCACAGGAGACAGGACGGAGTAGGTGAAATTGAAGAATTTCAAATCAGAACAGTTAACGGTCTGTGGGGAGACAAATGCCAGATGCCAAGGGAGGAATGCTTGTGTTGTGCATGAGTGTGAGCAGAATGGTTCTATTTAAGTGGGCTGGCTCCAACATGCATGGAGCACCTACTGTGTACCAGACACTTTACATATAATAGTCCCTGCCTCATATCTCCATGGAGAGAGGGACAATTGCTCCAACACTTAGGAGGAAATGGTATTAGAATGGCACATTTTCACTTCACCACCACAGGAAGAGCAAACTTTAATTGGGCAATATTAACCAGAGGTTTAGGGTCACTTCACTGAAAGGATAACGTGGGCCTGTCTCTCTTCTCTCTAGCACTTTCTCAGCTTCTGTTCTCCATTCTGTAAGCTCACCTGGGTGGGGATTCTCAATTGCAAAAGAAGTCCTCCATTCTCCAGCTTCTAAACCTCTAGATAATTTTAATTTAGAATAGTCAGAAACCCCATTCTATCTCATGCCTAAACTATATCCTTTGTCCCATCTTTAACAGAGAATCCTGTTTTTTTAGGTATAGGCAGGGAGATGATAGAATGTGTGGACTTAGATCACTGAGGTTTTCATACCACTTCTGCCACATACTGCGTGATGTTGGAAAAGTTAGTTAATAGTTCTGTCCCTTAATTTTCTCCTCCATATAATGGGAATATTAACAATATCCACTTCATAGGGTTGCTCTAAGCATTAAGTAACATGATACGAACTATATAGCAAACCATTACTAAATTAATAAATTTTAGTCATCATCACTAACAAGAGGTACTAAAGGAGCTACACTGATCTACATCTAATTCCTTGTGTTTGTTGTCGACTGCTTAGAGCTAAGCAGAGTAGACAGGTAGACAGTTTCGCCTCACAAATCTCCAGCAGGTCCCAGAACACTTACGAATAAAGACAAAAAGTGGCATTTGGGGGCTAAAGTACACTCTTAAGGAACCAAAGGTTTTGGTGGGCCTCACCAGCACTCGTATTTGGAGCCTATTACATGTGGCTCCCTCTGGTATCCTCAGATTTGGGACCAAGGCCATGAGTATTAAGTAAAGACCTTTATTTTCAGTGTCTGAGTCCTTACAGGAATTTGGCCTTGGGAAGGATCAAAGTGAGCTCCAGAGTGAGGAGAAGCACTCTAGAGCCCTTAGACTACAAAGGAGGCAGCATTTTCATGAGCTTCAGAATCTCCTGGGAAAGCTGCAAGATCCTTACTAGATGCAGGGATGCTCACCTCACAACAAGCAGGCCACTAGGGCCAGTAAGAATTAACTGACCTCTAGTATGTGAGAGTGGTTAATAGACTCAGCCTTTTTTGTTTGTTTAGGGGGATTCCTCCTGCTATATTTCTCAGCTAGGACTGCAGTCTAAGGCGTTAAACCACAATAGCAGCTAGATCCTTTGTGAGTTAAAGAGTAATAATGTGAAATTCAGGGCTTTTAAGTTATTCATGTTGGACATTGTTAGCTGGCATTATAACAGCCTCTCCAAATTCTGCCCCCCTTGATCTTGCATGAAATAGCACGCCTGGCCAAGGACAAAGCCTTAAAGGGCCCACATTGGGTCTACTTAGAAGGCGTAGAGGCTTCCTGGACTCTCTTGCCCCTCCACTCAACCTACTCAGGAGGATGTGGACTCTTTGCTTTGTGATTAACCAGGAGTACACAGTCCTTTTCTGACATGTTTGCCATATGGCCTGACATCATCAGTAGTGAGGGATGGTCCTTATTCTGACACTGTCTCTTCCCCATTCTCCTTCTACTTCTCCCATCTCTCTCCCAAGCCTCTGTTATCTTATTCTACAAATTCCCAACTGAATATTCCCCAAATATTTTGCCTTATTTACTTTGCTCTTTTCCAGCCCATGCTCAGTAGACTCATCTACTGCTGAAGCTTCAGCTCTCTTCCAAGCATATGACCCCCCAACTGGGTCCTACCTGCAACTGAATTTCAGATCTACATTTCACACTTTCTACGTGCACTGCTGCTGTGCTGTTAAGTGTTTAACAACCTGCTTATGGTGAGAGTGAGGAACCTCCGATTTCTAGCTTCTGCCAAATCCATGCTATCACTACCCCTGCTATGGTCAGTTCCAAGCTACCATTGTGAGGTCACTGAACACAGAGCTGAGGAGAGATGTGCACAATCGGCTCTCACAATCCAGAACATGGTGTGTCCCCACATCGCTGTGGCTACAGGAGACTTCCACTCTGATCTCTGATGTCATGCTGACCCCTCCAACTCAACATCTCCAAAGATAAACATCTCTCCACAAACCGTCTCCTCTATAGTACCTTCACTCTGCCAATGGTTTCTCTTAGAAGGGAACTAGAGTTTCCCAGGTTTCAGGTTTCATTGCAGAAGCTTCCACTAGGATTACACACATGGTCCCCCAGTGACCCCTCATTTCCTTTTCCTCAAGACGTGACAGCTTACTGGTGAGACTGAGGAAGAAACTGTTAAACTCAGCTCCTTCTGTGCCAGGGATCTGCCAACTCCAGCCTGTGAACCAAATCCAGACTACCACCTAGTTTGAGAACTACAGTTGTAGTGAAATACAGCCACACTTGTTTCTTTACCTGCTGCTTTCACACCTCAACAGCAGAGGCAAGTAGCTGTGACAGAGACCAATCACAAAGCCTGCAAAGCCTCAAATATTTATTATCTGGCCCTTTGCAAGAAAAAGTTGGCTAACCCCAGTTCTGGGGCTTTCTCCCTCACATATGTCTGCCCTGAGAGAATGTTTTAGGCTGCTCTCAGCCAAATGGGAATCATATAGGATGAGCTGTGTTCCTAGAGGCGAAGACTAGAGTTGTCCTGTAGACCGATTACCGTATGGGGAAATCCACATAATTCACAGGGTACTCACGTTTTGATATTCATTCATTTATTGTGCCTTACTTCTCAGGTGTTTTGAGCTCAAGAGGGGAACAAAGAGGTATTATGTACTGTTCCCCTATTTCTCTGTTGGTTCTGAGCTCAAGAGGGGGACAAACAGGTATTATGTACTGTCCCCCTAAAACCCAATAATACTGCCTATTTTCTGATACTCCAACTTAGAAATCTTGACATCCTCTTAATTCTTCATCCCTTCATCCATGTTTTCCTGGTGTATCTGCCTTTGAAGTACCTCACAGCCTCAGTTCTTACTCTGTTCAACTGAATAGGGTCATGTCACCTCACATATCTGGGCTACTTCACTGTCCCCTCTACCTCACTCTTACATCCTTACTTGGTCCTTCTGCCTCCAGTCTCTCTTCACTCAACTAGCACTGCACTGGGCACAAGAAGTCCAGATGAGTAAGTATAAGGAATGTGCTCTCTGTTCAGGGAGAAAGACAACTAAGCAGGCAATTGCAGCACAGTGTGAGAGATACTGGGTTGGGATAGTATTGGTATTAATACTAGTGTGCTATTACCGGATCAATCCTCCTATAGCACCACTTTTATCATGCTGCTTAAGAACTCAGAATGGCTACTTCCTGCCTGCTAAATAAAGTCTATTTCTGTGCAAACAGGGGAAGGGAGATCATTTGGGGGAGATTTTGTTGCTATGTCTTAGAACTTTAAATTCTCTTTGAGAACAGGGATACACTTGATAATGGAAAGAGGGTTTTAGTGGTGACTTTTTCTGGGTGGGAGATAATTTGGAGCAACACATACTTTATTAAATCCCCTCTAGCGAGGGTACTCTCACATAGCTACGTATAAAACAAGATGAGAAAAAGAAAATACAAGGCAGCTTTCTGTTCTAGTTTGATAAATATAATTGAAGTAATTCCCTGTATGAACCAATTTCAGATGTTGAGGAGTGGGGGCACACATGAAAGAGCCATTCAAAAAAGTTTTAAGGGCCTAAAGTCTCATCTCACTGAACCCAGGTAGCAGGGATTAGAAAGGCAGCATCACAGAGATGTAGAGGTAGGATTTCTCAGACTCTCCACTGAGCTCTGTCATTAAAATAAAGAGCAATAGTCCTGGGTAACCATAGGCTGGACTATTAACCCTCTTGGGTAAACAGAGCAACAAATCATGCTCATAGAAGTTATAGAACCATACACTTAATAAATGTTAGCTGTTACTACAAAAACAATTTGCCTTCCCTGCTAGAGATACTTTGGCAGATATAGCAGGAAGGGGTATGGCCACAAGGTTTGGGAGTTTCCATCATAGTCACAAAGACTTGAAAATCACTCTGCTAGCCAAGTACATCTCCTGATTGCTCCCTTCTCACCTTCTCAATTCTATTCCTTGCTTTGTTATTCCCCCTGCCTAAAATGCCTTCCTCTCCTTCATCTCTACCTAACCAACCCTAGCACAATTCCAACTCTTAAAACATCAGTGTATTTATGATCAGTACTATGCAACACAATTGTGATAGGAGTGATAGTCATTAATCACTCCTAATTATTAAAACATTAAATGTCACTATTAAGATGAAAATATCATCTAGTTCATAGTGGGTGCTCAATAAATGTATGGGCATTCTAAGAAAAGATTAGGAAAGTATGCAGATGTGCCTCAGCAACTAGGTCACTAGGAGTCATTGGTTAAACACACTTAGCAATACAATTTGGTGGATTGTAAGACTAGGGGCTCCAGTGTCAGGCAACATGGATTCAAAGCCCAGCTCTACTGCTTGCTGGCTGTGTAATCTTAAACAAGTCACTTAACCTCTCTGAGCCTTGATTTCTTCATCTGTATAATAGGTATAATAAGAGCAATCAACCAAATAGGGTTGTTGGGAGGATTTAGAGAATTTGTATAAAGGATTTAACAGAATTCTGGTAACTGATGACTTAACTTGTAAATGCTGCTAATGTACTATGAATTACTTTATCAGATGAACTGAACAGCCTTCCTAGACATCAGAGCATGTATATTCTGATAGAAGGAATCATTAAAAAAGGGTCAAAGCATGGGGTCAAGCACAGGGGAAGAGCTGAAGGCAGAGGCCCCTGCAGTCCTAGGAAACGCCATACTATGAAACAGGACTCCTAAGTTTAGAGCGCTCAACACAAAATTCTCCAGCTCCCTAGGTTTGTCTTAGGCTGGTTCTTGCAGTGACTGGAGTACCCTAGCCTGTCCCAAGTTGTGCTCTAAGAAAGAGAAAAGCTAACATTGCATTTTTGAAAGACTCCCATTTGGTTTATTAAGTAATTAACTTCCTGATGCACAGAGGACAAAGCACTGAGGGGCCCTCTGAAGCCAATTAAAACCCAAATGGCTGGATTGCTGTAAAGAATGGGTACACAGGGAAAAGCCTTCCCTTTCTGAGGCTACCTCCCACCAATCTACTAATTAGACTGGGGAGAGGAAGAGCAGATGGCAAGAAAACCAGGAAATGCCAACCTGAAAGAGGGGTGGGAGGTCTGGACCCAAAAGGAAATTAGGCAAAGCTCAGGCTGTCCCTCAGTGAGGACTAAGCAGGAACCACACAAGCACAAAGCCTAGTAGCTGGCCCTCTGCAAAGGCCCAGAGCCCACATGTAATGCTCTGTAACGTGGGTTATCCACAGCTACTCCAGAAGCCCAGGCTGGCCTCTCTGAGTTTCAGAATATTCCCAAGAGGCCCAGATCATTGGTGCTCACCAGAGAGGCATTCTAACATTAAGATGAATCAAGATACGCACAAAAGACAATGCTCCCAAAATGAGCAGGTTGGGCTGGTAATAAATCAGATCATTTTATTCAATTTCCGTATTATTTGGCATTGATTTTTAGATACGCAATGTTCTTGGCCAGCATGCTGGAAGCTCCTGGAGTTGTGGACCCATCCCTTATTCATTTCTCCATTTCCCACTAGTGCCTGGCACAGTGCCTGCACAAATAAATGTGCAATACATGTTTATTGAATTGAAATAAATTTGCATCTCAGAAATGGCTAAGGATGGTCAAGGAACAAAACTAGGAAAACAGTTGCTGGTCATCTGCAGCAACATTCCTTCTCTGTAGATTTTCTGCACAATCACCTTGACCAAAAAATTGGGTCTTGCCAAGAACTATTCACCAAGATGTGTGACAAATTATACATGGAATACAATGCATTGGGATCTAGATTTCCTTACGTTTCTCCACAGTCGGCAATGACTTAACCTCCTGAAAGTATCCTCTAAAAAAGAAAAATAGAAGACATGAAGTTTTTTAAAAAAATTTAAATCATTTGAGATTCAGCTCTAGGTTCTATGTAACTTGAGGCAGTGCTGTATAATAGAAAGAGCACAGACTTAGAAGTTTATGACCAAGTTAGTTAACCTCTCAGAGCCTCTGTTTCTCATCTGTAAAATAGCGGAATATTAACAGACCCCATCTCATAGGACTTTGAGGACTAATCAAGTTAATGCTTCTAAAAAACTTAGAAAAATGCCAGGCAATAATAAGCCCTTTGACAGTTTGAGGAACTATTTATATGAGGATTAAGTGAAATTATAATGAAGCATGTAGAGTAGGGGGTCACAGCTCATATTTAATTAGGACTCAGACATGTTTTGATACACCTGATACAATCTTTAAACAGCCGTAAAAGTGATTTCTGCATACACTGAGGAAGCTTCTGGAGGAGAATCATGGTACAGGAAGGAATAAGACACAGTGGGCTTGATCAAGGAGTGAAGAAAGAGGGGTAAAACAGCTTAGACATCAAGGATCCTGAGTACAGTGGGGTGTCTACCACTTGGATTTTTTCCTAGCCCAATCTCACATGGCTTATTATGAATAGAAAAGAATGGAATAGGTAAGGATGTTAAAAGGACATTAGTAAAAGCTGTAAGGAAAGAAAAGATGCTGAGCTAAGTGATTTTGGAGGTAAGTGGAAACTGTAAGACTAAAGACAAAAGGAACTGTACATAAGCACCACACTCCATTTGAGAAAGTGGTTTCCCACAGGGCTATGGGTTAGCAATTCCAATACTGCAATACATGTATATTGGAATTAAACAAGTAAATGGATAGAAGACAGTGGGAGCCAGGGTTCTTGCTGTTGGATTGGCAGGTTACAGATAATCAAGGGGAGATGCAAGAATGATTCAGTGATAACAGAGTTGGAGACATCAGTTTGGACTCATGTTTAGCTTAATACATATTCGTATGGTTACATATAAAGTAGTTATAGACATATGTATGTACATGAGTTAATATAGACACATCTATCTCCATACTCTGTCAGCTAAGCAGGTCTAGAATCAATGATGCTTCAATAGCCACATGTATACTTAGTGCCCAGATCTTGGTTTCTAATATCATAAGAGAAGAGAGGAGAGAGGAGAGAAAAAGAGAGGAGAGGAGAGAGGGGAGAGGGGAGAGAAGAGAAGAAAGAATGGAACCAGGGTTCCTTGGAGAAATGGATGACTCTAGGGATGTGGGGCAGGAAACAAAGGAACTGCTTTGAAGAAAATCATACACACACACACACACACACACACACACACACACACGCACACACACAGAGAGATGGTGATGAGGGTATATCAAAGGGAAAAAAAATTCAGGAGGCAAATGAAAGTATTTCCAATAGCCAAAGTGGGAAGTACTTTAGCAACAAATTAATAAAGTAGTAACATAGCCTATACTCATTCTTCATGGTAGTTATGTTCTATAAAGTCTCCAAGAATACTGAATTAGCAGACACTGAACCATTGCACAGGGTTAGGTTCCTGGAAGCCTCTGGTTATATTTTCTTTAGCTGACTGATACATTCCCTTGTCTTATGCTCGTTTCTGACTAAAGACAAGTTATTGACTATATACTGTTGAGTCGTTAACATTGAATTCATGGACAAGAGCACTATAATTCGTGCCTGAACAAAGCTTAACATGCATTTGCTCCATCACAGCCTTCTCACACTTAGGAACACAAGACAGTACTTCAGCACTAAGCTTGAGAGCCATTTTAAACAGTAAATTCACCAACAAAAAAAACAAAAATGGGGAAATGTGACACTAAATAGACCATGAGAAGGATACTTACTGACAATCTGAGAGGTGAAACAAGAAAGCCAAGCATGGCCTTGTTCAGCCTCAGCTGGGAACCTGCACTTCAGGCTACCCAAGTTTTTTATTGCTCTGCACATGTCTGCAAATGAACCTGAAAGTGCCACAAGTATTGATTTGGGAATTACAAATAAATTTTAGCAAGTAGACAAATTAAAAAATACAGAATCCACAAATAATGAGGATTAACTATACTGTTATAACCCAAAGCTTAAAATAAATATCCACAAGTCCATATTGATGTAAATGATTGGATAAATAAACAAATGGGGGAGAAAAGACAGACCTCCCATGCAGAACATTCTAAATAATTTATGTAAATACTCCACCCTCAAACTATTCTGCACTCCTTGAATCTTGGCTGTGCATAGTGACTTCCTTCCAAAGAGTACAGTATGGAAGGGTGTTTTTTAAAAAGAGCAGCTTTCTACAATGTTGGTGGGAATGTAAATTGGTACACCCATTGTGGAAAGTAATATGGAAGTTCCTCAAAAAACTAAAAACAGAAATACCATTTGACCCGGTAATTCCTCTCCTAGGAATCTGCCCAAAGAAAACAAGATCTCTGATTCAAAAAGACATTTGCACCCCTATGGTTATCGCAGTACTATTTACAATAGCCAAGAAATGGAAGCAACCTAAGTGTCCGTCCATCAGTAGATGAATGGATAAAGAAGATGTGGTACATATATACAGTGGAATACTATTTATCCATAAGAAAGAAAGAAATCCTACCATTTGCAACAACATGGATGGAGCTGGAGGATATTATGCTCAGTGGCATAAGCCAGGTGGAGAAAGACAAGTACCAAATGATTTCCCTCATTTGTGGAGTATAAAAACAAAGCAAAACAGAAGGAACAATATAGCAGTAGACTCATAGAAACTGAGAAGGGACTAGTGGTTAACAAGGGGGAGGGATTGGGGAGGGAGGAGGGGATTAAGGGGCACAATAATTCACAATCACAATATAGGTTGGTCCCAGGGACAGTAGCAGAGCATGGAGAACACAGTTAATGGTTCTGTAACATCTTACTACATTGATAGATAGTGACCGCAGTAGAGGGGGAGAGGATTTAATAATATGGGTAACTGCTGAGCCACCGTGTTGTATATTTGAAACCAACATAAGATTGCATATCAGTGATACATTAATTTAAAAAAGCAGCTTTACAGAGGAGAAACCTGACAAGCTCTATGTCCACCAGGTCATGAAGTTCTACATCAACTGTGATAAATCATGATGACAGTAGGTACCCTTGATATAATGTGATGAGAATAGCACTTGACCTCTGTGGTCTTCCTCCCATACACCTATAACCCCCATCTATCCATGAGAGAAACAGTGGACAAATCTCAATGGAGGGATATTCTGCAAAATACCTGACTAGTACTCCTCAAAATTGTCAGGGTCATCAAGAACAAAAATTCTTAGAAACTGTAGCAGCCAAGAGGAACTCAAGGAGAAATGACTTGGGTCATAAATGTAATGTGGTATCGTGGATGGAATCCTTGAACAGAAAAGGGACAAGAGATAGAGAAAATCTAAATAAAGCATGGACTTTAGTCAATAATAATCCATTAATATTGATTTATCAACTGTCATAAATGTACCATAATAATATAAGATAATAAAAGGGGCAACTGTGCTTAAGGTACCTGGAAACTGCCTGTACTATCTTCTCAACTTTTCTGTAAATCAAAAAACTGTCCTGAACTAAAAAAATTAATCAACAAAGTTATAAGGTTATCAGCAGTCCTGCTTGAGAACCCCTTTCAAAAAAAATTTACAAACAAGAGAGGGGCATTTTCCCCTACTTTAAGGCAAATTATCCAGGTGCACTGGCACCATGAACATTCTTGTGCTTTGTTGTCAGTGTCCAGAAGAACAGGGTCAGGAGGAGACATCAGAGTTCAGCAGGGCTGGAGCAGCACCCAGAAACAACAGAGCCTTAATGGGAGATAGTAAGAAAAGACAAACACCAAGTGAATGCCCAGCAAAGCAGCAATAGCCCATGGTAAGAGCAAACTTGTTCATGATCACAGGAGAGACACCCACTGTGAACTTCCAGGAGAATTTAAGAGACACATAGGGGAGGTTTTCTGCAAGAAGCAGATGGAGCAAGAGCTAGAGGTGTTAAATTAAATATACTGTTATTATTAGGACTGTTGAGAACTAAGGACTCTTGGAGGTTATACATATACTGTCTAGCTCATAATAGATCTTGCAAAAGTTCAATTGTTTACCGACATGCTCAAATTGCCCCACCCTCGCTCCCAAGAACCAATCATTAAATCTTCAGAAATTGTGTGAGCCAGTTGTTAAACACAGCCATTATTAAAAATATTATTTCTATCTACAATTAAACAAATTATATTAAAACTAAAGGCAATATTCAAAACACATCATTTCCTAATTCTTATATTGTATGTAACTGTTCTCTATGCCCTTGAAGTTACTTGCATGTATAGTAGCTGTATGATGAAAATACCTTCTGACAGTGTGCTGCTGTGCATCTCTTCCAACTCCTTGTTCAGTGACATCACAATTGTAACGTGACATCAGCCACAGTGAGGAGTATTTACAACTTGGGAATTTGAAAATGCTAAAAAATCAAAGTTTGATGTGTCATTTTGTTGATTGTCTAGGCTTAAAAAAAGGGAGAGAGTGTTGACATCTGCTATATTTAAAAGTGTGTGGTATTGTCTCTGTAGCCATTACATCGTGACTAACACAAAAAATGAAAGACATTTTCTTCCAGTATTTGAAAACTATTATCCGATTCAACAAAGGAGCTATTCACATTACTGATGAACACATGAAGTTCTACCATGCATCTTTGTTGTTCCATGCTCATCTTATTAACATAAATGAAAAAATCAGCCAACATTTACGTCAGGACTACGCTGATTCATCAGTCACAACCATAGGTCAGCTACAGATACGAGAATTCAGTAAAAATCAAAAAAGCATTCTGTGAGAATGAACTGGCTATACAGAATTTAAAGTAGGGAGTAATATTTTACTATGTTTTAATTACATGCTACCCATCTTTTTTTATCAGTAAAACATAAGAATGTACACATACACACACATATATATATATACACACACATTTTTTTCCTGTAAGGCCCACTGTTAAACTTCTCCCAGCACACCACAGGCTCCTTGCCCCCTTGCTCTAAGGAAGACTGTACATATAAATATATCAGCTGTCACTACAGTCCTAGTCATTGCTTAGGTTTCTCCAAGTGACTAGAGGCTTGCTGGGCAACTGCTCCAGCCTGAGAAACAGAGATAAGAAAGGAGGGACTGTGTGCGACAGCTGGGCAGAGGCTGAAGAATGAGTCAGAGATACCTATGAAAATGAAGGAATTAGGAGGAGCAAACCTCACACACGTGAAGCAGTTTCAGCCACGCTCGGCTCTTGCTGTCTCTCTTCTTGCTCCACCCGCCTGGACCAAGCATGAGCAAGCAGAGCTCTCTTCATTCATCTTTGTCTTCCAAGCTAGAGTAAACACATTCAATTTGCTGGCAGCAGAAATTGCTCTATTAAAGTGGCGGCAAGCATTTTTTTTCTTTTTGATGTACATTGTGAGGGTATAGGGAAAAGGTGAAATACAAGAGTATGTATAATGTAATAATGTCGTGCTTTTTAGTATTTTGATAATATTGTTCCCTGCCAGCTTTCCCAGAGCTAATGGAGAGCTGACTGTCTATTGTAAGAGGTGGCTCAGGGGACCCACCATCAGCATAGCTGAAGCTTGACTTTCAGAGAGGCTCCTGTCAACTCACAGCCAGTATTACAGAACCACAAAACCATAGTCCTTCCTGCAGCTTCTGCCCTAATCACTACTAACATTTAGCGGCCAGCTTCTACCCTTGACACAACCTTGATATCGTAGCGTATGTATTAAGTCTGCAACAAATACTTTCACTTTCTGGCCTTGTTTCTGAGTATGAGAAGGAGCTGTATCATTTAATTTTGCTATGGTAGCTATTGCATGTGTGTTTATGGGGGATGGAGAGAAAAAGGATCAAGACCGTACAGTCATAAAATATCAGAGTTCAGGGAAATAGGATGCTGGAGCCAGCACAGTCAGAACCGGTTACACTCATCTCCCAACACCGCTTTCAGGGACAACCAGTTAGTACTTTAAAATCCACCTTGTGGGTATATTTACACCACAGAAAGCAGCAAATGTTACAAAGTCAGGGCTTTTCCCCACTATCAATCCAAATTATTAGCATGTCACAAGCTCAAATAGCCTTAGTCATCATCTGGTGCAACCCCCTGGAGAATATTAAAGACGTGGGATCAAGAAATGGGGAAAAGGAATACACGGCAAAAGGAGTGAGTTTGTGAGGGAACAGATGTTGAAGAAACCCTGTCCTCTTACCATGCCCTAGGTCTTGGCTCCCACTCTCCTTTCCCAGCCCTGCACTAGTGTGTATGTGAGAGAGGGCCAAGACAACAGGTGCCATACATACTCCCCCAAGTGGAGAGCCACTCAGAGCTCAGCCTGCCCAGCAGTGAAAATACATCTTCCACCACCTTGAGTGTCAATCCCCAGAGAGACTAAAAGGCAAACAGGTCACAGAGCCCCAGCTGGTCACCAGGAGAGCAGAACTCCAGTACAGCTCAGGACAATGGTCTCTGGTTGTAGGTTAGCTACACATAATTCACCTGCTGCTCCAAATTGCTAGGATGGATTCAAGTGACAATTCCAGAGAAATAGAGGAGTTAAATGACCAAGTTTATCCACATGCACCACCTCGGCCCCTCTCATTTTCCCTGGGTCATTAAAATGTACATGCAGCAGGGGCACACAGCACTCAGAAAAGCCCCTTCATTGCCCCTGCCCCTTCTCTTTAGTTGTTAGATTTCAAAACCACTCAGGAAAGAAGAGTTTAATGCTGTATCATAATCATCTAGCTCTCATTGCACGTGCTGCATTCACCAAGCAGGCCTGGCTCGGCATCCTTAGTGAAGTCTTCCTTTTCAGGCAGACTTTCCAACCACAAATACTAAGAGTGCCTACTATGTGCCAGTGATATGGAGATGTAATTATCTGAAATGATACATGGATAAATAAACCTTGGCCTCAAGCATTTACAAACAAACAAAGAAGACATATATACATGTTATTCTACTATAGGACAAAATGAAATTTAGTGCTGAGTAGTGGCAGAGGTCCAGAGATACGCAAATCCCTAACATCTGGAAAGAAGAAGGCCAAAAGTGAGTTAAAATGAAAATATTAGCTGATAGTTATTGAGCATTTACCATGCAGCAGATTCTATGATAAGCCCTTTACAAAAAGCACTTTATTTAAGTCCTTACAACTACCAAGTAACACAGGTAGCATCATTCCCACTTTTAGCTGAAAAAAACAATCAAGGTGTAAAGAGGTCAAATAATTCATCCAAAATCACAGAGGTAGTTAAATGTTGGAATGGGGTTCTGCTATACATGGAGTGTATCCCCATAAAATTCCTATGTTGAAACCCTAGCCCCGAAGGTATTAGGAGGTGGAGCATTTGGGAGTTGATTAGATCATGAGGGAGGAACCGTCATTTAGTGCCTTTATAAAAGAGATCCCCAGAGAGCTCCCTTGCCCCTTCTGTGCGAGGATACAGGGAAAAACTGTGGTCAGCGACCCGTAAGTGGTCCTCACCAGAACCCAGCCATGCTGGCACCCTGATCTTAGCATTCACAGGCTCCAGAACTGGGAACAATACATTTCTGCTACTTATAAGTCACCCAGTCTATAATATTTTGTTACAGCAGCCCAAATGGACTATGACAGCGTCCACCCCAGGTCTTTCTGACTCTAGAACCCAAGGCCAGGTTCAATGAAAACTGAAATGAGGTACCAATCTCTTCACATAAGAATGTAGAGATTTTATCACTATAAGGGCTATTAACAGCATTCATTCATTCATTCATTCATTTATTCTTTCAACATGTCCAAAGCACTATAGTGAATAAACAGACAAAATTGCCTGCCTTTGTGGAAGTTATATTTCAATGAAAGATAAATCCTCTAAAGGAGAAAACTGTACATATTGGGACAAATACTTTAATAAATGCTTGGAGCAGAAGATAATGAAGCCCATCTGATAAAAGCCACCAGGGACACCCTGCAGTCACAAAAGTAAGGTTTATTAACTTGCTGCAGCAAGGAACCACCATGTGTACCAAAAGAACCATGGGGCATCTCACCAAAAGAAATGATGTTTTCATAGCCCACCCCCAACCCTACTTATCTGCAAGGGATATACTCCAAGACCCCCAGGGGATGCCTGAAACCAGATAGTATATGTAGGGTTTGGTACTATGTTTTTTAATACATACATACCTATAATAAACTATAATTTATAAATTAGGCACAGTAAGAGATCAGTAGTAAAATAGAACAATTATAACAACATAGTTGACCCTTGAACAACACAGGTTTGAACTGTGTGGGTCCAATTAAACCTGGATTTTTTTTTTCAATAAATATACTGAAAAATTTTTGGATATTTGCAACAACTTCAAAAAACATTTTGTTTTCTCTAGCTCACTTTCTGGTATGAATATAGCATATAATATATATAATATAAAAGTATGTGCTAATCTCCTGTTTATGTTGTTGGTAAGGCTTCTGGTCAACAGTAGGCTATTAAGTTTGGGGGGAGTCAAAATTAAAAGGTGGATTTTCAAGTGCATGGGGTAGAGGTGTCCTTGCTCTAGCCTCCACATTGCTCAAGGGTCAGTTGTATACTGTAATAAAAGTTATAAGGATGTGGTCTCTCTCGCTCTCAAAATATCTTGCTGTACTATACTCACCCTTCTCCTGATGATGTGAGACTATAAAACTCCTACGTGATGTCACGAGGTGAGAGGAGTGATGCAGGCACTGTGACACTACGCTGCGCCAGAAGGAGGAGTATTTGCTGCCTGACCATGGTTGACCATGGGTAACTGCAACTGCGGAAAGCAAAACCTCGATTAAATGGGAAATATTGTATTTTGGATCAGGTGGGTGGTGTGTCGGGAAGAACAGTGTAGGTCCAAGGTAAATAAAGCCATGGTTTGGTCTCAATGCAGGGCTGTGTGTAAAGGGGTAAACATCAGTCCTGAGAAGTGGAGCCACGGTCCGTCTCCTTTAAGCTACATAATTACGTTTTTTAAATGTAAGGTAAATGTTGAAGGTGTGTCCCATATCCACTTATTTGAAGCTTTGCAACTGGGTTGGAAGTCAAGGCTGCTTCCAGGCAAGGATGGGATGTTCCATTACTACTGATAGGATTTCAAACTTCAAAGTTCTGACAGCCTAAGTTAGAGAACATGGGTTTTCAGCACTACTTTTGTTAAGCAGCAAAAAGAATCTGAGTTTTTATAGGTTCGCTAAGGTGATCCCCCAGCCCTGACAACATATGCATTAACTGGCAGCAAGGCCACAACATGGTGAGGACAAGGGGAAAGAATTTAGTGTTCCCAGGACAATATGGGAAGGAGAGGTGAGCAGTGAGCAGATGAGACAGGAGGGTCACAGAGTGAGATGAACAAACCTGGGGCAGGAGAGGGGCGGTGTGCAGATGGAGGTGGGCTGTGACCCTGCCCACATACATACTGGGGAAAATCTGTGCTGTGGATGGCTTAAGAGAGGGGGACAGGGAAAAGGGATTGGGAGAGAGAGACATGGAGGCCATGTTTCACACCAAGTAAATATAGCATGGGACAATGACATCATGAGTGCCTAGGAAGTTATGAGGCTCCCCTGGAAGTTAACTAAAAGTCTTTGGGATGTGCTTGAACTCCCACAGGCCATAAAATAATTTCACATCTTAGATCACAAGGGCAGGAAAACTCCAGGATGACATGAAATATATAGGACACAAGCAAATCAAAGAAATGTTACTTCAACCTACAAGGAATTTAGAGAATACATTCCCCCAAGAAGTAGCCACCCACCCAGCTGGATTTGAGCTCCACCTCTATTAGTCAGCAAGTGCCAAATTCAAAAATAGGCCAGGAGAAGTCAAAAGAGCCAAGAAGGAAGCAGTTGAGACAAGCAAGATAGTAAGGATTTAAGAAAGCCAAGCTGGTTAAGACAGCACTATTCCCACGGACTTCTCCAGAAAGCAGGTAGTTCCATAGGGTTCTTGTGACCTTACCCTAAAGGTAAATGCAGGACAATCAGTTGCATGTGGCTAATGGAATCAAGTGTCCACGGCTGTGTTATGCTTGAAGCTGGAGGAGCTAAGGCTGCAGACAGCCAAGGATCATTGTGAAGCTGACTGTTTAAAACAAAATCTTCACAGCTTGCCATCTTAAGAATATACAGCCTAAACATGACTGGCTGAGGCATTAAAAGTCACCAAGTGAATCTAGAGTCATGGTCCTGAGCAACAGACAACAAAGGTACTGTAGTTAGGCTTCAAGACTTAATGAGACAACTCTGTCCTTCCGGGATATTTGTCCCCCACAGTGATTTTAAAAATGTCTTTAACTGTCCAACAATTAAAAATGGGAACTACCATGAGAAAAAAAATCAAGTTACCTCCATCTCTTGAGGAATCAGAAGATCTAACAAGATTTGGCCCACGTCCTCATGTGGCAAAAGAAGGCTGGAGTGGATACTGAGTGTATTCTCTGTTTCCCTGAAGTCCCCACCATTCTTAAATGTCTCATATCAGCCCATTTCACTTATACTACCTGGCAGGCTCCCAAAGGAGTTTGTAATTCCCTGACTGAGGTACCCAAGTTCACAGTACTTTGCTGGAAAAAAGAGTGAATATATCCCATCTGTTCACACATATACTCAGCAGTGGTTGGGAGAGCTTTTTTTCTAGAATATAATATTGTGCCTTGTAAGGCTATTTTTTCTGGGCTGTGCAAAGGGAGTTGCTTCCCCTCCCCCAGGTTTCCTTCTTTGTTCACTGTATGATCAGCCTGATGTCTTCTGTTTGGTTATCAGTATTTGTGAAGGACAGTGTGACCTCTGGGGCAGGAGGACCCTTAGAGTGAAGAAAGCCGTTAGCAAATCAATCCTAAAGTGATTTATTTCCAAGCAGTAGATAGCAAGGAGGCAGTGTATATTTATCATTTGGACAAGGCCTTAATAAAGATAAATTCAGAGTTTGAGCTCCTCTAAGGAAGTGGTTTTAACTTCTGACATATGCCAAAATGCACATCACAGCTAATTAGGTGGTATTCATATATGCCCTGCAAGTGGGTATAGTTAGGCAGGGGATAGGAATGATGTGTTTGTCTGCATTTAGATGTGCCACTGATGGTCAGAAAATTCGGGGGGCTTTGAGACCAAGGAGCATTGTCAAGAGTTAAATCCAAGGATATACCCAAAAGCAATAATGAAAGCATGCTCGTTATAAAATCTATGTCAAGACTTTGTTTAGCTGCAGCATAGAGGGCAAATGACCAGAATGTGAGTCTTACATCCAGGTGATCAATAAAATAATGTTTGCTGAATTTCATTTTCACTGTCTCCTGTCTGCATTTGTAGGATCTTTGCATTTACCTAAAAGTGGTGGGAGGGTTTAAAGGGCTGACTCTCTGTTACCCAAATGATCTCAGGAACTGGTACTTTGAGCTATCTTGAGAATCAGGACATGGACTAGAATAAGATAAGCCAGGCCCCTAAGGCACAAAATTTAAAGAGGTGCTCACTTTAAGGTCACACAAGTGCAGGGTTAGTGTGTTTGAGTGAGCACCACCTTAAATTCTGCTCCTAGCAGCCTGGCTTGCCTCACCCTGCTCCCAACCCTGTTGAAAACATTTTCGTTCTTGAATTGTGCTGCCATAAGGTGTCACTGAGGGAGTCGAAGGCCAAAAATGTGGAACACTTACAAAACCACATACAATAAATACATGCAATTACCACTAAGACACACTGTGCAGATAATATCATAAGCCCTTATATAGTGACAGTAAAGAAAGAGAGAGGTTAGTATGAATTATTAGTAGCATGCTGGTATATCCTTTTTTCATAATTTCAAAGGCTAGTAATGGAATTAAGGGCTGATACTGACAAGGTACTACCAAGGAGAGAGCCCGCAGGTTAGAAGGAGGCCGCTGCTCTGAAGTTCCATAGTTTGTGATTGATGCATTACTTGATTGTACCAGCAAAGCAAATACAGACTAAAACTCATTTCTGAAACTAGGCTAAGAATCTCTAAAATCTTGATAACAGGACTCATTTCCATGTAAAACCTTTTCCCATACAGAGCCCAAAAGGGAAACCTCAGCCCTGTGTCGTTTATAACAATTTCCAAGTAGAAAATAGTCCCCATTGGGGATTTCATTAGGCAGGCTGGAGGAGGGAGGCAGGAGACCTCTGTCTTCTTACTTTGCTCCATGTGACTCAGGCTAGATTACAAATTAGCCTGTCCCCAGCCCACTTCATCTCCTCTCACTTCTTCCACTCCAAACCTCAAGGCCCAGAAATGACCACATATCTCAGGGCTGAGCAAAGAACAGGCTAAAATGGTGCCAAGCTGAGAAGAGTCATTCTCATCCAGCTTTAATTGGAACCCAACTTGAGATTTTCCAAGTGGAAGATCAGAGTGCTTCCAGGTGGAAAAAAAAAACAGCTACCTCTTCAACAAAATTTATCAAACTGGCTCATGAAGCTCTGTGGGCACAAAATCACTCTTGTTAAACAGACGGGCTCTCTGGAAATGAAGTCCAAACATAGGAATTAGCATTTCCTTTGAAACAGTCACAGCCCATGGAGGGGGAAAGTCCTTGACAAAATGTGGTACACATGTGTTGAATCCCACTTAGCTTAGCTCTCTGGCAGGTTCTTCCTTAGTTTGGCTGGGCTACGTGGGAGTGGGGTTTTCAACAGACCAACTAAGCATAGTCCAGAACCTGGCACAAGTAGTGTTGCCTTTCAAAAGTTTATGTTTAACATTCTGAATTAGTTATCGCTCATCAATTATTCAAATACTTATTAAGCCCAGTGAAGTGTACAAGACTATTCTTGGTGCTGGAAGAAGGCAGGGTGAGAAAGATGCCAAAGCGATCCAGAGTCTGCTCTGAGAGTTAACTGTCTATTAAGGAGTTTAAGATATGCACATGGATAGCTGGTATGAGGTATGAAATGTTACATCCCCTAAGAGAGGAACAGAAAATGGGCAGGAGCCTCTATACTCACAGTGTGCTCTGGAGATCAGTTCATAAGCATCACCAAGGAGTTTCTTAGAAATGCAGAATCTCAGACCCTGCCCCTGAACAATTGACTCAAACTCTTTGTTTAACAAGAGCCACAGGTGATTTTTTATACCCATGATGGTTGGAGAAGCCTTAGACTAGAGTAGTTCAGAGGAAGAAGAAATTGCTTCCACCTGAAGGGTTCAGGAAAGGCCTAAAGAAGATGATCAACAGTGTGGCATAAAGTTCTAGCTGGCCCTGCATTTCTTCCATATTTTTCCATACATGTGGCTAGACTACTTTGCCTCGTCTCCTTCACAGTCACGTGTGAGGGTGTGACTAATTTACTTCCAATGAAATGTGAGAAGTGGCATGTGCCACTTCCAGGCCTAGACCTTCAGAGTGTGACACCTGTCTCCTTCACTCTGGTCTCTTCCTCCAGCTGGAGTCGGATGAAGTGGGTCAGCCTTGACCATTCAGATGAGGACCACACCCTAGGGGATGGTAAAGCAATAACTTGTTGAATCGATGACTTATAAGGGGCTAAGTTCTTGAATGACCATGCAAAGCAGAGCCACTGCCATTCTGAAACACTCATGACAACTGTCACATGAAACAAAAATGAACTTCTGAACTTTTAACACTATTTTACTCTATGGTCTTAGTCTCTTATCTCAACAAAGGCACTATGTTTATCCAAACCAATGCAGACACATAAAATGCAGATAGAGAGAGATGAAAAGAAGGGTATTATTGCTGGTTGAAGGAGCAACATAAGTAGACACAGTGGTATCTGTGAAGGTGCATGGAGTGTTCAAGGAATCACAATAGATTGTCTGGCCGGAGCATATTGTATAGGAAGTTGTAATAGCAACAGAACTGGAAAGGTAAATTCAAAATTCAGATAAGAACATCAATGAGATTAATTCTAGTACAAACATAGTGATGCAAGTGTCTATTCTCAATTTAGGTATTTCTTCCCAAAAAAATGTGACAAGAAGCTTTGAGCTCTCAGAGGCAGAACTAATGATAGAATATCTAGTGTAGAGTAAAATTAGTCACTTCAGCTTCCATAGAAAAACAGTAAATCACCATAGATCTTTGAAAATGGACTTGAGAAAAAAAGAAAGTTATGATTGGGAAATTTCAATTAATCAGAAAAAGTTAACTATTATGTGGAAACATACCAACTATGCTTCTCTTTATTATCTGCATTTTTATAAGTTAAACTAAAACTGAATTTTTGTAAATGAAATATTTTCTGAATGAGCTCCTCTCATTTCTGAGCTGTTTTCTCTTTGACTGTAGTCCACAGTGAACACCTAACATCTGACCTTTAGTTTCTTTGCCCCAGACACTATTATACAGCTAATGACATTGGAAACATTTTGATACACTCCTCACTAAAGCCAAGTAGGTTGTTTATACTTTAAATTTTAAAGTGCTTTTGTAATTTTGGCTTTTCCGAAAACTTCGATTTTTGTATATGGGTTATGCTTTAAAGCATGGCTCAGCCATACTAAAAAATAAATGACTTTAATGATAAATACCCTCCAAATTGGTGACTTAGAATTCCAGGATTATAACAGGATGCAACTGAAGCACTCCTGAGGGTATGAGCACACAAATATTGAACTTGAAAATTACAGGCTTCAAGAGTGTAGGGAGTGCACTAAAGAAGCTGATTGAAATCAATTACCCTCCTGAAAATTGGGAGGTGTTCAGAGAACAATTAGGAAGAGTCCAATCCATATTCATTAATACAGAGTGGGTCCCCAAATGACAGAGATATCTGCTGTGATTAACAAAGAACTGTTGTTTTTTTTTAAAAAAAGAGCCTCATAAGAAACAGGCATGGGAAAGGCTTACAGAACACAACAGATAGTAATATTCTTAAATCATATTAGAAAGAAGCTGCAATCTAATTGTCTTGCCAATGGGTTTCAGCCCCGGGCAAGTTCACTATGGATTCAGTGTGACCGAAGAAAATGATAGCAAAACGTTCTTGGGGTGAAAGGGTTATACCCAACTTTATTTCCAGGTGGCAGGTCAGTCACTAAAATCCCGTTCACTCATAGCAAGTCTGCATGCAGCAAGCTGGTCTTGGTCTCTGCCTCTGGGCCCCTCTGTCCACACAGCTGTCCTCTGGTCTTCTCTGCACAGCCATCCCACACAGCCATCCTCTGGGCCTCTCTGCACAGTCGTCCCACACACCTGACCCCTGGGCCTCTGTCCTTGGTGCTGCCACCACTCCAGCCTCTGCTCTGCTCTCCTGCAGTCTTGCAGCCCTGCCACTGTGTCGTGCCCAGAGCACTTGGTGGAACTCTTTATATACAGTCAACAGCCATGTATTGCCCACAGGTGTGCAGTGAGCTAGTCAACCAGGGCCAGGTGAGAATCCTGGCCACAGGAACTCTCATTTTATCCACATCATGATGAAATTAGATTAGTAATAGAAGTGAGGGGCTCCAATTCAAGTGTTACCCAACAGAATAAATGATGAAGCCTCGTTTGCCCTCTGCACATGGTTTATTTGATAACTTGATAATATTCCATGTTAGGTTGTCTTACCAATGGGTTTCAGCCCCAGACAAGTTCACTATGGATTCAGTGTAACCAAAGAAATGACAGTAGAATGTTCGTGGGGTGAAAGGGTTATACCCAACCTTATTTCCACCGTGGCTGGTCAATCACTAGAATCCCGTCCAGTCAGAGTGAGTTTGAATGCAGCAAGCCGGTCTCTGCCTCTGGGCCTCTGTACCCACGCAGCTGTCTCAGTCTCTGTCCTTGGTGCTGCCACCACTCCAGTCTCCTCTCTGCTCTCCTGCAGCCTTGAAGCGGTGCCACTGTGTCGCCCAGAGCACTGTATAGAGTCAATAACGACATATTGCCCACATGTGTGTAGTGAGCTACTGACCAGATGAGAATCCTGGACATAGGAACCTTCACTTTACCCGCATAGGTCAAGGCCCAAATAGGCAGAGGGGGAAGGCTTCTGCCTGTGAAGAGAACCCTAGCCAGAAAACTCTCCTCTGCTGGGCTGCCATCGTGCAGTCTCAGAATTCACTTCCAGACTTTAAAAGTAAGGAATCCAGAGTTCTGGGTTGTAATCAAATAAATGCCTATCACCTACTTACTAACAGTCCTTAAGGGAATCATCAACCTCTCTTTAAAATGGTGCTGATAATACTTGTCTGGCTGACCTCACAAAGTTGTTTAATAATCAAAAGTGACTCCATGTGTGAAAGTTGATCACTGCTACACAATGCAAGGAATTTTTACTGTTTTATTACTACTTTTGTTCATAACAGCAGCTTACTATGTACCGGGTACTGTACTAAACACTTGATATTAATGATTTACTATTCATAACCACTGTATGTAAATTGGTTCTATTATTGTCCCATTTCACAGGTGAGGAAACTGAGCCTCAGAGAGTTTAACATACCCAATATCACATGGCTAGTAAATGGTAGAACCAGAATGTGAAGCCAAGCAGATTGATTCCAGAGCCGATGCTCTTAACCACTACATTCATTACCTCCAGACATTAATATCTGACAATTGCATAATACTTCACCTTCTCTGGGGTGTTATTCCTCTGATGAGCTCTTTCTGCACTTCATAGGTTACAGTGTACCTTCATACACCTTCTCATTTAGTTAACACCACAATCCTGTGAGGTAGGGAAATTATCCCATCTCACGGGAGGAAGATCAGACTCAGGGAAAGTGACCTGACCAGGCCACACGGTTAAGTTTTAAGGGTCCTTGCCAGTACGCTGAAGCTGCCTTACCAATTTGGTTTCCTGAGTCTGTGGAGATCAGAAAATGTTCCCTTGGCCATCTAACATAAGTCTTTATTCCCTGGAAATACCTTTTCTTACATTTTTATCTGATTAAGTTCCATAGAATTTAGGAATAGTAAGGTTCCTGAGGGGTCAGAGCACAACACAGCAATAGCTAAAGATGAGGGCCCAGGCCAAGCTCCAGTGAGGTGCCATGATGGGGACTTTGAGTGGCCAAACACATTCACCAATGACAGTCCTGGAAGCAGATGATGATATAAGCCATTTTTGATAGACTGTACCTCATAAGCCTTTCAAGCATGGTTCATTAGCATACTAAGCACAGCTTACAGAAATGACTCATCTGTGGAGATTTTAACTACAAAGGGTCATTTGTTTGAATGCAGAATTCAGCAGCAGCAGTTAATGAATGAAGGTCAGAATTAGGTGACCTCTCTTCAGCAGATTTCAAGTCAACCCTGAATCTCTTGACGTCATATATTCCCCATCCCTGCTGCCACCCCAAAAGCAAATAAAGTTCACCTGAAAGGCAGAGAAATCTTGCTTGGGGCATGGCTTCATTCCCCTTCTGGCTCTCTCTCTCTGCTCTCCAGGTGCCCTATGACATGCTGTCTCCCATTGCTCTGTACCATCTGGTGTGGCCCTCCCTGCAGTATTTCATGTCTCTCACCTACACTTATCTGTTTAAATGGCCCCTTTACTTAGGCTATCACATGGGATTGCAAGTGGCTCTGAGAAATTAATTATACCTAATTTGTTAATGGCCAAAAATGAGTTTTGTTATTCAGCTCCACATCTTTCCCACCCTAGGAAACAGGAAGACAACATGGTACAGTAAATAAAAGCTGACCTAAAAATCCACCAGATGAAAGTCAGGATGGCAGGGTCCTAGTTCAAGGTCTCTATGCTCAAGCTGTATAATTTATTCTCTTTGGGCATCAGTTTCTTAATTGTGACCAGAACCTGTCACCCATTTGTGGATTACCAGTACTCCCCTGCATGCCTGTGTGATCATTCCCTGCCTAGCCCAGAGTCAGGAGGACTTATTTGGGATTTCTGTATGTTTGTCTACAAAATAGGACAGCCTTAAGGGAAATGTTTATGCGCAGCTCACTGCTCTCCAGGAGAGGCCTTCTCCTTCCTTTAAGTCTATTCTACAGTTCAAAGAATTAATGGAAAGAGAATGTCCAAAACACTCTTAGATATTTTAACTTATGGTCCAATCTTAGAGTTATAAATGACAAGATAAGCATTTAGGACTTGATTCTCTAGGACAGTAGGAAATCATGGAAGTTTTCTGAGCAGAAGAGTGACATGAATAAGGCTCTATTTGTAATACTAAATACTTCAATGATAGTTCTCTCTGCTAACACCCATGCCAAGAGCCTTATTTACATTACTTAATCCTTAAAACAACCTTGATAGCTAAATACTGTACCACCATTTTACAAATGAAATCAAGGAACAGATACATTACAGAACTTGGTTAAAGTCACATAACTATTAGCTGATGAATCTGGAATATAATCCAGGTCAGTCTGATTTTGAAGCATATGTTCTTTACCACCATATTGAGGCAGAGAGAGACCACTTGCTAGTTGAGATTCAAACTCAGAATGCATCAGGAAAGAAATAAAATGCCCCATCCCATCCCACCTCTGCTTCCATCCCAACCTCCAGCTGCAAGATCCAAAAGTTTCACATAGAATTTTATCCCTTTAACTGAGTCAGGTCCCCTTCTATATAGTGGCTCTTAGAGCTGCCATCAGCCATTTTCCTTTTATGAAGGAGCAATTTTCCATGCTGTCCTGGAGCAGGATTTAATAGATGTAAGATAGAAGAAAAGTTGTGGGCTTTGGAAATGTAAGAGGGGATGAAAAAGGAAAAGAGAGACCATCATAAGATAAAAGGGAGAAGGAAGTCAGTGAAGATGAGGAAGTACAAAAGGTGAGTTTTCCTGACTTCATAATTTTGCTATAGGATGGTTTGTATATTATAAAAACAGTAAAAAAAAAAGGTTAAAAATATAAATAAAGCATAAAATTCCTAGGAATAAATCTAACCAAGGAAGTGAAAGACCTATACCCTGAAAACTATAAGACACTCTTAAGAGAAATTAAAGAGGACACTAACAAATGGAAACTCATCCCATGCTCCTGGCTAGAAAGAATTAATATTGTCAAAATGGCCATCCTGCCCAAAGCAATATACAGATTCGATGCAATCTCTATCAAATTACCAACAGCATTCTTCAACGAACTGGAACAAATAGTTCAAAAATTCATATAGAACCACCAAAGACCCCGAATAGCCAAAGCAATTCTGAGAAGGAAGAATAAAGTGGGAGGGATCTCGCTCCCCAACTTCAAGCTCTACTACAAAGCCACAGTAATCAAGACAATTTCGTGCTGGCACAAGAACACACCCACAGACCAGTGGAACAGAATGGGGTCTCCAAACATTAATCCAAACATATATGGTCAATTAATATTCGATAAAGGAGCCATGGACATACAATGGGGAAATGACAGTCTCTTCAACAGATGGTGCTGGCAAAACTGGACAGCTACATGTAAGAGAATGAAACTGGATCACTGTCTAACCCCATACACAAAAGTAAACTCCAAATGGATCAAAGACCTGAATGTAAGTCATGAAACCATAAAACTCTTAGAAAAAAAATAGGCAAAAATCTCTTAGACATAAACATGAGTGACTTCTTCATGAACATATCTCCCTGGGCAAGGGAAACAAAAGCAAAAATGAACAAGTGGGACTATATCAAGCTGAAAAGCTTTTGTACAGCAAAGGTCACCATCAATAGAACAAAAAGGTATCCTACAGTATGGGAGAATATATTCATAAATGACAGATCTGATAAAGGGCTGACATCCAAAATGTATAAAGAGCTCATGCACCTCAACAAACAAAAAGCAAATAATCCAATTAAAAAATGGGCAGAGGAGCTGAACAGACACTTCTCCAAAGAAATTCAGATGGCCAACAGACACATGAAAAGATGCTCCACATCGCTAATCATCAGAGAAATGCAAATTAAAACCACAATGAGATATCACCTCACACCAGTAAGGATGGCTACCATCCAAAAGACAAACAACAACAAATGTTGGCAAGGATGTGGAGAAAGGGGAACCCTCCTGCACTGCTGGTGGGAATGTAAACTGGTTCAACCATTGTGGAAAGCAGTATGGAAATTCCTCAAAATGCTCAAAACAGAAATACCATTTGACCCAGGAATTTCACTTCTAGGAATTTACCCTAAGAATGCAGCACTCCAGTTTGAAAAAGACAGATTCCCCCCTATGTTTATCACAGCACTATTTACAATAGCCAAGAAATGGAAGCAACCTAAGTGTCCGTCAATCCATAGATGAATGGATAAAGAAGATGTGGTACATATATACAGTGGAATACTATTCATCCATAAGAAAGAAAGAAATCCTACCATTTGCAACAACATGGATGGAGCTAGAGGGTATTATGCTCAGTGAAATAAGCCAGGTGGAGAAAGACAAGTACCAAATGATTTCACTCATATGTGGAGTATAAGAACAAAGAAAAACTGAAGTAACAAAACAGCAGCAGACTCACAGAACCCAAGAATGGACTAACAAGTACCAAAGGGAAAGGGACTGGGGAGGATGGGTTGGAAGGGAGGGATAAGGGTAGGGAAAAAGAAAGGGGCATTATGATTAGCATGTGTAATGTAGGGGGGGGCATGCGGAGGGCTGTGCAACACAGAGAAGACGAGTAGGGATTCTACAGCATCTTACCACACTGATGGACAGTGACTATAATTGGGATTGTTGGGGGGACTTGGTGAAGGGGGGAGCCTAGTAAACATAATGTTCTTCATGTAATTGTAGATTAATGATACCAAAATAAAAAATATAAAATATAAAATATATATATAAATAAAGCAAGCTGAGCAATGTTCTTTCTGACACTTGGGATGAAAAGAAAATGTTTCTCAATATCCCAACCCATACAAGATTGCATTTTAATACTAATAAAAATTGGCCCAAGTGGCCAAGAAGATGGATTTCTCAAAACTGTTGCCTCAGTTAATGGCATCTTTAGATTTGCTGTTGTTCTTTCTTCCATCATACTTCATTCATAAGTCACATATAACACCTTAAACTTCTGAACAGATTAGGGCCAAGTGTAGCTTGTCTCCTGATTTTGTCTTCCTCGAGGAATGCAGTGACCATTTCTGGGCCTAAGTAAAAGTGAAACCAGGATATAAAAGGGTATTAGAGCTGCCTCATCTGTCCAATACAAACAGACTTTAATAGCTCATGAGATGGCTCTTAAAGCCTTCATCTGAGCACAGATCCCAACAAGTTATAGAAATAACCAGAAGTGGGGTGTATGCATGTGTGTGTGTCAGAGAGACAGAGTGTGTATGGGTCTGTGTGTATTTGTGTGTGCATGTGCATGTATGTCTGAGAGAGAAAGAAATGTGTGTGTCAGAGAAAGTATGTGTCTGAGACTGTGTGTGTCAGGGTGTGTGTGTGTCTGAGTGAGTGAGTATGTGTCTGAGAAAGAGAGAGAGTGTGTGTGTGTGTGTATGTGTGTCTGTCTGTCCAAGAGAGAGAAGTTAGAAGCATCCAAAGATTCAAATATCATGCATCAGAAAGGTGAGACCTTGATACAGAAAAGACTCTATGGCTGCTATGACTTGCCTCAGTGGCTGGATCTATACACTCTTTGGACTCCAGCAGAGGTATATAAAATTTCCCTCTTAATGTGGTAAATTCAAAAAATATTTTGATCTCTTTCTATCTGTCAAGAAGACACTGGGGGAGGCATGTGAGTTAGAGTAGGCAGTTAGTAAGATATGAGTAGCAGAAAGGAAGTGTAGGGAAAATGGAAGTTACCATGGCCAGGATCTTCACCTGACCATAATCTACTTGCCCATTGTGCATGTGCAATGCTCACAGGCACATGCTTGCACATCTGTTGGCCATAAGCCAAAATTATCTGTAAAGAGCTCTGCCCAGTGCTCCTGCCAGCAGAGATGGAGGCTGAGGGGAATTGCAGACTTACCAGATACAGATGTGATTTTTGCACTCAACCTGCCGCCATGAGAATAAAGCTTGGTGTAAACCCTTTCACCCGTAACATTCTATTATCATTTTTGGCCTCACGGGATCCAGAGTGAACTTTCCTGGAGCTGGGAATGCTCTCCAGCTCAGAGCTACAATTTGGTGCCATCAGCAAGATTTGCTGCAGACTGAAAAACAGAACAAGTTACCCTCATGAAAGGAGTACTTTAGCAGGCTGCCCCATGGATGGGCAGACACTCAAGTATCCCCCAATGGGCATATGGTCTGAGGTGGCAATCCTCCTAGAGGAGTGGGCCCCTTCCCAGGACTGAGGGGGCATGGAGGTACTACCTGAGGTGGTAGAGGAGGCCGTCTGCAAAATAGAGAATTCCCTGAAGAAACAGAGTGCCCATGTGGCAGCAGGAACCATTGGTGTGCTATTTCTCACAGTGTTAAAAAAAAAAGGTTATAGATGAGAAGGACATACCCCTGTGAGAAGCACAAGAGGCAGCACAAGAACACAAGCTGTGAGCTACTGTGGAGGAGGTAAAAGATTTGTTGACAACTGAGAGGGCATCACCTTAAGGTGCTGTGGAGAAGGTAAAGGATGTAATAGTAGCAAGAGAAGCAGCAGCATGAGAATGCAGGCTGTGAGGTGCTGTGGAGGAGGTAAAGAATGTAGTGCTCAGCTCTGAAAATGGTAAAAGATACATCAGATGAGGATGGGGGTTGGAGTTGTGCCAGAGGCAGCAGCCCCTGTATTGAAATCCCTTAAGTTGTGGTTAAGAAAATAAAGATGCAGCAACCACAGGTTCATCCAGGAGAGGTGCAGCCCCCTCCCCAGGTCATGGAGCAATCTATGCTAAGCCCCTTTATGCAAGCTGAGCTGGTATATTTGGGCTCCAGGTTTTGGCAGAAACCCTCAGAATCCATATCAGCCTGGCTCCTGCACCTTTGGTATATAGGGGTGGATGAGATTATTCTGTCCAGGTTACAAATGGGAAAGCTGGCTTCCCTGACAACTCATCCTGCCTTGCAGCAGCAATTACCAAATTCATAAAAGACCCTAGGCAACCACTTCCTTCTTGAGTGGCTTATGGCCACACTTTACACTGTATGGCCCAACCAGGATGAATTACCATCTTCTTCCGCTAGAGGCCAGACATGAGCTCTATGGGAGTTGGGCATGAAAAACGCCATTTATAACCCAGTAAGCCATGGCCTGGACAAGATGTTTATAGTGGGGATGAGGGATACAGTGCTGCAAATGGCTCCCCTATCCCTCTTTGGGCCCTTAGTGGCCATTCTTGCCCCTCACTTAGGGCAACCCATGAATGAGGTTACCTGTACTGTGGCACATTTAGGGAAGACAGAAGTAATGCAGGAATGAAAAGGAATATAGCCCGCTACTCAGAGGAAGAGTTTAAAGGGCCCTGTGAAGGTTGAAAGGACCCAGATGTGGGTTGATTTGATAAAGGCAAGAGCAGAAAAAGAAATTGGATGGGAAGTCAAATAAAATCTTACTGGACCTGTGGCAACAAGTGAAGCCAGAGCAGCAGTTTTGGTCATTGGCTAAGGCAAGGACCAAGAAATGGAAGCCAGAGACAGAGCCGTGAGTCCAGCCTGTGCATCTGCAAGACTTCCTACTAGAGAGTGAGCTGAACTTGCCTGGATTCTCACAGGAAACTGACTGAGCAATACTGTTTGACTGCGGGGAGGGTCAAGGCACGCACCTTTGGGGACTAGGCAGGAACTGGAGGCCACATGTTGAAATATCAATTCATTGGTCCCCAGTGAATGTACAACATGTCCTGGCTCTGGTAGACAAAAGAGCTGAATGCTCACTAATTTATGGCAACCCTGAGCAGTTTCCTGGGACCCCCACTGTTATAAATGGATATGGATAAAGGCTATCATAGGAAAACAAGCTCAAATCCCATTGGGAATAGGACATCTACTCCCAAAGGAGTATACTGTGAATATCTGCCCCATCACCAAATATATTTTGCAAATAGATTTCCTGCAGGGGCTATGGTTGCAGACCACTGCAGGTGAGTTCAGACTGAGGATATGTGTGGTGAAAGCAGTTCAGTGGGGACACGCTAAGCACCCACCCATAGCTTTGCCTGTGCCTCAGCAGGTGACTAATACCAAACAATACAAATTGCCTGGAGGGCATAAGGAAATTAGAAACCCTTTAGGAACTGGAGAAGGTGGTTATTATAAAGTTCATCCACAGCCCTTTTAATTCCTCAGTGTGGCCATATGAACAGCTCCTGGTATATGACTGTGGATTACAGAGAACTGAATAAAGTCATACCCCCTTTGCATGCTGCTGTCCCCTCTATTGTAGGCCTTATGGACAGTCTCAGTCATGAACTCGGGACATATCATTATGCTGTGGATCTTGCTAATGATTTCTTTTCCATTGGCATAGCACAGGAAAAGGACAGCAATGGACTTTCAGTGTCCTACCTCAGGGGTACCTCCACAGTCCCACCATCTGTTAAGGACTTTTAGCTCAGGACTTGGCAGCATGGGATAAACAACCAATGGTGTGGCTGTACCATTATACTGATGATATCATGCTTACTTCTGACAGATCTAGAAGGTGTAGCACCTAGATATAGCTGCAACATCTATAGGAGAAAGGATGAGCCATGAACAGCACCAAGGTTCAGGGACCTGGTTGAATTCTGTTCACAACCCTGGAAAGGAGCAAAGGTATGGTACATCTTAATAGGTACACAATTGGCTGTCATATACCATGCCTTGCTGGCTACAGAGTCTATCACCAGAACAGCCCCAATACAGGTTAGAACCATGTATCCCATTGTGGGGTGGGTAAGACTGGACAAAAAAGCCTTAGAGTGGCATGGTACAGATGCTTACACTGTCCAAATGGGGCACATACCTACAGGAGTGTAGCACCCTCTCTACTAGCCTCTTGAGTGAAGAACTCCAATGCTTACAGGGGCCAATGACATATACCAGTAAAAGGCAGGAAGAATTTGCTTTGGAGCCATTAGTAGCAGAAAGCCCTTATCAGAAGGGAAGAGCCCCTATACCTGAAGATGCATGGTTTACAGATGGCTCCAGCTGTGGGCAGCACCTGAAATAGGGGGCTGTACTTTTCCATCCTAAGATTGAGACAATATCAGGGCAAGAGCAGTCAGTGGGCAGAGTTGCAGGCACTGTGGCTTGTGATCAGCTAAGAGCCCTCCCCAATAATTGTCCGCACTGACAGCTGGGCTGTCTATTAAGGCTTGACTCTGTGGCTACCAACATGGTACCATGCCAACTGGTTGGTTGGTCACCGACCCCATGGGGGCAAGAATTGTGGCAAGACTTATGGGCAGTTACAGTATACCATGTGACAGGCCATTTCCAGCGGTATCCCTAGGAAATGATGAAGTAGATGAATTGGCCCAGGTACATTGGTTAAAAGGAAAGCCTACCTCTGATGTGGCCCAATGATTACATCGGTGTTTGTTGCATGCAGGGCAAAAGACAATATGGGCTGTAGTCCCATCAGTGGGGCCTGCCTTTAACCTTTGAAGAAGTCAGCAGAGCCTGGCAGGATTGCAATGTGTGCTCTAAAAGGTACTTACACCAGGTCCTGCAGCAACACTGGACAGTAGCTGACAGGCTGATACCCCTTGTCAGGTGACAGATAGACTATATTGGGCCTCTGCCCATGTCAGAAAGGTACCGACATGTCATGCCCAGCATGGACACAGCTACTGTACTTCTGATTGCTTTTCCTGCACATTGTGGACCAGCAGATGACCAAAAGAGGCCTAGAACATCTCTTTGCAGCCTAAGGCCAACTGTAGGTAATTGAGAGTAATCAAGGCACCTACTTTAATGGGCGCACACTACAAGAATGGGTGCAACAATTAGAGATAAAGTAGAAGTATCATTTACAATATAATCCTACTAGGGCAGGCATGATATCAAAGTACAATGGTTTGTTAAAATCTGGCCTGAAGTCAGACACTAATAGTCTACAGGAATGGTCAGACTGCTTATGGACAGTGCTACAGCATTTGCATTAGAAGTCCAGCAAGAGGGCATTGAGCCCTATAGACATGCTAACACACATTGCTGTCTCCCCTATACAACTGCATGTACAAGCCAAGGAGGAATTGTTGAAGCTGAGGTTTGGCCATCAGAATAACATCTTGCTGCCAGCACCAACTGCAATGAACCTCAGAGACTCCATTCCATAGTTGTGGCCTTGGACATTTTGACACATAGACCAGTGATTGCTGGCCATCCTGGCACCTTGGGGACAAGGCCTTGAGGCTGGCCTCCTGTGTGTTCCTGGAGTAACAGCAGAGTGGCCCCCACAGATCACAGTAGTATACCCTAAATGACCAGAAGGTAAGAGCATCTGTGGATAAAATGAGAGTTCCTGTGGCCAGGATTCTCACCTGGCCCTGGTTGACTAGCTCACTGCATACCTGTGGGCAATACATGGCTGTTGACTCTATAAAAAGAGCTCCACCCAGTGCTCTGGGTGCGACATGGTGGCAGGGCTGGAAGACTGCAGGAGAGCAGAGCAGAGGCTGGGCTGGAGTGGTGACAGCACCAAGGACAGAGGCCCAGAGTACAGTTGTGCAGGATGACTGTGCAGAGAGGCCCAGAGGACAGCTGTGCAGACAGAGGGGCACAGAAGCAGAGACTGGCTTGCTGCATACAGACTCACTCTGAGTGAATGGGATTCTAGTGACTTACCTGCCACCTGGAAATAAAGTTGGGTATAACCCTTTCACCCCACATAACGTTTTGCTGTCAATTTCTTTGGTCACACTGAATCCATAGCGAACTTGCCCCAGGGCTGAAACCCATTGGCAAGACAGCATCTTACCAAGGAGTTTTGTTTTATCTTTAGTGCCAGTGCATGCATCTCCAGTAGCACTATACATAGACTCCTTGCTAACCCCCACAGGGAGAGGGGTAAAAGTATGGTATACTAGACGTGGAAGGGACCCCCTTCCTGCTACAGTCCTATCACAGGCACTCTCTTGCATGCATCCTACCTGATGGACAAGATTTGCCTGTGTTGGTGTCATTAACATATGTATTTTATTGCCCTTAAGGTTAATCTCCTCTTGTGTCTTTGTGGATTAGGCACACAGCCTAGCAAAACCTGCTCCCTGCTGGGTATACACAGAGCCTCCTACCAGTTCTACTACTGGCCTCCCATGGAAAATGCGAGTCATTAACTCATCTGAGTAGAAGTGGTTTGAATACAGCTGGAATGAGCACTTGGTGGCAATGGATCTCCTCAGGCTTGAGGATTATCATAATTTCTCTTGCTATCATAATTTTTTTGTTATCTGTATGTTGTTGGAGCCTCTGTTGTTGTTGTGGAATCTGGTTACAATACCCCAGCCTTCTCACACAGGAACATCGCAGAAGATTGAGGGCACATAGATGTGAGGCGAGAATCCTGGAGGGGTTGAATGTAAGGAAAATGGAAGCTATCATGGCCAGGATCCTCACTTAACCATAATCTACTTGCCCATTATGTATGTGCAATGCTCACAGGGACATGTTTGCACACCTGTTGGCCATAAGCCACAACTGTCTGTGTTGCTCTATAAAGAGCTCTGCCCAGTGCTCCTGTCAACTGGTGGAGAGGCCTAGCTGGCAGAAACAGAGGCTGAGGGGAATTTCAGACTTGCTGGATGCAGACGTGATTCTAGCACTTGGCCTGACACTGTGAGAATAAAACTTGGTA
Organism: Manis pentadactyla; assembly: GCF_030020395.1. Classification (NCBI taxonomy): domain Eukaryota; kingdom Metazoa; phylum Chordata; class Mammalia; order Pholidota; family Manidae; genus Manis; species Manis pentadactyla. The sequence continues at coordinate 117,943,341 of NC_080038.1, read as the reverse complement.
TAAGCCCTTTTACCCCCAACATTCCATTGTCATTTTTTGGTCTCACCAAATCCAGAGTAAACTTGCCCAGAACTGAGAATCCCCTCTAGCCCAGAGCTATAGAAAGGATGAGTTGGAAGCCCATATGTAACCTTTCTAGTTGTGTTTACACCGACTCTTTGCCTAAAATGAAAAGTAAGACATAGCCAGGAAATCCCAAGGTTGATGTCTGCACAAAGGACGCTGAGACAAGTGTATGAGACACTGGCCCATTCACATGATCATTAGATTAAATTAGCATTAAATCCTCAAGTCTGATGCCTGCACACGACCTGAGAAAGACCTTGGCCCTTTCACACGATCATTAGAATTCTACCCCCACTTCCCACCCACCCCGTGGGTTTTTCTGTCTACATTATGAGTAAGAGCCAGAGAAGTTATATGATCTGAACCTGTTAACCCACCCTTCACACTTTGCTATAAAACCAACAAGTATTCAGATTAATGGGGCTGGTCCTGACCTCTGAGGCCACCCACTCTCTCTTCAAGAGTGTTGTAGGGAAGTTGGGGTTCCTATGGCCAGGATCTTCACTGAACTTAAACCACCTGATGATGTAACTGGCCTGTTGCTAGGCTACCGCTTCCACACCTTTAGGCAATAAGCTATTATTGCGCTATATAGAGAGCTCGGCTCAGAGCTCTGGGCGGAGGCAGAGACGCTAAGTGCTTGACCTACCACCAGGAGAACAAGCCGGGTAATAAACCCTTTCACCCCAAAGAACGTTTTGCTGTCAATTTCTTTGGTCACATTGAATCCACAGCAAACTTTCCTGAGGCTGAAACCCATTGGCAAGACAGTATACTTTCTCCTTGCTAAATAAAACTGTCTTCTAGCCTTCTCATCTTGCTTCATATTCCTTGTCCATGTGTGCCAGAGGAGGGGTGAGAAAGACCCTTCCTTGTAATATCAGCAGAGATATAGAAAAACCTTAGTGGTCATACTTTACCTCATACATCTCTATTATTACACTCACCACTTCCTCAAAAAACAGAAGGGAAGCTCCTTGAGGACAGGGAATATCCTTGTCTCTCCAGTGCTTATTACAATGCCTGGTCCATTGTAGAAACTCAACGCAGGTGGCAAACAGGATTATAAATAAAGTGAATCCTACTTTTTCCTCTAACACTAGAGACTGATGCATTTTCCTAATGGAGCTTCAATGATCAACAGCTGCAAACACTTCAGTTTTGATTCCTCTGTGAGTAAAATTGCAATATTTCCAGAATCTCTCACCTGGCCTTAATCCAGCTCCATATCAATAGGTGTTTACGAAGGGGGAGACAAGTAGTTCATCTCCGTATCAATAGCTGCTTACAAGGGGCAGCGGTAGAAGTGAGGGCGTGAACGCACACTGGGACTGGAGACGTTTTTTTTCCCCCCCAGCCAGAAAGGGTAGAGACATGGGCAAACAGGAATAGACGACTTCTTGTAAGCAATGAACGGGTTTCTTCCGCTTTATTTTTCTTTTTGACTGATTTCGGTGTCACAGGTTTCCCTGGTTTATTTACCCTGACCTGGGAACACACATTCCCCCACACCGGAGAGTTAGTTATAGCCTCTCAATCAGTGGTCTCCGATAAGTTAACAAAGCATGGAAGCACCTTCAATTTTAAGAAACCTTTGTAGTTGTCTTGCCAATGGGTTTGAGCCCCGGGCTAGTTCACTATGGATTCAGTGTGACCAAAGAAACTGACAACAAAACGTTCTTGGGGTGAAAGGGTTTATTACCCGGCTCGTTCTCTCGGCGGGAGGTCGAGCACTAGCATCTCTACCTCAGCCCAGAGCACTGGGCCGAGCTCTCTATATAGCACAGTAGCTTATTGCCTACAGGTGTGGAAGCGGCAGCCTAGCAACAGGCCAATTACGTCATCAGGTGGTTTCAGTTCAGTGAGGATCCTGGCCAGAGGAACCCCAACTTCCCCACAGTACTCTAAAAAATAGTCACCTCAATAATGTAGTTGATCTTTTAAGTAAGTTTGACAAACACGGTCTTCCTAAAGCAGGGCCAACTGCAACAGCAATTTCTTGCAGTGATTTCTCCAGCCCCTCTTCCACCTCCTCTTCCACCAAGCTACCTGCCTGATTTAAATATACCCTGAAAGAAAATCCCTCCCAGCAATTGCTGAGTGAACCCACAGCTGCTGCCTATTGTTAGGCACCAATTCAAAGCAATCAGACTTTCTTTGTATCACCTGAAAAACGAGGAAATCGCATGTCAAGGCCTAACTGCTTCACACCTGCGCTCACAAAGGTGGCAACAACACTGAGCATCTTGTGACTTAATCTGGAAAATTGTCTACTTCAAGCAGTGACTTTCCGTTTTTCAGGTAAGCTTCAAACCTCCGTACTGGCTACACATGATTTGGAATACACGTATTTGTTCCTTCTTCTTGGTACCCTTTCAAGTCTAAGCTCTGCCTGATGCAGGACTTCCAGATTATGGTTATATGTAGAGATCCCAAGCATAGATCTACAGCAGTCAATCTGGAAATTAGCAGATAGGCTCTCCCTCAATGCACAGAAACCTCAAGAAAGAAACTGAAACTCAACCCATAAGCAGACTCTGTTTGCAAGTAACAATGGCCACAATTTATTCTGTGCTACTATATGCCAGGCACTGTTTTAACCATTATCTCATTTTTTACATGGAACTGAGGCACAGATCTGCTAAGTAACCTGTCAAAGATTGCACAGCTAATAGATGTGAACTCAATTAACTTCATGTGGTTTAATCAGTTTATTCAACTCAGTCCTCTTAACACAATTAAAAATACTTATGTTAAACCAATTATCATAATTTGCTGATTTTAAATAAACAGAGCCTTTAAATTATCATTTTTATTCTTTTATCTTTGCCATAGCACTCACAGTTTGCTTTCATCAGACAAGTGATGTCTGTGTTCTACATTCTCTAAACATGGGCAGTGATCAAGAGACATTCCAATTCTCTGCTTTTGCTCTTCTCCCAACTCCAAATCTACCTGTCAAAATCCTACACACCTTCAAGACCCGTCTCAAATACCCCCTTCTCTCTGAACCTTTCCTAATCATCTGTCTTGCCAATGGGTTTCAGCCCCAGGCAAGTTCGCTATGGATTCAATGTGATCAAAGAAATTGACAGCAAAATATTCTTTGGGGTGAAAGGGTTTATTACCCGGCTTGTTCTCCTGGTGGTAGGTCAAGCACTAGCATCCCTGCTTCTGCCCAGAGCACTGGGCCGAGCTCTCTATATTGCACAATAATAGCTTATTGCCTAAAGGTGTGGAAGCGGTGGCCTAGCAACAGGCCAGTTACATCATCAGGTGGTTTAAGTTCAGTGAAGATCCTGGCCATAGGAACCCCAACTTCCCCACACTCCATCCCTCCAGAATTCTCGCCTTACAATCTACACACTTTCAAACTTCCACAATGGTCCCTGTGCAAGAAAGCTGGAGCACTGTAACCAGATTCCACAATAGCAACAGAGGATAACAACAACTTAGAGATAGTAACAAAAATTAAGATACAACAAGATCTTGATAAAGGTTAACAAAAATTATAATAATCCTCAAGCCAGAGGAGATTCCTAATAACAAAGAATTATAATAATCCTCAAGCCAGAGAAAGTTCCCAATCCACAAACACCTTAGGGGTGATAAGACACATGTTTTAGTGACACCAACATAGACAAATTTTGTCTATCAGGTAGGATGCATGCAAGAGAATGGTACTGTGATAGGACTGTAGCAGGAAGGGGGTCCCTTCCAGGTCTAGTATACCTTACTTTAACTCCTTTCCCTGTGGGAGTTACTGAAGGGTCTATATATAGTGCTACTGGAGGTGCAAGCACTGGCCATAATGATAAAACAAAGCTCCTACCTTCTGGCAGTTCAGGATATACTACTGTGACCTCTGGCAGCCACTCTGCTGTTATTTCAGGAATACACAAGAGGCCAGCTTCCAGGACTTGTCCCCAAGGTGCCAGGAGAGCCAGCCATTGTTGGTCCATGTGTTGAAAGGTCCAAGGCCACGTCCACTCAATGGAGTCTCTGGGGTTCAGTGCAGTTGGTGCTGGCAGCAAGACATTTTTCTGGTGGCCGAAACTCGGCTTCAGTGATTCTTCCTTGGTATGTACTTGCAGTTTACAGGGGAGGCAGCCATATGTGTTAACATGTCTGTTGGGCTCAGGGCTCCCTTTTGGGGTGTCTTGTTCAAACGCGGTAGCACGATCCATAAGCGGACTGATCATCCCCACAGACTATTGGTATCTGACTTTAGTCTGGATTTTAACAAGCCATTGTGCCTCTCTATCATGCCTGCTGCAGTAGGATTGTATGGCACATGAAACTTCCATTTGATTCCCAGCTGTTGCATCCATTCTTGCAGTGTATGCCCAGTAAAATGGGTGCCCTGATCACTCTCAATCACCTGTGGTCGGCCATAGACAGTAAAGAGATGCTCCAGGCCTCTTTTGATCATCTGCTGGTCTGCACAACAGGTAGGAAAAGCAACCAGAAGTCCAGTAGCTGTGTCCACACAAGTCATTGCATACCGATATCTTTCTGACACAGGTAGAGGCCCAATATAGTCTATCTGCACCTGATGAGGGGTATAGGCCCCTTAGCTATTGTCCCATGTTGCTGTGGAACTCGGTGTCACTTTTGGAGCACACGACACACTCCTGCTGGACTCTACTAACCTCTTCAAAGGTCAACGGCAAGCCCCACCGATGGGCTATAGCCCACATTGTCTTTTGCCCCACATGCAACAAACGCTGATGTAACCATTGGGCTACATCAGAGGCAGGCTTTCCTTCTAACCAACGTATCTGGGTCAATTTATCTGCTTCATCATTTCCTGGGGATACCAGTGGCAAGTGACCTGTCACATGGTATACTGTAATTATTTTGGTCTGACCACAGGCCCATAAGTCTTGCCACACTTCTTGCCCCCAAAGAGGTCGGTGACCAACCAGCCACTCAGCATGGCACCAGGTTGGTAGCCACAGGGTCAAGCCCTGATAAACAGCCCAGCTGTCAGTGCAGACAACTATAGGAGAGGGTGCCTGGCTGATCACAATCCACACAGCCTGCTACTCTGCCCACTGGCTGCTCTTCCCCTCACCATCTTCCATCCATATTGTCTCAGTCTTAGGATGGAAAGCTATGGCCCTCCATTTTGGGGGCTGCCCATGGCTGGAGCCATCTGTGTACCATGCATCTTTGGGTATAGGGGCTCTTCCCTCCTGATAGGGACTCTGTGCTACTAATGGTTCAAAAGCAAGTTCTTCCTGCTTTTCACTAGTATATGTCACCGGCCCCAATAAGCATTGGAGTTCTTCACTCATGGGGCTACTAGAGAGGGCACTTCACTGCTGTAGGTAAGCATCCCACTTGGCTAGTGTGGGTGTTTGTGCCACACCACTCCTTGGCTTTTGGGTCCAGTCTTGTACCCACCCCAAGAAGGGATAGGTGGTTATTACCTTTATCGGGGCCATTCTAGTGATGGGTTCTGTAGCCAGCAAGGTGTGATACATGGCAGCCAGTTGTTTTTCTATCAAAGTGTATTGTACCTCTGTTCCTTTCCAGAGTTGTGACCAGAATCCATTAGGTTGGTGAGTTTGTTCAAGCTGCTGCCAGAGACCCCAGCCATAACCATCTTCAGTGACATGAGTGTCCAGCTCACAGGGCCTTGATGGGTATATCACACTCAAGGCCTGCACAGCCTTGACGGCCCGTTTTGCTATAGTAAAGGCAGATGCATATGTCTCATCCCAGTCCCACCTGACACCCTTTCATACCAACTGGTGTAAGGGCTTCACAATTTGCAAGTGCGGGATAAACACTCACCAGTAGCCTAGAAGACCCAGAAACTCCTGTAGCAATGCTACAGTTGTAGGGGTAGGAAAAGCCTGGACTCTATCTATAACTGTTCTGGTATAACTTTGGTCTTACCCGACCAGATGACCCCCAAGAATTTGACAGACAAACCAGGTCCCCAAACCTTAATACTGTTCACAGCCCATCCTTTCTCCTGTAAATGTTGCAGCAGTCTAGGTGCTGCACCTTCTAGATCTGAAAGGGAATCGGACATGAGCATGACATCATCAGTATAATGGTACAGCCACACCGTTGGTAGTTTTTCCCATGTAGCCAAGTCCTGGGCTACAAGTCCATGATGGATGGTGGGGCTGTGGAGGTACCCCTGTGGAAGGATGGTGAAAGTCCATTGCTGTCCTTCCCACATGCAGGCAAACTGTTCCTGACTTTCCTGCTCAATGTCAATGGAAAAGAAGGCATTAGCAAGATCTACTACATAATGATATGTTCCTAGTTCATGGCTGAGGGTATCCATCAAGCCTGCAATAGAGGGGACAGCAACATTCATAGGGGGTATGACTTTATTCAGTTCTCTATAATCCAGTCATATGTCAGGAGCCATCTGGGTCTTTTACTGGCCACACTGGGGAATTGAAAGGGTTATGGGTGGGCTTTATAATACCCACCTTTCCCAGCTCCTGGAGAGTTTCTGCAATCTCTTTATGCCTTCCAGGCAGTTTGTATTGTTTGGTATTAGTCACCTGCCAAGGCACAGGCAAAGCTATGGGCGGGTGCCTAGCATGTCCCCTCAGAACTGCCTTCACCACACGTACTCTCAGTGTGAACTCACCTGCAGTGGTCTGCAGCCATAGACCCTACAGGAAATCAATCCCCAAAATATACTCAGGGATAGGATATATATACATGGTATACTCTTTTGAGGGTAGACGTCCTATTCCCAAAGTGATTTGGGCTTTTTTCACTCTGACAGCCTTACCCCCGTATCCATCTATGATAGTGGGGGTCCTGGGGAACCACTCAGGGTTACCATGAATCAGTGAACATTCAGCCCCTGTGTCCACCGGAGCCAGGACACATTGTATGTTCACTGGGGACCAATGGATAGCTATTTCAACATGTGGACTCCAGTACACCCCTGGTCCCTCAGGGCAGATACCTTGACCTTGCCCTCAGTCAAACCATGTTCCCTACTCAAGTGTGGGCCCAAGTGAGGTTGGCTTGCTCACCAGCAGGAAGTCTTGCAAACACACAGGCTGTACTTGTATCTCTGTCTCTGACCTCTGCCTCTTTGGTCTTAATGGCTGGAACTGCTGCTCTGGTTTCAGCTGTTGCCATAGCTCTAGTAAGATCCTATTTGACTTCCCATCTAATTTCCTTCCATCTGCTCCTGCCCATATTAAATCAACCCACATCTGGGTCCTTGTAACCTTCATGGGGCCCTTTAAATTCTTCTTGTGAGTAGGAGACCTTATTCCTTTCCAGGTTCTCATAGCTTCAGACTCTCCTAAGTCTGCTGCTGTATGTGTCACCTCACTTATGGGCTACCTAAGTGAGGGGAAAGAATGGCCACTAGAGACCCAAAGAGGGATGTGGGAGCTGTTTGAAGCACAATATTTCTCATCCCAGTAGTGAAAATCTCTTCACCTGGGTTATAATTCTCTGGACTATAGATGGTATTCCTTATACCTAGCTCTTGTAACACCTGTTAGAGCTCAGCATACGTATGCCATCTAACAGGAGATGATGGTAGATCACCTGGATTGGGCCACACAGCACAAAGTGCAGCCATAAGCCAATCCAGGGAGTGACTCCCTGAGGTCTGATGTGCATTTTGTAATCACTGCCTCAAGACGGGCTGCACTGCCATGTAAGCCAACTTTCCCATCTCTGATTCAGACAGAACAATTCCATCCACCCCTAAGTCCCACAGAAGCAGGAGCCAAGCTGGTATTGACTCTGAGGGCTTCTGCCTAAACAGGGAGCCCAAATCCACCAGCTCAGCCTGAGGATAGGGGCGGACCATAGAGTGCTCCACGACCTGGGGAGGAGGCTGCTCCTCTCCTTGGGGGACTTTCAGCTGCTGGGTCTTTATTTTCTTTACAACCACTGGGCATGCTTTCAATACAGGAGGGATCAGTGCCTCCGGCACCACCCCTTCATCCTTCCCCAGCTCCTCTATTTCTGGGGCTGATGCAACCTTTCTCTCTCCTCCCCTGAGTACCTCCTCTGCTACAACCTTTACCTTTTCTACTATGCCTCACAACAATGCTACCTCAGTCTTCAGAAGGTCTCTTACGTTCAGCTCAATGCTTCACAGCTGACGTTCTCTTGCCACCTCTGCCATTGCTTCCCTCAGGAGTTCGTCTTTTTCCTTGATGGCCTCTTCCTCTTTCAGAACACCTGGCAGCACTGCCATCTCATTCTATAGGGAACCTTTTACCTCTTCCATGGCACCTTGCTGCCGGCGTTCTCGTACTGCCTCCTCTCGCATCAATGCCATTTCCTCTTTCAGGGAATCCACAGAAGTTTGCAGCTCGCGTTCTCATGCTGCCCTTTCTTGGGTCTTTTTCAGGAGCATGTCCTTCTCTTCTGTAGACTTTTTTAATACTGTGAGAAGCAGCCAACCCACAGTCCCTGCTGCCTCACGGGCACTCTGTCTCTCAAAAGACCTTACTATACCAAGGGCTACCCGTACTGCCTCAGGTGTCACCTCCACTTGCCTCCAGTCCTGGGGTGGGGACCAGTCCTCTAGGAGGCAAGCCACCTCGGACCACATAGCCACTGGGGGACAGTCCACTGTCTCCTCATTCACAGGGGCAGCCCGCTGAAGCACCCCTCTCATAAGGGGAGCCTGTCTTTTTGTTTGGTCAACAGTGAGCCCTGTTGACTTCACCAATTGTCTTGCCAATGGGTTTCAGCCCCCAGCAAATTCACTATGGATTCAATGTGACCAAAGAAAATGACAGTAAAACGTTCTTGGGGTGAAAGGGTTATACCCAACTTTATTTCCATGGTGGCAGGTCAGTCACTACAATCCCATTCACTCAGAATGAGTCTGCATGCAGCAAGCCAGTCTCTGCCTCTGGGCCCCTCTGCCCACACAGCCATCCTCTGGGCCTCTCTGTCCACATAGCCATTCTGTGGGCCTCTCTGCCTGCACAGTTGTCCCACACAGCCATCCTCTGGGCCTCTGTCCTCGGCGCTGCCACCACTCCAGCCTCTGCTCTGCTCTTCTGCAGCCTTGCAGCCATGCCACCATGTTGTGCCCAGAGCACTGGATGGAGCTCTTATATATAGAGTCAACAGCCATGTATTGCCCACATGTGTGCATTGAGCTAGTCAACTAGGGCCAGGTGAGAATCTGGGCCACAGGAACTCTCATTTTATCCACAAAGCTATACCTAGATCTTTTAAAAATGCTTAGAAACCTTGTCAAAATCCTAAAATAAGAGGACATGGTCTGGGCAGTAGGGAAGGTCCACATTTGAAATGAGGCTTTGTGAAGAAAGCTGATTCAGAGTTCTAATCCCTAGCCCATTTTTTATAGCCGGGATCAGCCCAAACTCTCAATCAGTAGTTTCCATATGCCAGTTCATGGATCTATGCCAGTCTGTGATGGAGTTTACCCCTGCTGGGAATAAAATGAAAACAAAACTAAAGATAACAAAGACTAAATTTAATTGTGTTTTAGTTTTTATTTTTTGATTTGTCTGTTTTTTTTTACAGTCTTAGTCATATAATTTAGTCAACTAAAATGGTTATCTTAACACTCTAGCCTTCCTGCTTGCTGTTTATAAATTGATTTTTTAATTTAAAAATATAAATAATAGTAGTTGGTAGTTTTGTGTATGTGTGTGTGTGTGTGTGTGTGTGTGTTTTCATGGAAAAATAAAGTTTTGGCAATGTAATATAAGTTCTGTGAGTATATATCCATATTTATGTATCTGCACATACACACACACAATTTTTTCTTTTTCTTTTTTTAAACTGGCCTGGAAACCTCTTCTCAGAAAGATAATGATAACCTTTATGAGGGAACGCAAGGATTACAGCAAAACAATTCCAATTAACATCTAAACTCAGCGGTTTTATCCTGATGGTGGTAGGGAGTCATTTTCTTCAAGTACAAAAGAATAAATTTTATTTAGTTCAGTTACACAGCGATGTTGATTTCTTGCAAGATCTATCTTGGAAAAAAAATCTATGAATTAATATCATTAATGTAAGAAGTCTATTAAGAAACATTACTTATAATCAGTCCTTTTAATGTACAGAACATGTAAATAGTGTTTCTGAACATTCTAAAGAGAGATGCATTCATATATTTACCCTTGAATCAAGCACTCCCATATTGCAGCATATTTGTGTTTATGATTTTTTTTTTCTTCAGAACTCAGCCTCACAGACACTTCAGTGCAGTCTCTCGCCATCCTTTTGCGGCTTCCTGGTGGAGATGACATTTGCTCAGCTAGAGAATAGACACTTTCTAGCTGAGTTGCTCATCACACTTATACCCCAAGGCCTGGCTGATTGGCTGTCAGAAGACTCCAGCTGTTTAGCTGCCACGATGTGTCTTTCATAAGAAAAGACATTTCCTGGAACATCAACAGCTTGTTAAGGACTAGGGAGTGCAGAGGAAAAAATGTGAAATTTTGGAGGAATAGAATGGTTTGAACTTGGAGGAGGCATGAAGATGAAGCAGAGAAAGGGATGACTGGGAGACTTTTTCCCCATTTGTGTCTGAAAGACTCATTTTGGAGCTAACCTTACAATGTGAGATGAGCAAACCTCCACAGCTTAGAAGGTCAAGTGTAGGTAGGAAAAGTAGTCTATTACCCACCCTAGGGGTGCACAGATCATATGATGATGTAAAACTCAACAAAGAAGCTAGAAAACTCCTCCTGAAATTGTCAGCAATTTCACTTCAGTCTGATTTTCTTTGTGCCTTGATTTCCTCTTCTGAAAATAAAGAGTAAAGGTCACTCTTGGGCATGCTTATAAGACCCAGAGAGCAAAAAGCCAACCAGAGATATTTGGATTCTAAAGATCCCTTCAGGAAGCCATGTTGGTAGCCAGAGCCCACAGAGGGGAGGAGCAAGCACAGTGCTTAAGGGCCATACTTGCCAATTTGAAGCCCATGAGGGCCAATTAGCTCTGCTTTCTTCCACAGCCATCGACTGACCCCTGAACTCCAGCCAGTCATGTCACAGCTCTGTGCCATTGGTCACTGGGGTCACCAAGACAGAGTATGTGGTTGGCTCAGTGAAAAGTAACTAGCAGAGACATGCCTCCAAGTGTCATCTCTATGTATGAGGGGCAGCACAGCAAGTCTTCAGGGCACCAAGTACTGTTTAATGGCCTGCTGGCATCCTTCTGCCACCTGCACTTTCCACTCTCACAGCTCTTATCCATCTGTACTGTCATTGTCACTTTGCCTATTTGTTTCTCCCACCAAACTGTGGGCTCTCTGAGAACAGAAATTGTCTTCCTAAACTCTGTAACCAGGTGCCTCACACAGTGTTGGCACTGGTAAAAGCTCAATAAATCTTTGACGAATGAATGATGGAATATGAAGGGCTTAGCTTCAGGGTTCCAGCCATGGTTTTACAACCAAACATGAACCAATTTCATCATAAAAATTCTGGAAAAATGTACCAAATGAAAATGCATGTCATTCACTCTGAAAATTTTAATGGATAAATGTCTGTGCAACGTCTTTACTTCTGCACCAAGGGACAGATGTGAATAGTAACAAATTAAATAGCTTGCCAGGGTAACATCAGCCTCTAAATGCTGCTGATCAGTGTCCTGATCTGGTCCATTCAACTGCATATGCAACAAAACAAAATTTTTTTGAATAAAATAATAAAATAATAATCTGAGTTCACAATGGTGAATTTTAGTCCCAAATATCAGTTGGGGAAAAGTAAAAGAAGGGAAATAAACAGTGAAACAACTACTATTAGCATGCCCATTTTATAGAGAGAGAGACTGAAAGTCAGAGTGTTTATGTGATTTGCCCAGTCATTTACTGTGTCAGACTCAGGATTCAATACAAGTCTTATTCTTTTTGCAAAATTTTATTTGGAAAAATTTTTTAAATACAGAAAACTGAAAGAGATTGAAAATCATGTATTCACCACCTGAATTCCACCATTAACTTTTTTTTACATTTGGCTTATCCATTTATCCTTCCTCTATTCATCAATAAATCCATCTTAATTCTGGTGCATTTCAAAGTATTTGCAGACATCAATATGCTTTAACCTATATGATATATGATTATAGCATGCATATTATCAACTAGTATTTAATATTTGTTTGTGGGAGGCTTTATATAAAATTTACTCATGATGAAATGCACAAATATTACATGTACCATTTGCTGGGTTTTGAAAAATCAGCTACCCAAACCCTTATAAAGATTTAGAACATTACCATTCCCTTAGAAATTTCCCTCATGCTCCTTCTCAGTTAATTCCACCCCCAACCCCAGAGGCAACCCCTATTCTGACATTCTTCTACCATATTTTTCCTGTTCTAGAGTGTACATAAACAGCATTATAAGGTATGTACCTTTTGCATAAGAATTGACCCATGTGGTTTTGTAAATCAGCATTTTTTTCCATTTAATTATTGAGTGGTTATGGATATACCCCAGTTTATTTGCCCATTCTCTCATTAATGGGCACTGTTTTCACTTTCTGACTATTATGTATACTGCTGGTATGAACATTTGTGTGCAATTCTTTGTGACCTGTACATATATTTTCATGTCTCTGAGGTATATATCTAGGTGTGGAATTGATGGGTTATAAGGTAGTTATATTTTCACTTTTATAGGAAATTGCCAGACCCTTTTCCCAAAGTGGTTGTACCATTTTAACACTCCTATCAGCAATGTTTACCAGGTCTAATTCCTCCACATCCTCACCAACACTTGGTTTTGTTGGTCTTCTTAATTTTAGTCATAGTGGTGGGTATGTGGTAATATCTCATTGTCCAACTGAGTTATTTTAAATTTCAAAACAAATGCATTTTAGCCTCACTATACTACAAATGTATGTAGGTATATAAAAAATAACCAGATACTCACAGTACAATGCACAATATGAGAAGAGCAATATAAACAAAGTGCCAAAACATCACAAACGATGGAGACAGAACTTCCAATTGAGATGTTCAGTAGGGCTTCATGATAAATTATATTCATGTATTCATTCAAAAATATTAATAATCTAGTCAGTACTGGGGATCTAACAGTAATCAAAACTATAGAGACCCCTGCCATCATGGAACATATATTCTAATAAACAAGCAAAATGCATTTCAGATGGTGATAAGTGACACAGGGTAAAATAATATGGGGGGAGCCAAAGGACGGGTAGAAAGTACTGAGAGGAGGTGGTTATTTCATACCAAATGGTCAAGACATTTGATGGACCTTGAAGAATGTTTAGGATTTACCCTGAAGGAGACAAATGGAGGAACTTCAGGTAGGGTGGGTTGGACTCACAGAAAGTATTTCCCAATGGGAAAAGGACAAAGACTAAGTTGAACGTGGTAAGCCTTGGGTCCATCTTGGAGCACAGTGGGAGATGGAACTGGAAAGACTGGGAAGGGACATTTATGGAGCTTGTACCTATTTCAGCAGGCAAAGGAGAACTATAGGATGAGTTTGAGCAAGAATGGACCCAATCAACACCAAAATTAATATAATGTTATATGTCAATCATATACCTCAATTAACAAAGAAAACACAAATGGACCCTATTGCAACCATACTATAGATAAATGAATTTGTGGCATTTCATTCAGTTGAAGAAATACTCTGCAGTGTCTATTATGTGCTGCATAGAGAGGATTGTAGTAGGCAGAAACTAAAGACTATGGTGGGGAGTAGGGGAACAAATGAGGTATCTGCTGCCATTGTTCAGATTTACATCAATGAACATTCTAACTGAAGCTGTGAAAATGGTCATTGAAAGGTGGAAAACTTATTGAGGAGGCAGAATTGGGAGCTTTAGTGACTGGATGCGGTGCTGGGAAGGATGTTAATCTCTCTTCTACTTGGGGTAACATATAGCTAACCTCTAGTAGCACCAAATTTGAATATTGGCAGCAGGTCCCATATAGAATGGGGACTTCCTTTTGTAGAATTGGGTTTTTTTCCATTGCTTTTGCTAAAGCATGGCCTTCTACCCTCCACTCGAGTGACCGTGTCTATTTGAACCTTTGCATTTCTGTGCAGTATCTTAAGAAATCTCAACCACTTAGCCCATGACATCCAAGTGCATCCCAAATGCTCACTCTGATTTTTGCACATGGCTAAAAAGATGGTTATTTCCAAGGAATATCAAAAGGAAATAGCAAGGAACACCACCACCACCAAAAGTTCTTCCACTGACTTGTCAAATGTCTGAAAGCTTCACAATTCAGTGACAGAATTCAGAAACAAAGATTCAACATTAGTCCCTTCTAGAATGTGCAGCGACACTATATGGAAACATTCTTGCTTGAGAGAAGCAAGAGATTAGCATGGGTTCATGTATCTGGTGCCTCAATTACCCTTTATCATTGAGTAGAATGGGGCCCTCAGAGAATGGGACTAATGAAGTAGTTAAGTGAGGGTGGGTGGTGGCAACATTAAGAAAGTCTACAACAGGAAGCAGGCCAACATAGAGCTCCAACGGATGGGTGCACTTATGCCTATGGCAGTTGCTCAAGGGTCTGAACAAATGGGAGAATGGGCCACCAGGAGGCGATCTTAGTAAGATACCTTCTTCAGAGATGTCCTGTCATCAAAGCGCTGGGATTTGGAAAACCCAAAAGAACTTGTCTAGCTACTTAAGCTTTATTGGCAATAAACCAAAGCTGTGCAGCTTAAAGATGCCAGTGTCATAACTGAGGTCCCCAGCCCAGGACACCTCACCATCCTCTGCATACATCTCAAATATTTCCTCCTGCAGGGCCCTCCACTCTCTCAAAATGCAGTACTAGCTGAGTCACTGAGGAAGGCCTCCAAGCTCAGCTCTCATTCAGCATTGGCAGCATACACGTCATTGTACACACCGAATGCTGCTTCTTGGCTAAAGACACTGAAGCCTTTCAGAGCAGTGAGGGGAGGGTAGATCTCAACTCACCAAATGTCAAAGTAATGAACAGGGGCAGTGAAGTGAAGTGAAGCCAATGATCATCAGCAGCAGGAGCTACAAATAAGCCTTCAACCACCCTTCACGCTTCTCACTTTAACTGAAGAGCCACTAAAGAAAAGAGACCTGTGAGGCATAAGACAAAAGGCAGTGCCTGGGCAGAATAGGCACTGAGTCAAGGTATGTTGAGTGAAAAATTCAGAAAAGTAGTAGCAGGCCAGGCAGAGGTGCTCAGTGACCAGAAGTAGATATTTGCTTTTTTGAGAAAAAATCTTGCATCTCCCCCTCCATTTTGTAGCAGCTGGTTTTTCTTCTAGATGCATAAAACTTTCTCTCTTTTGTTCATTTATAATTGCTTAAGAGATGCAGCCCTTTGCATGGGCTCTGACTCTGTGGGTGCAACTATAAGTGACTGGAGCATAACTTCTTGCAATCCAAGCATAAGCCTGGTCTACATGACAGACCCACTGATTTGGACTCCACACACGTGAAATTGGTGATGACTTAACCAGTGAGTATTTTAAATGAGATAAACAGAGGGATAGCTAATCTATTCAAGAAATATCCAGCTAACCATTATGGAAAACACAAGAATAATTCTTATTAACAATTTTAAGTGGCTCTAAGGACCAATATCCCAGGCAATACAAAATTAAGATGCTTCATTAATCCAGACTGGTCTCTGCTCAGCATCTCTATTATTTATTCCAAATCACTGGTGATGTATCTTAGTCTAAGAAATATGGAGAGTGGGCTGGCTGCACAGGTATAGCTAATGCTAAGTGTTCCCTGAAAAGCTTGGAGTTTGAGCTGAGAGACTAAAAGCCCTGCGACCCTTTCCAAATGTGGAGAGTTCTCTGAATGCAACCAAGGATATTCTCATGAATTAAAAAAACAAAAACAAGAATCTTCATCCACTTCAGTTAAATGGTATCATTCTGCAGTTTCCACTTGTCAGATACCACTAGGGGCTACTCTACCTTCAAGAAAACAAAACATTTATTTTAAGTCGCTAGAAATGTGAAAGAATGAACCAAGTAGCTTCTAAAATGAAGTGCACACTCTACATTGTTTCCCATTTATGAGCATAGAAGCTTTTCCTAAGAACTGGCACAGACGTCTTTAAAACATATTTCTAGGAAGGGAGAGAAAAAAAAGAGGGACTGATTGAGTTCAAAGAAGAACTGGGAATCAAGACCAAGGTGTGAAGGCTAGAAATCACAGCCCCAGCTTGCCAAAGTAAACCTAGTTTGAGATGAGCAGAAGAAGGGAGTGCTCTATCTTAGTAAGGGTAATCCAACTCCTTATAGCCCAGATGAGGTTGGAAATAATGAAATATTTGGAAGGAAAAAAAAAAACAGAGTCCATCTCTAAATAACCAACAATAGTTTTAGTTCCAAAAATAAACTATAAGATGAGCAGTCCCAGCAATTCAAGTATAATAAAGCAAGTAAGAATAAAAGAATAAAACGTAAAGGAACATTTTGTCCTCATTGTGGAATACAGAGAGACAAACAGGTGACATGGGCAAGCCCACTCTTGAACGTTAAGGAAGAGAGAAAAAGTTAGAAGGAAAGTCTCTACCAGTACATTTGCTTTCCAAACCAGCTTGCTTTTAATGCCTCAGAGAAAAGAGGAGATGTACATAGCAGGGAATGCGCTGATTTTTTGATAATGAAACAACAGTCAGGAGACCTATCCTTGAATTCAGCTCTATCCCTTGCTGGCTGTGTGACCTTGGATATTTCACTAACCTTCTCAGGACTCCAGTTATCGGGTATGTAAAATAAGAGCCTTGGTTTAATTGTGCACTTGTGTATAAAATGCAATTGTGTAAAACATCTTGAAGCTTCCTAAATATTATAATTGTTTTAATATTCTATGATTCAATGATTCCATGTACCAAATAATTTCCAGACCTCAGAGATTCAGCTGACAATATGTGTATGTGTGACAGAGGAGGGAAACAGCAAAGAAATGATTCATTATGACTGCACAAGAAAACCAACAAGAAGAAAATAAGTGGTTTAAAAATAAATTGATGTCTAGTTACTTTGATTTACTCTAAAGAAACCTGCAACAGGGATGTGCTGCAGCCAGAAAAGTCTGTCATAAATGCTCACTCAGATTTTCAACCATGGATCCTACCTCAGAGTCGCTCAAAGGAAATTCTCTTGTGAGCCTTTAAATTTCTATCAGCTGAGACATGAAAACAAGGGTTAGATGAGCCACAAGGTGTGGAATAAAACCAACAGGACCCTATTTCTATACCATATAAATGCCTTGCAAATTCACTTAGAGTGCAGTAGGCAGCTTGCTCTGTTGTTGGCAAGATGAGAATAGTTTTCATAAGACAAAAAACTCATCCATACTCAGAACAGGGGTTGGCAAACATTTTCTGCAAAAAAACAGATAGTAAATATTTTAGGCTTTGCAGGTCACAGACTACCTGTCACATATTCTTTGCTTCATGTTGTTTGTCTTGGTTTTATTTTTTACCATCTTATTAAAATGTGAGGACAAAAACAGGCCATAGGCTGGAATTGACCTGCTGGCAGGTGTTTGCTGACCCTTTGTCTAAAAGAATTGTAGGCAATCAAGCAGCAGTGGTAATGAGAGTTCAAATCTACCAGGTGTGTAAGTGGCCAAAGTTAACTGGACTTAGAGCAGGTAAATCTATCAAGATACATTCCAAAAGAATTCTGGAAGACTATATAAGCTAGGCAGTATATTGAGGCCCGTGGAGGACAGCAAAAGCATTTCTTCAAAGTGTTACTATTGATATTATTATTATTATTTTTTTAGATAATTATTTTTTATTGAAGGGTAGTTGACACACAGTATTACATTAGTTTCAGGTGTACAACACAGTGATTCAACATTTATATACATGATAATTCTAGGTACCAGCTATCACCATACCAAGTTGTGGCAATATTTTCACTATATTCTTTATGCTACACATTACATCCCGGTTAATTATTTATTTTACAATTGGAAGTGTGTATTTTTGTTTTGTTTTGTTTTGTTTTTTTGTTTTTATGTTTTTGTGAGGGCATCTCTCATATTTATTGATCAAATGGTTGATAACAACAATAAAATTCTGTATAGGGGGGGTCAATGCTCAATGCACAATCATTAATCCACCCCAAGCCTAATTTTCATCAGTCTCCAGTCTTCTGAAGCATAACGAACAAGTTCTTACATGGAGAACAAATTCTTACAAAATGAATAAGTTACATGGTGAACATTACAAGGGCAGTCATCACAGAAACTTTCGGTTTTGCTCATGCATTATGAACTATAAACAGTCAGTTCAAATATGAATACTCATTTGATTTTTATACTTGATTTATATGTGGATACCACATTTCTCTCTTTATTATTATTATGTTCAATAAAATGCTGAAGTGGTAGGTAGATACAAGATAAAGGTAGAAAACATAGTTTAGTGTTGTAAGAGAGCAAATGTAGATGATCAGGTGTGTGCCTGTAGACTATGTGTTAATCCAAGCTAGACAAGGGCAATAAAACATCCACGGATGCAGAAGATTTCTCTCAGAACAGGGGGGTGAGGTTCTAAGCCTCACCTCTGCTGCTCCCCATTTTCTCACCTGATGACCCCCCTGCGACTGTGCCTGTCTTAGGTTGTTCCTCCCTTGAGGAATCTTACCCGTCTCTGGCTAACCAGTCATCTTCCGGGGCCATCCAGGGAAATGTTAAGTTGGTGAGTGAGAGGGAAGCCTTATTGTTTGAAAAGGTTAGCTTTTTACTTCTTTGCATATTTATGCCCTGTGGCTTCTATGCCCAGCATTTGTCTTGAGGTATCTTTACCACTTGGAAGAATTATGATACTCGGTAAATTCGATATGAGGCACGAATTCTATTTAAGGGTTGTAATTAGGAAGGAAGAAGAAAAGCTATAGAGGTAGCAGATGGAAGAAAACATGGGAAGATTGATTATTTCTTTGACATATCTTCTTGTAGAGTAACTTCAGCATGTATAGGTTTTAAGCTACTACTTAAATTGCGCACACACATTAACATAATAGGAGTATAGTTACATAACCAAAGCATATCTGTAATTACCAGCCATCTCCAGTGAAACCAAGAAAACCATTAAGGCACCTTAGGCATTTGTGAAAACTTATCTATGATATGGTGGATATTGTCCAACTGAACTTGAACAGTCTGAGAGAAATCAGACAAATTAAAACAACCCATTCCTGGGGACTGTTCACATGCCATATGTTCTTTTAACAGTAAATAGTCTGTAGTTGTAAGATTTTGGAGCGCTACAATTTGCACTTCTCCTAATTCTTGTTTGAGTTCCAACAGTATAGATCCAGTCAAATTTGTTGTTTTACTGTATGCACAGGCCAGCTTAGATATCTCCTTCTTCATTCCTATGGCAAGTCCAGGAACTGGTGGGATGAGTGCATCTACACCTGTAGCAGTGTGTGGATCTTTGTTGGGTTTTTTTGATGATCATCTTCTGGCATGAGTCTTCCAGAGAGTGCTGATGTTGGAAGTTCTTTTTCATATCGTATCTTAGTTCATTCTCAGGGTAGGCAAATTAGGCTTTGATCCTCTGTATAAACACAAACAGGCCCTTTGCCTACACTTTTATATGCCCTTTATACCCTTGTGTAGAACTCATTGGAGGTCACCACACATGAACTGCTTTTTTTTTATCATTAATCTACACTTACATTACGAATATTTTGTTTACTAGGCTCTCCCCTATACGAGGTCCCCCTTATATACCCCTTTACACTCACTGTCCATCAGTGTAGCAAAATGTTGTGGAATCACTACTTGTCTTCTCTGTGTTGTACAGCCCTCCCCTTTCTCCCACCCCCCCATGCATACTGATCTTAATACCCCCCTTTTTCTCCCCCCCTTATCCCTCCCTACCCACCCATCCTCCCCAGTCCCTTTCCCTTTGGTACCTGTTAGTCCATTCTTGAGTTCTGTCATTCTGCTGCTGTTTTGTTCCTTCAGTTTTTCCTTTGTTCTTATACTCCACAGATGAGTGAAATCATTTGGTATTTCTCTTTCTCCGCTTGGCTTGTTTCACTGAGCATAATACCCTCCAGCTCCATCCATGTTGCTGCAAATGGTAGGATTTTCCCCTTTCTTATGGCTGAGTAGTATTCCATTGTGTATATGTACCACCTCTTCTTTATCCATTCATCTATCGATGGACATTTAGGTTGCTTCCAATTCTTGGCTATTGTAAATAGTGCTGCGATAAACATAGGGGTACATTGGTCTTTCTCAAACTTGATTGCTGCATTCTTAGGGTAAATTCCTAGGAGTGCAATTCCTGGGTCAAATGGTATGTCTGTTTTGAGCATTTTGATGTACCTCCATGCTGCTTTCCACAATGGTTGAACTAATTTACATTCCCACCAGCAGTGTAGGAGGGTACCCCTTTCTCCACAGCCTCGCCAACATTTGTTGTTGTTTGTCTTTTGGATGGCAGCCATCCTTACTGGTGTGAGGTGATAGCTCATTGTAGTTTTAATTTGCATTTCTCTGATAATTAGCAATGTGGAGCATCTTTTCATGTGTCTGTTGGCCATTTGTATTTCTTTTTTGGAGAACCGTCTGTTCAGTTCATCTGCCCATTTTTTAATTGGATTATTTGCTTTTTGTTTGTTGAGGTGTGTGAGCTCTTTATATATTTTGGATGTCAACCCTTTATTGGATCTGTCATTTATGAGTATATTCTCCCAAACTGTAGGGTACCTTTTTGTTTTATTGATGGTGTCCTTTGCTGTACAGAAACTTTTCAGCTTGATATAGTCCCACTTGTTCATTTTTGCTGTTGTTTTCCTTGCCCGGGGAGATATGTTCAAGAAGAGGTCACTCATGTTTATGTCTAAGAGGTTTTTGCCTAAGATTTTTCCAAGACTTTAATGGTTTCATGACTTACATTCAGGTCTTTGATCCATTTTGAGTTTACTTTTGTATATGGGGTTAGACAATGGTCCAGTTTCATTCTCCTACATGTAGCTGTCCAGTTTTGCCACCACCATCTGTTGAAGAGACTGTCATTTCGCCATTGTATGTCCATGGTTCCTTTATCAAATATTAATTGACCATATATGTCTGGGTTAATGTCTGGATTCTCTAGTCTTTTCCACTGGTCTGTGGTTCTGTTCTTGTGCCAGTACCAAATTGTCTTGATTACTATGGCTTTATAATAGAGCTTGAAGTTGGGGAGTGAGATCCCCCCTACTTTATTCTTCTTTCTCAGGATTGCTTTGGCTATTTGGGGTCTTTGGTGTCTCCATATGAATTTTTGAATTATTTGTTCCAGTTCATTGAAGAATGTTGCTGGTAGTTTCATAGGGATTGCATCAAATCTGTATATTGCTTTGGGCAGGATGGCAATTTTGACGATATTAATTCTTCCTAGCCACGAGCATAGGATGAGTTTCCATCTGTTAGTGTCACCTTTAATTTCTCTTAAGAGTGACTTGTAGTTTTCAGAGTATAAGTCTTTCACTTCCTTGGTTAGGTTTATTCCTAGGTATTTTATTTTTTTTGATACAATTGTGAATGGAGTTGTTTTCCTGATTTCTCTTTCTGTTGGTTCATTCTTAGTGTATGGGAAAGCCACAGATTTCTGTGTGTTGATTTTGTATCCTGCAAAATTGCTGTATTCCGATATCAGTTCTAGTAGTTTTGGGGTGGAGTCTTTAGGGTTTTTTATGTAAAATATCATGTCATCTGTAAATAGTGACAGTTTAACTTCTTTACCAATCTGGATTCCTTGTATTTTTTTGTTTTGTCTGATTGCCGTGGCTAGGACCTTCAGTACTATGTTAAATAACAGTGGGGAGAGTGGGCATCCCTGTCTAGTTCCCGATCTCAGAGGAAAAGCTTTCAGCTTCTCGCTGTTTTTTCAGCATCTATGGAGATGATCATGTGGTTTTTGTCTTTCTTTTTGTTGATGTGGTGGATGATGTTGATGGACTTTCGAATGTTGTACCATCCTTGCATCCCTCAGATGAATCCCACTTGGTCATGGTGTACGATCCTTTTGATGTATTTTTGAATTCGGTTTGCTAATATTTTGTTGAGTATTTTTGCATCTACGTTCATCAGGGATATTGGTCTGTAGTTTTCTTTTTTGGTGGGGTCCTTGCCTGGTTTTGGTATTAGGGTGATGTTAGCTTCCTAGAATGAGTTTGGGAGTATCCCCTCCTCTTCTATTTTTTGGAAAACTTTAAGGAGAATGGGTTTTATGTCTTCCCTGTATGTCTCATAACATTCCGAGGTAAATCCATCTGGCCCGGGGGTTTTGTTCTTTGGTAGTTTTTTGATTACCGCCTCAATTTCGTTGCTGGTAATTGGTCTGTTTAGATTTTCTGTTTCTTTCTGGGTCAGTCTTGGAAGGTTGTATTTTTCTTGGAAGTTGTCCATTTCTTCTAGGTTTCCCAGCTTGTTAGCATATAGGTTTTCATAGTATTCTCTAATAATTCTTTGTATTTCTGTGGGGTCCGTCGTGATTTTTCCTTTCTCGTTTCTGATACTGTTGATTTGTGTTGACTCTCTTTTCCTCTTAATAAGTCTGGCTAGAGGCTTATCTATTTTGTTTATTTTCTAGAAGAACCACCTCTTGGTTTCATTGATTTTTGCTATTGTTTTATTCTTCTCAATTTTATTTATTTCTTCTCTGATCTTTATTATGTCCCTCCTTCTGCTGACCTTAGGCCTCATTTGTTCTTCTTTTTCCAATTTCGATAATTGTGACATTAGACCATTCATTTGGGATTGTTCTTCCTTTTTTAAATATGCTTGGATTGCTATATACTTTCCTCTTAAGACTGCTTTTGCTGTGTCCCACAGAAGTTGGGGCTTAGTGTTGTTGTTGTCATTTGTTTCCATATATTGCTGGATCTCCATTTTGATTTGGTCATTGATCCATTGATTATTTAGGAGCGTGTTGTTAAGCCTCCATGTGTTTGTGAGCCTTTTTGCTTTCTTTGTACAGTTTATTTCTAGTTTTATGCCTTTGTGGTCTGAAAAGTTGTTTGGTAGGATTTCAATCTTTTGGAATTTACTGAGGCTTTTTTTGTGGCCTAGTATGTGGTCTATTCTGGAGTATGTTCCATGTGCACTTGAGAAGAATGTATATTCTGTTGCTTTTGGATGTAGAGTTCTATAGATGTCTATTAGGTCCATCTGCTCTACTGTGTTGTTCAGTGCTTCCGTGTCTTTACTTATTTTCTGCCCGGTGGATCTATCCTTTGGGGTGAGTGGTGTGTTGAAGTCTCCTAGAATGAATGCATTGCAGTCTATTTCCCCCTTTAGTTCTGTTAGTATTTGTTTCACATATGCTGGTGCTCCTGTGTTGGGTGCATATATATTTAGAATGGTTATATCCTCTTGATGGACTGAGCCCTTAATCATTATGTAATGTCCTTTTTTGTCTTTTGTTACTTTCTTTATTTTGAAGTCTGTTTTGTCTGATACCAGAATTGCAACACCTGCTTTCTTCTCTCTGTTGTTTGCATGAAATATCTTTTTCCATCCCTTGCCTTTAAGTCTGTGCATGTCTTTGGGTTTGAGGTGAGTCTCTTGTAAGCAGCATATGGATGGATCTTGCTTTTTTATCCATTCTATTACTCTGTGTCTTTTGTTTGGTGCATTCAGTCCATTTACATTTAGGGTGATTATTGAAAGGTATGAACTTATTGCCATTGCAGGCTTTAAGTTTGTGGTTACCAAAGGTTCAGGGTTAGCTTCTTTACTATATTACTCTCTAACTTAACTCGCTTGTTGAGCTATTATAAATGCGGTCTGATGATTCTTTATTTCTCTCCCTTCTTATTCCTCCTCCTCCCTTCTTCATATGTTGGGTGTTTTGTTCTGTGCTCTTTTTAGGAGTGCTCCCATCTAGAGCAGTCCCTGTAGGATGCCCTGAAGAGGTGGATTGTGGGAGGCAAATTCCCTCAACTTTTGCTTGTCTGGGAATTGTTTAATCCCTCCTTCATATTTAAATAATATTCGTGCTGGCTGCAGTAGTCTTGGTTCGAGGCCCTTCTGTTTCATTGCATTAAGTATATCATGCCATTCTCTTCTGGCCTGTAGGGTTTCTGTTGAGAAGTCTGATGATAGCCTGATGGGTTTTCCTTTGTAGGTAACCTTTTTTTTCTCTCTGGCTGCCTTTAATACTTTGTCCTTGTCTTTGATCTTTGCCATTTTAATTATTATGTGTCTTGGTGTTGCCCTCCTTGGATCCCTTGTCATGGGAGTTCTGTGTACCTCTGTGTCTGAGAGGCCATTTCTTCCCCTAGTTTGGGGAAGTTTTCGGCAATTATTTCTTCAAAGACACTTTCTGTCCCTTTTTCTCTCTTCTTCTTCTTCTGGTACCCCTATAATGCAGATATTGTTCCGTTTCGATTGGTCACTCAGCTCTCTTAAAATTCTTTCAATCCTGGAGATCCTTTTATCTCTCTCTGCATCAGCTTCTCTGCGTTCCTGTTCTCTGTTTTCTAGTCCATGCATCCAATGGTCTCTTGCATCTCGTCCATTCTGTTTTGAAGTCCTTCCAGAGCTTGTTTTATTTCTGTATTCTCCTTCCTTAGTTCTTGCATATTTCTTTGCAAGTCCATCAGCATGGTTATGACTTTTGTTTTGAATTCTTTTTCAGGAAGACTGGTTAAATCTATCTCCCCAGGTTCCTTCTCAGGGGAAGATGTAGCAGATGCCGAAGCTGTCTGGGTTAGTCCTGTCTGGATCATATTTTTTTGCCTTTTCATGTTGACAGGTGCTATTGACTGTCAGCTGGGAGGGCCAAACTTTTCACTTGCTACTGGCCTTTCTTTACTGGGACAACTGCGACCCCTAGTGGCTTGTGTTGGGTAACTGCATGTAGGCTGGGTCTTTCTGTGTCTTGCCTGGCCGGAGTGAAGGTATCTCCCTTTCTGTGGGCATGGTTTGCCTTAGGCTGTTTTTCTGCTTTTGCAGTGCCCGGAGGGGTAATGGACGGGGGTGGGGGGGCGCTGTTTGGCTGTTTACCTCCGTGAGGTTTCTCAGAGCTGTTGCCCAGGGGGTTAGTGCGCCCGGTGTTCCCTGTAATTTCCAGCCACTGGGCTGTGACCTGTGTTGTTTCCATCTAGCTGTTAAGTCCCTGTCCCTTTAAGACTTTCAAAAAGCACTCGCTTTTCTTTGTCACAGGGGCATCAGCTTCGGCACCTGCTCAGAGGTCTTGCTGCCCTATTTCCCTAGTTTCCAGCCCTCCATGCATGCACTGTGCCTGCGCTCTGGTGCGGGTGGCTGGGGCTGGGTGTTTAGCAGTCCTGGGCTCCCTCTCCCTCCCACTGGGAGCTGGGGATAGGTGTGCTCGGGTCCCACCGGGCCGGGGGTTGTATCTTACCCCTTTCACCAGGCACTGGGCTCTCGCACGTGTGGATGTAGTCAGGCTGTTGTCCTGTGTCTTCTGGTCTCTCTTTTAGGATTAGTTGTATTTGTTGTATTTTCAAAAATATCTATGTTTTTGGGAGGAGATTCCCACTGTCCTACTCACGCCGCCATGTTGGCTCCGCCCTTAATAGTCACTATTGATATTATTGATAGCTAGGATTTGAACCCAGGCAGATGACAGAAGAGTCAGTACGTTTATCCACTATGCCTATTCTGGAACAGCACCTTGTGAGTGGCTTTATAGAGGCATCTCAGATTTTAGATAAACATGGGGTTCCATACTCTTTCTGAAAATCTACTCCTATTTTCTCCATTATTTCCATGAAATTTTCAGATGGACTGTGAATACATGATTGTTCTTAACAAATCAGTTTTAGGCTTCCTTGCCTCTGCCCTCTTTCCCCAATCTTCTCTGCCAATTACTTAATGAGGTATAAACAAACAAATACAAAAGACAACCCAATATTTAGAGGACCTCTTTAAGGATCTTTCAATAACTGAGCAGTCTTTTTAAAAAGTGAGTGATTCCTCTGTAGAACAGACTAGAAAGTCCAGAAAGAAACTCAAAAACATAGAGGAATTCAGTATATGCCAAATGTGGTATTCACGTCCATGGGAACAAGATGAATAAATGGTGTTGAGATAATTAGGTAGAAATCCAGAAAAAAAGTGAAGTTGAATCCACAACTCACACCTGACCTAAATAAATTCTAGACAGATCAGAGTTTTCACATGAAAAATAAAGCCAGGAAAAAGACTAGAAGAAAGAAAGAAGTCATTTTTTTATAATCTTGGAGTGGGGAGATGTACTTTCTAAGTATGACACAAAACCCAGAATCCAGAAAAGTCCTATACAGTTAACTACCTGAAAATAAAAAATTCCTTCATGGCTAAAACTTCCATGAGGTTAAGAAAAATGACAAATTGAGAAAACATTTGCAATTTATATCACTGAAAAGGAGCTTTTTTACTATACAGAGCTCTCCTATAAATAAATTTTAAAAGACCAACAACCAAATAGAAAATGGTCAAAGTATAAAAGATTACTTATAGAAAATGAAATCTCCAATTAAACATGGTAATTGCTCAACTTCATCCATAATAAGAGAAAGACAAATTAATGCATCATCAATATATTATTTTCCACCCATCAGATTGGCAATAATGAAAAAGTTTGCTAACACACTGTGCTAGTAGGATGTGGGGAAACAGCCACTCTCATAAATTGTTGAAGAGAATGTAGTTGGCATGACCTGTGTGGAGAACTTGGCCATGGCTATCACAATTGAAATGCACTTACCTTTAGGTAAATTCTATTTCTGGGAATTTATTTTATAGATATGTTCACATATACTAAAATGACAGATGTATAAAAATATTTAGGACTGTTTTTGTAGTAGCTACAGTTAGAAATATTTTCAAAGTTTATCAATAGGAAACTTGTTTATAAATTATGGTAGATCCAAACATCAAACATCTGTATGTTACTAATGGTAGAAAATGCTCTCCAAAATATATACTTAGGTGAAAAAAGCAAAGAACAGAACGATGTTTATAGTATATCATATGCTACCATTTGTCTGATAACTGGGAAAAAACTTATGTACATTTGTGTATGTGAAAGTAAGGAGAGCACAGTGATTAAGAGCATGTACTCTGAAGGTGACCAGCTTGGATTTGTGCCTCAGTCTCCTCATCTGTAATACAGGTATAATTATGTTATCTACCTTGTTGCACGTTTTTTGAGGATTATATTAGTTAAAGTTTGTAAAAGTCTTAGAACAGTGCCTGACATGTAGTAAGTACTATTTAAGCATTTATTAAGTAAGTAAATATGCAGAGAATTTACCTGGGAGGTTACATAAGAAGTTGCGTCTGGCCAAAGAACAGGAATGAAAGGAGAATTTCTTTTGTACCTTTGAATATTGTACCAAATGCTTAAATAACACCTATTTTTAAAAATTAAATGATTAAACAATAAAAAATAAACAGATTTTAAGTGTAATGTAAGCATTTTACATTATCTAACCTCATCTTCTCACCACCTATCCTCTACTTTGGCCCAGAATTTCCACTTTCCAGGCCTTCGACCATTGCATCTTATAAATTTGAATATTCCTTTCCTTCCCACCACCTCACTCCTCTCGTTTGTATCAAACTTTCTGCAATCATTCACGATTTCACTGCCTTCTATCTGCTGCTGACTCCCCAGTTCACCTTTCACCAAAAAATGGCAGCATTATATTTTCAAAGTTTCAAACCAAGATACACCATCACCTCAAACCCAGCATGTTGAAGTGAACATGTCATCTCTCCTCATCTTAATCTCCCTACTTACCATCTCCCAAACTAGAAACTGGATGCTTTACTTTGACTCTTTCCTCTACTTTATCCCCAAGATCCACTAAATCCATCAATGTATCCTATTACATATCTCTTCCCTTTTCCTTTGCTATTGCAGGCATATTGCCCTAGGCCAATATGAATAACATAGATAGTATGTCCTGGAGAGCTTATTAAAATGCAGACACTGAATCAGTAGGTGTGGTTGCCAGGCTACAAGATGGCCTCTAATGATCCTCATCTCCCAGGATTCACTTCTTGTGTAGTCTCCTCTTATATTGTATCAGGATTGGTCTGCATGACCAAGAAAACAGGGCAGAAGTAATGGCATATCATGTTTCAGATCAGATTAGAGAAGACAACGTAGCTTTGGTCTTGGTTGCTCTCTCTCTCTTTCTCTCTCTCTTGGTTCACTCTCTCTGGGGAAAACCAAAAACAAAGCTACCATATTGAGAAGTCACTCAGGTGGTCTACAGAAAGGCCAACATAGTGACAAATTGAGATGTCCAACCAACAGCTGGTGAAACTAAGCCTCCTGTCAACAGCCACATGAGTAAACCTGGAAGCAGTTTCTTCAGCCCCAGTCAAGCCTTCAGATGACTACAATCCCAGCTGCTATCTTGACTGTAACCTTATGACAGATCCTGAGCCAGAGCCACCAGCTAAGCCACTCCTAGATTCTTCACCACAAAAATATAAGATAAATGTCATTGTTTAAAATTGCCAAGTTGAGATAATTTGTTATGTAGCAGTAGATAACTTTATAGTAGGTCTTGGGTAAGACCTGAAAAATTCTGCATTTCTAACAAGCTCTCAGGGTACACTAATGTTGATGCAGCTGAACCTTGCTTTAGTAGCAGACACTATACCTTTGCACCAGCATCTCGCCTAATCCCTACCTCCATTACATATCTTCTCCAATTCCAATACACCCCTGTTCCCCAACATACAATGGTTCCCTATTACTTACCATGTAAAGTCAAAGTCCTCAGCCTCTTATTAAAAAGACAAGAGTTAACAAGTATTAGTGAGGATGTGGAGAAAACCATTGGTGGTGATATAAAATAGCACAGCCATTATAGAAGACAGTATGGAGGTTTCTCAAAAAAATAAAAATAGAACTACCTTATGGTCCAGTAATCCCACTCCTGAGTGTATATTGAAAGGAATTGAAATCAGACTCTTGAAGAGGTATCTACACCCCCATGTTCACTGCAGCATTGTTCACCATAGCCAAGATATGCAGACAACCTAAATATCCTTCATCAAATGAATGGATAAAGAAAATGTGATAAATGCACACACACACTACCCAGAATATTATTCAGCCATAAAAAGAAGGAAATCCTTCCATTTGCTGCAACATGGGTAAATCTGGAGGGCGTTTTGCCAAGTCAAATAAGGCAGATAGAGAAAGGCAAATACTATATGATATCACTTATATATGGAATCTTTTTTAAAAAACTGATTTCATAGGAAGAGAGAATAGAATGGTGGTTGCCAGAGTTGTAGGGAGGGGGGAAATGGGGTGATGTAAATCAATGCATGCCAATTTTCAGTTACAGGAAGAATATGTTGTAAGGATCTAATGTAGAGCATGGTGACTGTGTTAATATAGTATTGTATACTTGAGAGTAAATCTTAAGCATTCTCTCCACACACAGAAAAATTGTTAACTGTGAAAACTATGTGAGGTGAAGGGAAATGATAATTATCTTGATCTCGGTAATCATTCTACAACATGTACTTATCAAATCCTCATATTGTATACTTTAAATATATGCAATTATATTTGTCAATTATTCCTCAATAAAGGTAAAAGAAGAAACAAATCTTCTGCCTGTGTTTCAAGAGCCCTTAAAAGCTGGCCATATTTATGCTTTATAGTCACACTTCCCGCTGCTCTCCACCAGCCACCTTCTGCTCCTGTCATCCTGATCTCCTCATTGTCTTCTGCACACGCCACATTTAGTCCTGCTCCTAGGCTTTCTACGAGCAGTAGCTCTCCTCCTTCCCTACCACCACCAATGCAGGCGTAGCTGGAATGCCTCCCATCCTTCTCTGCTGTCCAAACAACCTTCAAGGCCTCACTCAGGTCCCATTTCCTCCCACAAAACTCTCCCCATTTCATTTTTATGTAATGGTTCTATGAACTATTATTTATAAAATCATGTCACTATTTCTTAAATAAATAATTTCAACTTCCAAGCTAGATTTTAAGAAACTTGAGGTCAGGAATAGTACCTCATTAAGTCTTAGTAGCTCTGGGGCACCTGGCATAGGGCTAGACACATAATAAGTAAGTAGGTGTCAATTGACAGGACCTGCCTGTCACTTTCAATGTGGCTGCATGCCTACAGGCACTGCCAAAATATACTCCCAGGTCTCATAGCAACAGAGAGAATGCCTGCAAAATCCACCCCCCCCTTCCCTACCTCCTCCTTCTCTACCAAATTATTGTCTCATTTATTTGTTCCACATCAGTGGCAGGTTAAGAAGGTAACATATTGAGAGAACAACTTTTATTACGGGCAGCAATGAAAGGGGAAATAATGTCACAGTTAATCCAAAAGCCATTTCATTTTGGATTTGAAATCCCTTCTATGATCAGGAAGGCAGATGTGCTGCAAACTCATTAGGATTTCCCTGAACAGTGTTGAAATCATCCACAAGCACACAATGAGAAGGGAGCCAGGGGAGATAGACCTAGGACCGCAGTGGCTGAGGAAGGAAGACTATCTGAGAAAGAGAAATACTGCACAGATAACCCACAACAAAGATAATGAAAGACACAAATAATACAAAGGTGAAGACAGGGGAAGGAAGGGAGGGTGGGGGAAGAGAGAGAGATGGCCCTGAGGCCTTGCATATTCCACTTGAGACCATAAAAAACGTATTACAAAAGGATAACATCCACTATTTTTTTGAGTGTTTACTGTCAGCCATTGTGCTAAACTCTTTGCACAAATCAACCCATGTTAATCCGTACAATAACCCTATGAGATACACACTGCTATGGGTAGTTTCATTTCCCCCATGAAGAAGCTGAGGCCCAGAAAGGTTAAGTGATCTCCCTAAGGTTGCACAGCTAGGAGTTGTTCGAGCTGGGATTTACACCTGATATTATGAGAAGCCAAAACCTGTATTCTGAATTTCTACGCTCTAGATCTAGCCCTTATTTTCATTTTGGCAGACCTTGCAATGGGACAATCAATAGCAGATTCAGAAAATTTGGAAAGCAGGAAAAAGTCACTATTCAGGGCCCATGCACACCCAGACACCTGGTAACCTCCTGCCCCATGCCTCCCCTATGGCTCCCCAGGGCCCATCACCAGGCTGGCAAGAAAGCCCAGCCTTAGTCTTCCAACAAAGTATAATCATTCTATATTTCAGGCCCTTAATTCCACAGCCTGTGGAGTGGCAACGAACATAATGAAATAATCAAATCCTGTTACCAGGTAACTAATGGGTTACCCCTCCCAGGTAATATAAAGCATTAGCTCCATTAAAACAGAAAACCTCTCGAGAGGAAATCTAATGACGGGAATTTGGGCACCTTGGCAGGCCCTCAGGGAAGAAGGTTTGGAGCCAAAAGACCTTTTTATGCCCTTCCTATCATGCCTGTTCTTCTTCCTGGGTTTGATGTGTGTCTGAAACACATCATTGCTTGCAGTTTTCTTATTTAACAACCAGCAGTAGAACAAAATGTGGTTTCTTAAAAAAAAAATTCTAATGAAGTTTCTGATTCTCAATTAAAAGAAATATCTCTCTATCCATCTATTTATCCCTGCCAAGCATTTGTGTTTTGAAGCTGGAAGTTTCATTATCTGAAATTTGCAGGCAATTACTAGGTCTAGTAATTTCCAGGATGTGAGCATTTTTTTCCAACAGTCTAAAGTGAAAAGTAGTTTTGAGTGAGTGGATGTGTGTGCTTTAAGGACAGTGCTTGCAACAGACTGGTGTGATGAAGGCAGGTGGGGCAAGGGGCAATAGGAACCGTATCCAGCCATTAATTTGTCTTATTTGACATTGGGAGCTCCAGAAATATTAATGAGCAGCCCTCTGTGTCCCAGGGGAAGCTTTTGGATTTACAGCTTTAAACAACCACTCATCCTCATTTTGGCACAAAGCCAAACCAAAATTTGTCATAGTTTATAATGCTAATGAAGAACATCAAAAATTAATGCTCATTAGGGTGCTCATTAATATGCACGGTGCTCACCAGTTTGACTTAATTAAGTGAAGCACCAC
This sequence comes from Manis pentadactyla, assembly GCF_030020395.1. Classification (NCBI taxonomy): domain Eukaryota; kingdom Metazoa; phylum Chordata; class Mammalia; order Pholidota; family Manidae; genus Manis; species Manis pentadactyla. Next base: position 117,911,293 of record NC_080038.1, on the reverse strand, counting down.
TTCAGGATAGTGTTGTAGCCCAGCGGAGAAAGGAGGCAGTTCAGATCTGAAGCGTGTTCCCCAGGGACAGCATTAGCAGTGCAGCAGGGCGGGGCACCTGCCACTCTCTTCCTGAAACTCTTCCTGTTAGACAACGGGAAGCTCTTGGAGAGCAAGTGGCTGTGGCCCCTGCTGGGGTGTCTGATTTCACACTCCAGTTTTCCTGTTCCACAGCTTTATTTTGTGAAATGAATCAGGGTCAGTGGAACAATCGTATCTTGGACAATAAAACGACCCCTTAAGAGGGAAGGACACTCAAGAACATAAATTCAAGACAAAAGATTGACATGGGGGTGGGGAGAGGGTGGCATTGAATAATAAGAGAATATGACAAAAGAGACAGCAAATTTTTTAAAAGGGAGCAAGGGAGAAACAAGAGTGAGACAGATATTCAGATACTGTCATATTCCAAAGCAGAGGGCACACAGGTGGGGGCATTACTATTTATGTGAGGATTTATCATTTTTTTCTTTGTCAATTTGAGGTTTCTGAGACTGTTCTTCAATAATCAAGGTATTTCAAAATCACTAATTCCAGTGGGCCACAGTAGATACAAACTAATACTTGAGCTCTGGAAGTTATAGCCAGTGCTTTTTTAGAGAATCTTGAACTTGAATCAAAGGTAGGAAGCAATGAAGAAAATGAGACTGGGACAAGGGAATTTGAAGCCCAGCTGCATTACTTAGTGTGTAAATGAGTGACCTTTGAAACCACTTGATATTGCTAAGCCTCAATTTCCTCATCTGTAAACTAGGAGGGTGAACTGTGTGAAATTGCCATTTTTTAAAATTCATTTTATTATCATTAATCTACAATTGCATGAAGAAAATTATGGTTACTAGATGCCCCCCTTCACCAAGTCCCCCCCCAACAAACCCCATTACAGTCACTGTCCATCAGCATAGTAAGATGCTGTAGACTCACTACTTGTCTTCTCTGTGTTGCACATCCCTCCCTATGCAACCCCCACATTATATGTGCTAATCATAAGGCCCCCTTTCTTTTTCCCTGCCTTTACCCCTCCCTTCCCACCCCTCGTGCCCAGTCCCTTTCCCTTTGGTAATCGTTAGTCCATTCTTGGGTTCTGTGATTCTGCTGCTGTTTTGTTCCTTCAATTTTTCTTTGTTCTTATACTCCACATATGAGTGAAATCATTTGGTACTTGTCTTTCTCTGCCTGGCTTATTTCACTGAGCATAATACCCTCTAGCTCCATCCATGTTGTTGCAAATGATTGGATTTGTCTTCTTCTTATGGCTGAATAATATTGCATTGTGTATATGTACCCCATCTTCTTTATCCATTCATCTATTGATGGACACTTAGGTTGCTTCCATTTCTTGGCTATTGTAAATAGTGCTGCAATAAACATAGGGGTGCATCTGTCTTTTTCAAACTGGGCTGCTGCATTCTTAGGGTAAATTCCTAGAAGTGGAATTCCTGGGTCAAATGGTATTTCTATTTTGAGCTTTTTGAGGAACCTCCATACTGCTTTCCACAGTGGTTGAACTAATTTGCATTCCCACCAGCAGTGTAGGAGGGTTCCCCTTTCTCCACAACCTCGCCAACATTTGTTGTTGTCTGTCTTTTGGATGGTGGCGATCCTTACTGGTGTGAGGTGATATCTCATTGTGGTTTTAATTTGCATTTCTCTGATGACAAGCAAGGTGGAGCATCTTTTCATGTGTCTGTTTGCCTTCTGAATTTCTTCTTTGGAGAACTGTCTGTTCAGCTCCTCTGCCCATTTTTTAATTGGATTATTTGCTTTTTGTTTGTTGAGATGCATGAGCTTTTTATATATTTTGGATGTCAACCCTTTATCGGATCTGTCATTTATGAGTATATTCTCCCATACTGTAGGGTACCTTTTTGTTTTATTGATGGTGTCCTTTGCTGTACAGAAGCTTTTCAGCTTGATATAGTCCCACTTGTTCATTTTTGCTTTTGTTTCCCTTGCCCCATTTTGTTTTTATAGGTCCAGATATTCAAATATCAGCAATTATATATGGTTCAACCTAGTAAAAAGATTAAGCAGAAAAATATATTCTAAAACAATTTTTAAGTGGCAAAACTCCAAAGATCATTTATGATCAATCATAACTGTCATTACTTCAAATATACATATATATTATATTCACCACTAATGAGAGCTGCTAACTGGGATCAAACTTCTTTCCCAAGCTTTGCCACAGGCTTTCCTGATTCATGATTCTAGGTTAGGATAGCCACAGCCCAGGTCTATCACTGTGAATGAATATTACTGACACTGTTTAAGATGGTTTTAAAATGTCCTCCCTTGCTCAAATGGATATTTAACAGAAAGTGATCAAAGTAATTTCCAAGTGGCTCCTTGTGTGCATTTTCACAGCCACTCACATACACAACACAAACGCACCTCCAACCCCCTCAGCCATGGTCCTATCTCTCCTCAAATTGACCCAAAGCCTTATTGGAAAAAAATCATACAGAGTTGTACAAGGAGAAGTATCTATAATGACGTCATTCTGAAGTGCCAATCATACCAAGTCCAAGCGGACTTAGGAGAGAGGGCAGGCCAGCAAAGTAAGGAATTTTGGTAGAGATTATGCAAGTTGTAGAAATCAGAGCACGCAATGGGTCTGGGCCAAACAGACTAGGCAAGCTAAAATCAGAGCAAAAGGGAGCAGGGAAGGTGAAGGTAAGGTAATGGACCAGAAGCCTGATAAACAGCCAATAACCAAGAGGCCACAGATGCTTGTAGACAGAATAAGATGGTGCTAGTTGCTCTGTAAAAGGTAAAAGCACTGAGGAAAACAGATGTCCAAAAATGAAGAGATGTAATACAGGACAAAGTGCAACTCAACAAAACAGAAATACCAGTTGCAGAGACGATCTAATACAATAGGGCAAAATGTTGCCTCGTTTCTCATCCCAAGAGATTGTTAGGCTCCCTGGGAAGGCATGGATCAATTCTGGCATTGCCAGACCAGGGCTTACAGTGAGAAATATGTAGACTACATGGCTGGAGGGAAGAAAGAGCGGGTTAAACAAAAAACCATTTCTGATGCAAGGAGGGAGGTTATGGGTGGAGAAGGCGGGCTCCGTCTGTAGCAAAGGGAGAACAGCTAGCATTAGAGAAGCCCACAGAAAGCTTGCACATACACACACATGCCTCTGCCAGTCAAGCTGTGAAGATGCAGAATCTCTCTAAGGAGTAGAATATGATATTGTATTAGAATAATTTACTGTTCAACCCAGATAAGAGACGAATGGCATAGTGTACTGGGCACACATCTGTAATAGAGATAATGCTGCCTCCTTTGATAGGTGCATTGTATTGTGTCTGTCCAGCAGGCAGTCGAGGCATTTTTTCTTCCTTCCTAAGACTGAACTTCATTCTCAAACAAACTGACAGTAGGGAATTTCAGTAATGACTTGACACCCTGCTTTAGCTCTTTCCTGCTCTGGAAATATTCCCTCTTTGGGCTCTTTGTTCAGAGACATATTAGTCTGAATTTACATTTCTTGGATTTCATTGTTTCTCTACTCGTTGTTGCACTTCAAAACGTAGCATTCTCCAAACTTGGGATTTTGTTCACCGAATCGTCTTCCAGCTCATTAATGTAAATAATAAAGAGCCCGGTTTCCAATGCCGTTCCCTTTCAGAACCATATTAATAATTCATTTCCAGCTTGACAAAGTCCTTTCAGCAGCTGCTTTGTTCAAGATTTTGCTCCTCACAGTGGCGATAGGTCAATTGTCTTATGGTGAAATTGAACCAGAGGGCCTGAGAAGGGCATTTGTATTCCCCGCATGTGACCAAGGGGGATTAAGGGTGTGGGGGAAAATGCACTGAGTCCACTTCTAAGGCTCCCTCCGGAGACTTAGCCACTTGTACCAAAGTTCTTTCCAAATCTGTTCTTTTTAGCATTAATTATAAAGACAACGAGCTCAGCACCAGTGTGGGAGCTGAAACCCCAGTTACACATGGGGAACGAAAAGTCTGTTTGTCAGTCAAAATATCTTTTCTTCCCCTAGCAGTGGAGAATGTAATGGTCCAGTGAGGTCAGCTCAGAGTGCCTGAGGCATGCAGTGCCTCATGTATAGTAGGTGCCTGGATTTCTGCTCAGTTACAGTATCTGGCTGGGGAAAATGTTCCAGGGACAAGGACTGGTGGAGTAATACCCACCAAAATCATCACCATCCCCCTTTTCCATCAGATATTCCTCTAGAACATTTAGTGAGACACATACGTCTAACACAGAAAACTGAAGTTTTGAAGAGACACAGACAGGAGTGTGTAAAAGAGCCAGCTGTAGACCAAATACAATGGGCTATGTGACACCAGGGAAAAACATTCTGGAGAGAGCAGTGGCCCTTTGCCATGTGGTGCCAATGGAGGAGGCAGTCAGTCACCTATAAAGTACAGTGTAAGGAAGAAGCAGGAAGGGGAAAAGCTAACAGGAACTTTGAGTGATCAGAGAGCAACATCCAATACCAAATTATCCCTAGGGAAGCCAGGCAAGAGGAGGTAATCCTGTCCGGGCAGCCTCTAGAAGCTGTTCTGGGAAAGCAAGGTGCACCAAATCCAAACACAGAATGGCAACTGGTTTTAAGACTGTCACCCATGGCTTCCCAGTTAGCCCAAACCATCCTTTGTTCCCTGGGTGAATAGGAGTCCACCTGTTTCCTGTCCAGCCTCTATCTCCTCTGAGTATACGAAATAAAATAAAATAATATATAAATAAAAACAAGAGATGAGACTAAAAATGCTAATCACTGGAATAGAATTCATACATATTAGAAGAAAGAGATGAAACAACCACTATTGCTTGAATGATGTGTGTTTAGGGACAAGAGGCACTGGGGGGTCTAGTCCTTCAACAAGACTCTCATCCTGACACCCTCATTCCCCCAACAGTCTCAGCAGGCCCTTTGATGCCCCTTCCCTTCAAAGCATTCAGAGTCCTGCTCTCTACTAGGTGGAAGGGATGGTAGTATGGTTAAGGAAAAAAAAATGTCTGCTAGAATGAGTTACACATCCCCCAGACAAATGTAGCGTCCTATGCTATGAGAGGCAGCATAGCATCATGGTGAAGAGCACAGACTCCAGAGCCAGACTGCATGAGTTTACAGTCCTGACTCTGACATTCACTAGCTGTGTGTTCTTGGGCCACTCTCTCTCTGTTTCCTCATCTGTAAAATGGGGATACTAAAAATCATACCCACGTCATAGGGTTGTTACAAGGAATAAGTGTGTTAGTATCTATAAGGCCCTTAGTTCCTAGCACAAAGCAAGTGCTATGTGAGTGCTTATTAAATAAACTGTTTCCTAAATTGCTTTAGAAGTTTCTTAAAGGGTGATCCTTAATGATGGAGTTTAATAATAATCCACTTCAAGAAAAAGATGTTTGGGAGCACTCCTCACATCACATTACATGCATAACCATCTACTACTAACAAGGCCCTAAGACCCTTAGAAATCTCTTCACCCAGGATGGACTGCCCATGACTGTCTACCTTCAATGATTCTTTTGCCATCCAAGGAAAATATCCAGGACTAAATGTCCAACCTCAAAAACAAAAGCTATGGTTTTTACGCCTCTGCATCTCCAGACCTTTGCCTCCCGCCTGCCTTTGCAAAGTGCTTTCAGCTAAACACAAATCAGATTTAGCCCCATTAACAGCTGTGCAGACAATAGCTGAGGCTCATTGCTTGGCAACCTCCACCCTCCCACTTACCTCCCGGTTTCCTGCTGAATCAACTCATGCTCCAGCCCAGGTGGTTAAGGATGTGTCAGTAGGTCACCAGCATGGGTCAGTCTCCCACAGTCTGTAGGGCTGTGGGGGAAGGGAGGATGTAAATGAACCAGGGGTCAGTCCTTGTTTGTATAAAGTGGCCAGTCTAACAGGAACCAGAACCCAGTCCTTTATGAAAAGATTTGGCCTCAAACATAATACGGCTCCCAGTGGGTAGTCTGACACCAAGTGAAGAACTGTAAGAAAGCTATCGCTTCATTGTGACCTCAGCAAAGACCAAAGAAGGATGAAATTGATGGGATTTTAATGCTTCTGGTTTGGCACTAAGTTGAAAAATCTTATGAGAAGCCGGAATCTGGTAGAGCACCCTGAGAACCAGGGCTGTGGAAGTATTTTGCTCCCATTCCTTGACAAAGACAGATTGGCAGAATTAAGCAGCACAAAACTGGATTGTTCACATGCTGAAGACCCTCACTCACCAAGCATTCTGAATATAAATATTAGAATCAGGTCCAACCTGAAGCAAAACTGAGACATCTTTTTCATCTTTACTTTGTTTCTATTCCTTTGTCTCTATTTCCAGTACCCTCATAGTGCCCCCTGGCTTTCTAAGAGTCCTGTCCCCCCAAATTTCTCACCTCAAGGAAACCTGACTTTTCCTATCACTGAGCCATATGCTGGCAATGTTGTTGCCTACTCCCCTCTATATTGTTTCCCTATCTGTGGGTAAAACTGCAATATTTCCAGAATTTCTCACGTGGCCTTGTGCATCTCCACATCAATAAGTTTCCAAGGGTGGAGAGAAGTAGTCCGTCTCCATATAAATAGGTGATTACAAGGGTGGGAGGAGGAGGGCAAGGGTATAACTGGATCTGAGAAGTTTGGTGGGGTCCCTTTTTTACAGCCCAGTTGTGAGAGACAGGGGTGAGAAGTGGACGACTGCAATAAACAGGTTTCTTCCACTTTATTTCTCCCTTTGATTTCAGTTTCAAAGATAATTTGCCCTGGGCTGGGAGAAAGATTTTCCCCTGGGAGTTACACTAACCTAGCCTACATCCTATTCTTTTGGAATCTGCTTCCTAATGTATTGGCAATTTAATGAACAAAATTATGTTAAGGTATCAAAGGCTGAAAATAAATTAGTATGGTATCCTTATTTGGTATGTCACAGACTGTGAGCTGTCTTCCAAAACATTTTCTCCCATTTTTTTCCCTAGTAACATGACTAAATCACATTCCCCAGCCTCCCTTACAATTAGATGTGACCATGTGATTGAATTCTGACCAATGGCATATAAGAATAAGTTCTAGGCGCCACCTCCAGGCCAAAGCTTTTAAGAAAAGGGTTCCACTTTCCAGGCTCACTCTTCTCTTCTACCAGCTGGTGTAGATGCCAATGAGGTCTTGGGAAATTGAAGGGCCATTAGATGGGGAAAATCCAAAGGTCTAAATAACTGTGGGGAGAAGAACCATCTTGCTGGCCTGAAAACTCACCCAGACTGCTATGGGAGCAAGAAATAAACTATTGTGTTGAGATACAAAATACATGTTTGGGTTTACTCATTACCACAAACTAGTACCCTTACTAAGACACCTGGAATATATGCGTTTTTCCAGATGTCTGCTGCAGACAAAATTTCCTATTTCAAAAGGCTGAATCTCTAATAGCAGTACATTTTGAGTATCCTCCATCCCTGATGGAGACTTGGGGGATAGAGCTTTTCACAGTACCCATCACCTTACTGACAGAGACAAATTATGGATGGATTCAGCCATAGAGTATAATGGAGCAAGAAGCTGGACCAAGCAAAGATCTAGCCTAAATCCACTAACTAGGAGAGGTGCTGAGGGAGCCTGGCCAGAATACAGAAGCTGGCTTTAGCCAGGACAGTTGGGATTTCGAGAGCAGCAGCCATAGCTTCACACAATGGTCAGAATGAAGAGCTCCAACCTAACAACAAGAAATTCTAAAAAGATGTTCCAACTCAGAAGTCAAGCATAGGGTCTGTCATCACCATGACCTGTACAAATCTTGGCAGTTGACAGGCTATCAAGGAGTGGGCTGGGGCAGAGTCTAGGGAAAGAAGATTGGCAGGAGATGTGCAAGCTTCTGACTGGGGACACAGCCCTAGAGGGAGACAAGGCCAACTTACCAGATAAGCTGTAGAGTGGGAGATTAAAGCAAAGTCACCTAGAAAGAGGGGTGGGAAGCACTGCAATTCAGGGGTGGAATGAATGCACCGTGCTCACTCCTGGATCAGTATTTCAAGCTCCATTAAAGCTCTCTGAGGTTACTAGTATATTTTCTGTCATTTAAAAAATTGATTTAGGAATAGGGCAGGGAGTGGTCTGGGCTGCAAATGGGGCCGTACACCAGATAACCAAAAAGACACTAGGGAAGGCGAAGACAAGGGAAATGTGGGAGGAACTGACAAGTTAAAGATCCAGGTTTCAGCTAATGTCAATGCTGCCCAACAAATGTGCATATTCTTCAGAAAGGCATGGCTAATGTCAAACCATCCGCAAACAATTAAAAATGCATAACATCCTCCTCATTAAAACAGTACCATTAAAGACCAGAACAATTAGCACATTTAAGCATGCATGACCAGTACCTCTTTCATTGGTTAGTGAGCAAATCCTCTTTGTTCTTGCGAGAAAGATTCGACTTTAGCCAGATTCAAAGAATTATCCAGTTAATTTTGGCCATGGCCAGAGTTGGGACTTCATCTGTAGAAATTGCTAAAAAAAAATAGGCTTTCAGTCTTATTTTGCAATCGTGATCATTTCTGACACTGGGTTGTTTGTTGTACATTTATTATCTGTTTCCCTCTGAGCCCTTTCACAGCAGCAAAAGTACTCCCTCTGATGGTGTCTACGTTTCACTCACAACTAACAACAGGGCATTTTTCTGTAGGATTTTTCCTCACAATGCATCTAACAACCCCCAAAGCCAGAACCCTGACAGCACTTAGTTCAAGCTTTGATTTAGCTCTTTTGGTCCCTTTTCTGAAAAGACAAAAAAAACCTGGTATGATCTGTATTGGAAATTGGAATACACATACACGTACAAATACACGATGTACTTATAGCATATGCATAATTTAACAGCTTCGCTCTACCTGATTATAAAAGACTTTGCTTATGAAACACTTTGAAAAATTCAAATCAATGTTAAAATGCTGTCTTACCCACCTGGAAGAAGATAATATCAGTGGTGCTTACAGAGGACAGGGAATGGCAGTATCCAATCACTGCAACAAGGAAGCTGGCTGCACAGTGTGACGTGGACAGCAACAGGCCAGCCCCACCAAACAAAGCCCTACAATTCCAATAATTTGTATCAAAGAGGTTGTAAGAGCCAACAAAAGAACCAACAGCCATTTTCCCTTGAGCAGCCAGACTTATGAAGACCCCGTGACCCCCTCCGCCACCCATCCACACTGATCAGGCCTTACTTTCTTTTCTGTACAGCATGCATTTTTTCTACTCTACCCCTGAGCCAGCCAGTAATGTCCAATCCCTAACACAAGTCCCACAACCTCTTCCTGCTTTGTTCCATTGCCACACTTCACTTCACCACAGAAAATCAGTAGCGGGAACCTTAGCCCTCCCTTCTGAACATCACAGCAATGCTGTCAGTTTAAATAACAATTTTCAAACACCAGTTTACAAAACAGTGCCGGGTTGTGATGAAGTCTCACTGATTTTGTACAAAATGAGAAAAATAAGAGCACTGTAGTGAGAGCTTGTCATAAAGCTACAAGTATTCAATTAAAAGGAGTGTCCTGTATTCTGCAGTGACATCCTTCCTCCTTTCATCACGGGTGGGGGGCATTTAAAGTGCCCCTTCTTTCATGAAACTATGGTGGTAGTAGGTGATGGTTGACATTCAGCTTGTTTTTGTTTTTACTTGCCTATTTTTTCACTTTTCAAGAATAGAAATGCGCTATCTGGGAGCGGTAAGGGATAGAGACATTAACCAATTTATCACATGAGCTACTTTTAAACACACCAAGAATGATATTAGAAGGACCATGGGACTGGGGATTGCAGGGGCGGGCGTGGAAAGTAGGAGGGATCTGTTTCAGTTGGAGGAGGAAGCAGAGAGGGCCAACAAGGGGCAGCTTAAGCACCCCCAGTGAGGCGTTTTCTGAGAACTGCCCCCTGGAAGGCAGTGAAGGAGTAACAGGATAGTTACAGAGGAGGACTGGGGGTATACTGAAGATAAACTCTTTTTGATTTTACATCGAAGCCCAACTCCAACTGCAGCCTCTCATTTGCCTAATTATAGTGACTCTCAAAACTGCACATTGGGATACACTGCACTGACATCATTTGGAAATAAGACTCAAATTTTATTCTGATAGCAATTAAATTCCCAATTACCTGGAAGGCAAACACAGTTATGCAAATTATAGATGCAGGCTGACTAATATTAGAACTCAAATGGATATCACTTCAGAAGTAGGCATTTTGAATCTCCTTTCCTTTTTAAAGGCTGCAGTGAAATTTAGTTTAACTGGACTTTGTGAGTTACAGGACTAAACTCCATTAATTTTCTGAATATAAAATATTAGTTTAGCTTATCTGAAAATTGATCTTCTCCCAAGACTATCCCCTTAATCTTTTTCTCCCTCTACTTCTTTATAAATGTATTATCTAATTCAGTCACTATATTATTTATCATCTATTATTATTTATTAATTCACTAACAGTATCATAATTCTGCAATGGAATTTTTGCCATAACATTTTTCAGTACATTTGCATACTGAATAAAACCATATTGATTCTTAAGGGTTTTTATGCTCTAGAAATGCTTGCTGCAGACAAATTTGCAAACAAATTTTTATTTGGTTTTCAAAGACATTATTTTGACATGATTTCAACTGATGCCAACAAATCAAACCAAGTTCTGCAATAAATGCCTTCTTAATGGGTTTTGCGCTATTTGTTTTAGTTGACACCATTTATTATAATTTAACAGCATTTCCTTCCTAGGAAAGTCCAAAATCAATAAAAAATGGTGACATATGTTTGTATTTATTTGGAAATACAAATGCAACCAAAGGGCTCTGTCAGTGTACGATTAATAGAGTACAAGATGTTGTGGTTTGGGGGCATCTGATTGTCTGTCTTGTAATATGAATTTTGAAATAGCTTGGGATTCCTGCTCCTCGACTTTCAGGTTAGGATAGAATTTCACATTAACGATAAATCACCCTGGATGTGTGGTTTTCTATTTCAATTTGGGGCAGCATAGCTTCATCAGTTCACAAGGAGGGGAGTGCGACCACATGTGAAATGAGGAGAACAACAAGCTGGTAATAAAATGTTAAGACAAAGAAATAAACAGGGTAGAAATGTTATTACTGAGAGAGATGCTGAAACTGACATATCTGTCTTTTCTTCCAACTATCATGGTGCACAGGCTGGCAATGGAAATCCCAAAGCCCAAGATTGGGCACAGAGGTTCAGCGTCAAGTTCTCCTCACAACAACCTTTCTAGATAAATTCTTCTTCATATTGACAGGAGAGAAATATGATTAAGAATTCCAAGGAGAGAAAATGCCCTGCTCTGGGCCTGACTGCCAACCCTTTCACAAACACATTTTCAGGATCTGCCTGTCCCATGACCCAGGTTCTGTCCCTTGGTTCTCTTCTGCAGACCAGGTACAAATGAAATTCTATCATAGAATTATAACACCTCATGGTTAGAAGGATCTTAAAAGTCATTGAGTTTAGTGGCTCCCAAAGGCTAACGCAGGACTAGTGCCAAATCCTAATGAAATTTTGCAGGTCTGTGAAAAATAAGGGCAATGTGGCAGATAGCTAAATTTATTAAAGGACTTTGCTTTATTCTATTTTGGGGGTATGAAATGATGGTGTTCAAAATGGTAGAGTTTTCTTTTTTCCCTTAGCATCCTTAGTAGACGGTCAAACTTTATTTCTTGTCTCAGATCTTCATGGGGAAAGAGCTCCAGCACAATAATATTTCTGCCTCTGTTACCCCTCATTTACTCCTCCTCATGGGAGGTAGAAGGAATTATTTGATTTAATAAGTTTGAAAGAAGGGACTGAGCACCTTCCACTTGGTCCCTTTTCAGTTTCTCACTTTCTAGAGCCCTCTTGTCCATGGATGTTCACATCCTGTACCAAACAGGAACAGGAAACAGCTCCTACAGAGAAGGCCTACAGTTGTCCAGTTGGGACAATTACCGGGTTTGTTAGTTGAATGGGGACTGGCTGCAGATCTAAAGCCACAATCTCCATTTCTGCTTTATCGGTGCTAGCAGTGATATTTTACCTTCTAGCCAACTCCTGAGCCTATATATCACAATTAAAAGCTCATAGCTAACACTTACAGAACATTTATTGTGAACAAGGCACTGTTCACATGTTTTACACTTTAGGTTGGTATTATTATCTCATTTTGAAGATGAGGAAACTGAGGCACAGAAAGTTTAAGGAATTTTCCTCAGCTATTAAGTGGCACTGCCTATATTCAGTCCCAGGCAGCCATTTCCAATGAGTTTCAATCTCAGGAAGAGAAGAAAAGTGTTACCCACCGCCAAAAACTGTTATCTCAAAAACTTTATCAGGCCTCACCTGGTCAAATAATAATAATAAAGCTGGAAACCTATATTAACATAATCAAAATTGTTTTGTCTTTACTAACTAGTCATACAGATCCAGTCCTCTAACAGCAAATGACTTGGTCCAAGCATTTATGAGCTTCCAGAATCCCTTCTCCCTCTTCCTGCCAACTGTTCACCCTGCATCAATGTACCTACTGACCTGTAGTAATAGGAAACACTATCCAAGTACTGGCCTTTGTTAGGACTGTTCTAATTGACAGGAAATACTTCGTTTTTGACAGAAAATACTTGAAATCTGCTCCTAATTTGTCATAAGTAGCCACACAGCACACAGTTAATCCCTCATGGATGAAGCAGCCCTTCCTAAACATTTTTTCCACTCCTTGTTTAACAGCTTGGGTTCCTTATGTCATGGTCTAGAGCCCCTTCATTGCACTAGTAAATGTCTTCTAAAAGGACTCCAGTCTGATTATAGCCTTTAAAGTATGGTTTCCAAAAATAATCTTATAGTCCAGGTGAAGTCTGGCCAGTAATGATAAGAGCAGGCCCATTTCCTTACTAGCTCGGGATTCTACACTTTTATAAATATCTCCTCGTTCCTGCTTCCCCCAATTTAAATTAGTGATTTTTGTCAATAACTAAATCATCTGGAAGCACAGGCTCAGGCCGTAGGCATTTTCTATCTTAACTTTTATCCTGAAATTAAATGACCATCCAGTTTATATGTAATAAGAAGGTCAGAGAGGTCACTTACACCCACATATATGTCTGATACCACCTGGCACTTAGCTCCTGACCCAGATCTGCCACCAGTCCCTACATCCTTCCATGGTTACTGATATTTGATGCTGGCCTGATCTGACAATTGATCTTGTTATAGCCTTTGGCTTCCCTGGAAAGGGATCTTGTTGAATGCCAGGGGAGCTTAACAGTGTCCTCAGACCTGTCATAAATATTTCCCCTATTCAATTTGCTTATTTACTGTGTGCCTTTGGGTGCATCTATAAAATGCCAAAATATCCAACTTATGCTGTCAGTAAATCAGACAATTCAGTGAGTGAAGATAATCAGATCAGCTGCTTATCAGCATGTAGAAAAACATAGTAGTCCAAGTATAAAATATTTAATAACAATGTTAAGGTGAATTTATGTATGAGAGAGCCTTAATAAATTGGGGAGTAGTTAAAATTATTAGGGATTGTTCCTAAGCATTTTAAAGCTGATGTCATAAAAAGATAACAAATCCATCTTCTTCCAAAATTTCTCTTACTTGCCACAGTTGAAAGTGGTATCTTAGGCTATAGGGAATACTGATATGACCCAATCTGGCAGGTCTTCAATTCTTAGAAAAACACGAGAGGACAAAATAATTCAGAGAAAGGATATGAAAATTCAGAATTCATAAACTAGTTATAACATGAGTGCCTGTGAGACACCAAAAAAAGCCCAGATTCATCCATGAATCTCAAAGCATTTTTTGATCATTAATCCACAAATTCAAATAACACTATAAGGAAATAGGATAATGATAAATTATAATTTTAAATATAACAACCCAGAGGTTATGTACTTTGTCTAAGGATAACAAATATGACATTTACAAACTGAAACACATGAAAGAAATTCTCAGTCCTGCCTTTTATCAATTTATAAAGACTGTAAGGCCTTGGCTGACTCAAAAATAAATCAGTAGCTATTTAGGTTTAAGTATTTGGCTTTTCTCTAACTAGTTTATAAAGGAAGCCATAGGCCACATGAAAGCATTTTGACAATGTTGTTCAGGTGATAGAAACCTGATCTTTGACTAAAATGATCCCTTGTTTTAAATAAATTCACTTTACCTGAATTCTAATTTAGACAACTGATAAAGAAAGTCATTTACTTTACTTTTTGAAGTATCTGAGAATGTATTATAAGGAATTTTCATGCTGGAGTACCTTGTGTCAAAACACAGTACACGGTGGTGAGATACGCCATCACACCTGTGCTTTCTAGATACTACTTACACCCATAGAAAGAGTGAAGATGTATGCTCAGGAAGTCAGCAAGGCTTGGAAATAATCCTTTTCCTGAAGAAGGATGAAAAGAACAGTGAACCTATGGCAAAAGAAAGACCCCGAACACCTCCCCCTGAAAATAATCATGGCATCAATACCATCTAAGAAATGTCTTCTTGACACCTACCTCTCTCAGTGTTTGTAACACATTCCATTTGGGAAGGGGTGGAAGGGCACATGGGATCACATCTCCAGTGTTGCAATGTGAGGCAACAGTAAAATAGGATTTTTCTTACAGCCAAGATTGTTGAAATACATTAATTTGGTCCAGTAACAGATACCAACAGAATGTTGAGATTAAAGAAACAGGCTGTCCCAATGCCTTTCCTGTACTGAATAAGTTCCATTCATAAAAGGAATGTTTAGTTTAAAGCCTGAAGAAAAGAAATGGTTGAAGGAATTTGGGGAGGAGAGAAAAAAAATGATAGAAATAGAAAGATACATAAACAAATTGAGTTGAACAAATAGTTGAATTATTTTATTCTCTCAATTTGCCTGTAATTTTCATGGCTGTGCTTGCTATGAAAACTGTACCTTTGGTTGTGTTCCAAACTAATTGCCATTTATTATATCCTGCAGCTATTCATCATGTTTACCAGTCATGTGCATCAGTCAATAGGCCCTTTTGATTTCAGTACAAGATACATAGGAACAAAAGTTGGGAATTACCAAATGTTTTCCCTTTCCCACCTGGAAACCATTTACGTACAGGCAGGACTGAAACTCAGTGAGATCAATTGTCTCACCACAATACCCTAAGAAAGACAATTTTGACCTGAAGCCCATTCAGCCTAGCTGCCCTGGCTCTCCTAACTTTTCCCCTCCACTGCCTTTTGCTCCATGTGCTCCTTATCCTTCTACCAGGTTGCTCAGAGACCTTACCTTGCCTTTTAATCCAGTCTCCTCAATAATCCTTTCCTTTTGATTGTTCCCTTCCCTCTGGTTCTTGCTCTCTGATTTTCAAGATGAAAATAAAATATCCCATAAAAGAATCCCCTAACTGGGGGGGCTCTGCATAGTTGCTCAGAGCTCCAGCTCCAGAGTCACACTGAAATGCATTAGAATCTGCCATGTAGTAGCTGAGGGATCTGTGGGCACACCACTAAACCACCCTGAGCCTCAGTTTTCCAATGTCTGAATGGGAATAATAATACTTACATGACATGGTCATTGGGAGGAATAAGTATAGGAAGGTAAGAAAGTGCCTTATCCTCAGATTTTTGGCTTCAGTATCTGAGTCAGAGGGGAAGGCCATGAGTTTAGAGAATATATGGTTTACGGGGACTATGAGTCACTGAGGTAATGCTGCCCTGTGTCAGCTGAAAGTACTGCTCTGGGGCTCCAAATAGAGAACTCAGAGCTGGAGGTACAGACACAAGAGTCATCAGACTATGCTGGTGCCTCAGAAATGGATGGGACTGCCCAGGGGAAAGGCATAAAGTGGAGAGTGCAGAGAGTTCTGGTTAGGGCTCCAAAGAACAGCAATAATTAAGGGGTAATCAGAGGAAGAAGAGCTAACAGGGGAGACTGAGGAATAGCCAGAGAAGGAGAACCAGCAGGGGTGTGGTGTCAGTAATCAAGGGAAGAGAATATTTTGAAAATGGATTAGTCAACCATGTCAAATACGACAGAGGCATCAGCTGAAATGAAAAATAATCGTTTCCTGAATCTGAAAGGTAGGAGTCTGACTTTTGCCAGTATTGTTTTAGTGGAGTGGTAGGGGGAGAAGCATAGCTCTTAAACAAACATTTTGAAAGACTGTAAAATTCTTTTAAAGCAAATAGAAAGTGGTTGCTCAGTAGACTACTGGAGTACGTTTCCATTAGAAGTGATTGACAAGTGCTCAGTAGACAGTCCTGAAGATGAGAGCTGGACAGCCTGGACTGGCTGCCTCCACAGAAAACATTTAGGAAGGGAGCTTTGTTTAAGCAGATTAAGCAAAAGCTAATGACTCTGGGAATGTTGTCTCTTACTATGTAAAAGGAGAAGCTGGTTTGTGTACAGTGTGATTAATAATGAATTAAAACTTTAAGTCTTTTGTTATACACACTGATTATAATATAGGATTAAATGATCATGTTTGTTTTAACAGAGATTTTAACCCACCCAAAACAGTGAGGCCCATTATGTAAACTGCAGGCTGTTAATTTGGTATAGAGCAAGTAAAAAGTATCTTTTCTTTAATTTAATTGACTCAATTAAAAAATAGGGCTGCAGGCCACACAGCTGGATCTTACAGCCAGGAGCTCATTTCCATAAGCATTTATTGAGTGAACATATACACGAAGCTAGGTTAAACCTGCTGAAATGAAGAAACCATGTCTTGTGAGGAGCACTTGAAAGAATTGGAGAAATTTAGCCTGAAGATGAGCCAGCTCAAAGGAATATGAGCACTTCTTCAAACACATGAAAAAAGGACAAGAAAATAGTGACCCCAAAGCCACTCTGGGACCTATGGGTAGACTCTACATATATATAACTTTGCACACAATAAGGAGAAGTCCCCATTAGTAGTAGCTGTCCCAAGATAGATAGGCTATCCCAAGGATCAGTAAGTTCCCCACCACTGGAAGTATCCAAGTCAAAGTTAGATGGTCATTTGTCTGAGATGCAATCAAACCAATATAGCTGGATCAGTTTGGATTATATTCAGTTGTATATAACAGAAAGAAAGCAAAAAATAAACAAAAAAATGGAAAATAAAACAGTGGCTCAAGTAGTATAGAAGTATATTCCTCTTTCATGTGAAAGAGGTTTGGAAGTGGGCCTCCAAAGCTGGAGGTAACTCCATGGTATCATCACAGACCTACATTCCTATCCTTTCACTCTGTTATCCTGTCACTTGTTGTCTACCCTCAAGGATTCTTCATGGTCCCTTGGAGTTCTCCTCAGTGTAGGCCTGAAGAAGAAGGAAATGCAGAAAAACAAAACGGGACCTCTTTTAAATGTGCCACCTCCCTTGCAGAAGCCTTTCTAGAAGTCCCAATGAAACCTTTGCTATATCATTGCCTAGAGGTTAGTCTCATGGCCTTGGCTAGCTGCAAGGAAGGCAGGAAAACAGAATCTTTTATTCTGAGTAGAAGGTATCCGTCTTAAAATTAGCACTCTGTGCCTAAGGAGAAAGAGGAGAAGAGATATCTGAGTAGGCAATAAACATCTGCGACACAACAGCCATCTGAAGAATTGAGTTCAATTAAGTTTAAGATTCTTTCCAATCTTTGGATCGTGTGAGCTCATAACAGCATTATGTGTCCAGAGAGCAGCTTTCAACATACTCTTAATCTGGGTGAAAAGACTGCCCTTCCATGTGCCTCACCATCTGTGTAATCAGTTCTCTGCATATAATCCCCTCTGTTATAACCACTTGGAGTGGTTTCCCTTCTTCTGGCTGGACCTGGATTAATGCAGTGCCGGAAACTTAATCTCATTGGTTAAAATCGTCTCTCTTTTGAGAGTCCCTAAGGGAACAAAATATAAAATAAGGAGGCTTTAGTGAAAATAACTGGGCAAGGAGAGATGCAGAGAGCCTAGAGGTTATTTCCTCAGTAATACAGGCAAGCCAGGAGAGCTTTAGACAACCATGAGAAGAACAATTCATTCAAATACCAACTATTTACAGAGCATGCTTTATGTGCTAGGCACTGTTAGATGCTAGAGATACAATGGTGGATAAGACAGAGACAGGCTTCTGGCCTCATGGAGCTTATAGTTCATAGAAGAATGAGAGATCAAAAAGGAGAAAATTAAGAATTTAGAGTTGAGACTGGGGACATTAGTCCAGAAGCAATCTTCAATAACCTGATAATTTGACCTTTGCCTTGACTCATGAAAGAAATTGGAAGCGTGATGGCTATTCATAAACGTTCATGAAACACTGACCTTGAAACCATTCTTCACTCTTTGTGCCTTCCTGTATGATTCCTTAAAGGCAGTATTCTTCCGTGCTCACAATTTTCCAGCCTTGCTTTCCATAATCCTTCCCTTGCCTGGTACTGGGTTATGCAGCACTATATCAAACCATTGTAAATATTGCTGCATTTGCAAGTATAATAACAAATTCCATGCAACTTCTCCTTTCCCTATTGTTTGACAAGAGGTCATTATTGTTTTAAATTTGTACTTACATACTGTAATATTTGCATTCTGCATTTAATCACTGCACACTTTAGTGACGGGAAGTGGAGCTGGGGACAATTGGTATTATGTATTTTGACCTGAAATAGTATCCACAGTTGGATGTTGCCTGGACCCATACAGCCTTCAGTGATTCATAACTCAATGATCTTCATGTGTCTGTTGACCTTCCAGACAGTTCAGTAATCATTGTTTTATTCCTAACTTGCTTGAAACCTCAAACCTCTTCATCCAAGCAAAGGGAAACAAGCACTGTATTTAAAGGCCATCTCCATTTCAGATGGCTTTGACAGCCTCCTCCCAGTAGCCTTTTCCAAGTATCTTGACTCCTCCCATTTATGCCCTTTGTTTATCTTGCTCAGGAGTAATGCACAGTTCAGACTTGACTATCAGGGTTGCTTACCCTATTCTCCTGTCCTTTCTCAAGAGTTCATCATCTTTCTCCAGGTGACTTAAAAACACTTTAAAGATAGGACCAGGTGTTTTAATTCATTTTTGGTCAATGATACTATATCCCTTCTGTGTTTTTTGGCTTCTGTTTCCCTTTTGGTAAGCCTGAGATTTCATCCAACTTCCCCCAGACACTTCAGCCTTCCTACTCCTTGGCTCTGCCAATAGCTAACCTCGTGACCTTGGTCAAGTTGCTTAACCTCTCAGAACCTATTTTCCCATCCCTAGAATGGATTTGATACCCTCCCCTCAGTGTTGCGATTAGAATGAAAAGAGAATAACCTTTAAAACATTGGCACCTGGTACAGAGCCTAACATGTAGAAGGGGTTCAGCTGGTCTACTTCTCTACTCCCTGACCTGCACACCACTAAAAGAAACTCAATCTGTTCTGAGACCCACACTCTCAGAGTCCTACCTTCTGTTAATGTGACCATCCTAGTGGGTTTAGTACATTACCTCTGCTATGTAATTAATATACTGCTATTTTAAATGGACTGCCCTCTAGAAGAATGCCGTAAGTCTCACCTGAGCACACTAGTTGCCTTCCTAGTGTATTCTCTCATTGTTCCCTGCTGCTTCATATTCACAATGGCACACAGCACAACTTAAAGCGAATTACTTTGTCCCTTTGCTTTTTATCATCTCTCTCTCCCAACAGGCTGTGCACTCAAAGGCAGAAACCATGTCTGCTTTAATCACCATTGAATTCCCAGAACCCAGTAGAGTGCCTAGCACAGAGCAGATAATAAATATTTTTTGATAGATTCAATGGATGGATGGATGGATATAATAAGTGGAAAAATTAATCGAATAAGTGAACATTATGGTGGAAACTTCAGGCTCACTGGAAAGATGGCAAGAGTAATATTTGGGGGCAGACAGGTTACTGTCACCTCAAACTGTATGGAGATAGACTTCCTTGAAGAGGAAGGGTTAAAAGAAGAATTGAGAGTGGAACAAATGGATTGTACAGATGGCAAGCAAGATACATGTTGAGAATTTGCAAAGAGGATATTGTGTCTAAAGGCACGGAAACTCCTAAACTATAATCTTATCATCAATTACTTTTCATACAAAAACACCAGAAGAGGCTTGACATATAATTCATTCTCCTCTTTCCTTTGTCTGCCCTGCCCAGAATTTAGCATTAAAGCCTGGCAGCTTGGACCCCTATATTCTAGCAATAGTCTTTAGTTCCTGAAGTGAAAAATATACCAACAACCTGTCACAGCTGAGGAATCAGAAAACAAGTTAGGTTTTTGAGCTGTCAGGTTGAAAAGGATTTGCAAGCCCCTTCCCACCCACTCTGTGCTATGAAGACGGATTTCCAGAGGTTTGAGAGAGATTTGTACTGCGGCTTCAAGGTTTACAAAATGCCACCATCCGAGGGCTTTGAATTATTCTTCCCCTGTATTTCGTTTGTAATATACCTTTGCCAGCATAAAGAGTATTAAAAGGGCATTTGAACAGTAATAAGGTCCTTAACACTTATGAGCAGCTATTTCCTCAGCAATGTAATTGTTGTGCTGAAGGGGAAAAAAAAGTAACAAACTGGGTTAACCCTTGTTTTCCAAAATCTAATTCCACTTGGTTTGTAGTTAGGAACCAGTACCCCGGGTAATTAATTCCTGAAAGATACAAGAATTGGGATTTTCAGTTAAACACTTTTGATCTCTTTCCCTACTCTTCTACCTCCTCCTCACTGTGAGGGAGGAGTAATTCACCCAGGAACCCCTCGACTTGGAGAAACCATCACATATAGGGTAAAATTCAATGATTCAAAACTTTGGGGGTGAGTCCATTCACACTTAAGAAAATATCTGAATTGCATAATATTTTAACATAAAGTTTTTTGCTTTCAAGCAAGGGGCAGTAGAGTGTAGTACTTAAGAACATAGACTCTGGAGTCAGGAAGAGTCAGTTTGAATCCCAGCTCCATGTACAGCAGTGGGACCTCTGGTAAATCACTTGGCCTCTCTGAACTGCAGTTTTCTCAAATGTAAAATGGGAATATACCATTACCTACTCAATACACTTTTTGTACAGGTTTTTAAAGATCACTGATAAAAGTATATAGCATAACCTTGAATATATATAATACATTCTAAGTGCTTCATATATGTTAGCTAAGCTGCTGCTAACCTAACCAAGTACTTCTAGGTACTTCCTAGACTACTTGTTTTACCACCCAGCCTTATTAAGTAGAGACTTCTAAATGTTACACTAATATTTACTTATGAATATTTCAAAGGTGCTTGAAATTTTTTATTTTTAAATGTTATTCATTTGCCTTCTTTATAAATAATATGAAGGAAAACTTCATTCAACCAACAATCTTCATATCACCACAATTACCAGTTAACATAATTTTACCATATTTTGATTTTTCAGAGTACTTCTGGGCATTTAAGCTAAAAAAATTTCTTTTCATAGTTGCTTGCTCAAATGCAAATAAGAATTGTTCTGTAAGGTGTCCACAGGCTGCAAGTGAAAACTTGACATTCAGCCAAGACTTAATTCAGACTCAATAAAGTAATACTCCTATGCCTAGGTAGATGTGTAAATTTTCTCCATATGATAAATAAGCAGGCTGTGATTTCTTTCAAATCAATCTTGGCTTCAGTCAGTCCTTCTCTAATCAATAAATCTGGATGTGCACTGAAATATGAAGTCAATAAATGCGTGTTACAGTCATTTTAAACTCCTTCATCAAAAGTACCTAGCAATTTTTCTATTATTATCATAAATTCAAAATACTAGGCTTATTTCTTTTTCTTTTAACTATCACTTTAAAAAAACAATAAGTTTCTGAGTCCTTAAAAAGCTGTTACTTGGATCTGGTTAGAAATCCATGTAGGTTCTCTAACCCAATCAATACAGTAGTTGCAATTACATTAGACCTACACAATAAAGCAGAATTGGGTATAAGGCAGTATTAGTGAAAATTCTGGTGTGTTCTGAAGGTTATTGCTGGGATATTTGGAGTTTTTATTAGGAATTCTAAGAACTTGGAGGCTTTTGAGGAATGTATGAATCATAGAAAAGAGATTCACCAGTTTCTGGACAAGGTTATGGGCTTTCTACTGCTTCCCTTAATGATGTTCCTTCTCACTGTATGTAAGTATACAGCAAAGCCAGCCTCACCAAAGCCTTCAGGCCCTGGCGGTGCGGTGCAGTAAGTTTGTGTAACTTCCTCAGGACTTTAAGATTCCCGGAAGATCTCAGCCTGCCCATTCCTACTCTGTGCTCCCAACAATTGCAGCAGGCCTCTCGCTTCCTTCTAGTCTTGTTTCTGTTTAGTAACTGTTCCTGACACTCTTTACTAGGGGTTGTGGGCTATCCTGGAGATCCATTCTTGCCATCACCTCACACCACCACCACAAAGCAATATGTGACCAGGATCTGTGTCTATTCCAAGCTTACTCAACTCAGAAAGGGTCATCATTCATTCTGAAGTGTTTATTCAATTGTCAACAGGTATATTTTTAGGCTATTTAAAAATATTATGCAATTCAGATAATCCAGACTACTAGCTCAGGGGTTCTTAGACTAGGGTCCATGATAGAATTCAGAAGGTCTGTGAATTTGCATGGGAAAAAAGTTAAGTATCTATTTTCACTAACCTCTATAATTTAGCATTTCCTTCAACTATGAGTATAAAAATCGCAGTTAATATTAGCAGTAACTGTGAGTTTATCACCAATAAAAAAAAAACAGATACTTTCATATCGCATTACAGGTGTTATAGATATCTCAAAATATCATTTATGCTCTTTGCTACTTCAAAATTATGATAGTTATTAGACCCATCAGTAGATCTTATTATTTGGCAAACTATGCCTGCCGCCTGCTTTTGTAAATAAAATTTTTATTGGAAGACAGCCATGCTAATTCATGTACATATTGTCTGTGGCTGCTCTACTGCTACAACTGGCAGAGTTGAATAGTTTTGACAAGCTACATGGCCCACAAAGCCGAAAATATTTATTATCTAGCCATGTATAGAAAACATTTACCAACTTCTTATTTAATATATCAATATGAAGGCACATATACTATTATTATAACTTTAAAATAACTATCCTAACTGCTTTTCAAAGTAATTGGTCTCCTTTTTAATCATATAGATTTCATTTTATTCATTGAAAAACATTATTCTGAGAAAAGTTCCATAAGCTTTAACAGACTGACAAGAAGCTCATGGACAGAAAGAGCTTAGGAATCCCTGGTTAGCTTGAGAACAAATCTCTAGGTCTGTTGGAGTGTGCATATAGACTTAGTTTGTGGGTGCCTTTTTGCCCTCAGAAAATAGATTTTATTACTTAACTATGGACATTCTTCTGTTCTTCGTTTTACTTGACTTCCTTATTACCCTAACTTCATTTGATTATGTATTACTTTATTAAAAAATTCATTCATTCAACAATTTATTCATTGAATGCCTGCTCTGCACCAGGCACTGAGAACACAGTAGTAAACAAAACAGATCTAATGCTCTGCCGTCACAGGGCTTACATACTAGCTAAGGGAGATACGCAATAAAATAAGTAAAATGATCATATGTAAGACAATAACAAGTGCTATAGATGAAAATAAAGCACAGAAGGTATATTCATGATCAAACGGAAGACCAGGGAAGCCCTCTTTGAGAAGACAGCACTTGAGCAAAGGCCTGAAGAAGGTTCCCGCTGGGAACCGGGGACAGGAGGCATACTAGGCAGAGGAAATGCTAGTGCAAAGTCCCCAGGGGGAGAGTGTGCCTGGCTTGTTCCAGCAAGGAGGCCAATGCGACTGAAACAGAGTAAGTCACACAGTGAGTAGTAGACAGTAAGATCAAGAGGTAATGAGGCCAGGGATTCTCAACCCTCCCTGGGCCTCAGGATCACCAGGGAAACTGAAGAAACTGCATACTTGGGCCATACCACATATATCCTTCCTGGAGCTACAGTTTCCACTTACTTGGGTGCAGAGCCCAAGCATTGGTATTTTTTTGAAGTTTGCTGGGTAATTCCAATGTGTAATAATGGTTAAAAACCAGGAGGTATGGCCATAGGCCATTGTGCAGTCTTTAGTTTTTGCTAAAGTGAGATGAGATACCAATGGGGGATTTTGGTAAGGAAAGTGACATGACCTGACTTAGGTTTTCACGAGGTCCCTCAGGCTGCTCTGGGTTACACAGTTGTGATATAATGAATCATAAGAAATACATATACATTTGGTCATTCATATGAACAAATAAATATATATTTCCCAGGTATATTTGGTCTTCATCCACAGTTCCTGAAAACACTGCAGAGTCTTAAAGGTGAAATGGGTGTTTTGTCATGTGAATGAGAGACTTTTGGACCCCCATCCAAGGGCAGGGGCTGGAGGCTGGATCAGCCAATGGCCGATAATTCAGTCAGTCATGACTATGCAACGAAGTCCTCACAAAAACCCCTGAGAAGAGCTTTTTGCTTTGCTCTGTGCTCTCCTCTGCCTGCTTTGCTTGTTTGGGTCATGATTCTTGGTCGGAGAGAGCTTCTATTCTTGGGGAACCAGAAAGCCTCCACGTGCCACCGAGCCAGGCCCCAAGCTCCACGAGGATAGAAGTTCCTTTACTTGGGACCTTGCCCTGTGTCTCTCTTCATCTGGCTGTTAACTTGTATCCTTTATGGTACCCTTTATTAACCTGGTAAATTTAAGTGTTTTCCTGAGTTCTGTGAGCCACTCTAGCAAATTAATTGAATCTAAGAGGGAGGTCATGGGAACCTCCAATCTGTAGCTGGTAGGTCAGAAGCACAGATAACTGCCTGGGGCTTGTGACTGGTGTCTGGAGTTGGAGGTGGAGGGCAGTCTTGTGGGACGGAGCCCTTAACCTGGGAATCTGGTGCTGTTTCCAGGCAGAAAGCATCAAAATTGAGTTGAGTGACACCCTGCTGGTGTTCGAGAATTGCTAGGTGTAAGATTGTGTGGGAAGACCCTCCCACATATTTACACCCATTGGAATCAGGTCTGGGTACCTGAATGAAGTTATACTACTATTACTGCTGGGTGTAATATCATTACTGTTATACATATATGTAGGAAAAAATACACCATCGCATTTGGTATTGGAAGAGTGGGAATCACAAGGGTTAAGGGTAGAACAGGGATAATAGACAATTGTAACAATCCAAGCATTCCATGGTGATTGCAGTAAAGGTGGCAAAAAGTGATTACATTCTAATTATACTCTGAAGGATAAACTATTAAGATGCATTTTAGCCTGAAATAGGGGATGGGAAAAAAGAAACAGTCAAAGATGATGCCAAGGTTTTTGGCCTGAGAAACTGGAAGAATGAGGCCATTAATTGAAATGGGCTAGACAATGGGAGCATCCTGTGAAGAAAGTATCAGCAGTTTGGCTTTGGACATGTTTAAGTCTCAGATTCCCATTAGATACACAAGAGGAGATACAAAGAGGCAGGTGGATATATGAATCTAGAGTTTAGAAGAGAAATCTGCCCCGTGGATATAAATTTAGGATTCAACAGCATGCACGTGGTATTTAAAGCCATAAGACAGCATGATATCACTGAGGAAGTGACAATGGACAGAAATGAGAAGCAGTCTGGGAGTCTGACATTAAGAATTTGGGGAGATAAGGAAGAACAAGCAGAAGGAAACTGGAACAGCCAGAGAGATAGGGCAGGCAGGTGTGATGCCCTGAAAGCCAAGGGAATCACCTGCTATAGGAAATAGTGCTAAAAGGTCAAAGAAGATGAGAACTGAGAACTGACCTTTACATTGGCAATGAGGTCATGGTTACCTTGACAAAAACAGTCTCAGTGAAGTAGTAGGGGAAAGAGTCCAACTGGACTGAGACCAGGGATGAATGAGAAGAGAGCAAATGGAAACAGTAAGTAGAGGCAATCCTTTTGAGAAATTTTGCTGTAGGAGGACAGAGAAATTGACTTTTGTGAATAACACAAATGATTACAGTTTGTTTGAAGGTTGATGGGAATAATTAATTCAGCAAAGAGAGAAACATTGTTGACATGAGAGAGGAGGATTTACTGGATCAATTCTATATATTTAAGGAAGAGTCTGACTGCCTTGGTTCAAATCCTGGCTCCACCCCTTCTGAGCTGTGAGGCTTTGGACAAATTACCTTCTCTGCATCTCAATTTCTGCATCAGAAAATGGAAATATAATAGTACCTACATAATAGGTTGTTTGGGGATTGAATTAGATATTATGTAAAGCACTTACTGGTACATCATAGGGACTCAAAAAATGTTAGCTGGCAGTAGTTGTGGCACCTTCATTCCTCTTTAACAAAACATTGCTTAAGATTTCTTTTTCTGTAAACCTTCCTGATCAAGTAACCTCCACCCTTTCCTAACCTCAGACTCAGTAACTCTTCTCGTTGAACCAATCTCTTAGCTTCTGTTTTTCTTTTTCTTATGTCATTTCTGTGTCTCCATTTCCCCAAGGCCCCTCTGTTCCCACAGGAGCAGTATTTACTTCAGGGGTCAAGAGCACAGGCTTTCAAGTCAAACTGTCTTAACTTGGATCCCATCTCTGTCACCTGCTGACTGTCTAAGTTTAGACAATTTTGTTTAACCTCTGTACCTCACTTTTTCTATCTATAAAATAGGGATAGTAGTTTTATTTACCTTACAGATCATTGAAAGGATGAAATGAGTTAATATGCAAAAAGTACCTAGAACACTACTTGGTACATAATAAATTAACAGCATGCTTTTTGCTGCTATTATTATTCCTAGAAACCACAAATCATGTCTTCTAAACATTTGGCACCACCCCCGACCTACCTAACACTGTATCATGACCGCAACACCACAACACAGCCATCCTCTTCCCCAAGCCAGAGCTTTATATTCAGGGGCATTTGCAGTATAATATTTACATGTTAACTGCCAGCCTGCCCACTGGGATCATGTGTGCAAAATGTAATAAAAGCCCTCCTTTTCTCCAAGTGACCTGAACAAAGTCTATCAATGGACCATTTATTCCCACCACAGTAGCACAACTATATCTAAAACTTTTTGGAAATGAACAAGAATGGCTATATTTATATACCCCAAATTTTGTTACTAATATTAATGTTTGTCAATTAAATTTATTAAAACAAGAATTCATTTTAATTTTTCTCCCTTTCCTTTCTGTGGAGGGCAAGAGGAACTCTACATAACTAATTTATATTCACCCTTCAGATCCCAAATTAGGCATCACTTACTCCGAGGAGCAACTTTATTCTCTGCTCCACCATCCCAAAGACTCCCTGTGTTTCTGCTCATCATACCACCTGTTACGCGACATATGAGTCACCTAGTTACTTGTTGGTCTTCTCCACTCCATGAGCATATGTATCATGTCAGCCTCATTCCCTCATGACTACAGCACTTAACACATAGTAGGTACACAATAAACATTGGTTTATTTGTTACTTTTTTACATGCCATTTCTAGTAGCCAACTGAGTAGGATTATTCCCTTTTCAAGCAGGAACTTTAGTGTTGTGTAGGTATAATCACAGTACAAAATGAAATGCAGTGATCTCAGGGGAACCTTATATATAATCAGATTAGAAAGCTATCTCTATGGTGGAACTTGAAGGCAAGTCATAAGACCCCTATACAAAAATGTCTTCTCTACCAGACCATCTACCTTAAGACTAAAGATTGCCATGGGTTCACAGATTATAGGATGATAGCAAAAAGAAAAACAGGAATATTTATTGAATGCCTACTATGTGTCAGGCATACCATATATGCTATCCCCTTTAATGTTTGCAATGACTCTATGGTGTGTGTATGATGACTCACATTTTACAGATGAGAAAACAAGATCATAGAGGTTGAATAGTTTGCCCATGGATACACAGAGAATAAATAAACAGCCAGAGTTTAAACACAGGTCTGCCTGACTCCACACTTATATGCTTTCTGTTATTCCACATCAACACCCAGGAGACAGATCCTAGCAATTAAGTAAGGATGGAAGCAAAATATTGAAAATAACCAGGGAGGTGGCTGCGCTCACAGACGGCATGGGCAAAAATGGTTTGGTGGATGAACAGTCAGTCTATTTATGTACTGTGGTAGGCAGAAGAATGGCCCCCCAGAGGTGTCCATGTCTTAATCCCTAGAACCTGTGAATATATTACCTTACATGGAAGAAGAGATTTTCCAGATATAATTAAGGTTCAGGAATCTGAGATGGGGAGATGATCCTAGACGACCCTGCATCATCACATGGATTCTATATTAGTTTCCTGTGGCTACTGTAAAAAATTACCACAAACTGTGTGGCTTCAAACAACAGGAATGTATTCTCTCACAGTTCTGGTGGCTACAAGTCTGAAATCGGGATGTCAGCAGGGACACACTCTTTCTGGAGGCTCTGGGGAGACTGCTTTCTTGCCTTTTCCAGCTTCTCGTGGCTCCAGGAGTCCCCTGACTTGTGGCTACATGACTCCAGTCTCTGCCTTGTGACCCCAGTGCCTCCTCGTCTTTTCTGTGTCTTCCCCTGTATCTCAAATTTCCCTCTGCCTTTCTCATATAAAGACACTTGTCATTAGATTTAGAGTGCAGCTGGATAATTCAGATGATCTTTTGTCTCAAGAACTGCAATTATATCTTCAAAACAACCTTTTTCCAAACAATGTAACATTCACGGGTTCTAGAGATTAGGATGTGGACATATCTTTTGGGGGACCAAAATTCAACCCACAGGTCCTTCAAAGTAGAGAACCCTTTTGGTTATGGTCAGAGGGAGATGTGACTATAGAGAAATGTCACATAGATGCAACACTGCTAGCTTTCAAGATGGAGGAAGGGGCCGGGAGCCAAGGAATGAAGGTGCCTCTAGAAGCTGGGAAAGGCAAGAAAACAGATTTTCCCCTATAGCCTCTGGAAAAAAATGCAGCCTTACCTGCATCTTAGCTTTAGCCCAGTGACACTCATTTTGGACCTCAGACCTCCAGAACTCTAAGATAATAAATTTGTTTTGTGTTAAGCCACTAAGTTTATGGGAATTTGTTACAGTGATAGAAAATCTATGCCATTACTGAGGAAAGTTAGAACAAAATGTTTGAATCAGAGCCAGTGTGGAATCGAGAGTCAAGATAACAGGTCGTGGAATAGAATAAACACCAGAAGGCAGAGCAGAGCAGATGGCAAGAACTAAGAAAGCCTCAGGAGGTAGAAGGTCAAGACAAAGAAAGTAGAATTGATATGCATTACTAATATCCAGAAGTACCCTCTACAATGGAACATCAGGCTAGGGGACTGACCTAACATAGGGAGCCCAGACCCTGGAGGGGCAACACAATTGAAGCATGCTGTTCAGTTAGAATATATGTGGACAGGAAGAGTGGCACCGACAGCAAAGCATATCCATATAGAGTTGTCTTCAATTTTCACATTATTCACTCTTTGGGTTAAGGCATTTGAGGTCCTTCTTAAAGTTCAAGTTTCATATTAGTATCATCTATTTAGCACAGAGAGAACTTGTTAAAAAGATGTCCTAGTCAGTCACCTAACAGGGTCTGAGAGAAAGACCCCAAGACTGATAAGTGCAAATAAGAAATAACCAGGAAATGTTTACAGTCTGGAATGTCAGTACTAAACTTGGCACGTGTTCGGTACTGGTATGAATGCAACAAATGTGTGTTGAATGGATGAATGAGTAGTTGAGTGAATGAAAACATGGAAGACTTGGAAAGTCTGTAAAACATATGACTTAGAGAAATAACAATGCACAAAAATGGCAGTGTACCCCAGTGGCAATCAGGGCCTATGAGACCATTGTCTTGAAAGCTGATTATAGTCAATAGTTCTTCATTACTGGGCTGGTGTGTCTTTTTAAAGCATTTATCTCTTTACACAGGTAACTTTTATTGTTTCTAATTTCTAATGTCAAAAGTAATACATCTCAAAAAAAAGGAAAAGATGTACATAATCTCATCATCCCAAGATAGCTATTTTGGAGCATTCAATTCTAGTCTTGTGTTTTTGTGTATAACTCTATGTCTGTGTGTGTAGTATTGAAAAATATGGTACGGTTTCTTACTCTTATCCTACTATTTCATAAATTGTTTTCATTTGCTTAAACACAGCACATATTGTAGTTGCTTTTCCAGGTCAATAAGTATTCTAGTACATCATGATTGTATGTGACTACATAACATCTCTACTTATGAATATGCATAATTTATTTAACTAATCTCCTACTGCCTTTTTCTTATAATCTTCCAGCATTAAAAACAGTGGTACAGTATACATTTTTATAATCGCTGTTTTCCACACATCTGTTTCCTTAAGGTAACTTCCTACAAATGGAATTGCATATTTTGTGGCTTTAGATACATATTGTCATATGATCTCATAAACAGATTTACTTATTTACATTCTGACTTCAGTACATGAAAGTTAAGTTTCCTCAAATCGTTTGGCAACACAGGTTATTAACTTTTAAATTTTGCCAATGTGATGGATGGATTTAGTTTCTATCTGTTTGATTGCTAATGAAGTAAAAATTTCTTCATTTATTTGTTGCCCATTTTTTTTTCTTCCTTTGTGAATTATCTTTATGTCCTTTGTTCATTCTCCTATGTCTCGTACGTCTTTATCTTTTCTAAATTGTAAGAACTGTTGAAGCAGACCAATTATACTTTATATCTGCTGCAAACATTTTCCCATTTTTTCTTTTCCTTTAATTTTTATTATGGATTTTTAACCTACAAAGGGGGATTAATATGTTTGTTTTTGTAGCATTAACTCAATCTTTTCCTTCCTGATTTTATGCCTTTTTGTTATGCTTAGAAAGATATTGCCCCTACAGAATAAATACAATAAATACCTATGTTTTGTTTTTGTTATTTTATAGTTTCATTGTCACATTTTAATTTTTAAACCATCTAGCAAATATTTATTGAATGGTATGAAGTAAGTCTGATTTTTTAGTTCTTTTTTAGCAGATTATGAAAGGAGGACTTTTCACTAGAAATTCACTGAAATAAATCCAGGACAGAGTGTACTGACTCTCAAACCAATGAAACAATTTTTCTCAAAACCTACATTTTCTATACTGCACCTTAGGTCTCAGCAAGTAATGAATTTTGATCTGCAAACACATCCCAGCTCGCCAGCATTTGCAGATATACCCATGAGCCAATCAAATAGCAAAGCTCCTTTGTAAGCAAAAGGTCAAGTTCCCAGTGTGATATCTCCAGCTACAGACTCACATTCATCCTTAAGTCACCCTAACACACAGAAGACAGACATATTTACTTTTCACACGATTCATGGGTAAATTTTGCTCAGATACAAAATCAACAGCCAAATCTCTCCTCAACCAGCTGAAGCACATTTCACACTGGTCTCTGGATGAAAGGCCCTCTGGCAAACTTGGTGAGAGCAACAAGAAAAGAGGTATTTTCTGATTAGAAGAAAACCTTCCTATTTCACTACAGACAGTGTCCTTTGGACCTGAATACTCTTGGTTCTGAGTTATATTTCCTACAAGATGTTACCAAGGCACACGCTCAGGAAAATAGCAGCTGGAGCCATTTGAGGGTTACTAATTACAGGGCATCACAGGTATAATTTATAATCCTCCTTGACAGATGTGACCCATTACACTGAGCATCATTGGCATGCTCGACAAGCCAGATGCAAACCAAGAAGAGGTCGGTCTTCAAGTAGCACAGCTTTCCAGAAAGCCTCACCATTTTAAGTAGCTCTGTACATATGTAGGAGAAACAACAGCTGACATGATACAATAGAAAGATTTTTTTAAAGACCAATTGGTTTTAAAATATTTCACTCCACTCCATGAGATACTGATATGCAAAGAAATGCCCAGACAGTTCTGTTAGGCTATGAACTCTGCCTATTATTTTCAATACCAATGATTTCAACGTTTGAGTCAAAAAGAATTTTTTTTTGGATCTGAGCCACAAGGTTCCAATAAAAATATTTTTTAATTAAAAATAATATTTCCAGCAATGTTTCCCCAGGCTATACTGCAGCTAAACAACATCTAAACTATATAGAAATGAATGCTCAGTTCAGAGTTTTGCAGGAAGAAGAAAATTTTCAAAACAATCATCATCTCTGTAGGCAAAACAGCTGATTGAGTGGCTTTTAGACTTTCCCGTCTCCTTGAGATGGCTGGGAGGTATGGCCACGAGGTTTTTCAGCCACAAATACAGACAACTATTGTCCCCTCCACACAAGAAATGAAGAGACTCAAAGAAGAGTCACACATGCCTTTAATCATTATTATTTTTCTAAACTCTAAGGATAAAACAAAAAGATAATTTACGTTTACAGTTCCGTGACACATAAAAAATATAATTAAAGTACTAAATCTCTCGAAAGAAATGCGATGTACAGAATTAAGTTCAGCATTTAGCTGGAAGGCATCCCCTCGGAGAGATCAGGTTGATATGTGAGGGGTCAGTTTTGAAGTCCTATTGCTGATTTCTTTCAAGGGATGGTATTTTGGTCAGCCCTGTTCTGATTTCACCTCACAACTGTCAGTCAGAATAAATTACAGGACATATTACCTGAATCCCAAAATCTAGCCACATTAATAGCCCCTGATTTTTCTTCTTTCAAATGCCATTTAGATATATGGAATTTGTTCTTTCCTGTCATATTTCCAGCACCCTCTAACAAAGCAGCATTTAACATTTCCCACACAAGAGGGCTTATTTTTGTACTGGATTTCAGAATACAGAAAGTTACAGAGTTTGTTTATGTTTTAAATCTTTTTTATTAGTTGCATAAAACTGTCGACAGCTTATGCTGATTTAAATACCAAGCTGATTTAAGAGAAATTTTCCCGAACCAGGTGGAGAGTGGGAAGAGGAGATAAGAAAATAGAAGAACTCAGAGAGGGGCCAATAATTTTTCCCTAAAGGATTTCAATCTAAATTTGTTTTGGTAAAAGCATAGTTCATCTCCCTAACACACTATTGGCTCTAATAAGGATACCACGAACTCAAAAGGGTCTGCGAGTAAGCTTTAAAGATTGGGCATGTTATTTACAGACTTGGGCACTGGCCACATTTGCATGCATGAATCTCGAAGAAGCATTTTTGGCTCATCTCATGAAAAATCCATTGGGAGGTCATATATTTGAAAGTGCTGTCTTCCCTCCTTGTAGGATGGAAGCCCCAATCAATCTTTTGTGTTATGACCAGGTGTAAGTCATAAAACAGCAGTTATTGCTGGTTTTATGGAGCTGAGAGCTGGGACACTCATGAGGAGGATAAGTTCATAATAGCCTTAAAGAGCAAACTATCCTTCAAGGTCCTAGGTTTCCTTAGAGAGGCTGCCCCAGGGATGGGCAGTCTTACTTTGTTACCAACATTTCTTACCATTAGAAAACACTTTGATATTCACTGACTCAGCCAGGTAACGGGTATTTATTATAGTTACAACCTTGTGCACTGGAGGATATATAGTAGAAGGATCTGATTGTTTCCTTCAACCTGTAACCTGTGAACCTCCCAGGCAGGGATGGGTGAGCCTTCTCCCCAAGCATTCAAACACTCCTCATTAACTCAGTGTGGGTCTTTGTCCATAGCCCCCAGTCTTCCTAAAATCTACATGCTCAGAAGTTTGCACCACACGTTTTGAGGTAATCAATCTGTTCTTTGTCTTTTGCAAACATGAAAAAAGAGATCCTTAGCTGTAAGAAACGGAAGTGTATCTTCAACATCCTCTACTCCACCACCCTAAGGAGCCCAATTCTTCCCTTGGTCTGTGGACTCTAGCCTAATACCTTCATAGCAAACCACTCCAAGGCACTGAAGGGAAATGGGTAAAGTCCAGAGTGGTTTTCATTCCTGAGAGTGCATGCTGTCTGATCTCCATGTATCAGCTAACTGAATTTTAATGCTAACCCATATTGGTATAATAATGGAAGGGAACTAAAGTTGTCAACAGGAAGCTAGCACAGATGCATTTCTTCTAGAGCCTTTTGGAAAAAGTGGCGTCCCCACCTTTGCTGTGCAGACTACTTTTCCTAATGGTAGAGAGGACCCAGGCAGGTTGGAGGGATGGGCAATTGGGTAATAAGAGCAATTCATGGGGTAAGATGCAGCCTCTTAAGGGCTACAGCAAATTAGAACATGCAAGTAGTGACCTACATATCTCTTCTGTGAGCTCTTAGGAAACAGAGACCATCTCCTGAATTAATTAATTAATCAGACAGGTTTCCCTTTACATAAAGATCACTTCATTTAACAAACACTGGCTTAGCTCCTGACCCTGTGGGCCCGGCCCATGCTGGGTGCTGGGATGCAGTGGTAAATCAGACACAGGTCTGCTCCATGGGCAGATGTTCTGGTGGGCAGACACTCAGTGAGGCATACTCACCAAACGGCACCACAGCCCTGCAGACAGGCACCAGAAGCAAAGGTTTGTGGAAGGACTGAGTTTCACGTGAGGTGACATTTAAGACTGAATGGCTCTGATTTGGGAAAATATATCACTTAAAATGAAAAATTATGCTACAAAATATAAAGGAGCTGCCCTTTGGTTTGGTCTGCTGAAGTGAGTTTTATATGTAAAGGAAGGTTTTCCTGGCACCCATGACAAAATCATGATAAATAACCCCAAAGCAAAGTAGCTTCACTTTGAATTACCCAGAACAACACTGCCTCTCAGTGTTTGTATGATCTGGAAATACTTCTTTCTCTGCATTTATCTGTTTCTTTGTTTTTTACTGAGAGTTAACATACAATAGAATGCACAGACTTAAATTCTTCAGCTTGATATGTTTAGACAAATGCGTCCACCCCTGTAACCACCACTCAAAAGAAAATATCGAATATTGCCATCCCTCCAAAAAGTTCCCCTCCCCTCTTCCCAGTCCTTTCTATGTACACACATGCTCAGAGACAATCACTGTTGTAAATTCCTCTATCACTGTGGATTAGTTTTGCCTGTTCTTGAACTTGATATGAAGGGAATCATAGAGTATTTACTCTTTTCTAAATGAACAGACACACTAGCATTTGGGGCAACACACTTGAGGGGATTAAAAGACTCAAAACAACATTAAACGAGTATGCAATAAATACAAAACAATCCCCCATGAAATGTTTTGGTATCTCACTGTATTTATAAAAATATCCACAGTTATGTGTTCATTTCACTGTCCTTCAGCCCTCAATACTTTATGTCAAACTGCTTTCTCCACAAGAAAAATGCTCCTGTGTTCCGGCACCCACAGGATCTTTCCTTGATGTGGCCTGGCATGCTATGCTTACTATGTTTGGCTCTACTTTCATGCAGCACACATGGCTCTCAAAGCATGATTCCTCAGTTGTGACATACACACAATTTATACAACGATCAAAATTTCACTGTACATGTAGCACAGAGAAGACAAGTAGTAACTCTGCGGCATCTTACTACACTGATGGACAGTGACTGCAATGGGGCATGGGAGGGGATTCAATAATATGGGTGAATGTAGTAACCACACTGATTTTCATGTAAAACCTTCATAAGAGGGTATATCAATCATACCTTAATAAAAAAAATTAAAAAAAAATTTTTCACTGTACAACCAGGAAGGCTTCCAGGACACCTCTATACTATAGTACACTGGAGGAGACCTACCGAGCAGAGACGATGATGCCAAACAAAAGAAGTGCATGTGCCTCCCTGTGTCAGGTTTTGTTCTACCTTCATTTCCTTACTAGCACACTGAGCCACACTGCCCATCCTAACTGGTTGTACTAGTTGGATTTTCCCTGCCCCATACAGCGCAGATGGTGCTGTTGTTTTCCATCCTTTAATCAGAATGCAGAATGCCACATGCTGTGTGCATCAGAGAGAAAAACAGCAGCAAAGACAGTTCAGCAGTGGAGTTCACTGGGTAGGGGAAAAAAGTGTCATATCTGTGGTTCAGGCCTTATATATTTCCTTCTTCCAATACTGAGAAATAATTATGATTATAGGATAGTCTATGTATGAATAAAAATGTAGAGCTATTATGTATATATGCTTAAATATGTACACAACACCTAGAGACCAAAGACTAGTTCCAGATCACAAGAAAGGAGAATGAGTTTCAGATATGTGACTGCTGTTTTCATTTATGTTTTGGTCCTCCAAGAATTACTTTTTAACAAGAGCCTTCTGCCTCGATTTCTATCACCCCCTTAATGGATCATTGATTAACTTATCTCTCTGTAGGGAAATGAACCACTGACAGGCAAACACATTTTCAAACATTCTTTGGGAACCCAAACACACTTCCATTTTTTCTGTGGTTACAATCCTCTGGGGGAGGAAGTGTCAACCTGACGCCAGTTTAGCAATTTGCTTTTTACTCCTCTCTGCTAAATAGTGCACACTATTAGGTCTTTGGTCTCAGTATACACACAGGAAGGTGGGGATGTCTAAAGCTAGCTGGTTAAGAAACACATTTCACAGAGTCTGGAAAGGTAAAGCAAAGAGTGGCCTTTGCCTTGAAAATTACGAAAGACTATATCCTTCCAGGCAGAGCTGCCCCGGATGTTGAATTTGTGGGAATACCTGAGAGTTAACATGTTTTTTAATATATATTTTGTACAGTAGCAATTTCCTATAGATCGGAGTTACTGGATTCAGTTATGGAAGAAAGAACTTCATGATAATCTCCACACCTCCTCAGTCCCGCCCTGTAACTAAGGGAACAAGGACCCACCCCTTAACATATTCCACTTGTGTACTGGAAGCCACTTGGCCCACTTGCTTGGGCTAGAAAAGCCAAGGCCAAGCTCGCTCTGAGGGTGTCCCTCCCCTGTCCCATCACCAATACCTGAAGGTAACTTCAAGGCAGGAGATCCAGGCTCCCAGAATAGTGCTTCTCAGGGGGCCAGCACTAATACAGAGATGCTTCACGATGCTCTCCTGACTGCCCCTGAATTTAGTCCCTTAGAGCAGAGTGAAGGTGGCTGGTGGCTGGTGGCTGACTCCAGGGCTTGTCAAAAGGCAAGCAGATTTTCCCCCTGTTCTAGGTCCAGGCAGCCTAGCTGGCGTTTTCCTGAATTTGGTTTCAAAAGGGTATGTAACTATATGTCTAAACTGAAAGAAATCTGGGAGAAGACAGAAGAAACCCAGGTGCCATTTACCATTATCTTGATAAAATGGCAGCGACACACACTCCGCCCACCACAATTAGGGTGATAAATGCCCATTTCTTGAAAGTCAATTATGTAGATTATTTGGAGAATACTGACAGATGGCTTTCTTCCCCAGATGATTCAATCAAGCTGAATTTTGATATGGGCATAAAAAACACTGTCATCTCCGAAACAGAGGAGGCCTCCCTAAGAGGCAGGCCAGAGGACTAGATGAAATTTTGCCATTGGCCACTTTTGATGACCCCTTTTGTTTCCCGGAGCTCCCACGTTTTCCAGCCTCAACAGCAGCTTTGCTTCTTTTCATCTTATAGTCAAATATTGATCCTCTGACCTATCCTAGAGGTTTTGATTAACACAGAAGATTGCCATGTAAGCAGCTTTTTGTTTGTTTCCAGCTAATTCGTTTTTTATTATTCACTTGCTGCAGTAAATCTTACTTTTATTATCTAACCACTGAACAGAGAAAAATGGATTGATTTGAGTAACTAAATAATTCAAGCTGCAATGTGTAGGGGGAGAGAGGAAAGATTGAGGGGACACAGAGAAAGCTTGATGCAACATTGCCCTTCAGTTTTCTGAGTTTTCCCCTAATCCCCAACCCAAGTTACAACAGTTCTGACTAGACCATGAGGGGGTTTAATGGAGGTAGCATGGTGTTACTGCAGTAGTGCTGTAAAGCAATAGAAGTTTAGGAAATAGCTGTTTAAAAAGTCTTACTTCATCAAAACGATAGTTTCACCAGATGAGAACTATTGGTTGTTCCTGGTTACTTTTCATTGTATGAGGTAATTCATTTGGCACAATTGTATCCATCATGAGCTGTATTTATTCATTTTTTATTCCTAAAGGCACAAACCAATCTTCTCCACTGGCGTTTACTAGTGATGCCAAGAAGATGGGAAAGTTTTGAAGAAAGCAGCCCAGCCATACAGAGATATCTAGATGTATCTAGATGTAAATGGAACAAGTCACAGGAAAAAGCAGCCTAACTTGTTTGTTAAAGGTATCAGTTTCAGGATGGGGAAAACAGGAGGAATGATGGAAGAAGGAAGAGGAGAAAGACAAGAATGAAGGGGATATTTGTTCCCACCCTCTGTCATCTGCCCATCCAGTCCTCTTTCCCTCAGGTATTCATTAAACAAAATACAAACACACAGCTATAAATAAAATAAAAACATGGATAGGTTTCATTACCTGAATATGTAAAACTTCTATATACAAAATACATCATAAACACATTAAGAAACAAATCACAAACTGGATTTGCAAAGCATATCAATGACAGCAGATGGAGATCCAGAATCTATCATGCATTTCTGCAAATCTGTAAAAAAAACAATACAATAGGAAAATGGGCAAACGACTTGAACAGGTATTTCACAGAAGAGGAGGTTCAAATGCCCAAGACATGTCACATATGAAAATATGTTCAACCCCAATAGTTATCAAGATGACACGAATATAAACAGTAAGATACGACTTCCACTACCGGACAAACGCAAAGTCTAATACCAAACATTGTCAGGAAAATAGAGGAAAGAGGCATTTCATACACTGGTGGAATTGCACGTGCTTTGAGACACTATGCCGGAGAGCAATTTGGCAATATCCAGTCAATATGAATACGCACATTCCCTAATGCTCAGTAGTTCCACTCTAGTCATTTATCTTAGAAAAACTCTTGCACACATGAAGAAATAGCATGTTCAAGGAAGTTTGCCAAAACATTGTAATAAGATACAATCTAAGTAGTCACCAAAAGAAAAATGAATCAATTGTGTTCTACACTATAACACAAGGCAGCAGGCAAAATGAATGATGTAGATATGCATGTATCAACATGGATAAATATCATAATGTTAAATGAAAAACCCAAGTTGCAGAATGACATGTAGACAGGAAGTCCTACGTATATAAGATATCTCCCAGGAGAGAGGGGAAGACAATGTAATCAAGGAGTCCGGAGTGCAAAGGGAACTATAATGATGTCTGTAATACTTTATTTTTCACAAAAAGGCAAGACATTACATTTATTTACTTTAGGTTAGAGTCATGGGTGTTCATTATTTTGATCTTTATACTTTCCTGGTTGAAATATTTCATAATCTAAAATTAAATAAAACAAGAAAAAATAATTACATCATATCCTACCCCCCATCAAAATGCCCATTCCAGTGCACTTCTCTTATAAGCAAATTCCTGCTAAAGTGTTTATCCATTCAGCAAATGTTTATCAAGTACACACTAGAAACCCATTATTTGCATTTTAAAAGAAGTGATTTTTTAAATTGCATTTAAAAATAAATATACTGAATGCAGCTGAATGAATCCCTAATATTAGAGTTTCAGGTATCAGGACAGACCAGTAGTTAAGAGTTAGAAACCAGCAGGAGGAGCCTCTGTGGTATCTCTCAAATACTAATCCACTTCTGGGTGGAAAAGAGAAAGGAGAGAGTAAAAGAAAGGTAAAACGCAAGGTGGGGAGGGCAGGCAGTGAATTACAAAAGGAATGAATACCTGGGAGGGACTGCAATTTACAAAGCTATTACTGGTTTTTACAAGAACTGCTTTTTCCCTGTGAAAGCTCCCCTCCTGGCTTTTATAGATATATCCTAGTGCTGCAAGAGTTAGCAGTTCTAACCTAGGTGTCAAATCCTAGGCCTTGGTTAGCCTCTAGTACTGCCCATGTCAACCCCAGAGCAGGATTCAGAACTATACCGCATCAAAAAGAAAACTTTATAAAGCAATAGTGGCTAGTGTAGATTTTACTGGTGGTTTTGTGGTGAGCAGAAGAAAAATATTTATATTGAAGAGCAAACAACTAATCAAAATCCTCAAGAGACAGGCATTTCTCCGCCAAAGTTCCTCTTCACTAACCAGCTGCCAGTTTGCTGGTTTCTTCCTCTTTCTTGTTCCTGTCCTCATTCACCTTCCCCCTTTCTTGTCCAGATCAATTTAGCTCCATCTCACCTCTCAACTTCAGGCAGTAGCTAAACTGAGAAGCTTCCAACTACCTTGCCACAACTTTCAACAACGGTAGGTAGTCTCTCCTTGGACTGGAAAGACATTAGCAAGCATTATCCTAGAGACCGTAATGAAATACTCAAAGATACCTGAAATGCCCTGATAAAATGAACAGATTGACCAAAAGTCAATAGTCAGTCATCTATTGATAGTAAAAGCAAACAAAGCAATTAAAACAAACATAAAGTACCTCAAACTTAAAGGCCCTAAAGAACAACCACTTATTTTCATTCACAAATCTGTAGACTGACAACTGAATATTGGCTGATGTAGCCCAGGTTCAACTGAGCAGTTCTAATTCAAGCTGCAGGTCCAGCTGGGCTTTGCTCCTTGCTAAAGGGCGGGCTTAGGGCTGCTTATGTATATTCACGTCTGCTTACATCACTTATGTTAACATCCCACTGAAAAAAGCAAAGTCAAGGGGCTGGAAGGTGTACTTATCATATGGAGTTGGGAGGAGGAAGTAAATATTTTTGAACAGTGATTTAATCTACCACATCAATCAAAATGTGTCATTTCTGTGCGAGACACCTGACTTGTGCCTGTTAACTACCTGCAAATATTAACCATTAAGTCTCCCCCACTAAACTAGAAATCTTAAAATGCTGTCTTTAGGGAATATTGAATCGCATCTTTACTGTAGTGAAGGAGATAAACGGTGTTATTTGACTTGAAGAGGAATGGTTCCATGCGTAGAATGTGCAGGCAAATTGTGTCACATTAATGCATTAGAAATCCCACAAATTACCCAGCAGATCCTCCAATGAAAAAAAAAGTATTATAAAGAACTCAGAGGGTGAGGAGAGTCACTTTCATCAAAGAGACACTGTTAACAGAGAGTTTTAGTTCCTTGTTTTATTCCTGCATTCATTCAGTAAGTATTTATGGAGGATCTACTCTGGTCAAGGCACTAGGCTGAGGGCACATGATGAGCAAAGCAGCTGAGATGCTCATGACTGTGCAGTGCCTGGAGAGCAAGGACATGGTACCGCAATAGAGAATGACGGCTGTGGGGAGTCAGGGGGGAGGACAATTTAGGCAGAGTGGTTAGGGAAGGCCTTGCTGAACAGGTAGCATTTCAACTGAGACCTGAAGGGTGAGAAAGCCACATGAAGAACTAGAGAAATCACATAATCAGGAGGGACAGATCAAACTTTATTGCCTACAGCATCAATGAGAAAAGTTAAAGGACCAAAAGGCATTATATGAGGGATGTCATTGTAACTGCTTTAGAGAAAGATGCCACAAGAAAGAAATCTGTGGCATATAAAAAGGGAAGCAAATGGGTAGAACAGGAATACAGCAGCACTTTGTTCTGTTGTTACCCTCAGCATCATCCCTTTAGTGAAAGTTGCCAAAGTATATTGCACCCAGCAGCAAAAGATTGATGTATTGCCCCAGCTCTGCTTCTAAGCTGGCAACCTTGAGTCAGTCACTTTCTCACAGATCTTTGGTGTTCTAATCCTTCAATAAGGAGATGGCCTAAATAAATGTTTTCAAGTGTATCCATCAAAAATCTTGTTTGCTGGGATGTTAGTAAAGGTTATGCGAAGAGTATAACACTGGACGAGTTGAGCAGGTTTCTTTATTGCAATGCTTCTCAGAACCCTAAAGTGTACTTTTATAGAGTGAGAACCTCTAAGAAGAAAATAGAATGTGCTGTGTGTTTTCAAAATTTAATTGTCAAGGAACTCCTTTCACTGTTCACCTTCCAGAGAGTATTCCAAAGAGCACACTTTGACACTGGAGGAAATGCCATGGATTTCAAGGCCCAGTCTAGCTCCAAAAGGTTCTGTGATGAGCACCATCAACTCAGAGGAATACCCTGTTGGTACAAATTGTCTCTTAAAGGATATGACATATGTATATAATCATACTTCAATTAACCAAAAAGAATGAAAGTAAGGTACAATCCTAGTCCTTTTTATAGTAAAAGCTATGCTTCACCAGATACTGTAGTAACAAGATTATACAGTACACTACATGTGTAGAATATAAGCTATAATTAAAAAGGAAAACGAATATCAACCACATAGATAAGGAAGCAAGAATACTTCTCTGCTGAAATTTAGAAGGGATGATATAAAAAAAGAAATGGATTGAAACTGACCTATCTGAAAACTATAAGAATGGTGTACTTTCTTATTTAAGACACTTCCTTGTTCGTGTATTCTGAAATCATGCCAGAAGTTTAGGAAATAATTCATGATTAAGTGAGAAGCATGGCACTAGCTAGCCCTTTGTCCTCTTCAGGAAACCATCACCGTATCAGTCATTTCAGGATTATTTATTATCGCTCCTCATTTTGCACCATTTGGCCAGAAAGAATGGTTAACAATTTCTTTAAGCTACTTATAATTTACCATGTCAATGAGTGTGTCAGCTTTGTCATTTTGCAGGTTATTTCCCAGGTAATAGACATGCATTCATTCTATCTTTCTACACTTCTGTCATTCTTAACAGTTAAAATCCAGGATACTGGAGCTGTCTGTGTGCATCCTGGTGGGATTTATTTTGTCCTCAGACTGTGTGACCTTGAGCAAGTCCCTACCCTGACTGAACTGAAATTTCCTCATCTATCAAATAAGTGATTTGGACTAGATACTTGCTAAAGTTCCTTCTAGCTCTGAAATTCCCTGATACTATTTTGCATTTTAACTCAAATTACTAGAAAATTATATGCTTTATTACAA
This sequence comes from Manis pentadactyla, assembly GCF_030020395.1. Lineage (NCBI taxonomy): Eukaryota > Metazoa > Chordata > Mammalia > Pholidota > Manidae > Manis > Manis pentadactyla. Next base: position 117,868,415 of record NC_080038.1, on the reverse strand, counting down.
AATCCCCCTTCTACCCACACATATTCTGTTTTCTAAATATATTTTTTTAATTCTTAAACTGTCAAAGAGTAGATACCTAAGAAGAGAAGTAACTTAAGCACTCTGGAACATGCAGACTACCAATCCTTTCATTAATTAATGTAATTTCAGGTGGGGCTAAAAAATGAAATAAATGAAAACTGGAGTGATGACAACATAATAGCACATAATTTTAAGTGGGCAGTATGAATATCAGCTTCCCTGGCTTCTCATGTACACTTCAGTTTTCCTAATATCTTAGTCCCTCACTAATATTTTAACCAATTGCTGGTAATTATTAGGCATCTACAGACTGAATTGCATTCCTATACTAGTACTTACAGGGATTAAAATATACTTCACTGAGTTGAAAAAGCTTCGATCAGGGCTGGAGAAACAAAACTTAATACCCAGGCACAATTAGGGACTAATATCTGACTATATATAATTAGGTGCCAAATTGTGTGGCATAAACAAGCATTTCTCAAGCTTTTTCCCCTGTACACATATACATAGTGAATTATGTTTCCTGTACCTGAAATAGAGTAGGGACTCAATAAATATTTATTGAATGAATGTATGAATGAATCTTCACGTGCTTAAGATAATCATACAACTGTATTCAGGATTCCAATAACTCTCGCCCTTCTCTCCCATCCAGGAAATTATACCCATCTGAACACAAGTGATTGTAAAGGATGCCTAATATAGAACTAATCCACTTGAATATGCACACATACACATATACACCTACATATAACCCTTCCACAAAAAATTTATTATTATTACTACCAAATTAAAACACGTTTCACAATTGGAGTTGCAACACTGTGGTTAAGAACACTGGGTAGAGACTGTAGATGCTCCCAGAGAGCTCAGAGAAAATGGAGATTACCAGGGTCTGAAGTAGGTCCCAGTGCCTTCATGGAGGCAAAGGAGAAAGGACTTCTGGGAAACAGGTAGGAAAGCTGTTGACAGGCCATGAGAGCAGGGGGTGAGAATAAACATGGAGTAAGCACGAAGCAGTGAGAATGCACATCAGAAGTGGAGGATCTTTGTTGGGGAGCAAAAGGAGACAAGTTTGGAGGATAATGTAGGACTGCAGTATTCAGAGTTGAACCCAACAGCAGCATAGAGCTGTTGTAGAGACTCAAGAGAAACCCAGCAGAACAGGTGTTGGTGAGCTCTGTGTGTACCTGTGTATGAATGTGAAAGAGACAGGCTGAAAAAGATGAACAGGGCAAGATTTATCTATTTTATAGACCTTTTCTAAAGGGGTGGCAACTGAAGCCTGGTATTTTAATACCGTTTTATGAGGCTTCATACATTTTAATTAATGTTAAACTGATTTATATCCTGAGGGGTTATACACAAATGGAACAATCAAATAAAATAAAGGAAGACACATGTGCAAAAGTTTGCATGTGTCTATACGTATTTATAGACACATCCTTCAACTACATTTGACTGTGTTTCTGTTAGGAGTGCCAGCTTCCACCCACACCCTGGTCTTCCTGGCTTCAAGCAGGAAGGCAGAATGAACAATACATGATAATTTGAGGGGAGGGGGATTATTGCCCATTATTTGATATAACTTGAACAGTATAAAAAAGTGCTGCTCTAAGAAGAAAAGGAAGATAGTCATGTACCCACTTTGCTGGCCTCCCTGTTGTACTTTCAACTGTAGGCTGTATTTATTTTTTCCATCCCGAATCAAGTTTCTTAAAAGCTTGCCATGCATCTAAATGCGATAGCTTGCATTTTCCCTTTGGGAAGGAAGAAAACGGGACTTTCCTTACACCATAACAGAGAAAATGTTGCTCAGCTGGAAGTGAGGATGGAGTGAGGGGTGATGCAGGGAGAAAAAAAGGAGAATAAGAGGAGCAAATGGTTGGCTTTTCTAACCTCATGACCCCAACCCTGACCACCCAGCCATCCTAGATTCTTCCATGGTAGGTGGCAAAGACACTCACCCACAAGTGCAGGAGAGGAATTGGAAGCATAAAAAAGTAAGCCTTTGAATTTAGAAAGATTTTATGTTTTATATCTTTTATCACACATTTGATCCTCATCCTACCTACACATCATGGAAATGACAGGGATCGTTTTCTCCTTATATGACAAAGGAAGTAAACCACGATGAAGAAAGCTTGAGTGACTTGCCTAAGATCACCCAGACAGGCTGTATATATACTTTCCAAACAGCTTTATTGAGATATAATTCACTACCATAAAATCGATCACTTTAAAGTGTATACTTCAGTGTTTTTTAGTATATGCATGAGCTTGTGCAAACTATCTAATTCTAGAACATATTATCCCAAAAAGAAACCTCACATCCATTAGCAGTCTCTCTCCTCCTCCGTCCTACCAGCCCCTGGAAAATACTAATCTACTTTCTCTCTCTATAGATTTTCATATCCTGGACCTTTCATATAAACGGAATCATATAATGTGTGGCCTTTTGTGACAGAGTGTCTTCCACTTAACATAATGTTTCCAAGGGTAATCCATGTTGTAGCATGCATGTTTTTCTATGCCCAAATAATATTCCACTGTACACATATAATACATTTTTTATCCATTCATCAGTTGATGGACATTTGGATTATTTTCAGTTATGTGGACATAGATTTTCATTTCTTATACCAAGGAGTAGAAAAACTGGGTCACATGGTAATTCTGTTCAACTTTTTGGAAGACCTGTCAAAGTGTTCTCCAAAGTGGCAGGCAATCCCACCAAGAAGAATTGAGGATTCCAGTTCCTCCACACCCTTGCCAAAACTTTATTATCTGGATCTTTTATTATAGCTACATCCTAGTGGACCTGAAGTGGTTTCTTCTTAAGGCCTTGGATTGCATTTCTTAGTAGCTACTGATGTGGAGCATCTTTTTATGACCCATTCATATATTACCTTTGGAAAAATATCTATTCCAATTTTTTTTGTCAAGTTTTCCTTGGATTACTCCATTTTTATTACTGAATTGTAAAAGTCCTTTGTATATTCTGTAGACAAATCCCTTATCAGATATATGACTAGCAAATATCACCCATTCCGTGAGTTGTCTCTTTACTTTCTTGATGGAGCTCAAGAAGCACAAACTTAGAAGAAACTTTTGATGAAGTTCAATTTGTCTGTATCTTCCTCTGGTTGCTTGTGCTTTTGTTGTCATATCTAAGAAACCATAGCCTAATCAAAAATCATGAGGATTTACTTCCATATTTTCCCATAAGAGTTTTATGGTTTTAGGTCTTACATTTAGGTTATGTATCATTTTCAGTTAATATTTGTAATGGTGTTTGGTAGAGGAACAACTTCATTCTTTTGTGTGTGGATAGTCAGTTGTCCTAGCACCATTTATTGAAAAGACTATTCTTTCCCCCACTGAATTCTCTTGGTACTCTTCTCAAAATCAGTTGACCAGAAATGTGTGGGTTTATTTCTGGACTCTTAATTCTATTTGTCTAATTATATGTCTGCCCTTTTGCAGGTATAATGTTGTCTGGAATACTATAACCTTGTGGTAAGTTTTAATACCAAGAAATGTGACTCCTCCAAATTTGTTCTTTTTGAAGATTGTTTTTGCTATTATGAGCCCTCTGCATTTCCACATGAATTTTATGATCAGCTTGTTAATTCCTGAAAAGAAACCAAGTGGGGTTTGTTAGGAATCACCTTGTATCTGTCAATTGTTTTGGGGAATATTATCGTCTTAATTATATTAAGCCTTCTGATCCATGAATATAGGATGTCTTTCCATTTATTTAGGTCTTCTTTAATTTCTTTCAATGATGTTTTGCAGTTTTCAGTGTGCAAAGGCTGTACCTACCTTGTTAATTTATTCCTAAGTATTTTATTCTCTTTCATGCTACTGTAAATGGATTGTTTTCTGAATTTAATTTTCACGTTGTTTATTTTTGCTGTTTAAAAATACAATACATTTTTATATTGAGCTTGTATCTTACAACCTTGCTGAATTTGTTAGTTCTAATAGCATTTATTTATTTATTTATTTATTTATTTATTTATTTATTTATTTATTTATTTTGGTATCATTAATGTGCAATTACAGGAGCAACATTATGGTTACTAGACTCCGCCCATTATCAAGTCCCCACCACATACCGCATTACAGTCACTGTCCATCAGCGTAGTAAGATGCTACAGAATCACTACTTGTCTTCTCTGTGTTGTACTACCTTCCTGTGCCCCCCCACCCACATTATGTGTGCTAATCATAATGCCCCTTTTTCCCCCTTATCCCTCCCTTCCCACCCATCCTCCCCAGTCCCTTTCCCTTTGGTAACTGTTAGTCCATTCTTGGGTTCTGTGAGTCTGCTGCTGTTTTGTTCCTTCAGTTTTTGCTTTGTTCTTATACTCCACAGATGAGTGAAATCATTTTACAGAAGCTTCTCAGCTTGATAAAGTCCCATTTGTTCATTTTTGCTTTTGTTTCCCTTGCCCAGGGAGATATGTTCATGAAGAAATTGCTCATGTTTATGTCCAAGAGATTTTTGCCTATGTTTTTTTGTAAGAGTTTTATGGTTTCATGACTTACATTCAGGTCTTTGATCCATTTCAAATTTACTTTTGTATATGGGGTTAGACAATGATCCAGTTTCATTCTCTTACATGTAGCTGTTCAGTTTTGCCAACACCAGCTGTTGAAGAGGCTGTCATTTCTCCATTGTATGTCCATGGCTCCTTTATCTTATATTAATTGACCATATATGTTTGGGTTAATGTTTGGAGTCTCTATTCTGTTCCACTGGTCTGTGGGTATATTCTTGTGCCAGTATCAAATTGTCTTGATTACTGTGGCTTTGTAGTAGAGCTTGAAGTTGGGAAGCAAGATCCCCCCTGCTTTATTCTTCCTTCTCAGGATTGCTTTGGCTATTTGGGGTCTTTTGTGGTTCCATATGACTTTTAGAACTATTTGTTCCAGTTTGTTGAAGAATGCTGTTGCTATTTTGATAGGGATTGCATTGAATCTGTAGATAGCTTTAGGCAGGATGGCCATTATGACGATATTAATTCTTCCTAGCCAAGAGCATGGGATAAGGTTCCATTTGTTAGTGTCCTCTTTAATTTCTCTTAAGAATGTCTTGTAGTTTTCAGGTTATAGGTCTTTCAATTCCTTGGTTAGGTTTATTCCTAGATATTTTATTCTTTTTGATGCAATTGTTTTCCCGATTTCTCTTTCTGCTAGTTCATCATTCTTGTATAGGAAGGCAACAGATTTCTGTGTATTAATTTCATATCCTGCAACTTTGCTGAATTCAGGTACTAGTTCTAGTAGTTTTGGAGTGGAGTCTTTAGGTTTTTTTATGTACAATATTATGTCATCTACAAATGGTGACAGTTTGACTTCTTCCTTACGAATTTGATGTGCTTTATTACTTTGTTTTGTCTGATTGCTGTGGCGAGGACCTCCAGTAATATGTTGAATAAAAGTGGGTAGGGTGGGCATCCCCATCTTGTTCCCAATCTTAGGTGAAAAGCTTTCAGTTTCTCGCTGTTAAGTATGATGTTGGCTGTGGGTTTGACATATATGGCCTTTATTATGCTGTGGCACTTGCCCTCTATACCCATTTTGTTGAGAATTTTTATCAGGAATGGATGTCGAATTTGTCAAATGCTTTTTCAGCATCTACGGAGATGATCATGTGGTTTTTTTCTTTCTTTTTGTTGATGTGGTGGACAATGTTGATGGATTTTCGAATGTTGTACCATCCTTGCATCCCTGAGATGAATCCCACTTGATCATGGTGTATGATCATCTTGATGTATTTTTTAATTCAGTTTGCTAATATTTTGTTGAGTACTTTTGCATCTATGTTCATCAGGGATATTGGTCTGTAGTTTTCTTTTTTTGTGGGATATTTGCCTGGTTTTGGTATTAGAGTGAGTCTGGCTTCATAGAATGAGTTTGAAAGTATTCTCTCCTCTTCTATTTTTTGGAAAATTTTCAGGAAAATGGGTATTATGTCTTCTCTAAATGTCTGATAAAATTCAGCGGTGAATCCATCTGGACCAGGGGTTTTGATCTTGGGTAGTTTTTCAATTACTGATTCAATTTCATTGCTGGTAATGGGTCTGTTTAGATTTTCTGTTTCTTCCTTAGTCAGTCTTGGAAGGTTGTATATTTCTAGAAAGTTGTCCATTTCTTCTAGGTTATCCAGCTTGTTAGCATATAGATTTACATAGTATTCTCTAATAATTCTTTGTATTTCTGTGTTGTCTGTTGTGATTTTCCCTTTCTCATTTCTGATTCTGTTTGTGTGTAGATTCTCTTTTTCTCTTAATAAGTCTGGCTAGGGGTTTATCTATTTTGTTTATTTTCTCAAAGAACCAGCTCTTGGTTTCACTGATTTTTGCTATTGTTTTATTCTTCTCAATTTTATTTATTTCTTCTCTGATCTTTATTATGTCCCTCCTTCTGCTGACTTAGGGCCTCATTTGTTCTTCTTTTTCCAATTTTAATAATTGTGACTTTAGACTTTATTCATTTGGGATTGTTCTTCCTTCTTTAAATAGGCCTGGGTTGCTATATACTTTCCTCTTAGAACTGCCTTCACTACATCCCACAGAAGCTGGGGCATTGTTCTGTTGTTTTCATTTGTCTCCATATATTGCTTGATCTCTGTTTTAATTTGGTCATTGATCCATTGATTATTTAGGAGCATGTTGTTAAGCCTCCATGTGTCTTTGAGCCTTTTTGCTTTCTTTGTACAATTTATTTCTAGTTTTATACCTTTGTCATCTGAGGAGTTGGTTGGTAGAAATTCAATCTTTTTTAATTTACTGAGGCCCTTTTTGTGGCCTAGTATGTGGTGTATTCTGGAAAATGTTCCATGTGCACTTGAGAAGAATGTGTATCCTGCTGCTTTTTGTGTAGAGTTCTGTAGATGTCTGTTAGGCCCATCTGTTTTAGTGTGTTGTTTAGTGCCTCTGTGTCCTTACTTATTTTCTGTCTGGTGGATCTGTCCTTTGGAGTGAGCGGTGTGTTAAACTCTCCCAAAATGAATGCATTGCATTCCATTTTCTCCTTTAATTCTGTTAGTATTTGTTTCACATATATTGGTGCTCCTGTATTGGGTGCATATATGTTTATAATGGTTATATCCTCTTGATGGACTGAGTCCTTTATTATTATGTAATGTCCTTTATCTCTTGTTACTTTCTTTATTTTGAAGTCTATTTTGTCTGATACTAGTATTGGAACACCTGCTTTTTTCTCTCTGTTGTTTGCATGAAATATCTTTCTCCATCACTTGACTTTTAATCTGTGCATGTCTTTGGGTTTGAGGTGAGTCTCTTGTAAGCAGCATATAGATGGGTCTTGCTTTTTTTATCCATTCTATTACCCTGTGTCTTTTGATTGGTGTGTTCAGTCCATTTACATTTAGGCTGATTATCAATAGATATGTACTTATTGCCATTGCAGGCTTTCGATTCATGGTTACCAAAGGTTCAAGGGCACCTTCTTTACTATCTAGCAATCTATCTTAACTCACTTACTATGCTATTATAAATGCAGGCTGATGATTCTTTATTTCTCTCCCTTCTTATTCTTCCTCCTCCATTCTTTATATGTTAGCTGTTTTATTCTGTACTCTTTTGTGCTTCCTTTGACTGCTTTCATGAACAGTTGATTTTATTTTTTGCCTTTAGTTAGTATTTGGTTGTCTGCTTTCTTTGCTGGGATTTTATTTTCTCTGGTGACATCTTTTTAGCCTTAGCAGTGCTTCCATCTAGAGCAGTCCCTTTAAAATACCCTGTAGAGGTGGTTTGTGGGAGGCAAATTCCCTCAGCTTTTGCTTATCTGGAAATTGTGTAATTCCTCTTTCAAATGTAAATGATAATCTTGCTGGATGCAGTGTTCTTGATTCAAGGCCCTTCTATTTCATTGTATTAAATATATCATGCCATTCTCTTTTGACCTGTAAGGTTTCTGTTGAGAAGTCTGATGATAGCCTGATGGTTTTTCCTTTGTAGGTGGTCTTTTTTCTCTCTCTGCCTGCCTTTAATACCCTGTCCTTGTCTTTGATCTTTACCATTTTAATTATTATATGTCTTGGTGTTGTCCTCCTTGGCTCCCTTGTGTGGGCTGCCATGGTCTGAGAGACTATTTCCTTCCCCAGCTTGGGGAAGTTTTCAGCAATTATTTCTTCAAAGACACTTTCTAGCCCTTTTTCTCTCTCTCTTCTTCTTCTGGTACCCCTATAATGTGAATATTATTCCATTTGGATTGGCCACACAGTTCTCTCAGTATTCTTTCATTCCTAGAGATCCTTTTATCTCTCTCTGCCTCAGCTTCTCTGTATTTCTGTTCTCTGATTTCTATTCCATTAACAGTCTCTTGGACCTCGTCCAGTCTGCTCTTATGTTCTTCTACTGATTGTTTCATTTCTGTTATCTCCCTCCGGACTTCATCCCTTAGCTCTTGGATGTTTCTCTGCTGCTCCATCAGCATGGTTATGACTTTTATTTTGAATTCTTTTTCAGGAAGTTTGGTTACATCTATCTTGCCAGGCCCTCTCTCTGGCATTGTTTGAGTGATTTCGGACTGGACCAGGTTCTTGTGCCTTTTCATGGCGATATAAGTGATCACCGGCAAGTGTCACGTGTGTCAGCTGGGAAAACAAAGTCCCTTCCTGCTTGCTGGTCATCTTGCCCTTCTCCGCTGCCTGTGCCAGTTACCTGCACACAGGGAGCAATCTCTGGGTCTATCCCCTGAGCTGCTGTGGGCAGGGAAGCTCTCGGGATAGCGTAGGGCACTGGTAGGGGTCGCAGAGTAGCGGTTTGTGTTCTCCTGAGAGAACGGCACACCTTCATCCCTTGTGGACCTTGCGCCAGCATCCTCTGCCTTTGCCAGGCAGCTGAGCGCATGGGGCAGCCTCTGCATCTGGTCTGGTTAGCTGCATGCTGGGAGAAGACTCTGTGTGGTTGTTGTGGGCAGAGCTGCTCCCCGGGTGGTCCGCCGCAGTGGCGGGTCAGCCGGTTTGCTTGCACTGCCAGCGTGGGGGAATGAATGTCAGGCTGCTTACCGCCATGAGGGGCTTTGGAGCTGCATTGCCACCCACGGGGTTAGGGCGCCAGTTCTAATAGCTTTTTGTGGACTCCCAAAGATTTTCTATATGCAAGGCCATATCAACTGTGAACAGAGGTACTTCTACCCCTTTCTTACAAATATAGATGCATTTTATTTCCTTCTTTTGCATAATGTTCTGGTTAGAACTACTGGCATTATGTTGAATAGGAGTCATGAAAGTGTGCAATCTTTTCTTTTTCCTGACCTTAGTAAACCATCCTGGTTTTCGCCACTGAGTATAATGTTAAATGTTGGCTATGGGTTTTTCATAGACAGCCTTTATCAGGTTGAGGAAATTCCCTCCTATTTCCTGTTTGGCAGATAGTGTATTAAAACCACATTAGAAATCAGGTCTCTGAATCTGAGTTGAATGTGCTTTCTACTAATATACACTTTTCACAATTATGTCTTCAAAGAAATATGGTATTTATTATGTCCTACCTCCTACCTTGTTTAAGAGCAGACTGAAATACAAATTTTCAGAACTTCAGTTGAATATAGCAAACTCTGAACCAAATGAGAGAGAGAAAGTCTCAAATAAGCAAATTTAAAATAAACTTGATTCCAAATAAGTTTTCTCTCCCTGAATCTAATTACAACTTTGGATTCCCTGACTATACTTATCTTTTTCATAGTTCAGGTGGACAACAGTAAAAAGAAGCAAGTCCTTTGGCTGGTAAGGAAGCACAGTAAACTGAGACCAAGAAGAGATACTCCTCAAAGATTGTGACCCTGCATAGAGTCAAACTTCAGAATCTGGTTTCAGAGAGCACACCTTGAAGACAGACAGAAAAGCACCTGTGATGGTTAATCTTATGTGATGGTTAACTTGACTGGGTCAAGGTGTACCCAGATTAAACTTTATTTTGGAGTATGTCTGTGAGGGTATTTCTAGATGATATTAGCATTTGAATCAGTGGACTCAGTAGATTGTCCCCCTCAATGTGAGTGTGACATCACCCAATCAGTTGCGGGCCTATATAGAACAAAAAGGTGGAGGAAGGGGAAATTCATCACTTTTTGCTTTCTGCCTGCCTGCGTGAGCTCGGATATCAGTCTTCTGCTTTTGGAATGGGATTTATATCATTAGTTTCCCTGCATCCCAGGCCTTCAGACTCAAACTGGAATTACACTACTGGCTTTCCTAGGTCTCCAGCTTGTAGGTGGCACATCATGGAACTTCCCAACGTCCATTATAATATGAGCCAATTCCTCATAATAGTGAGGATACCCCAGGACCTATTTGTTCATATCATATATTGACATACATGATCCAAAAGAGATCTGGTGGTTCTATTTTTCTGGAGAATCCTGATTAATACAGCATCAAAGGGGAATTGTCCTAGGCCTTCAGTGGAAACATCTCTTGAGCCAAGATTCAGATTGTGATTCTGATACTGGGGAAGGGAAAAGTGGACAGGAATATCAGACACAAGAACCAGATCCTTGGGTATGAGGATTCCTAATTCCAAGCTTCAAAGCTGTTTAGGGGTATTCAGGAGGTACAGAGAGACACTATGAATAAATACCTTGACTCTGACAGAATTGACTGGGTGCTTTAGCAGTCCTGATATAACCATATGTCCAACTAGGAAGGGCTGGGAAAGACAGAAGCAAGTGGCTAATAATCTTTACATATTTCAACAAAAACCCATATCATTGGGAAAACTAGAAGCAAGTATCTAAAGGTCATTTTCTTGTCTAGGAACCATTGGGAAAACAAAGGAAAAATATGGTGTAACAAAATCAATACCTATAGCATGAGCTTCATATAATGAAATGAATTCCTGAATATGTTGCAAGTGAACTGAATTCCTGAAAACCAAACTCTACTTTCTTCACTTAAATCTCCAAGATGTTTTCTCTTCATTTTAGATGGAACTTCCATGATCATTTGGTCCTAACACTTTTGTTTAGTCTTGCTGTCCCCTTTGGTCTTTTCCTCAAGTGCTTATAATCTAACAAAACAGTATGCTAGGAAAGCTCCAGGCTTAAAGGAGCTCAGCGTTGAATCCTTTGGTAAACTAAATCATAATTTTTTCATGGGAATAGTCTTTCCCTAATTTACATGTTCCCTCAGGTTGTATTAGAATAGTGTAAGTTCTTAAGGGAAAGCCTATCTAAGTGAACATAATAACTGAAGCCATAGAATGGGGTCCTGAAAGCTGAGTCTCCTTTAAAGGCATTCTACCAAACACAGAGGCAGAGTGGAAGTCTATGCACATGACTTTTCCTTATTCATCACAATAAGAGAACTTTGCTGAGCTTATGTTCTTATTACTCAGGATCCAACTCCCGGTTGCAGTAAATAAGAAAGAATGGATTTGATAATCAGATTAAACTAATCCTTGATGATGCATTGGTATATTTTTATGTGATATAATGTTTTCACCCAGTTTAAATACATATTTCCTTGGCAAGAATCGTAGGGTGAGATACTTATGGTGGGATACTGATGATGGGGATCCCTGCAGGCAGGCTGATGAGGGAGAGACCTTTAGACTGAGGCCTTCTGATGCCCTTTACACCCACCTATCAATTCTACCGAATGTGTACAAGCCATTCTTGCTCACAAATTGCAGCATTCCCAAAATTCAACCATCCATATCCACCTTCACATTTCTTTTCATATTTATGAAATGCCAGTACAATGATTTTCCATGCATTATGTATCAGCAGCACTATTATTTACTCAATATTTGTTAAATTAACTTTTATTTAAATACCTACTTTAGTCTCATTTTATGCTATACTACCAATAAAATAATGGGTTTTTGTGTTAGCTATGTGAAATCTTTTAGGTACTACACAGATTAACATTTTTATTTCAATACTTATGGATTTAGACATTAAATTTATATTAATTTATGGATCTATACACTATTTTAAAACACATTAATTTATGGATTTATGCATTAAAATAAATATTGACATAAAGATGTCCATCTGTGTACTACCTAAAAGAATTTGATACACTCCTAGTGGCACATATACCACAGTTTGGGATACTCTATACTAATCCAGTCCCATCATTTTGCAAATCATGAGATTTCACCAAAGATAAATATGCAAATGCCAAAAAATGTACATAATTCAAAAATACCTTAAAGATTGTTTCTCTATGGCCAGTATCAGCAAGAGTGATGCTCTATAACCAGGCCCTGATATTCTACAGCAAAATGTCAGCAGTGATTAGCCAGCCTTCTCTGAAGGCACTAGAGCCCCCAACCTCTGAAGGTTAGTCAAGTGTGCCCAGTGGCAAACCCAAACCCCAGCTCATATAATAAAGTTTACATTAAAAGTCAAGGTTTTGATGAATGTCACACCTGGAAGCCAATTAAATGGGCTGAAAGAAAGACACAATTTCCCATTGTTTAATTGACTTGCAGCACCTTCAAGGTAATAAATTTGTCACATTGAATTATTAATGAGAAATGAGTATTTGACTTGCTGCCTTGAATAGAAAATAGTTCATTATCGGGTAGCATTGTTCCTACCAAATAATGAGTCTGGCACTAGGAGAGTTAAGGACAATGTGACTGAAAATTGTATTTTTCTTCATTACTACATTTCCCATAACACGCACCTCTTTAAAACAAAATCTTATGATCATTTTAATAGGCAGAAATGGTACTTTTAATTTGGAGCTTAATTTGCATTAATTTTCATTGTCATAAATTTTATAGGTTTCTCCAACATTTTCAAATACTCAAACATATGCTTGTGGTTTGGAAAAGGAGTTTCCAAGACTTAATTATTATTTTTTCAATGTTTTCTTTAAATCAAGTTCCTTGTTTACTTTTTACACCTCTTAAGTCAGAATATCCATGAAATCATGGGGTTGATATATGAGTTGTCATGTTTATTATCTGGGTATCAAACTAAACAGTGACTATAAAAATATAAAATACTGATCTGTGTATCTCACCTAAATATCACCTACACACTTTGGAGAACACTGCACATACCACATTTTTCAAAACATTGCATTAAACAATATGTTAAACAAAGTGGGTTCTTGAGAAAATAAGGAAATAAGAAAGTATGTAATCTACAAAATCAAAATTTCAAAACATTCTTTTGGGAGGGACCTACTTAATTTGTTACCCTTTTATTAAGAAATCCCCCACTACCACCCCACTCACCAAACCCTGTTTCCTGTTTTTGTAAAGCTGTGTTATTCTCCCTTAAAGCCTTCCCCAATTCCCCCAATCAGTTCTGAACCTGTTTTCCTCTGAAATCCCACAACATTGTGTACTCCTTTTAAGGCCCTTATCATATTCTGATATTAGCTGTAGTTACATTTACACTGGACCTAGTCCCCTCACCAGACATTGTACCCTCTGAAGTGTGTAACACAATATTTTGAACACAACTGGCACTCAATAAATATTCTTTGAGTTTAAAGAGTATGACACAAACAGGACACTCTGTCAAGTACAGCTAACCTCACAAAACTTCATTTATTGAGAAGCTTAAATGGCAATTATCTGAACACCAACTCTTGGTGTCCAGACATAGATAATAATGATGAAGGTATAGGAGATTTGGGTGAACATGTGGAGACTCTGTATTCTTGTGCCGGATGCTGAGTCTCATCTCAGCTACTAAGTGGCAATGGGTGGCTTTTTGCAGTGCTCTTTCCAAATCCTGCCTACTGGGACAACATTTCTTATTTGATAGGTTCAGCAAATAGCAATTAGGTTTTTTTACATAGGTCACATTTCTTGATCACGTCTGTGCTGTGTTCATTATGCTCACTCCCTCGACATCAATAAGTCAATTTTAAAGAGCATTCGATGCTTTACAGTGTATTATGGAAAGCCCTCTTTCTGAGTAATGAGGTTTTTCCTCATTGTCCCTGATTATACACAGCTCTTCAATGGAAAATAGGACATCATATTTTCTGAAGATATATTCCTCTTAGCCTCCCTTGCCCCCGTCTCCTAAACTTAAGATTCAAAAGTAGAAAAAAAACATATCTGGAATAATCAGGCCCAGGTATAAAATCTAAGGATTTTTAAATACGCACAATCAGGAGAGCTATTTCTTGTCCCTTTTCTTCCCTAGCCAAAGGACTGGAGGGGTAATATATAATAAGTATCTTTCACTGGACAAGCAGACACATCGAACCTATCTAGCATTTATTCTAGTCCAATGAAAGTAGAAGAGGTACTATGGAGTTGGTGACTGTATACAAGGCAGCAGAAGGCCACTCACCCAAAATGCCCATATCCACTGCTCTTCCCACCATTATAGGCACTAATGGGTTATTTTTCACCCACTGATTTACTTTTTTATATTTGGTAAAGGATTTGAGATACCTAATGATTAAAGATATGTCAGGAGAAAGAGAGCAACAAAAACCATTAAAACAGAATAATGGAACCAAAGTTTTACAATAGAAAGAGATATTTGAAAAAGAAAATACAATTAATATGATTATATATGATTAATGATTCATACAAGCAGTTGTGAAAAAAAAAACACTGCTCTGAGCTTCCTGACAACCAATGCAAGACTGTTCAAAACATTATCTAATAACAAGGACAATCAGATGAAGTAACTTTGTCCTAGCACAGAACTCTAAGAATATTTTTAGATGAATCATTTTGTAGAAAAAATGAACAGCACAATTTATTCTATCAAGCCTTTGCTCCACTAATGGCCTGGCATACAAAAACAAATAAGACCCAATCATAGACCTTGAAATACTAATAGTAAAATTAGTGTGGTCCAAATGTGTGTGTGAATATATGCATACATATTATATAGATATAAACATGATTTGGTATACTTGAAATGAATGCCTAGGAGAAAGACAAATAGCAAATGATTTCACTCATTTGTGGGATATAAAAACAAAACAAAACAGAAGGAACAAAAAAAGCAGTAGACTCATAGGCACCGAGAAGAGACTGGTGGATACCAAAGGGGAGGGGATAGGGAGGGTGGGTGAGGAGGGAGGGAGAAGGGGATTGAGGGGCACTATAATTTGCAATTACAATATAGGTAGGTTCACAGGGACAGTAGTACAGCATGGAGAACACAGTTCATGAATCTGTAACATCTTAGTATGGTAATAGTGACTGCACTGGAGGGGGTGAGGACTTGATAATATGGGTAAATGTTGAATCACTGTCTTGTGTATGTGAAACCATCATAAGATTGTATATCAATGATACCTTAATTTAAAAAAAAAGAAATGAGTGCCTAAAGGAAGGGTTCTAAAGAGAAATTCTCTTACTGCTTATTTTGGGTAGAGCCAATGAGAGATCAGTGCAACGGTTCTGAAACTGTGGCCCCAGGACCTGCAGCATCTGAATTATCTGGGAACTTGTTAGAAATGCAACACTGTGGAGCCCACTCCAGACCTACTAAATCTGAAACTCTGGGGCTGGAGCCCATCAACCTGTGTTCTAGCAAGTCTGCCTGTGGATTCTGATGCACACTAATATTTGAGGACCACTGGCTTAGTAACACCCCACCCCTAATCTTTATCACCCTCCTTGAGATACAGGTCTTGAACTCTTTCTCTCCAGCTGGGGAACCAAATTGCCTAGATGTTCTGACATGTTTGTCAGGCCTTTCAGTCCCTGCTTGCACTCCAGAATGATTCCTAAAGCACAGGACAGAAAGATACAGACATGCTAAAATAAACTTCCCAGATCCCACTCCATGCTTCACATATATCAAACCTTCAGAATTACCTGGGACATTACACTGAATTTCAAAAGTAAATTTGATCTGTATTGAAGATAAAAGTATAGGTAGAGATCAAAGAGTGTAAATGATTCTAGCAGCAGTGTCACAAATTTTGGGAATTCTTTAGACTTTGAAATAAATTGTCAAACAAATTATTCAATAAATGAGGACCACAGAAATATAATGATCTCTCATATTTCATTCAGCTAGTGATCACTTTTCCAGAAACCTCTCCTTCTTGCAGTAAGGTGGAAAAAAGGAAAATAAGCAAAAACAAGTCTAAGTAAAATAACAAAGAACAAGTTTCAAAGAAGCAAAAGTGGATATCATGATGTCAATGACTTAATGTGACTTCATTTACCACAGGATAATTTTTCGAGCTGATATTCAGATACCATTTTTATTTTAGATATAGTTATAACAATCATGATTTAGTGGGACTGTTTGGGCTTTATCCAGGGACGGCAGCACATACAGTCCTCCCCATATAAGTCAAAGTTAAATCACCAGTATTAGCCAGTCAGCCTCATGGTCAACTTGGACTGGCCAGTTGTCTTAAATTCCTTGCTTTTTTACCAATTTAGTTTTAGTTTTCATTTTGTCTTCATAACAGCATTTTGAGGAATATTAGGTTTATTTCTGCCTTAGTTCCCTACTGCTACACTAGAGAATGAGAAGCAGAGAGAAAGACTGAGGGCATAGGAGAATGCATTCATGGAAATATGCTATTGTAAAAAAAGATGTCTTATGAATATTTTTTCAAATTATCTTAACATGGCTACATTCACAAGAATTCATATTCAAGAGCATAGTCAAGAATATATTCAAGGATATAGTTAAGAACATATTTTAAATATATTCATTATGCTCAAGAAGATACTGAAGAAAATATTTATAAGTTTATTCAAGAACATATTCAAAAGTATATTCAAAGATATAGTCAAAATGTATTAAATGTACTTAAAATATATTCAGGACTATATTCCTCATAAATACATTTTTCTTCAAAAATATTTTCTTCATATTAGCTCATTTTAATATATTAAATAATTATCAACTGATTATGCTCTTTATTCATATATTCTTCCTATTTGTGACACAGCATGCTCAAACCTAAAATGAAACTAGATTATGCATAACATTTGTCTACTCTCCTCTGCCATAGGGCAATTTAGTCTTGACTCAATTTAAGCAAAGGTAGATGTTCATAAGGCAACGGAAAGCTAAGCTTTTCTTACCTCCCTTCAAGAGGAAACTACACAAAACTTCACACTACATGCACATCACAATATAAACATATTATCTGACAATGTACCATAGAATTCCATGGCACTGAATGTCACTGATATTACAAATCAGTATCTTAATAATAAATATTAACATGAAAATAATATTTGCATCATTTTCAAAGCAGAAAATATTTTACTCATCTTATGTTATATAAGCTTATGGCCTGAAGACCATCACTATATCATAGCCCAGTATAAAAGTGAATTCTCAAAATGATGACACATAATTCCAAAAATTAAAAGAAAATATAAAATTATTAAGTTATGTTTAGTATACCCGGTTTATGAAAGAAAAATATATCCAATTCATTGTAAAAAAATTGCACTCAAAATGGTTTAAACAATAATCAAGAAAAGAAGTTTTGGCATTTAAAGAAGAAGCATAAATTATTAGGATGTTTCAGTTATGCGTAAGGGAATATTCCAGATTCCATTGTAAATGTTCTCAATAAAATATTGGCAAATCAAATCCAACAAGTAGATTTTTTTATATTTTCTTTTTTCTAGTTTTATTGAGATCTTATTGATATATAATATATGTAAGTCTAAGGTATACAACATGATGTTTGATACACATATATATTGCAAGATATATAACCACAATAAGGTTGGTTAACACAGCAATCTCCTCACAGAACATATTCAACACATAGCTAGAAGTTTGTACCTTTTGACCAACATCTCCCCATTTCCCTTACTTCTCAGCTGCTGGCAACCACCATTCTACTCTTTATGTCTGCGAGCTTGGCTTTTTTGGATTCTACATATAAATGAGAACATACAGTTTTTATCTTTCTCTGTCTGACTTATTTCACTTAGCATAATGCTCTCAAGGGCCATCCATGTTTTAGTAATGGCAGGATTTCCTTCTTCTTATGGCTGAATAATAGTCCATTGTGTATAATGGAATATGTACATACATACCACATTTTTTTTATCAATTCATCCATTGATGGCCACTTAGGCTGTTTCCATGTTTTGGCTATTGTAAATGATGCTTCAATGAACATGGGAGCACAGAGATCTCTTTGAGATAATGATTTCATTTCTTTCAGATATATACCCAGAAGTGAGATTTCTAGATCATGTGGTAGCTGTAGTTTTCATTTTTAAAGGAACTTGAATAGTGTTTTCCATAGTGGCTATGCCAATTTACATTCTCACTAACAGTACACAAGGTTTCCCTTTTCTTCACAGCCTTACCAATATTTGTTCTCTTGTCTTTTTGATTATAGTCATTCTAACAGATGTGGGGTGATATCCCATTGTACTTGTGATTTGCATTTCCCTGATTAGTGAGTGATATTAAGCATCTTTTCATGTACCTGTTGACCTTCTATATGTCTTCTTTGGAAAATTGTCTGTTCAAATCTTGCCCACTTCTTAATAGGATTGTTTAATTTTTGCTGTTGAGTTGTATTAGTTCCTTTTATGTTTTAGATATTGACCACAGATCAGATAGTTCACAAGTATTTTCTCCCATTCCATAGGTTGCCTTTTCATTCTGATGAATTTTTATTCTTTCTTTCTTTCCTTGTTTCTTTTTTTTTGCTGTGCAGAAGCTTTTAGTACTATATAGTCCCATTTGTTTATTTTTGGTTTTGTTGCATGCACTTTTGGTGTCATATCCAAAATATCATTGCCAAGACCAATTCCTATGTTTTCTCCTAATAGCTTTAGTTTCAGGTCTTAGAGTAAACCTTTAATCCATTTCAACTTAATTTTTGTAAGCGGTGTAAGATAGGGTTTCTATTTTATTCTTTTGCATGTAAATATCTGGTTCTCCCAATATCACTTATTGAAGAGATTATCCTTTCCTTAATGAGTATTCTTGGTTCCCTTGTCAAATATTAGTTGACATATATGTGTGAGTTTATTTCTAGGCTCTCAATTCTGTTCTATTTGTCTGTCTGTTTTTATGACAGTACTATACTGTTCTGATTATTATTATAGCTTTATAACATTTGAAATCAGTAATTGTAGTACCTCCAGCTCTGTTCATCTTTCTCAGTATTGTTTTGGCTATTTGGGGGTCCTTTAAGTAGATTGAATTAGTCATCAAAGCAACTTCCTACAGAGAAAAACCCAAGAACACATGGTTTCATTGGTGAATTCTACCATACATTTTAAAAAGAATTATCAGCAATGCTTCAAAAATTTTTCCAAAAACAGGAAGGAAAACATTTCTCAACTCCCTGTATAAGGTCAATATTAACCAAATATCAAAATCCAAACAAAGACGTCATGAGAAAAGAAAATTACAAACTAACATCCCTGTGAATATGGAGGCCAGAAACATATGAAAAGGATTATATACCATGGCCAAGAATGATTTATCTCAGGAGTGTGAAGTTAATTCAACATATTAAAAGCAATCAATGTAATGTGCCATATTAATGGATGAACGGCAAAAAAACCATGATCATCTCAATAGATGCAGATAAAGAATTTCATAAATTCCAATATCTTTTCACAAAAACTTTTTAAAAGCTCAGCAAACTATATATGGAAGGAAACTTTCTCAAAATAATAAACAGCATCTCTGATAAACCCACAACTAACATCATACTAAATGGTGAAAAATTGAAAGCATTATCCTTCAGAGTAGGAACAAGATGAGGATGTCTGCTCTTGCCTCTCCTATTACACATTCTATTGGAGCTAAAATGCTAAGCAAGAAAAATGGCATCCAGATTGGAAAGGAAGAATTAAACTAACTTTTAGTCACAAATGATATAATACTACATAGAGAAAAATCTCGGGGGATTCACACAAAATACATAAGAACAATAAACAATTTGATCAAGGTTTCACAAGTTAAGCTCAAAATAGAAATCATTATTGTTGCTATACACTAGCAGTAAAAAATACAAAATAAAATTAAGAAAACAATTCCATTTATTTTACAATAGCATAAAAATACTTAGGAATCCATCTAACAAAAGATATGCAAGTCTTGTACACTGAAAACTACAAATCATTATTGAAAGAAATTAAAGAAGACCTAGATGAATGGAAAGGCATTTCATGTTCTTGAATTGGAAGACAATATTGTTAAGATGACAATATTCACCAAACTGATCAACAGATTCAACATGACCCATAGCAATTCCCAGCCAATTTCTTTCCAGAAATTGACAAGCTGATAACATTCATATGCACATGCAATGGACTCCGTGTAACCAAAATAATGTTTATAAAGAACTGAGTTAGACTCATACTTCCTAGTTTCAAAACATACTACAAAGCTACAGTAATCTAGATACTGTAGCACTGACATAAAGATGGACATATGGATCAAAGGAATGAAATTGAAAGTCTAGAAAAAAAACATACATTATAGTCAATTCATTTTTGACAACAGTGCCAAGACTACCTGATCAGGAAAAAATAGTATTTTCAACAAATGGTGCCAGGTACAAAAGTATGGAGTTATTCCCCTACCTAACACCATATACAAATGTGAACTCAAAATAGATTAAATATCTAAATATAAGGCCTAAAACCTCAAAATTCTTACGAGAAAGCATTGGACTAAGTCATCATGACCTTGGATTAGTGATTGTTTCTTAGATATGACACCAGAAGCACAAGAAACCAAATAAAAACAGACAAATTTGACTTCATCAATATGTAAAACCTTTGTGCTTCAAAGAGAACCATCGATAAAATAAAGTGACAAACCACAAAATGGGGGAAAATATTGATAAATCATGTCTGTTAAAGGACTTGCATCCAGAATATGTAAAGGACTCATTCAACTCAATAATAAAAAGATAGAAATGTTTTAATGACCCAACGACCTAAATAGACCTTTCTCCAAAAAAGATATACAAATAGCCACTAGGCACATATAAAGATACTCAGAATCACTGGCCATTAATAAATGCCGGTAGAAACCACAATTGCTAATATAAAAAAGACAGTAAGTGTTGAAAAGGATGTGAAGTAACTGGGAACGACAAATTTCTCTTTGAAATGTAAAATGGTACAGCCACTTTGAAAAACAGCTTGACATTTCCTCAAATGTTAAACATAGACATAACCATATGACTAAGCAATTCTACTCATAGGTGTATACTTAAGAGAATTGAGAACCTATATCCACACAAAAACCTATACGTGAATGTTCATAGCAGCATTTCTCATAATGGCCAAGAAATGGAAACAACCCAAATTTCTATCACCTGATGATTGGATAAACAAAATGTGGTATGTCCTACAATGCATTATTTGGCAATGCAAAGGAATGACATACTGATATGTGCTACAACATGGATAAACCTTGAAAATATTATGCTCAGTGAAATTAGCTAGTCACAAAAAGAAACATTGCATGATTCCATTTATAAGAAATTCTTAAAATAAGCAAATCCAAACAGACAGAAAGTAAATTAGTGGTTGCCTGGGGCTGAAGGGGGAATGGGAGTGATTATTGATGATATAGGAGTTCTTTGTCAGTGACTAAAGTGTTCAGAGATTAGATAGTATTGATGGTTGTACAAATCTGTGATATATTAAAAATTACTGAATTGTAGACTTTAAAGGGGTGAATTTTATAGTTTGTGAAGTATATGTCATAATTATGATATTTAGCAAACTCATTTGCTAAACTCTAAGCAATCTAGAAATAGAAGAGAACTTCCTTAATATGAAGATTATTCATCTAAAACCAACAATGAGTACAGCACTGGATTTTAAAATGTAAGGATGCCCATAAATGCCCTTTTTATTTAAATTGTCCTAGAAGTCTTAGCTAACACTATAAGACAAAGCAAAATAGGTTGAAATGTTGAAAATGAAATTTAATGTCATTATTTGCAGATGATATACCCATGCAACCAAGACATATACCCATGAAATATGAGAGACAATTATAAAACTATGAGAACTAGGAACTTCATTGTGGTAGTCAGCTACAAACCTAATATGCAAAATTCAATATTTCCACTTCAAATAAGAATATATGATGAAAATAAATGAGAAAAGGGATACCCCCCCAGACACACATACACACACACACACACACACACACATACACACATACTTTAAATACAGAGGAATAAGTTTAACTATAATTATTTAAGACCCATATGTAGAAACCTTAACTTTACCAAAGGACACAAAAGAATACCCAAATAATTGGAGAGATATACCTTGTTCCTGGATGGGACATGAATCAAGAGAACTCTCATACCCTACTGGTGGAAATCTACATTGGTTTAACTTCTTTGGAAAAGTTACAGTTTGTACTAAATTTGAACATATGCATATTCTCATCACTAAGAAATTCTACTTCTAAGTGTATACACAACAGAAACAAAATATATTTGCAAGAATGTCCCTAGAACCATGAATTTTAATTACCAAAAACTGGAAACAACCCAGATGTCCATCAACATTACTATGGGTAAATTATAGACTACTATACAGTGATGAAAATGAACAAATGACTGTTTCATGAAACACCATGATTGAATCTCACAAATATAATATTGAATGAGAAAAGCCATACCCAAAAGAATACATAACATATGATTCCACTCATATGAAATTGAAAAAAACAAGGCAATTAATTAATAATTTTAGAAGTCAGGATACTACTTCCTTTGGAGAGGAAGAAAGGAGTAGTGATAGAGAGGAATACATGGGGAGGCCTTCTGATGTAGGAGGGCTTCCTATTTCTTAAATGAATGGATGGTGGTATCATGATGTTTTCACTTCCTGATAATTCACTGAACTATATGCCAATGATTTGTTCTGTTTTCTCTATGTAAATTATACTTTAATAAATGTCTATTTTTTTAAATTACTTTTGAAATGGTTATCTATGGGGGAAAGAGGGAAAACAGTAGAGGGAACAGGGATAGAAGTTAGACTTTTCTAAACATATCTTGTTTTTTAGATTTGTGACTCTGGACCTTTGTAATATTGCACATAATCATAAAATTAAATACAGTCAATAGTATTGTACTTTGTATGGTGACAGAGGGTAACTACACTTACAGTGGTGAGCATTTCATAATATATATAATTGTCAAATCACTATGTTGTACACCCAAAACCAATATGATATTGTATGTCAATTATACTTCAATAAAAAATTTTTAAAGCAATAACTATAAAATAAAATAAAATTGAAAAAAATGAACCTGCATGTAGAGTTGGTGCTATAATAATCCATAGAGGAACTATTCCTAGTGATTTTAAAATATAGTAACTTCACTCTCCATTCCTAGTCAGATATCTCTTAAAGACTGAGTTAATTTTTTAAAATCTTAAACTGTTTTCAGCAGTCTTATTATACTGGTGATAGTTTGATGTCATTAAAGGATAAAGAAAATAAATACTTTTGTTGGTGTTGTTAAGAAGCAGAATTTGGGGCATGAAGAAAAAGAGATTGATGATGTGAAGTAAAACCTTGCTGTTCTGAATTTCAGTTAGAAATATCCTATAAACTCATGATGTATTTTACATTTAAAAAATTATTTTCTAGTTTGATTCACTACAAAAGCCTAGAAACTCTGACTGACCCAACAGCCATGAGGAACCTAAGAACTCAGATTGCCATTTCTAAACACCATTTCCCACTAAAAGGAACCAAGGATCCTTGGGGAAATTACAGATTCTGGGTCTGGGAAAGGAAATGTTCAACTTGAGACCGGATCATCTTGTTGTACCAGAAAACAAGGAAGCCACCAAAAACAGACAGGGTCATGTCAAAGGACTTGAGCCGATGTGAAGAGACACTGGCCAAAGCGGGAACAACTTCATCATCATTACAAATGATAACCACAATGGATTGAAACACATAAAAATTTATTTAAAAATACGAATTCATAACAATAGTAAAACAACTCAATGCTAATGAATGCTAGTGAACTAACTCATTATTTTGAAAACTGGTGAATAAAAGAATGAAGAATTCAGCTTGCCCTTTTTATATGCTGTCTACTTCATTAAAGCTAAATAGTTAATGAGGGGAAGTTTGTCATTATGGAAGTACTCCAACTACTAAATGAAGAAGGAATGATAGTACTAGGATATTAGTATTTCACAACTCCTAGAGATGTAGGCAATGAGTATCAGTGGCTGCTGACAATCACAAAAAGAAGTATATATCGTGATGGAAGTACATAACCCCATTTATGAGGTATTCTTGTGAAAAGATCAAACCTGAATTTGATCAAGTATCATCTAACTACCAATTTATCAGAAACAGAGGACAGAGAAATATTTTAAGCAATATTACTAGGATACAATCAGCAAAATCCAGACAAGGAAACTACAGAACAAGTGACCTGGTTTCTTGAATACATAAGTTGTAAGTGAGAGAGAGACCTAAATATCAAGTGAGACTTAATAAACATATTAAACAAGTGCAATGTATGGACCTGATTTGGATCTTTACCAAAAAACTGTAAAAAATAATTTATAAGGTAATCAAGGAAGTTTGTACACTGGCCATGTTATTTTATGATAGCTGTTAAGTTTTTAGGCGTGGTAATGGGACTGAGAATATAATTTTTGTAAGAGCTCATATCTTTTAGAAATATACACTGAAATATTTAAGATGGGATGATATGATGTCTTTGACTTGCTTCAAATTAATCCTGGGTAGGACAGCGGGATTATACAGATCAAATAAGATTGGCTGTGAACTGATTATTTGTTGAACCTGGGTGTTGGGTTCATGGGAGTTCATTATAGTGTCTTCTATTTTGGTAAATGTTTGAAGTTTTCCATTATGAAAGACTTTTTTTTAATAGTACAATGGAAAAAAAAGCTTATTAAAATTGCCAGTTCCCCCCAATTAATCTATGCACCTCAGGATGCCCAGATACTTAAAGACATAATTAATTAGAGTTGTAATAAGTGTTTCCTATGAAAAAGAGAAAAAATTTAATGAGAGTTTATATCAAGGGGGCTCTGCTCTTAGTTATTCATTATATGATTTTTAGTGGATCCATATTTTTCACTTGTTCCATTTACGTTGGTTATTGTTCTTACATGTAAATTATTCACTGTGGAAAAATGAGCCATGCAGATATATTTAACTTAAGTCTCTCATTAAAGGGAGGCAAACAATAAAATGACAGAAGTAAAATATATAGTTTATTAATTTTACTTTTACGGAGTGGGACAATACTTTGCAAGCATAACTTAAAGAGTTCTAAGTGAAGTTCAATCCCTTTAGATCTCATCTAGAGTGCTGTGTTTGGTCTTGGATGCCACATGTTAAATTAAGAGAGATCAACAACTATAATACAGCCAGAGGAGAATGACCACAATTGTGAGGTGATCTAGAAACCCTGTCAAATGAAAAGCCATTGAAAGTACCAGAAAAGTTTAACCTGGACAAGAAAAATCTTGGATATACATGCAAATAGCCTTAAAATGCATGAAAGGACCGGCAAGCAGCTGGTGGATAGATTTACAGTGTATCACTCAGGAAAGAAAATAATTAGTTAAAGCTGCAGAAAGTTTTATCTCCACTGTGGAGAACTTTAACTGTAAGAACTATCCAGCAGTGGACTCTGGGCCCTCAATGATAAACAGCTGTCCCTGGGAGAGGGCAAACAGACAGGACAACACAACACCCCACGTCTCTCCCAAACCTAAAGTTCTGAATCTAATTTGTTCAACAAAGTTCTACTTAAAACCAAATGCATAGCTTCCTTCGCTTAAAAAAACTTTCCTTAACCAGACAGGTACCTACTTATTTAATAAACACAAATACAGAGGAGATTTTTTCACCGAGGAAATCAATACTTTTAATGGTAAAACCCATTGATGTTACTTGTGTCAAGTGCCCAGAGTAAATTAAGTTTACAACTTCAGCAGACTGTCATGTGAAAGTGTGGCAGTAACTAACAAATTGAATTACCATAGTGCTACATCACTCACAAAAATACTATTGATAGTGACAGAGGGATATTGAATTTAAATTATTCATTTTTATTGATTGAACAGCATGTCTTAACTAGGAAACAAGAAGAGCTGAGATGTAAGACTTGGATTTTACCTCCCATCAAGAATAACCCCACGACAGAGTATGTGTATATGGAGTTGAGCCCTGGAAAAAGCATCAATTAACTGAAGTTTCCTCAGGATATCCTCACACCCCCGTCTTCTCTGTCCATGCCTGTGTAGGTTGTGACCTAGATACCAAGAGCCCTGTGCTTCAATGCCTACTCTTCCTTGAGCTCCCACCTTACCCATTTCCCAGGTATCCTAGTGGCCTGGTTTCATTCCTTATTTCAGAGCAATGTATTGAATACTTTTTCTGTGATAGACACTGTGCTGGGCATCAGTGATACACAGGTGAATACCACCTTCACTCAAGGAAGACACAATCTTGGACTTCTAAAACAAAATGAACTTTAATAAGATGGTGTACATTTCTCCCCTTCCATTCAAAATTCCCTCCTAAGCTCTAAGGAGATTCTTAGCCTTTGGGGAATCGCACAATCCATCTGGGAATTCTATATAAGCTATGGACTCTCTCCCTAGGAAAAAACTAATTCATAGACAATACATACCTATGTATATACGTAAATATTTCATTAAATCTGGGGGACTTCAAGGATCCCCTGAAGCCTAAATAAGAAGCCCTAGAGTTTAAAGTCCCTGCTGTAAGATGTTCATGATGATTAACTAATTACTGTTTTCCTAATTTCCAACATTTCAATTGTCATAGGGAACTTCTTGAATCTAAATGCATTAAAGCAAAAGAATTAAGTGACAATGGCAATTTTAGGTCTCTTGAATGGCCAGGAAAGGCTAGGAAGGCATTATCCTCCCCACCAAATTACCCCACACAGGTGGCTTGAATTCAGAGATCTACAGTGACCAGGTCTTGTTCACTTTATGAACTGAATGTTTGTTTCTGCCCCAAAATTCCTATATTGAAGCCCTTAACCCCAAGTGTGGCTATACTCGAGGATGGTGCGGGGCGGCGTTAAGGAACTAATTCATAAATGAGGTTGTAAGGTTGGGGCCCTGATTGGATAGGATTAATGTCCTTATAAGAAGAGACACCAAAGAGCTTGGGCTTCTCTCTTCCAGCCCCTCCCCGAACATACACTAAGAAGAGTATGCTGTATGAGATACACTGTGTGTATCTCACATAGTGAGAAGGCTGCCACCTACAAGCCAAGAGAAGAGGTCTCAGAATGAAACCTATCTTGCTGACAGACACCTTGATCTTGGACTTCCCAGCCTCTAGAAATGTGAGAAATAAATGTCTGCTGGTTAAGCCACCACAGTCTGCAGGTGTCTTGCTAATGGGTTTCAGCCCCAGGCAAGTTCACTATGGATTCAATGTGACCAAAGAAATTGACAGCAAAACATTCTTGGGGTGAAAAGGTTATACCCAACTTTATTTCCAGGTGGCAGGTCAGTTACTAGAATCCCTTTCACTCAGAGCGAGTCTGCATGCAGCAAGCTGGTTTTTGCCTCTGGGCCACTCTGTCCTCACAGCCGTCCTCTGGGCCCCTCTGTCCACACAGCCATCCTCTGGGCCTCTCTGCACAGTCATCCCACATAGCCGTCCTCTGGGCCTCTCTGCACAGTCGTCCTGCACAACCGTCCTCTGGGCCTCTGTCCTCGGTGCTGCCACCACTCCAGCCTCTGCTCTGCTCTCCAGCAGCCTTGCAGCTGTGCCACCGTGTCCACCCAGAGCACTGGGCGGAGCTCTTTGTATTGAGTCAAATTGCCCAAAGGTGCAGTAAACTAGTCAACCAAGGCCAGGTATAAGAATCCTGGCCACAGGAACTCTCATTTTATCCACAGCAGGAGACAAAAGTTCTTTATCCAAGTTCCTTGTAGCACTTTCAGGCATCTGTCTGTTGCCTCCCAAACCTCCTTTGTCTCATTTTTAATTTAAAAAAAGACAGGAACATTATTCCATCCCCCCTCAGAAAAACAACAACAAAATTTGCATCCATGAATTTTATAGTTGCAGAGACATCTATCTTAATTAATTTGGGGTCTTTTTCTAATTAAAACATGTATGGTTGTTGGTAGAGCTTGAAAATTAAACAGCTACCACTGCGCCTCAAGCAAGGAAATTTCTCTGCAGCAGAGTAGCAAGTAGCCCCAAGTAAATACTATTCACCTGGCTAGCTATATCCACTACCCTTTTTTAGCTTAAAGCTATGTTACTCCAAGTGAGGTCGAGGGTCTGGGGAGTATCAGCATCACTTGGGAGTCTGTAAGAAATGCAGACTTCCAGGCCCATCCCCAGCCCACTAAATCATAATTTGCATTTTAATAAGATACACAGGTGATTCACGTGAGCATTAAAGTTTAACAAGCACTGACCTAAAGAACAGCTTAGTCTACATTGTAACAGACTGAGTGGACTGCCAGGTCTAAGGGATGTGGATTGTTGGGCAAATGGGTTTAAGGATTAAGGTGCTTCCACTAGGGTAGCTTCAGCATTTAGCAGAGTGCCTGGAACTTAAGAAACTGCAATAAATACTTGTTTAGTGATCCATTTATAAGGTATGCATTGAGCATCTAGCATGTGTGAGGCACTGTGCAGTGGATATACTATTCAGAAAGCCTTCATGGAGCTCACAGTCTAGTAGAGTGTTTCTCAAAGATGTGTCACCTTACCACCTGTATCAAAATTATAGGGGCTGAGTGTATGTTTAAGAAAAAAGCAAAATCGTGGGACCCACTCCAGATCAGCTGAACCAACATCTGAATGGGCATGGCCCCAGGAGTTAGCATTTTAACAGGAACCTCAGATGATTCCTATGTATGCTGAAGTCTGAGAATCACTGACTTAGTGGATTTTGGAAGATTAACAAATAAGGTTATTGATTCAACAATTTATTGCACACTTACTGTGGTTTAGGCACTGTTTGTGACACTAGGGATATAGCAATGAAGGAAATTCCCTTTTTTCATGGAGTACACACTCTAAATGAAGGAGGCAGATAATAAACAAATACATGTGACAACTTGTGATAAGTGCTATGAAGAAAACTAAAGCCAGGGTTAGTTAGTGATGGGAGTGCTATTTCCTATGTCCAGAAAGGCCTTTCTATAGAGGTAATACTTGAGCCAAGTCCTTAATGAAGTGAGGAAATGAGCCATGCAGATATCTGGGAAGAATTTCCCAGGCGGAAGGAACAATATGGGCAAAGACCCTGTGGTGGTAGTGTGCTTGACATGTTCAAGAATAGAAGATAGGCCAGTGAATGGGCCAGTGGGAAAATGATTAGAGAAAAGTCAGATAGATAATATAGGTGTGGGAATATGAACTAGTCCTGTTGGACTTTACAGGCCATTCTAAAGACATTGGCTTTTGTACTCTGAGAAATAGGTAGCCACTGGAGAGTTTTAAGCAGACAAACAAAATGAAATTATTTATGTTGTTATGTGGTTTACTCTGGCTGCCATGTAAAGAACAGATTGTACGGATTGTTTTAGGGTAAAGCTAGGCTACTGTAACAAAGAGACTCAACCTTACAACAGCATAAGGAACAAAGGAATTTATTTCTCTCGTATGTAATAGTCCTTATGTGAGCGGTTCAGGTCCATAGAGTCAAATGGGTTTTGGTGGACAGCTAGTGATGTCTGCCATAGAGAGCAGGAACAAAAGGGAGATGGTGCAGTCATCCATATGAAAGGCAATGATAGCCTGGACTAAGGTAGCAGCAGTAGAGGTGGAAAGAAGGGGTTGCTTATGAATATACTATATTTTGAAGGATGCTGACAGGCTGGACATGGGTGTGAAATTCAAGGATGATTCTAAGAGTTTTGACCTGAATGAGCTGAATGAATGAATAGATGAAAAAAATATTCCACCTGAGCCAGACATTTCTCTCTTCTCCCCATCTTCCTAAACCTAACACTACATCTTAGTGTAAATAAGACTCATCTCCTTTCTTGAAAGCCAGATTTCACATTCCAATTCTACTACTTTTACATGTGTAGTCTTAAGCAAATCATTTCATTCCACTGGGTCTTAGTTTCTTTCTCTATAAAACCCACCTCATAAATTTAGTCTTAAGATTAAATAAGATAATGTGCAGAAAGTACACTGCATACTACAGAACACATAGGAAACACTCCATAAAAAAACAGCCCAAGACTTATAACAAAGTATTAAATGTGATTAAAGATGCCCTTGTAAAGCCCATAACATAGTTCTCGGCACATGACAAGTGTTTAAAAATGGCATTGATTATTATTAAAAGGCTAGAGTTGCCAAAGACAAATTTAATGACTTCCCAAATTTTCCCAGAGCCAGCACTGAGAAGTGTACACTTACTCAGCACAGTGTAGAAATGAAATGAACATGCTCTATAGAGTCATTGGACAGTTAGAAATTTCTCTTAGAGCCCCAGCTTATAAGAGTCAGCCATAGTTTCTCCCTATCTCTGGTATACAGGACCCTGATATCCTCCATCTACTAGTGTCAGAGCATATTACGAATGATCTTCATTGAAAGCATAATGCCACCGCAGTTTCATTAACCACTCATAATGCCTGCATGTTCCAGAGGAACAGTGCAGCCATCACAAACTAAACTCAAGCCAGTCTACATACACTTGATAGGATAAAAAGACTGCACGAACCAAACAGAGCAGTGAGAGCTGTGAAAACCACTGGTCTGCTTTTCTTCCTTGGTCCTCAGTGTCACTCACTGAATTCAAGCAACAAAGTACATCTCTGATCAGGAAATGAGGTTTCTATTGTGACCCATCTCTTCAAATCCGAATATCTGTGTGTCATCTGACACAGTTTTCAAAAGACTTTCACACTCATTGAGAATTTCAACAATTCAGCAAGGTATTACTAATGCCATTTTACAGATGACGAAAAACAAAATTAAGAAGTAAAATGGTACACCCCCAAACTGCACAGCTAGTGAGCAATCTAAATTAATTTATTACAAAGTAGGGAGCTGCTACAGCTTGGATTTAAGACCCTTACAGTGAAGTTCTGAATTTGCATCATCAAACTTGTGTTTTCCCTTGATTGACAAGGTTTTCTAGTGTAGGTGCCCAAGCTGGGCTCTGTGAATCCTGAGGCCCCCTCAACCAAATTAGTGAGACTTTCATAGTATTTGAGTTCTTTAGCTTGTTCATGTTCTTCCCACCCATGTCTAGAAGCTGAGCCATATCTAAGCAAAATGTTTCAGAAGACAACATTTGCTCCATACTTACTGACCAGATTGTCTCCTATGGTAGTACTTGCCTCCTGCTTGACTTGAGTTAGAACCCTGAGTTTACACGTTCCATCTGAGAAACACTACGCAAGTAACTTTGCCTTTCTCTGGGCCTCAGTTTCCTCAACTATAAAACTGAGATAATTGGGTATCCACTTCATAGGCTTGTTGCAGGAAATGAAGCAAAGTCTGTAAAATACCAGGCACATAGTCATCCAATAAGCTATGATGGTGTGATGGGGATAATAGTAATTTCAGTTATAGTACTAATTATAATTATAGTTTCCAGATCATTCCCTTGCCACTCCCCATCAAAACATTTATTCCATTTCTCCTCAAGGCCCTATCTGCTTGCTTAAGCTGTCCATTCATATCCTGATCTGCTGATGATAATTTAATGTGTCACCCCCACTACATAACATATATGCATATTAACAATATATTTTAAATACTTGTCCCAAAAAATAACAAAAACAAAAGTGCTATACCCTAAAGAAAGAGATTTGGGGACTAGTTTTATTTTGGGTCTACCCACATTCTGTAGGCAGACCCTTATTCTATCTGGTGTAGATCCAGGCCTGACTGGTTGTGTTTGCCTCCAAATGTAAAAAGAAAAAGAAGGAAGAATGAGTTTTTCCAGGTATTTCAGAATTAACTTTCAAGCCAAGCTTTTTGAAAATGTTAACTTGAAAAAAACCCAAAGAACAAAACCAAACCTTTGCCATTCCAAACTCCCTAGTTCCCTGCCTCCCTGTACCCTAGCCCTCTATCCCCCAACACAAACACACACAATAAAGCACATCTATCTGGACACCAGGTAAGATGAGTAAAAGATCATAATGTTCTGTCACACTGGGGCCAAGGGTAAATGTGCAGCAGTCAAATGCATTGATAACAAATAATACATGAGAACAAAGCACAGGTGATGTCAGAAATATACAAAAATTCCTGTGCATGTCTCATAACTGATAAACATAAAAAGGCTGAACATAAAACAAAATCAGCCAGAACCTTCTCTTCCTGAGAATATTTGATTTGCCATGGTTATTTATGAACACCCTGGTGGCCCATAAGGAGTGATAACATCTTTTAGATGTAAGTTGATCTTTTCCAGCAGAGCAGAAGATCCTGGCTAGGATATCTGGCTGCTGTGAATTTTTACATTTCATCAGATACTGGTAAACCTTTTTTTGGCATAAGACAAAAGGGCTGTGCCATGTGTTCATCCAAGTGAAACTGACAATGCAGAATGTCAACCTACTCCTCAATATATATTTATAATGCCTTTCAAGAGGATTTGACATCCTTGGTAACTTCCCCAAGAACCCAAATCTGAACCCTCTGGTCTGTGGGATGATGCAACCTTTGGGACAATGCAAGAAAATGGAACTTTTCAGGGCTCCTGGCTAGGCCTGCTTTAGAAGTCAAAGGTACTATGTCAGGCAATAGGACAACTAATCCAGAAATTTTTAAGTACAAACCAGAACCAGTCTCACTTGAAGGTGGCTGTCTATACTTATAAATCTTCATCAGTTTGCCATATAGTATCAAAATCATTCAACAAAACAAGAAATAACACGTGTTGGCAAGGACATGGACAAAAAGGGAACCCTCGTACACTGTTGGTCAGAATGCTAATTGGTGCAGCCACTACGGAAAGCAGTATGGAGGTTTCTCAAGAAACTAAAAACAGAAATACCATACAACCCAGTAATTCCACTTCTGAGATAGCCAAGAAATGGAAGCAGCCTAAGTGTACATCAATAGATGAATTGATAAAGAAGATATGGTACATATATGCAAGGGAATATTACTCAGCCATAGAAAATAATGAAATCTTGCCATTTGTGACAACATGAATGGACGTTGAGGGCATTGTTCTAAATGAAATAAGTCAGAGAAAGACAAATAACATATGATTTTACTTATACATGGATTCTAAAATGCAAAAGAAGCAAAAAACAAAGAGACTCATAACCACAGGGAACAGAATGGCAGTTGCCATAGGGGAGGGTGACATAGGTGAAAGGGATAAAGAGGTACAAACATCCAATCACAAAATAAATTAGTCACGGGGATGAACGTGCAACACAGGGACTATAGTCAATAATACTGTATAACTTTGCATGGTGACAGCAACTACACTTATTGTGATGAGTATTTAGTCATGTATATTATTGTGGAATCACTATGTTGTCAAATCACTATTACTGTAATAGTGTATATCAACTATATTCCAATTTAATTTTTTTAATTCCTTTCTTTAAAGTAAAACAAACACAGAGGTTCTAGTTAAAAGTTATTGCCCCCCAAAAGATATGCATATAGTAGTTTATTAGGAAGGGGGCCTGGTCTTTATAAAGGATCACCAGTGGAATATAGGTCTGAAAGAGTTCCGGCTTCTTGTGTTTGGGGGCTGATGAAGGTAGCGCAGGTACTGAAAGGACTTGTCATAGAACATAAAAATCACATTATCAACTATACAATTTTGCCCAGAGCCAGCCCTATTGGCTTTCCCTATACCTACACACCACAGAATTTCATCTGACTTTACACCAGCGCCTGAAGGACCCTGAATGATAACTACGCAGTAATACCATGGTAGGGTTTTAATCAGCCCTTTGGGAGAACTACAAAAAACAGAGAATACATTCCTCACTCCTGATCTTGCTTTCCATGACTGCACTTCCTTACTTCCTCCCAGGAAGATGGAACTCACCTAGGTGGTCAGAAAAAGCCTGTCCCACTGACCCAGCCCCTTCACTTACTCTTGCTCTAGCGCTGACTCTAGGTGGGTGACGTCTGGGATGCAGTATTAGGAAGCCCACTAATCCACAGATATAAGCTTCATTTTTTAATATCAACTTAACTGGGAATAAAGGAGTGATTTTCATTTCCCATCTACCTTGCTCTTTTTTCTTAAATACCTGTCAGTTCAGAATTCAAGGTGTTATTTATTGGACTTCCTCTAATCCAAACACCTGATGCATTGGACCAAGAACATGGAGAAACATATAAGAACTAGAATTAGCAGACTCAACTAACACAAAGAGGATCTCTGGGTGGAGCCATGGCACATTATTATAGGCCTTAGACTTCAGTACATAGAACAAGACATTTTAAACTTGGCAGTCTTTAAGAGGCTTACATTGGGTCAAGAGTCTGGTTTTTATAATTATGCAATTAGCTTTTAAATAAACAAGGCCAAAATTAACCTTCTGGTGAGAAATTTCTCCAAACTGAATTGAAGTTTATAGTATATCCTCTCCAGATACTTAGATAATCTGGCAACCATGGCAAGGCTCACGTCAAAGTTTCTTCCATCGACCTTTTTTCCCTTTAGATAATATTGAGATTCTGCCACAATCCACAGCCCTCTGAGTACTGCATATGGATAATGTAACAGTGCCAGGGATGTCTGCCCTTGGGACTGTGGGTTGGCCTTCATAATAGTTTGTCTGGCTCAGCTTAACAAATTGTCTCCAAACTTAGTAGTTTAAAACAAAAACATTAATTATCTCACAGTTTCTGTAGGTCAGGAATCTGGTGCAGCTAGACCTTTCATGTCAGGGTTCTTCACAGGCTGCAGTCAAGGTGTCGCTCAGGGCTGCAATCATCTCAAAACTTAACTAGGGGAGGACCTGCTTCCAAGCTCTTTGACAAGCTGTTGGCAGAATTCAGTTCCTCAAAGACTGTTGCACTGAAGGTCCCATCCCTTACTGGTAAGTTACTTGCCACATGGGCCTCTTTCTAGCCTACAGCAGCTGATGTCAACAATTCAAGCAAGTGAAAAGCACCAGAGTGGGAGAGAGTGCTACAAAAAAGGAAGTCACAGTCTTCTGTAACCTAATGATTGAAGTGACACCCCATCATTCTGACAGATTCTATTGGTTAGAAGCAAGACACTAGGTCCAGCCCACACACAACAGGAAAGGATTGCACAAGAGGTGCATTCTAGGAATCAAGGATCAATGTAAGCCATGAGGTGACTATTATAGCCTGTTTGTTTGTTCCTTGATTGGGAATTAGGGACCAGTGATTATATCATATCACCTAGGTTCTATTAATTCTTGGAACTATAAAACATCGAAGGCTTAGCATTGAACTAATACAAACTCTGGGGCCATGAAGTG
Organism: Manis pentadactyla; assembly: GCF_030020395.1. Taxonomy (NCBI): domain Eukaryota; kingdom Metazoa; phylum Chordata; class Mammalia; order Pholidota; family Manidae; genus Manis; species Manis pentadactyla. The sequence continues at coordinate 117,832,986 of NC_080038.1, read as the reverse complement.
ACCACACCCACCCATTCCAGTAAGAAACAGCACAGGCTAAAGCTGCTGAAGAACCCCAGCTTTGCACAGGCCTTGAAAACTTTCCTAGTTAAGATTGAGCGAATAAGAAGCTAGGGCAGATGTACTTTGATCTTTAGTTTCTTTACACTTTCACTCATGCAGGCAAGAAAACTTTACTTTGAACTTTAAGTTCTTTGGATTTTAAGAAATTTGGACTTTTACTTCTCTAGACTTCAATCAGAAAGTGCAAGGGAATTTAATATTTGGACTTTAACATCCCCCTGGAAATGTGATAAGGACAGATTACATTCAAAGGTGTGGCATCTTACCGTTGCACATCATTACTGTAGCGTCTTAATACTGTCCTTTCATCTCATTGTATATCCTCTGACAGACAACTTGAGACAATGTAGCTGGACATAATTTGAAAAGGGAAATAGAATAGGGAATGATCTTGATGTTTATTTAATTATTATAGTCTTTGGACACATTTCAGAGCCTTCTGGGTATACTACCATCTACACTGCCCATCAATAGTCCAGTGATTGCTCGTGGGGAACTAACCTTACCGAGATGAGAGCAGGACTGTCCTCATAAACTACTGGCTCCCCACTTCATGCAGATAGCTCAGTGGTTAAACTCAGTGGATTAAGAGAAAAATTAACTGGAGAATATTAGGGGAAACTCTTTTTCCAATTGCAGACATTTCTTTCCATGTGTTGTGATATACCTATGGGGGTGGGAATGGGGACAATTAAGGGATGATTTATCTGGTTGACGAGCTTGGGACAAGGAAGCACACATGCATAGCTCTGCCCACACCTCTTCTTGAGATATGGAAGACTACAGAGGAGTCGTGTTCTACTCTGATTTCTGCCAAAGAGTGATAGGGGTCTGACCCTGTAAGAAGGTCCTTTAGTGGCACAGACATAGGCTGTGGCCAAGGGGGTAAGTCTCTCTAACACAGAGGCACAGTTGTAGAAAGCCCACATGCTCATAGATAGATATAAGCTGTTTCCTCCACCCTTAACTTTATCCATTTTAAAAGGTTACGTTTTAGACTCTACCTTCAAATTCCTTTGAATTTCTCAATTGTTAAGAACAAAAGGCAAATAAAACTACCATGCTATTGATTGGCCTCCCACTTGCCCACAAATAGAAGTGGTGTGTGTATGAAGGGCACTTTGTTTCTCAAGATGGCAGGGGATACAGAATCCCAGTGGGAAACGGGTGGGGGACCCTGCACAGACAATATGAAAATCCTGGGAGGTTGCCACCCAAAGCAGGAAGTAAGAACCTCAAAAGGGGGGTGAGTCTTAAACACTTGGCTGAGGGACAGCTGTTAGCTCCCAGAATAATAGGACAATACTCAGAACTTTATTTTCTAACTCAAAATACTTTTAAGCCCCACAAATGCTCACTTTTAAAAATTCTCCTGATTCAACAAGGTCTGAAGGCTAAAGCAGAATTGAGCAATAGTGATAAATAGCAGTATGATCACTGGCTCATTTGCTCTCACAAATTCTTATTGCCTGATACTAGGGGACATGAATTTGCAAATAATATCTTTCTCTAAATCTGGGAGAGTTTCTGTCATTTTCTTCATCTTTGTTGACATTTCCCCAATAATTTATGAGCTTCCCTTGATATGTGGAAGAATCAATAGTTACGTTTGTCTTTAGAAACTAAGTGAGAAAACAACACTAACATGCTCCAGTAAAAAGTACCGCATTTCTCTAGTCACAGTCAGTATTTGAAGCTGGTAAAACATAGAAGCAAGTCTTTCTTTGTGCATATCTATGTCTCTTCAGATATTCTGAAGTGTGGATATCCTTTCTAAATGCCAAGGGGCAGCAGGTTTTCAAAAGAGCAAAGAAAGAGCATCATGGATGTCAAGGGGCCCTCTCAGGGACTACCACGAAAATAAAGAGTGGAGAGATAGGCTCCATCTCTTCTCCACCTATACCTGGGGCATCTTTGTTCTAATCTGCTTTATATATTGAGATTTCCTGAAATGCTTCATTTGAACACAGAGTGTCACAATTTTACGAAGTTTGAATATCCAACAGCAACAATACAAACAACCCAGTTAAAAAGTGAGAAAAGCACTTGAATAGACATTTCTACAAAGATATTCATGTGGCCAACTAAGCATGCCACCAATCATTAGGGAAATGCAAATCAAAAGCATACTCATTAGGATAGCTATTATTTAAAAAATAGAAAATAGTAAGTATTGGTAACAATGTGGAGACATTGGAAGCCTTGTGCATATCTGGTAGGAATATAAAATATGGTACACCTGCTATGAAAATGGTATGGTTGTCCCTCAAAAATTTAAACATAGAATTACCATATAATCTAACAATTCCATTTCTGGATATATACCCAAAAGAATTAAAAGTAGGGACTCATAAAGATATTTGTATACCCATGTCCAAAGCAATGTTTTTCACAATTCTCAATGATAAATGGATAAACATAAGGTAAAATATATATATATACAACGGATTACTCAACCTTTAAAAGGAAATTCTGACACATGCTACCACATGGATGAAACTTGAAGATATATGCTAAATGAAATAAGCCAGTCACAAAATGACAAATACTGTATGATTTCACTTTTATGAAGCCTCTAGAGTAGTCAAATTCATAAAGACAGAAAGTAAAATGGTGATTGCCAGGGGATGGGGGCACAGAAGAATGGGGAGATTTTGTTTAATGGGTGCAGAGTTTCAGTTTGGGGAGATGAAAAAGTTCTGGAAATGGATGGTGGTGATGGTTGCACAGCACTGTGAATGTACTTAGTGTCACTGAATGGTACACTTTCAAATGGTTCAAATGGAAAACTTTATCACAACTTTTAATAGTTTAAAAATTGATGTTCTGATACAGAGAAGATTAGCATGGTCCCTGCGCAAGAATGACATGTAAATTCACGAAGAATTCCATATTCTGAAAAAAATGATGTTCTATGAGAACTTAGAGCTTTGTTGATGATGAGAAGAAATCTTTTGCAATGTATGAAGTAGCCCACCTTTCATCAAATGATACCAATGTGCCCTTGAGGATGAAGAATTTATGGATATTCTATTTTCTAAATATAAACAGTACCTGACAATGTTTTTAAACACAGACACTTTGGGATCTCAGCACAGATTCAAAGATCAAATAAACTCTAGGAGAGAACTCAGGAAAAGGAACATAGACTATATGTGAGTATAGAGAAAGGCCTACAGCTTTGAGGACTGGCTGGTACCTATCCCCACCCATTGGGGGTCAAAACTGTTGAACTGTGTTACCAGTAGCTCCCACAAAGGTTTACTACAAGTGCAAATCAATAGACAAGTTTCTGAGACCAAGCTATAGAAGAAAAGGTGAAAACTAGGGAGTGAAGTAGATTCAGTTGGATGCAGTTAAACACAGATACCAAGGTAGGAGCCTAGCCTGAAAAGACCCAGAAGCTGGAGAACACATAGAAGATAGTCAATACAGAGAGCAGAGAAGGTTTGAGATGTAGGCATAAGTATAACCCGTGCCAAAGTTGGGGTGCTTGGAAGAGTAGTCCTGAACAGTCATTGACACAGAACTCCTAACATCATGCTTACCAACCCCTCCCAAAAACTCTGAACCAGGTTGGATAAGACAGTGACAGGAGAAACTATTGAGCGTTCCTTAAACATACCACCGCTGCTGTTGGAGAGAAATGTGTGAGTCCCAGAAGACCACTGGAGAAGATGGAGAGGAGCCATTCCCCAAACAGTTAATTCTCATATGGATGATCAAGAGTAAACCACAACACTAAGCTGAATGACCAGAGGAGTTTCCACTGTCATCAAGAACTAGGTAGTTCTTGCTTCCACTGGTCTCCACTTTGAAGAAAGTAAGTGCCTCCAGGCATACCAGGAGATTTCGAGGTCAACAATAGCTAAACATTTTTTTTTGTAGTCTGACAGTGTTTATTATTTTCAAGAGGAGGGCAGGGGTGGGCTGGGCAGGGAGGACACGCCTCATGATCAGGCCACCATTCAACCTGGAAATGGAGCCAACAGGACTGTTTCAACATCCTCTGTATTTTTTTACACCCCGCTTCATTCCGGAGCAGATTTGAGGTGGTTCGGTTCAATTCTTAAATATTTCCCATTCCATCTACAGAACAGATCAACTCTAGGGGCTCTCCCTAGTTAATTAGTACCCGAATTCAGGTATGGTGGTGCTGGAATATTCATCCATGTGTATTTTGTTTATAGCTAAACATTTTTAAAAGGTCATTTATATATTATCTTCAAAGTATCATCCTTGACCTTTCTCTTTCTCTCATACCCCACATCCAGTCCATCAGCAACTCTTTACACTCTGTCTTCAGAATACATCCAGAGTCTGTCTCCATCTGCTCCACCAAGCTACCATTATCTCTTGCCAAGTGACTACCAACCACAGCCTCCTAACTGGTCCACCTGACTCCACTTCTACCTTCCTGTGGTCTGCTCTAGGCAAAACAACTACAGGAAGCCATTTAACATGTAAATCAGATCGTTTACATAATGTGCAAAAAGGCAATATAATGTAACAGCTGGGAGTGCAACTCGAGCTAGACTGCCAGTTATAATTCCAGGCCTACACTTGCTAGTTGTGTGACTATAGCCAAGGCATTTAATCTCTCTGTGTAACTTTTCCTCATCTTTACAATGAATAAAATATCAGGAGCTACATTATACATATGTTTGAAGACTGCATGAGTTGATATATCCAAAGCACCTAGAATACTGCCTGGAACTGTAAATATGAACTACTATTATGTCACATAGCTGCTCAAAATGCTCTAAAGGATCCATCATGCTTAGAATAAAATCCAAAGTCTGCACTATGGCCTAAAAGACCCTATGGGGACTGGCCTCTACATACCTCCCTGATTTCACTATTATTCTTCCCCTTGCTCAATTCATTCATTTCACACTGGCCTCCTTGCTGCTACTAGAACATGCTGAATATTATAAGATATATATATCTTTATATTATATGTATTATATATATTACAATAGCATATTATATATATATAGTTGGTAACTTGATTTTTCATTCAACAAATATTTGAGCCTGCAAATGCTACAGGTCACAGGCTGCAGGAAACATCAACCTGAGGGCTCTGGGGCTAAAAGAAGAGGCTGGACAGCCAGCGAAGTGTTAACAAACCTGATTTAAAAATCCCATAGGGCCGTAGGCCTGCCGTGCTCCTCACTCCATCCTTATGTAGCGCTGGGCCTAGCTGCCTGCCATGCATTCTTCACCCTAAGGCAACAGGCAGTAAGTTACTTGTGAGTCAAGTTTGCTATTTACAGGAATCTAGTAGTAAATTTTCCTTTGAAGCAAAAATGAACCCAAAATTCCTCTGCATATCTGTATCATATCTATGGACTTTCTATTTTCCCACTGTGTATATTTTTTAATTATACAAATCCTACATAAATACATTCTCATAAAAATGCAGTTGATACACAGAGAGTAAAAGGCACCCTTGACAACTGCCTCCCCATTCAATTCCCCTCCCCAGAGAGTATCACTCTGATCAATTTGCTATATATCCTTTAAGACCTTTTCCTATTCATCTCTGTTCTCTTGCATATATGTATCTGAATTTATAAAGGTGTTTTGTGGGATTTTTCTCTTACAGAAATAGTGTCAAGCTACATGTAGTGTATTTTCCACTTGCTTTTTCTCTTTAACACTATGACTTAGAGATTTTCCATGTCAGTAGATACATCTCTATCTTATTCTTTTTAAGTGTTATATAATATTCTGTAACACCGCTATATCACTATTCATTTAATCAGTTACCTTTGAAGGGGCTCCCATGTTCTCTTCACTTAGGCTACTCTTGAAATTTCTGAAAGATGCTTGCTATAGATTGAATACTTGTGACGCCCAAAATCCATATGCTGAAATGCTACCCCCCAATATGATGGAATTAGGAAGTGAAGTCTCTGGGAGGTAATTAGGTCATGAGAGCAGAGCCCTCATGGAAGGGATTAGTTCCCTTATAAAAGAGACACTACAGCACTCCCTTGCCCCTTTCACCACGTGAAGACACAGTGAAAAGATAGCTGTCTTTGAGCCAGGAAATGGGCCTTCAACAGACACAGAATCTGCCAGTACTTTGATCTTGGACTTCCCAGCCTCCAGAACTGTAAGAAATAGATATATGCCACTTATAAGTTATTCAGTCTTTGGTATTATGTTAATAGCATCCCAAAGAAATGTCCTATTACACAAAATAACATCTTTTCTTTTATCATGTCACCACTTAAACTTGTTTTCGTCTACTTTTCACTTTTTCCCGTACTAATTTCCTATTTGGGTGTCCATTGCCTTGACTAAGGCTGAGGGACTATGGAATAGATTGCTCTGATTTGCCCTCTTATCCAGAATGGTTAACTTCATTTTCTATCCCAACCATAACAACATGATTCATCCACAGCCACTCCCTATACCAATTCCTGTTTACTATTTCCCTTTTCTGTGCGTTCTAAGATGACTTAATTCCAGAAGCAATCATCTACCACTTGTAAGAAACAAACTACCTTTCAGGGATGTTATGAGAAATATTTAACAACTGTTTGGCCCAAGCACATAATGGATGCCTGAACAGGACAAATATTGATATTTTTGGCTGACACCAATGAGCTGAAGGCCAGGCTTTCTTGCAATTCCTTCTCCTTGAGACTGTCTGCCAAGTCCTGTCTCTGCTACAAAATCACATTTTTGTCCCCCAAACTTCATTCATTTATTCAACATGCATTTATCAGGAGGCTGCAATGTTCCTTGTATTTAGGCATTACATTACAACAGAGTTCCTCAACCTCAGCACCATTGACATTTGGGAGATAACTCTTTGTTGCGGGGGACTGTCCCATGCATTTTAAGATGTTTAGCAGCATCCCTGGCTTCTACTCACTAGATTCCAGTAGTAACTGCCTCTTCCTTGCCAGTCATGACAACTAAAAATGTCTCCAGACATTGCCAAATGTCCTCTGAGGTAACAAAATCACCCACGGTTGAGAACCACTATATTAGATGTTGAAGAGACATAAGAAGAAAAGACAAAAACTCTGACCATGGTTAGATTACAGTCTCATTTAACATTTCATTTAATATACTGGTGAGTCAGCCTAAAATATACTTTTGTTGTTAGAGTTGTATAACCTAAATATTTAATCTTTGCTCAAAGTTATATAGAAGCTTCTTTACTTTGCGAGCCTTGGGCCTAAGAGTAAGAGCAGTAGTTAATGAAAGAAGTGCGTCAATGCTTATAAGCTTCATAAACAGAAACCATAATTACAATTGTGCCTTTTTATGCACTAATCGAGTCCTGAAGAACTGTGCATAAATGCAACTACATTTCCCCACTGACAGAATTTAAAAGCTCAGAGTCACTTTATTTATTTTTATTTTTTTGAGAGGGATCTCTCATATTTATTGATCAAAATGTTGTTAACAACAATAAAATTCTGTATAGGGGACTCAATGCACAGTCATTAATCAACCCCAAGCCTATTTCTCAACAGTCTCCAATCTTCTGAAGCATAACGAACAAGTTCTTACATGGTGAACAAGTTCTTACATAGTGAATAAGTTCTTATTACATGGTGAACAGAGAGTCACTTTATTTTTATCTCCACTTGATCCTAAGTGGATATAGGCTCCTCAGACGTTAGCTATTAAGAACATGTGTGTAAAACAACGAGCCCAGTTCTAAGTGCTTTTCACAGATTATCTCATTTGTTCATCACAATACGCCTACATGGTAGGTGTGGTCACAATCTCAGTTTTCAAGATGAAGGAATGAGGTGCAGAAGGGTTAACTAAGTGGCCTAAAGTCACACAACCATTAAGTGGTGGACCTGAAGCCCAAATCCTCAACCACTATGTGCACTGCCTCAAGATGAAGATGAGAAAGAATGATGAGGAAGAGGAATAAATAACTTACCCCTGCCTCTTTCCTGGAGTTGAATGTGGTCCCAATAGCAAGAGAAGGAAGTTCCATATTGCAAATGTCCCAGATCACTTTGGAAGTTGATTGCAATCGCCTCAGCATCAGGTGCCACAAGTCCAAAAATAAGAATCCTTGGCTCTTGAGGTCTTAAAGGTGTTTTCTTAGAAGGGATATGAAATCAGCAGAAACTATTTGAGCGTTGCTCAAGATCAGAGAAAAAAACAAAGTCTAAATTCTTTGACAATGTCTCACTACCCATTCATTGCCCTATACTCCAAAGAAACAGATCTGCTTGCTGTGGAAGAGGATGCTTAAGGTCAGAAGAACAGGAGACCCAGCAGGCAGAATACCACGTAAATGTTAGCAAGAAAATCCACCAGAAGTGTCTTTAGATATAGGCTCTGAATGGTCCTCCACTAAAGCTACGCATCTCCACTAAACTTGAATGTTTCTCTTGTTCTTTTTGCCTCTGCAAACAGGATCTTCTCTGACTTGATTTCCACTGCTTGCTAAGTCCACGCAAATTCACTGTCCTAGGTAAATTATATATCTATATATGGTCAGTTCTGCTATAACACAACATACTTAATTCTTTAAAAATTACTGCACTATGGATGGCTACCATCCAAAAGACAAACAACAACAAATGTTGGTGAGGTTGTGGAGAAAGGGGAACCCTCCTACACTGCTGGTGGGAATGTAAGTTAGTTCAACCATTGTGGAAAGCAGTATGGAGGTACATCAAAATGCTCAAAACAGACTTACCATTTGACCCAGGAATTGCACTCCTAGGAATTTACCCTAAGAATGCAGCACTCCAGTTTGAAAAAGACAGATGCACCCCTATGTTTATCGCTGCACTATTTACAATAGCCAAAATATGGAAGCAACCTAAATGTCCATCAGTAGATGAATGGATAAAGAAGATGTGGTACATATGCACAATGGAATATTACTCAGCTATAAGAAAAAAACAGATCCTACCATTTGCAACAACATGGATGGAGCTAGAGGGTATTATGCTCAGTGAAATAAGCCAGGCGGAGAAAGACAAGTACCAAATGATTTCACTCATATGTGGAGTATAAGAAAAAAGGAAAACTGAAGGAACAAAACAGCAGCAGAATCACAGAACCCAAGAATGGACTAACAGTTACCAAAGGGAAAGGGACTGGGGAGGATGGGTGGGAAGGGAGGGATAAGGGCGGGGAAAAAGAAAGGGGGCATTATGATTAGCATGTATAGTGTGGGGGGGCATGGGGAGGGCTGTGCAACACAGAGAAGACAAGTAGTGATTTTACAGCATCTTACTACGCTGATGGACAGTGACTGTGAAGGGTTATGTGGGGGGGACTTAGTGAGGGGGGGAGCCTAGTAAACATAATGTCTTTCATGTAATTGTAGATTAATGATACCAAAATATAAATAAATAAATAAATAAAAATAAAAAAATAAAAAATAAATTACTGCACCATGCAAAATTGCACAGTAAAAACCACAGGGCTTATGGGGAACATGGGGCTAGAGGAAGAACAATAAAATCATCAGTGGCACATTAAAAACAGAATAGGACAGACAGCACAGTTTTACACATGCTGATGGTTAAGAAATACAGAAATAACTACAATAAATGCAGCACTTTATGTTGCAAAGACCTGAAGTTTACTTGTGGATGTGGGCATAGCAGGTTAGGAGTTGTTGTGAAGTGGTGGAAGGAATGTTATCTGAAATCGGATGGAAAGTCGTAACCCTAAATGGGAATGGGTGTGGCTGATAGCTGTCTGGGCTCTGTGTTTTGGTAGGACCGCACAGCTCAGTTCTGCTGGGTGTAGTTTTGTACATTCCCCTAGTGCTTCTTGCTGATGGAATCATGCTCAAGCAAATATGAAGTTCATGTCATGCTCACATTTTTCCCTAATATATCAGTCACATTGGAACAAATTTGAGTTTTCAAAACAGACATCATAGCAAAACTGACTTATAGTGATTTAGCTAGTAAGAACATGGAAGACAGTGCCAGAGTAGGGCATTATCAAGGACAATCAGCCTCCAGTTAAAACTCCAGGCTACCTTCCCATGCTACTGTAAAGGCATATACCTACAACTAAAAGAAGGCAACTTTTTATATTTTCCCTTTTGCTCCAAGATCCTAAAACAAAATACTATAGGGGCTGCAGGGGCTGCAGGTCCTACCCACCCCTAGTGTGAGAGCCCTGACCTGGCCCTGTGGCCTTCTCCAAATACACAGGACAGGTAAGTAGGAGTCTTTGGACAGTTATTTGTGTGGGATTCACATATAAAGTATAAAAATCAAATGAATAATCATATCTGACTTGTTTATAGTTCATGATTTGTGATCAAAAACAGAAGCAGTTTCTGTGATATGAGTGCCCTTGCATTGTTCACCATGTAAGAACTTGTTCATTAAGCTTCAGAAGATTGGAGACTGTTGAGAGTTGGAGTTGATTAATGATTGTGTATTGAGTCCCCTATACATAATTTTATTGTTGTTAACAATCATTTGTTCAATAAATATGAGAGGTGCCCTCTCAACACCACTTGCGTTGTTAGGCCTTGAGTCCCCTGGGTGGTCCTTTCAGATCTTCGATAACTCATCGCGTCTCCTCCCTTATCTGTGTGTCAGAAACAGGGAGGGACCGACAATTTGACATTTAAAGAAATTTATATCAACCAGTGCTTAATAATAAGCCCAACCAAACTAGAGATACAAACAGTCCCACATATCCACTTTTAATTCTTTCCCTTGATTTTGTACCTTTGCATATGTGATTTCCTCCACCTAGAATAATCTTCCCCCTTCTGGTGATTTAAAAAATATGTCCACAAATTCTTTGATATTTCCCACTTGAGGAAAGAGAATAATAACCCTTTCCCTTGAGTGTGTCCTGGACTTAGTGACTCAATTGTAACAAACAGAATATAATAGAAGTGGTAGTATATCACTTCTGGGATTAGATTATAAAAAAGACTGGCTTCCATCTAGGTTTTCTCTCTCTCCCGTTTGGATCATTTGTTCTCAGGGAAGCTTTCTACCATGCTGTATGATTCCCTAGGGAGAGGATCACGTGACAAGGAACTGGGGCCTTCAGTCCAACAGCCCATAAGAAACTGAGGTCTGCTAACAGGCACATGAAAAGATGCTCCACATCACTAATCATCAGGGAAATGCAAATCAAAACCACAATGAGATATCACCTCGCACCAGTCAGAATGGCCACTATCCAAAAAACAAGTGTTGGCAAGGATGTGGAGAAATAGGAACCCTCCTACACTGCTGGTGGGAATGTCAACTGGTGAAGCCACTATGTATAGCAGTATAGAGGTTCCTCAAAACACTAAAAGTAGAAATACCACTTGACCCAGTAATTCCACTCCTAGAAATTTACTCAAAGAAAACAAAATCCCTGATTTGAAAAGATGTGTACACCCATATGTTTATCACCACATTATTTACAATAGCCAAGATATGGGGGCAACCTAATTGTCCATGAACAGATGAATGGACAAAGAACAAGTGGTACACATACACAATGGAATATTATTCAGCCATAAAAAAAGAAATCCTGCCATTTGCAACAACATGGATGGATCTAGAGGGCATTATGCTCAGTGAAATAAGCCAGGCAGAGAAAGACAAATGCCATGCAATTTTACTTATATGTGGAATATAAAAACAAAGCAAAACAGAAGGAACAACATAGCAGTAGACTCATAGACGCTGAGAAATGACTGGTGGTTACCATGGGGGAGGGGTTAGGGTAGGTGGATGGGGAGGGTGAGGGGGATAAAGGGGCACAAAAATTCTCAGTCATAAGTTGGTCATGGGGATAGTAGTACAGCATGGAGAATACAGCCAGAAATTCTGTAATATCTTCCTATGTTGACAGTAACTGCACTAGTGGGGGTGAGGATTTAATAATATGGGTAACTGTTGGACTACTGTGTTGTACATTTGAAACCAATATAAGCCTCTGTATCAATGATACTTCAACTTAGAAAAAAGCAACTGAGGCCTGCCAATAATCATGTGAGTGAGTCTGGAAGTGGATTCTCCAACCCTAGCTGGGCCGTGAAATGACTACACCCCTGCTGACAGTTTAACTGCAACCTCATGACAGACTAAGCCAGACCTACTCAGTTAAGCCCCTCCCAGATTCTTGGACTTCAAATACTCTGTGAGCTAATAATGTTTATTGTTTTAAGCTGGTATGTTTGGGGGTAACTAGCTAATAATAATTACCTATTAGCAGTGGACAGCTAATACAACTCTTCCCTACTTGGTGCTCTTCCATTTCACTTCCATTTGTTTTTAAAGAAGCAGCTGAAGTATGACTTAGTCCATGAAATTGTCCTCACCAATTCTGTCATCTAGTGATTTTTTTATTTTAGTTTTAGTCATTGTATGTTTTCTATTCTTAAACTTCCATGTGGTGATTGTTTATATTCTTTCTTTCTTTTATGATAATTTCTATTTTTCCATTTCTTTCAAGAATTTTGTCCTTATTTGTCAGTGTATTTTGATAAAAGCTGCTTTGAAATCTTTTCAGATAATTCCAACAGCTGTCATCTAGGATGGCATCTGTTGATTGCCTTTTCTCATGTAAGTTGAAATTTTCCTGGTTCTTCATTTGCCTAATATGAAGAAGTAGACTTGTGTCCAATTTTGGATTATATCCTACATACTTGAGATTTTACCTTATAAGACCTTAGATCTTCTTTAAATCCTGTGGAGAATGTTGATATTGATGTTTCTGGTTTAGCAGGCAGTCAGTCTGGTTAGGTTCATGTGCAAATTCTGATCTGCCTTCTTTGGGTTGTGGTTCCAAAGTCCGTTCCATTTTCAAAGACTTTACAGCACTATCCAGGTATGTTCCATGTGTTCATCACACAGTGAATAGCCTGGGACCTGCAACCTGTCTACCTGTTCAGTTCTCAAAGTCTTTGCTCTGCTAAATAGGGCCTAATCCACACAAGTTCACTTAGGGTTGAGATCCAGAGTTCATGGACAATTTTTTGGGTTGTTTACCCAAGGTTCTCCCTTTCTGTGATCTTGGCTCTTTCTGGTTTCCTGAGATTCTGGCCTGAAACCTGAGGCTTTAGCTACCCTGCTCTGTTATACCCTTTTGCAACTGTGCCCTTGTATAGTTCTCAGCAGTGGGGGACAGAGAGAGAGAAAGCAATGGGAGTTGGCCCAATCCTGTTTGAACCACAGATCCACCAAAGAGAAAAGACTCCCTGTCCTCAAAGTTTTAGCTTTCCTGCAGGCTCCAATCATCAGCTGTTGCCACTATTGCCACAGGATTTCTTGGGAACCAAACCACAAGAAAACAGAGAGAAGAAAGAGGGGGAAAATGGAAGATTTCCACATTACGTGTTGGTAGTTCCCTTTTCCATTCTTGAGCCAGAATTAAATTGCTGCTCCTAGAGCTCTCTCTCTTTCTGCTCCCTGATGGCCACTTCCAGGGTTCTGGTGGGCTGAGTTCGGGCCAGGGTATGCCAGAATTGTAAAATGGCTTACTCACCACCAGTTCAATTACACTTTGAATTCTGGTTTCCCTTCCCAATCCACTAGTGTTTAGTTTTGAGACTGTTCAGTGCTCCATTCATTATGTTCAGGCTTTACAGCTATGTACAATGGAGAGACAGGGTAGAGTGTGTTTATACGATTTAACGCAGAACTGGAATCCCATGATGCTAAATTATAATTATCAAATTTTATTTTTCTATTTCTCCCTAGAAGCTCCTTAGAACAGGGATTTTGTGTATCCCACACACCTAGAACAGACCCTGGAATAACATTGGTGATTAATACTATTATTCTGCAATGACAAAGTAAGTGAAGACTTAACCAGGGAAACCAACCTATTCCTAGAGTCCAAAAGCAAGAAAACTGGCTTGGCAGCATGAGCATGGGACAGAGCCTGTACCAGTGGGCAAGGGTTACAGTGCCCTCTTCAGAAGTGTCATTTTGTCCCAAAGAGACTGCTGATGGCAATGCTCCCATCTTTATCATCTACCCCATTATTACTTGCATGGCAGAGATTTCAGACATAGTAGGAAAGAGATGACTATGGATGATCAAAATGACTATCAATAAATTTCAATGAACAAGCCCACATAATGTCCTCAACTCTACACTAGGCACAGGGAGAATAGAAAAGGAGGAGGCATTGTCCCTGCCCTCAAGGAACTGACAGTGGCATTACAATTACACTTTGTAAGACTGAGTCATACTGAAAAACAGAAAAAAATTCAAGACATGACATCAGGAAATATGTAATTGTGAAGAGTACTGTAGCAGTTCATAGGAGGTGTGGATCAGTACAGGCTAGCATAGCTATAATAGAAGAAGCAAGACTTGAGATAAGTTTTGAAGTATGGGTTAGAATACAGTTAAGTGGAGGTCTTTGTAGAATGATTAAGCAGCACAAGCAAAAGTATGAAGATGGGGAAGGACATCAAGAAAAGATGGGCCTGACTAGAGAAAAGATTATATTTTATGAGCCTAAGGAGGCTTAGTATTCTATACATACTGCTGCATTCTGGCCATACTGTCAAATAATATTAAATTCCTAGGGCTGGGAGGGATCTTCACTTATTCAACAGCCTAGCCAATGCCTAAGGCCCTGTTATTTCTGGGTACTCTGGTCCATTTAGAATCAGTGTTTCCCCTAGGAATTTTTTAAGAAGTATCAGAAAAAAATTTTTTCTTCCTGCTGCGGTTTCCAGGACACTTCATAGAGAAAACCTGAATGCAGAATAAAGGAAAGCAAAGACAAACAAGGTCAAAAAATAGTAAGGCAGAGTCGCATGCTGTCAACTGATCCTTTGAATCAGCCCTCCTTGAAGTCACTTCCCTGTTATATGATACAATCAACTATATTTTTAAGCTTATTGAGCTGGGTTTCTGTCATGCGCCATGAAAAGAGTCTTGAATAATGCAAGCCTTCCCCACACTCTTCTCACCAACTGGTTAAGCAGCCAAATAGCTTGGAGTCCCCAAATTGTAAGACAGTTGTTTCTTTCTGAGGTAGCCCATTACATCTTTACACAGCCCTCATATATTCCTTTTACTGACTTAAAATTTGCCTTCAATTTACTTCTCCTTCATTCTAGTTTTCATCTCTAGAACCAAACAGAACAAAGTAATCCCTCTGGCACACTCATTTCAAGGGCAGTTTTTATGTCTTCCCTGAAATTGCTCATATTCAGTTCCTGCAAATTTTTCCTCATGGCATAATCTACATGACTGCAAGTCCCCTTACCATATTGATCACACTGCTCTGAATGGGTTCCATTTTGCAAAAGGTGTTATGCAGAACTAAGTGAAATATTATAGGGGTAATTCAATCAATATGCATTACAATGGAATTATCAATTATCTCACATTTAATTATCACTGTGGTTCTCAACTTTGGTTTCCCATTGGAATCACCTGGGGAACTCTGAACATACTAATTCCTAGGCCCTACCTTCAGAGAGTTTTATGCAAGTCGTCTGGATTGAAGCATTGGAAGCCAAGTGTGTGAGCCACCATATTAATGTATCTTAAAAAACACACAGACACTTCTCACAGCTAACTGCATTTGTATTAAAACTCCTAAACACTTTTTACATGAGCTCTGCTATGCACACTGTTTTTGAGTAATCAGTTTCCTGGTCTTCCCCCCTTGTACTTCATGCTTACATCTATTAAATGTCATCTTGGAGATTGAGTCCGTCTACCAAACCTGTCAAAATTTGCAGAACCCAAATTCTGACATCCATTGTGTTTACTATCCCTCCACAAATCTGATGAGCAGGTTTTTAAAATAACTCCAACCAAATTATCAATCAACATGTTTAACAGGACAAGGTTGAGGATGGAACCACGTAGCTTTTTACTGTAAATCATCTTATTAACACTGTTCATATCTGTACCCATACCTTTTATGTATATTGCTTTAACAAGCTACTGACTGATATAATTACAAGAATGAGGCCTTCATCTTTCTATGTTCCATAAGATAGCATATCATGAGAACTCCTGCTCAATGTCTAGATGACAGCCACATATATGTTGTATGCTACATTCCCCAGAGCCATCACTCAACTAATCAAATAAGTAAATGAAGTTTGTATTACATGACTTATCAACAAACACATATTGACTCTTCCTGATTGGGGCTAACTCTTCTTAGGATTATGAACTATCTTTTAAATAGCATTTTCTAGAATCATTCTCAAAGATTAACATCAAGTTTTCTAGTCTGTGTTTCATATAATCAATTCATTATCACTTCCTTTCTAAACACTAGAATTTCATTTGGTCATCTCATGTCTTCCTAAAAATGGGTAGAATTTGGAGTCCAACTTCTTCAACTTTTCTAACCTGCAGAAGAACTTAGAAATTAATGTCTATGGTTATATTTGATGTGTGACTAGAATAAGATAGCTGTGTCCTATTAAGAATTGAAACATCAAGGTAACTAGCCTTTCCTTATACTCCAACTTTCTGCTGCATAATTAAGCACTACAGACATTAGCAATGATCAAAACACCCACTAGGGAACCAAAGAAAGCCTCATCTTACCTCAATAAGTGGTTCCTTCATTGTTCATTATATTTATATCATTGTGCTTCTGCAGTAGAGGTTGCCAAACTGTGTGTGTAGGGGAGGGGGTAGATTCCTGTGTCATTAACTTTCATCTGTGGCTGTATGGTAACTGTGAGTGTTTTGCTGTTTTATCATTCTCTTTGAGCTGGGAGCAAAGAGAGAGCCCACATTATTATTTAGTAGAAGCTGCAATTGAAGAGTCTGGGTAGCAAACAGAGTAAGGAGCAGAGGAATATTCCTTTGTTCTCACACAGCTGCTTGCTTTTACCTCTATATTTCATGTTTAGATCTTGCCTGTGAAATGCTTTCATGTCTCCCTCCCTCCCTCTCTCATGTTCTCTCATTCCTTTCCTCCACTTCTGTTTCTCAAATACATTGCTATATTATGTTTTCATGACAGGGCTGGGCCTCTCAAGTTGATGTGAATTCATTATTTTTGTCAGTTTTATTCCAACTAGATGGCGTTTCTTCAGCATACATGGAGAGGGAGCTGAGACAATAAGAGGCGCTCTCATAAGCATGGCTGCTCCTAACAGAATTGGCCAATAAGCAAAGTCTATCTTAGGTGCCACTGTCCTCAGCTCCTACTCCCAGGCATCAGCTACTTACACACAATATCTCCTTTCTTCCCTGGATCTGGCCTTGCAGGTCTAGTACTGACTTGCTCTGTATTTAGGACTTGTGCCTGCTGTAATAATCTCTTCTACAGCTCTTGGAAAGGAGGCTCTGATGTAGGAGTATGAATGCTGGCCTTGGTCAGCTCAACTCAATCATTGATTTGATGTGTGTCTGGTCCAGCATTCAACCTTTCTAAGCCAATTACTTCATCTCTGGGTTAGGATAACAATAGCAAGAAGAATGTGGATCCCATTAGATTGTTATAAGGATTTAGGTGAAGTGAGAGAAATCCATAAATTTTGATAAATGAACTAAGAGCAGTGAGCTACTGAGTCTCAAGGCCCTCATGTGAGCTATATGTATGTAAAATATTATCAATTATAATAATGATAGATAAAATATAGAAAAGAATCTGCCAGCCACTGTTCTAACCACTACATACACATACACACACACGCACATGCACATGTCCATGTCATATATACCAACATATATAAAAACCAGGGATCTTCTCAAGACGGGGCCACCTACCTGCTGTCTTAATTTACACACAGAGACTATGGTACAGGAGAAAAAGCACAAAGTAGGGCATCAGGAGCTCTAAGCTATAGCCGTCACTGAACCATGAATTCACTCTGCAGCCTTAGGCAAGTCACCCCCACAGTAGTAAACTAGAAAATGCCTACAAACCCTTCCTCTTATATTCTGTGGTTAATAATGGAAAATGACATAGCAGTCATGGCAATGAAGGAAAAGTCCCTCTTTCAATGCCTCATTGTGCATACTAGTGGGGACAAATTGGTTCCCATGCCAATTACTAGGGCAGATGAAGCCTTTATGTCCAGCCAGTACAGTAGACTGGTATCTCTGGGAAATTTGGAAATCATCTCTCCTGATGAGGATGGAGAAGATGATGAAGATGACTACCAGCAATTTTGTGACCTCTGGAGTCCTACTGCCTTCAAAGGAATGGCAGGAGATGCCCTTGGCCTTGATTCCAACAGTATTTCTCTTACTGGTTTTGGCCAGATTCAAACCCATCTCAATCCTCATCTACTAATACTCTATAAAACTTCTCAAATGCCAACCTCTGACCCCAGAACCCAAGCAGTCTAGGACCCGTCACCAAGAGCCGAGGCAACTTCTACTTCTGCCCACCCACTGCTCCAAAACAGCAAACAAGGGAAGGTTACACCTCACTGTAATCCGAAGATTCCCTATCTTTCTCTAAGGAGGCTCAAATGGAAAGATATTTTCCAAGTGGCCATCCAGCTGGTATGAGAAGTTCACCTATTCAAATTTTTCTCTTCCATAACCTAATGCCTTCATGTATGAAATTCTACTGTGTATCATTTCTTGGAGGGAAGCTTTCTGTTAATATGTAGATGACATGTGGGAAAGGTAATACATTAGACCATTAATACATTAACCTATAGTTTGCTTTATCAGATAAACATACATCAGGTCCCAAAGAGATTTTTTGACAAAGACATTTTGACAGTAAATATTGTAAAGAGGATAAGGAGATATCCAGAGATGGAGGACACTCCTTGAATTGTAAGCCTGGTCTGGGAAACATGAGGGTATGTGGAATAAGGGAAAGAAGGATATGCAAGAGGAAATATATACTTTTCTAATCACAAATACCTAACATTTCATTTTCTCCCTATAAATTGCAGGCCTATTAAATAGAAGGGTACAGATACTGGTTTTCAAACAGATAAAGCAAAGCCAAAAAACATGACTTTGCCCCAAATCAGTGACTTTATCAGGAGATACCTTTGGGAGCAGTGAAGGATAACACAAATTCAAGTCACCCTCCTTCCTTCTCTGATCCTCAGTTTTACCAGATGCAAAATGAGTTTTGACTAACCAATCTTAAGACTACCTCTAGCTCTAATATTCTATAACTAAATTCTCAAGAACGTACTGATACCTCTAAAAGCCAACAGAAGAGAATTGGGCTCCAATGATATTTATACTTTGAGACAGGTTAGTTTTTCAGTCAATATTGATTGAATGCTTAATATATGCCAGGCACTACACAAGCCTCTTCACATGAATCATCTCATTTAATCTCCCCAAAACCCTATGAGGAAACACTATTAGTCCCATAAGGAAATTGAGACTCAGAGAGGATAAATAAATTTTCCAAGATCACGCAGTTGATAAATGATAGGGCCAGAATTCAAACTCAGCAATATCTGATTCTATATCCTGGCTCTAATAACTGTGTTTTCAAAATGATGGTAAAGCACATATTACCATACCATTAGGTACCAATTACCCAGAATGACCAAACACAGGCAAAATGCAAACAGTGACTATGTGATGTCTTGGAAACCACAAGCCTGCGATTCAGACAGTTATAAATATAACCTCTGACTCTGTTAATTTACTTACTCTAAGGCTCAATTTCCTAATCTGTAGAATGAGGATAAAAGGGCTAATGTCAGAACTAAATCATGTAATCAGTAAATGATATAACTAATGCAAAGCACCTGATACACAGTAAATAATAAAAAGAGAATTCTAATCTAATGTGAAGTCCTACCAATTAAGCTTATGAAACAAAGGGTAAATGCAATCAAAATTATACTCTTTTCCAGGCTTCACAGGTTGTGTGGTCCTAAAAGACCATCAAGAATGAGTAGAAGAGCTGCCTTATTTCTGTAAAACAACATAAGAGCCCACACATCTGGTAGAAAACAGCTAAGCTAGACTTTTTTCTTTAGTCTCTAGGCCACATACTCACTGTGCATTTAAACATCTAGAGAGAAGAACTCTAAGAAGCCAAAAGCAATGTAAAGCTAAGGGCAGCCTGCCACTGCTTCAGATCCTCAAAGCTGATGGGCTTTGACACCTGCATTTCTGTTCTCAAGGAAATAGGATGATCTGAGTTCTAGGCAGATAGTGAGTATGGTCAGGATCCTCCTACCCAGGTGGTGGAGGAATGGTACAGAGGGGAATGAGATTGTTGAGCCCAGGCTGTGTCAGGAGCCAGAGATAGTGAAATGGATTTTCATGCTCCAGCTCCCTGAAAACTCCATCCCCTAAGGAATAAAAAGAGAACACTGGTGGTGAGTGCTACCAGCTACTAGCTTGCTGAACATACTCAGGGTAAATAACAACAATCATAAGATCTCTAACCTTTATTGGGTTCCTAAATCTCACAACAATGTTGTGAGGGAGGCTTGGCAGAGATTATCATCCCAATTCACATTTGAGGCTCCAAGATGGTATGTAGTTTACCCCCAGCCCTGCAGACAATAAAGGAAAGAAATAGTATTAAAGCCCAAGACTGTCTAGATTCTATTCTAGTTCTTGAGGTGTACACCAGCACACAATCCTATGATCTGTGGCTTCTTGTCAGTAGAAGCCAAGCAGAGAGACTATAGTTATGATGATGCTGCCTTTACAAAAGGGACCAAGAATAACAAATCCAGTTTAGGGAAGTAGGAACTTTGATGCCTCACACAAGTCCCCACCATTCTCTGAAGCCCCAAATAGAGCTAGCAGTATTTGGTAGAACTAGCAGAGTTGGAGATAAAAAGAAGAAAATCCCATTCCTCAATATAAACTATATTGTAGGAGAAAAAGAAGCCTGAAAATAGAAAAAGCAGTGAGGAGAGTAGAAGGTTGAAAAGATATCCCTTAGACTTTAAAATTTAAATCAAAATCATGTGTTCACTTAAATTTCATGTGGAAACATGAGAAGTCCTCAGTCAAATATTTGTAATCATAATTAGTCTATCAGTTGTCAAAATAATGCTACATAGCAAACCACCCCTAAACTCAACAGCTTGAAGTGATCATTTCTTTTCACTCACATATCACTCACGTAGGTTAAGCCTATGAGGGCTTATAACCAAGCTGTGGGTTAGATCCAAGTATGCTCTACATGTCTCTCATCCTTTGGATCTTCTAGATCCCTGGGACATGTTCTTGTCATAGTGATGGCAGAAGGGCAAGAGGATGAACCTGACCATAAAGCACAATCCAAGCCTCTGCTCTTGTCATGTCTCCTTAGTCAGATGGCCAAGCCCAAAGTCAAATGGTGGAGGACTATACTCCAACTACCCCTAGGCCAAAGAAAATCACATGGCCAGGCTAAACATTAATGGGGTAGAGAAATACACTCCTTTTACAGAGATTGGGGAGGAGGGTCAATGTAATCAGCAATAAATGTACCACAGTCAGTAAAAATTGTGAAGGAGGGCAATATTTATTTAACTTAAGAAAGAAGCATAGTATGGTGGTGAAAAGCTAAAGCTAAGACATGGCATGCTTCAGCTGAAATTCCATTTTTTTCATTTAATGTACTGGCTTTTTGCATCCAATCTCCATCTTTTATGTGCCAATATGGGGAATAAGCAGAGAGGAAGTCATTGAAATTAGTAGAATGTTGGTTGTACTTAAGACATCACACCAACAAAATCTAAAAATTGCTGTAACCAAGAGGAAACATTTTTATGTACTGAAAATTTCCAGTTAATTAGTCTTAAGTATTTTTTTCACCTTGCTTTGATTTCAAAAAGAAAATGAATCATTTCCTGCAACAAATACCACTGCAAACTTTTGAAAACTGAAGCAACATAGGAACCTTAATCCACAGAATGAACTTGCTCTCTGAACTGAACCAGATGGATTATCTGGTTAAAAATAAAAACATGAACATGGCCCATAGGATATAAGTAAGACCTATATTCTCATAATGTAATATTCAAAATGTTCATGATACAATCCAAAATTACTAGGCTTATGAAGGACCACAAGAATCTTGACTTATATAGGAAAAGACAAGCAAGAGGTCAGTCACGAGATGGTACAGATGTTGGAATTACCTGATAAAGAGTATAAAGCAGCTATTATAAAAATGCTCAAATAAGCAATTATAAACACTCTTGAAGCAAACATCAAAATACAAAGTTATCTTTAAAGAACAAAAGATATATAAAAGAATTAAATAGAAATGTTAGAATAGAAAAATACAATAACTGAAAGAAAAGATTCATTTTTTAAATGAAAAACCAGGGTTTTTTTCTTACTTAACGAGTTACAGATAGCACTAGATAGACTCATTTGCAGAATAGTGAGGGAAGAAGAAAAAGTCATGAGTTTGAAGATTGATCAAAAGAAATTACCCACTCTGATGTGTAGAGAGCAAAAAAAAAAGTTTTAAACAAATGAACAGAGCCTCAAAGACCTGTGGAACAATAACAAAAGGTTTAACAATAGTATCCTGAGAGACCTAGAAGAAGAAAAGCAGTGGAGTGCTGGAAAAAAGTATTTGAAGAAATAATGGAGAGGGGGATTCTCAAGATTAAGATACAAAGCTGTGACCCAGTGGGACCCGAGCACTCCCCAGACCCCAGTTCACTGGTAGAAGAAAAAGAATCAGAGTGGGGAGGGAGTGGAAGCACAGAACTGCTAAATAACCAGCCCTAGTAATCTGCACTGGGAAAACAGACACACATTGCATGGTGTACTCGATAGTAGAGGAACAGAAAAACAAAGTCCAAGACTAAGACTGCGAACAGGTTCCAACAACTGGCTGCCCTGGGACAAAAGAAATGTGGGTGCTTTAAAAATCTGAAAGGGACAAGGGTTCAACAGGTGGACAAAATCGTCCTGGCACATGCAGCCCAGCAGGCTGGGAACTTTAAGGAAATTCAGGCACCCAAAATCCCTGGGTGGCAACACAGCACTGAAGCCCATCAGAGTGATAAGCAGCAGCCTGCCATTCATTACCCCGGTCAGAACAGCAAGAGAACCAGTGACCCGTGATTGCTGTGGAGCAACCGGGGAGCAACCCCACCCACAGCAACCACACAGACACTTCTCTCAGCACGTGGCTAACTAGGCAAAACCCAGAGGCAGCCCCCAGCCCGCAGTCAACCAACACAGACAGCAGAGACTGGCACAGAGTCCAAAAGGCACAAAGGGGCTTTATTCTCACAGCGAACATGCACAGCCTGCAGGCAACACCCACCAGTGCCCTAGGCCATCCCGAGACCTGCCCCGACCACTGCAGCTCACAGGATCAACCCACTAGCTGTTCCCTGTGTGTGGATGTTCAGCACGGGCAGCAGAGACCGGCACAGAGTCCAGAAAGCAAGAAGGGGCGCCATTCTAGTGGGAGAATACACGCCACTTGTCTGCAACCCCTGCCAGTGCCCTAGACCATCCCTAGGGCCTCCCTGCTCATGGCAGCTCAGGAAATTAACCCAGAAGCTGCTCCCTGTGTGTGGTTGATCAGCACAGGCAGTGGAGAAGGGCAAGGCAAACAGCAAGCAGGAAGGCACTTTGTTCTCCCAGCTGACACATGTGCCATTTGCTGGTGATCACTTCCATCACCATGAAAAGGCAGAAGAACCTTCTTCAGTGCAAAATCCCACAAACACCAGAGAGAGGGCCTGGTGAAAACAAAATCACCAATCTTCCTGAAAAATAATTCAAAATAAAAGTCATAAGCGTGCTGATGGAGCTACAGAGAAATATGCAACAGCTAAGGGATAAATTCTGATGGGGGAAAACAGAAATGAAACAAACAATGGAAGCTTTAAGAGCGGACTGGATGAGGTACAAGAGACTGTTAATAGAATAGAAATAAGAGAACAGGAATACAGAGAAGCTGAGGCAGAGAGAGATAAAAGGATCTCTAGGAGTGAAAGAATATTAAAAGAGCTGTGTGACCAATTTAACAGAACAATATTCACATTATAGGGATACCAGAAGAAGAAGATAGAGAAAAGGGGATAGAAAATCCCTTTAAAGAAATAATTGCTGAAAACTTCCCCAATCTGGGCAAGGTAACAGTCTATCAGAACATGAAAGTCCACAGATCTCCCTACACAAGGGACCCAAGGAGGACAACACCAAGGCATATAATAATAAAAATGGGAAAGATCAAAGACAAGTACCGAGTGTGAAAAGCAGCAAGAGAGAGAAAAAAGATCACCTACAAAGGAAAACCCATTAGGCTTTCATCAGACTTCTCAAAAGAAACTGTACAGGCCAGAAGGGAATGGCATGATATATTCAGTGGAATGAAACAGAAGGGCCTCAAACCAAGAATGCTGTATCAAGCAAGATTACCATTTAAATTTGAAGGAGGAATTAAACAATTCCCAGATAAGCAAAAGTTGAGGAAATTTAACTCACACAAACCATCTCTACAGGGTATTTTAAAGGGACTGCTGTAGATGGAAGAACTCCTAAGGCTAAATAGCTCTCACCAGAGAAAATAAAACCACAGCAAAGAAAGTAGACCAACCAAATACTAACTAAATGCAAAATAACATCAGCTATCCACAAAGTCAGTCAAGGGAAACACAAAGAGTACAGAATAAAACATATAAAGAGTGGAGCAGGAAGAAAAAGAAGGGAGAGAAATAAAGAATCATCATACTGTGTTTATAATAGCATAATATGTGAGTTAGGTTAGATGGTTAGACAGTAAAGAAGCTACCCTTGAACCTTTGGTTATTAAGAATCCAAAGTCTGCAATGGCAATAAGTACATATCTATCGATAATCACCCTAAATGTAAATGGACTGAATGCACGAATCAAAAGACACAGAGTGAGAGAATGGATAAAAAAGCAAGACCCATCTATATGCTGCTTACAAGAGACTCACTTCAAACCCAAAGACACACACAGACTAAAAGTGAAGGAATGGAAAAAAGGTATTAAAGTAAACAATAGGGAGAAAAAAGCAGGTGTTGCAGTACTTGTATCAGACAAAATAGAATAGAATTCAAAACAAAGAAAGAAAAAGAGACAAAGAAAGATATTACATAATGATAAAGGGGTCAGTCCAACAAGAGGAATCATTATAAAAATATATGCACCCAACACAGGAGCACCAACATATGTGAAACAAATACTAACAGAATTAAAAGAGGAAATAGAATGCAATGCATTCATTTTAGGAGACTTCAACACACCGCTCACTCCAAAGAACCGATCAACCAGACAGAAAATAAGTAAGGACACAGAGGTACTGAACAACACACTAAAACAGATGGACCTAACAGACATCTAAGGAGGTCTACACCCAAAAGCAGCAGGATACACATTCTTCTCAAGTGCACATGGAACATTTTCCAGAATAGACCACGTAATAGGCCACAAAAAGAGCCTCAGTAAATTTAAAAGAATAAAATTCTACCAACCAACTTCTCAGATGACAAAGGTATAAAACTAGAAATAAATTGTACAAAGAAAACAAAAAGGTTCACAAATACATGGAGGCTTAACAACATGTTCCTAATTAATCAATGGATCAATGACCAAATTAAAACAGAGATCAAGCAATACATGGAGACAAAAAAAAGCAAAACAATGCCCCAACTTGTGTGAGACAGAGCAAAGGCAGTTCTAAGAGGAAAGTATATAGCAATCCAGGCCTATTGAAAGAACGAAGAACAACCCCAAATGAATGGTCTATATTCATGATTATTAAAACAGGAAAAAGAAGAACAAATGAGGGCCAACATAAGCAGAAGGAGGGACATAATAAAAATCAGAGAAGAAATAAATAAAATTAATAATAAAATAATAGAAAAAGTCAATGAAAACAACAGCTGGTTCTTTGATAAAATAAAATAAATAAACCCCTAACCAGACTTATTAAGAGAAAAAGAGAATCTACACCCATAAACAGAATCAGAAATGAGAAAGGAAAAATCACAATGGACACCACAGAAATACAAAGAATTATTAGAGAATACTATGAAAATCTATATGCTAACAAACTGCATAACCCAGAAGAAATGGACAATGTTCTAGAGAAATACAACCTTCCAAGACTGACAAAGGAAGAAACAGAAAATGTTGAGACAAATTATCAGCAATGAAATTGAATAGGTACTCAAAAAACTACCCAAGAACAAAACCCCCACACCAGATGGATTCACTGCTGAATTTTATCAGACATTTAGAGAAGACATAATATCCATTCCCCTTAAAGTTTTCCAAAAAATAGAAGATGAGGGAATACTCCCAAACTCATTCTACGAGGCCAACATCACTCTAATACCAAAACCAGGCAAGGTTACCACAAAAAAAGAAAATTACAGGTGAATATCCCTGATGAACATAGATGCAAAATACTCAACAAATTATTAGCGAACCGAATTCAAAAATACATCAAGAGGATCAAACACCATGATCAAATGGGATTAATCCCAGGGATGCAAGGATGGTACAACATTCGAAAATCCATCAACATCATCCACATCAACAAAAAGGACAAGAACCACATGATCATCTCCATAGATGCTGAAAAAGCATTCAACAAAATTCAACATCCATGCATGATAAAATCTCTCAACAAAACGGGTATAGAGGGCAAGTACCTCAACATAATAAAGGCCATATATATTACAAACCCACAGCCAACATTATACATAACAGCAAGAAGCTGAAAGCTTTTGCCCTAAGATTGGGAAGAAGAAAGGGATGCCCACTCTCCCCACTTTTATTCAACATAGTACTGGAGGTCCTAGCCACAGGATTTAGACAACAAAAAGAAATAAAAGACATCCAGATTGGTAAGGAAGAAGTCAAATTGTCCCTGTTTGCAGATGACATGATATTGTACATAGCAAACCCTAAAGAATCCACTCCAAAACCACTAGAATAATTGATTTCAGCAAAATTGTAGGATACAAAATTAATAGACAAAAATCTGTTGCATTCATATACAATAATGATGAACTAGCAGAAAGAGAAATCATGAAAACAACTCCATACACAATTGCATCAAAAAGAATACATTACCTAGGAATAAACCTAACCAAGGAAGTGAAAGACCTAAACCCTGAAAACTACAAGACACTCTTAAGAGAAATTAAATAGGACACTAATAAATGGAAATTCATCCCATGCTCTTGGGTAGGAAGAATTAATAGTGTAAAAATGGTCATCCTGCCTAAAGCGATCTACAGATTCAATGCAATCCCTATCAAAATACCAACAGTAGGAGAAATTCAAGATGGCAGCATGAGAGGTGAGATAGAGAACTCCTTACAAAACCACAAACAGTACAAAAATATAGTTGATTAATACAACTAACCCTAAAACAGCAACAAGAAGGAAGGCTGAACCAGACTGCATGCAGACCTCATGAACAAAGCAGACCTCATGAAACAGGGTAACATACAGAGGCCTTTATCTGGCAGGATCCAAGCCCTTCCCCCACCCTAGCTCACCAGCGGGAGGAAAAGAAACAGAGCAGGGAGGGTGTGGAAGCCTGGGACTGCTGAACAACTGGCCCTGGAGATCTGCATTGTGAGCAGAAACCTATATTGTGTGGTGCTCTGGACGTTGGGGAGCTCGGACAGGCAGAGTGTTTGAGAGACTGAGATTCTGGCTGTTTGTGGAGTACGGGATCCACATCTGGCTGCTCTGTGACAGAGGAAAGGCAGGCGGTCTGAGAGGCTTCCTAGCAGTGAGAGGGCTGCTGAAGGGATGGGGTTTACATGGAGCTTGCTGCACTGGGGAAGGGAGAGCTGGACGAAGTTGTCTGAGAAAGATCCTCCCAGCTGGTTGGGAACTTTGAGGAGCTTCCGGCACTCCACCCCCCTGGCTGCCTACTCAGCTATGAGGCCTCCCACTGTGACACGCAGCCTGCTGAGCCTTCCTCCTAGCCAGGTAGCACCCCAACAGTCACCGCACTGGCATCAGCAAGCCACAGGGAGGCCCTGCCCACAAGCAGCTAGAGATGCAAAACACAGAGGCTGACACCTGTGTGCTTGGCCCACTGGCTCTGACACTGGAGACAGGCACCGCAGACAGGAATCAGGAAACAGATCTTCCCTGTCCCCAGGGCACCAGCTCCCCTCCCTACGACCCCCAACCTCATTCTAGGGGCTGAGCAGTTCCAGAGACTGGAGTTTCTAGGCACTAGTGGGCACCACACAGAAATATGAAATGTCAAAAGAACATGGCTTGGACCAAAATCTCAAAAACCCCAGAAAAAGGGCCAAATGAAATTGAACACACCAATATTTCTGAAAGGGAGTTCAAAATAAAAATTATAAACATGCTTATGGAGGTACAGAAAAATATTCAACAACTCAGGAACGAATTTCAATTGGAGATTCAATCATGAAGAAATTCCATATTTGAAATGAAACATAAAAATGGAGGGATTTAAAAGAAGATGAGATGTAGTAGAAGAGAC
The DNA here is from genome assembly GCF_030020395.1 of Manis pentadactyla. Lineage (NCBI taxonomy): Eukaryota > Metazoa > Chordata > Mammalia > Pholidota > Manidae > Manis > Manis pentadactyla. The sequence goes on along the minus strand of NC_080038.1, from coordinate 117,804,566 downwards.
AGTATATGGAATAGAAATTAGAGAAGAGGAATACAAAGAAGGTGAGGCACAGAGAGAAAAAAGAATCTCTAAGAAAGAAACTATATTGGGAGAACTGTGTGACGAATCCAAAAGGAACAATATTTGCATTATGGGGGTACCAGAAGAAGAAGAGAGAGAAAAAGGGATAGAAAGTGTCATTGAGGAGGTAATTGCTGAAAACTTCCCCAATCTGGAGAAGGAGATCATCTCGCAAGCCATAGAGTTGCACAGATTTCCCAACACAAGGGAACCAAGGAAGACAACATCAAGACATATAATAATTAAAATGGGAAAGATCAAGGATAAAGAAAGACTGTTAAAAGCAGCTAGAGAGAGAAAAAAGATCACATACAAAGGAAAACCCAGTAGGCTATCATCAGACTTCTCAACAGAGACCTTACAGGCCAGAAAGGAGTGGCAAAATATATTTAATGCAATGAAAGAGAAGGGCCTTGAAACAAGAATACTCTACATGGCAAGGTTATCATTTAAATTTGAAGGAGGGATTAAACAATTCTCAGATAACCAAAAGCTGAGAGAATTTACCTCCCACAAACCAACTCCACAGGGTATTTAAAAGGGACTGCTCTAGATAAAAGTAGTCCTAAGGCTAAATAGATGTCACCCAAGGGATAGACAAAGAGTACAAAATATGATTCATAACATAGAAAGAATGGAGGATGAAGAAAAAAGAGGGAAAAAAAGAACCTTTAGGTTGTGTTTGTAATAGCACACGAAGTGAGTTAAATTAGACTGTGAGATAGTAAGGGAATTACCCTTGAACTTTTGGTAACCATGAATCTAAAGCCTGCAATGGCAATAAGTACATACCTATTGATAATCACCCTAAATGCAATGGTCTGAATGTACCAATCAAAAGACATAGAGTCACTGAATGGATAAAAAAGCAAGACCCTTCTATAATCTGCCTACAAGACACTCACTTCAAACCCAAAGACATAACCAGTCTGAGAGTGAAGGGATGGAAAAAGATATAAATGCTAACAGAATTAAAGGGGGAAATAGAATGCAATGCATTCATTTTAAGAGACTTCAACACACCACTCACTCCAAAGGACAGATCAACCAGACAGAAAATAAGTAAAGAGACAGAGGCACTGAACAACATATTAGAACAGAAGGATGTAGCGAACATCTACAGAACACTCCATCCAAAAGCAGCAGGATACACATTCTTCTCAAGTGCACATGGAACATTCTCAAGAACAGATCATATACTAGGCCACAAAAAGAACCTCAATAAACTGAAAAAGACTGAAATTGTACCAACCAGATTCTCAGATCACAAAGGTATGAAACTAGAAATAAATTACACAAAGAAAATGAAAAATCCCACAAACACATGGATGCTTAATAACATGCTCCTAAATAATCAATGGATCAATGACCTAATAAAAACAGAGATCAAGCAATATATGGAGACAAATGACAACCATAATTCAACACCACAAAATCTGTGGAACACAGCGAAGGCCGTGCGATGAGGGAAATATATTGTAATACAGGCTTACCTCAGGAAAGAACAACAATCCCAAGAGAACAGTCTAAACTAACAATTAATGAAACTAGAAAAGGAAGAACAAATGAGGCCCAAAGTCAGTAGAAGGAAGGACATAATAAAGATTAAAGCAGAAATAACTACAATGGAGAAGAATAAAACAATAGAAAGAATCAATGAAAGCAGGAGCAGGTTTTTTGAGAAAATAAACAAAATAGATAAACCCCCAGCCAGACTTACCAAAACAAAAGCGAGTCTACACACATAAACAGAATCAGGAATGAAGAAGGAAAAATCAATACAGACACGACAGAAATACAAAGAATTATAAAAGAATACTATGAAAAATTATATGGTAACAAACTGCATAACCAATAAGAAGTGGACAATTTTCTAGAAAAACACAACCTTCCAAGGTTGAACCAGGAAGAAACAGAAAATCTGAACAGACCAATTACCAGCAAAGAAATTGAATTGTTAATCAAAAAACTACCTAAGAACAAAATCATGGACTAGATGGTTTCACTGCTGAATTTTATCAAACATTTAGTGAAGACCTAATACCCATACTCCTTAAAGTTTTGCAAAAAGTAGGAGAGAATACTAACAAATTCATTCTATAAGGACAACATCACTCTAATACCAAAACCAGGCAAAGACACCACAAAAATAGAAAATTACAGACCAATATCCTTGATGAACATAGATGCAAAAATACTCAACAAAATATTAGCAAACTGAATTCAAAAATACATCAAGAGGATCATACACCATAATCAAGTGGGATTCATCGCAGGGATGCAAGGATGGTACAACATTCGAAAATCCATCAACATCATCCACCATTTCAACAAAAAGGACAAAAACCACATGATCATCCCCATAAATGCTGAAAATACATTCGACAAAATTCAACATCCATTCATGATAAAAACTCTCAACAAAATGGGTACAGAGAGCAAGTACCTCAAGATAATAAAGGCCATATACGACAAACCTACAGCCAACACTATGCTTAACAGTGAGAAGTAGATCAGGAACAAGACAAGGATGCCGACTCTCCTCACCTTTATTCAACATAGTTCTGGAGGTCCAAGCCATGGCGATCAGAAAACAAAGAAATAAAAGGCATCCAGATTGGTAAGGAAGAAGTCAAACTGTCCCAGTTTGAAGATGATATGATATTGCACATAAAAAACCTTAAAGAATCCACTCCAAAACTACTAGATCTAATATCTGAATTCAGCAAACTTGCAGGATACAAAATTAATACACAGAAATTTATTGTGCGACTACACACTAATGATGAACTAGAAGAAAGAGAAATCAGGAAAATAATTCCATTCACATTTGCATCAAAAAGAATAAAATACCTAGGAAAAAAACTAACCAAGGAAGTGAAAGACCTATACCCTGAAAACTACAAGACACTCTTAAGAGAAATTAAAGAGGACACTAATAAATGAAAATTCATCACATGCCCTTGGGTAGGAAGAACTAATTTTGTCAAAATGGCCATCCTGCCTAAAGCAATCTACAGATTCAAGGCAATCCATGTCAAAATACCTACAGCATTCTTCAATGAACTAGAGCAAATAGTTCTAAAATTCATATGGAACAATAAGACACCAAAGAGCCAAACCAATCCTGAGAAGGAAGAATAAAGCAGGGGGAATTATGCTCCCTGACTTCAAGCTCTACTACAAAGCCACAGTAATCAAGACAATTTGGCACTGGCACAAGAACAGACCCATAGACCAGAGAACAGAATAGAGGGGCCAGATATAAACCCAGGCTTATATGGTCAATTAATATATGACAAAGGAGCCATGGATATACAATGGGGAAAAGACAGCCTCTTCAACAGCTGGTGGCTAAACTGGACAGCTACACGTAAGAGAATGAAACTGGATTATTGTCTAACCCCATACACAAAAGCAAACCACAATGGATCAATGAACTGAACGTAAGTCATGAAACCATAAAACTCTAAAAAAAAAATAGGCAAAAACCTCTTGAACATAAACATCAGCAACTTCTTCATGAACATATATCCCTGGGCAAGGGAAACAAATGCAAAAATGACCAAGTGGGACTATATCAAACTTAAATCTGCCATATAGCAAAGGCTACCATCAATAGAACAAAAATACATCCTACACGATGGGAGAATATATTTATAAATGACATATCTGATAAGGGGTTGAAAACCAAAATATATAAAGAGCTCACGCACCTCAGCAACCACTTCTGAGATTCAAAAAGGCATATGCACCCCTATGTTTATCGCAGCACTATTTACAATAGCCAAGAAATGGAAGCAACCTAAGTGTCCATCAGCAGATGAATAAAGAAGATGTGGTACATATACACAATGGAATATTACTCAGCCATAAGAAAAAAACAGATCCTACCATTTGCAACAACATGGATGGAGCTAGAGGGTATTATGCTCAGTGAAATAAGCCAGGCAGAGAAAGACAAGCACCAAATGATTTCACTCATCTGTGGAGTATAAGAACAAAGAAAAAACTGAAGGAACAAAACAGCAGCAGATTCACAGATCCCAAGAATAGACTGGCAGTTACCACAGGGAAAGGGACTGGAAGGAAGGGTGGGAAGGGAGGAACAAGAGGGAAAAAAGGGCATTACGATTAGCACACATAATGTAGCATGGGGGTCGGTGGGAGGGGAACTGGGAAAGGCAGTATATACAGAGAAGAAAAGTAAAGATTCTATAATATCTTACTATGCTGATGGACAGTGACTCTAATGGAGTATGTGGGAGGGACTTGATAATAGGGGGAGTCTACTAACCATAATGTTGTTCAAGTAATTGTACATTAATGATACGGAAAAAAAATATCAACAGCATTCTTCAATGAACTGGAACAAATAGTTCTAAAATTCATATGGAACCACAGAAGACCCCCAATAGCCCAAGCAATCCTGAGAAGGAAGAATAAAGCAGGGGGGATCTTGCTTCCCAAATTCAAGCTCTAGTACAAAGCCACAGTAATCAAGACAATTTGGTACTGGCACAAGAACAGGCTCACAGACTAATGGAACAGAACAGAGAGTCCAGATATTAACCCAAACATATATGGTCAATTAATATACAATAAAGGAGCCATGGATATACAGTGGGGAAATGACACCCTCTTCAACAGCTGATGTTCACAAAACTGGACAGCTACGTGTAAGAGAATGGAGCTGGATCATTGTCTAATCCCATACACAAAAGTAAATTCAAAATGGATCAAAGACCTGAGTGTAAGTTATGAAACCATAAAACTCTTAGAAAAAAACATAGGTGAAAATCTCTTAGACATAAACATGAGCAACTTCTTCATGAACATATCTCTCCGGACAAGGGAAACAAAAGCAAAAATGAACAAGTGGGACTATATCAAACTAAAAGGCTTCTGTACAACAAAGGACACCATCAGTAGAATGAAAAGACATCCTACATACTATGGGAGAATACATTCAGAAATCACATATCTGATAATGGGTTGACATCCAAAATATATAAAAAGCTCATGCACCTAATCAAACAAAAAACAAATATGCCAATTAAAAGCTGGGCAGAGGAGCTGAACAGACACTTCTCCAAAGAAGAAATTCAGATGGCCAACGGGCACGTGAAAAGATGGTCTACATCGCTAATCATCAGAGAAATGCAAATTAAAACCACAATGACATATCACCTCACACCAGTAAGGATGGCCACCATCCAAAAGACAAACAACAACAAATGTTGGCAAGGATGTGGAGAAAGAGGAATCCTCCTACATTGCTGGTGGGGATGTAAATTTGTTCAACCATTGTGGAAAGCAGTATGGAGGTTCTTCAAAAAACTCAAAATAGAAATACCATTTGACCCAGGAATTCCACTCCTAGGAATTTACCCTAAGAATGCAGCAGCCCAGTTTGAAAAGACATATGCACTCCTATGTTTATTGCAGCACTTTCTACAATAGCCAAGAAATGGAGCAACCTAAGCGTCCATCTGTAGATGAATGGATAAAAAAGCAGTGGTACATATACACAATGGAATATTATTCAGCCATAAGAAGAAAACAAATCCTACCATTTGTAACAACATGGATGGAGCTAGAGGGTATTATGCTCAGTAAAATAAGCCAGGTGGAGAAAGACAGGTGCCAAATGATTTCACTCATCTGCGGAGTATAAGAACAAAGAAAAACTGAAGTAACAAAACAGCAGCAGACTCACAGAACCCAAGAATGGACTAACAGTTCCCAAAGGGAAAGGGCCTGGGGAGGATGGGTGGGAAGGGAGGGATAAGGGGGAAAAAGGGTCATTACGATTAGCACACATAATGTAGGGTGGCACGGGGAAGGCAGTATAACACAGAGAAGACAAGTAGTGATTCTATAGCATCTTACTACACTGATGGACAGTGACTGTAATGGGGTATGTGGGGGGGACTTGATAATGGGGGGAGTCTAGTAACCATAATGTTGCCCATATAATTGTACATTAATGATACCAAAATAAAAAATAAAAGAAATAATAATAATGGCTGAAATGTTCTCAAGCTCAGCAAAAGAAAAAAATACCTGCAGATCCAAGAAGTGGAAGGAATGTCAAAATGGATAAACCCAATGAAATGCATGCCAAGATACATCATAGTCAAACTTCTAAAAAATAAAGACAAAGAAAAAAAGTCCTGAGCAACCAGAAAGAAATGGGGAGATAATGTAATAAATGACTGTAGATTTATCATTAGAAACTAGGGAGGGTAGAAAAAAGTAGTACGATATTTTTAAAGTGCTGAAAGTAAAGAATTGTCATCCCAGAATTCTGCATCCAATGAAAATATCCCTCAGAAGTGAAGATAAAATAAAAACATTCTCAAACAAAAGAAACCAAATTAAATAGCTGACCTGCTCTCAATTAATGAAGAATTTCTTCTGAAAGAAAGGAAACAATACAGGAAGAAAACTGTAACTTCAGAAATAAAGTAAGTGCAAAAAAATTGTGAATATCTAGATAAGTATAACAGAAAGGAGCAGAAAAAATACTTGAAGTAATACTATTTTTTTCCCAAATTAAAGATAGACCCCAAACCAGTGATCTAAGAATCTCAGAAAATACCAATAGGAAAAATACTATAAAATCTACAGTGTAGCACATCATATTCAAACTGAAGAAAACCAAAGATAAGTGGAAAATCTTGAAGGAAATCAGAGGGGGAATTCACCTTATCTACAGAGGAACAAGGATAAGAATCACATTGGACTTTTCAGAAACCATGCAAGCAAGAGTGGAGTGAAACATTTAAAGTGTTGAAAGAAAAAATATATATCACCTAGAATTCTAAATTCAGGAAACATATCCTCCAAAATACCTGCCTTGTAAGAAATGTTAAAGAAGTTTCTCAGAGAAAAGGAAAATGATATAAGACAAAAGTGCAAATCTACATAAAAAGAGCATCAGAGAAGGAATAAATGAAAGTAAAACAAAGTCTCTTAACTTTTGTTCTTAATTTATCTACTAGATAACTTTTCAAAGTAATAATAGTAACGATGCATTGGTACATTGTGACATATGGATAAGTGAAATGAATGGCAGCAATGTTACAAGGGGCAGGAGGGAGGAATTGGGAATACTCTGTTATACTCTGTTGTAAGGTACCTACAGTACCCATGAAATAATATAGTGTAATTTGAAAGTGGACTTAGGTTATTGTAAATGCATATTGGAAACTCAAGTAAAAGTTTTTATAATTAGTATAATTGAAATGCAAAGAGAAGACAGAGAATGGAATAATATAGATTGCTCAATTGAAACCAGTAAAGTCAGAAAAAATAGGACACACACAAAAAAAACAAAGAACAAATGCAATGAGTAGAACACAGGTACAAACATGGTGGATCTGTTATATCAATCATCACTTTAAATGTGAATGGTTAAATACATCAATTAAAATAGAGAGACAGTCATAGTAGATAAAATAAAAAGACCCAACTAGTGTTGTCTACAAGAAACTCATTTTAGATATAAAGACACAGATCAACTAAAAGCAAAGGATGGAGAAGATACCATACAAACACTAATCAAAAGAAATCTGGAGTAGATGTACTAATTTCAAAAAAAGTAGAAAAGTAGACTTCAGAAAAGGCGAAATTATCAGAAATAAGATAGATAATACATAAGATAAAAGGGGTAATTCTACAAGAAGATATAACTATCCTTGACATGCATTCATCTAATAAGAGAGCATCAAAATGAGGAGCAAAAATTTATAAAACCATAAGGATAAATGGACAAATCTACTCTTCTATCAGTAATTGACAGATTAAGCAAGCAGAACATCAGTAAGGGTAGAGTTGACCTGAACAGTACCATTAATCAGTTGTATCTAATTAGCATTATAGAATAATTCACCCAACAACACCAGAATACACGTTCTTCACAAGCTCACATGGACATTCACTATGACAGACTACATCATAAACCATAAAGCAAACCTTGACAAATTTAAGAGTAGAATTAATACAGAGTATGTTCTCAGACTACAATGGAATTAAACTAGAAATCAATAACAGAAAAAAAGCTAGAAAAATGCCAAAATATTTGGAGGCTAAACAACAGACTTATAAGTAACACATGGATTAAAGAAGTATTAAAAGAAATTTAAAAATATTGTGAACTAAATTAATAAGACAACACAACTTAGCAAAATTTGTGGAATGCAGCAAAAGCATGCTTAAAGGGAATGTTATAGCATCAAGTGCATGTTAGAAAAGAAGAAAGATATAAAATCAATAAATTAAGATTACATATTAGGGAGCTAGAGAAAGAAGAGCAATATGAGCCTAAAGTAAGCAGTAGAAAATAAATAACAAAAATTGGAGAAGATATCCATGAGATTAAAAATAGAAAATCAAAAAAGAATCAATAAACCAAAATCCAGCTCTTTGAAAAGAGCAATAAAATTGATGATCAACTGTCAGGCTAATGAAGACAAAAAGAGAAGAAAAAAGAGGAAACACAAATTATTTATGCCAGAAATGAAAAAGGACTATCACTATTTTCCCCATAGTCATTAGAAGGAAAATAAGGAGTATTGTGAACAATTTTATGCCCTCAAATTTGATAACTTAGATGAAACAGACCAATTCCATGAAAGACACAACTACCACAAGTCACATAAGGAGCAATAGATAACGTGGATAGAAATATATCTATTAAAAGTATTGAGTTAAAAATTATAATCTTCCAAAAAAGGAAAGCACAAGGACCAAATGTTTTCACTGGTGAATTCTACCAAACATTTAAGAAAGAAATTATACCAGTTTTCTATAGTCTCTTCCAGAAAATAGAAGCAGAATACACTTCCTCTTTCTATAAGGCCAGCATTTCACCAATACCAAAACCAGAAAAGGATATTGCAAGAAAGGAAAATTATAGACAAACTTTTCTTGTAAACATACATACAAAAAATCTTTGACAAAATTTTACCAAATTAAATCAAACAATGTATAAAATGAATTATGCACCACCAACAACTGGGATTTATTCCAGTTATGTCCAACATTCAAAAAATCAAATAATGTGATCAATCACAACAACAAGCTAAAGAAGAAAAATTATATCACTAGATTAAAAAAATTGACAAAATCCAAACTATATTTGTGATTTTTTTCTTGGCAACAATTTTTTTTATTTTGCTATAATTAATGTACAATTCATGAACATTATGGTTACTAGACTCCCCCTATTATCAAGTCCCCACCACATACTCCATTACAGTCACTGTCCATCACTGTAGTAAGATGCTATAGAATCACTTCTTGTCTTCTCTGTTATACTGCTTTCCCTGTGTTCCCCCCACCTACATTATACGTGCTAATCGTAATGACCCTTTTTCCCCCTTATCCCTCCCTTCCCACCCATTCTCCCCAATCCCTTTCCTTTTGGTAACTGTTAGTCCATTCTTAGGTTCTGTGAATCTGCTGCTGTTTTGTTCCTTCAGTTTTTTCTTTGTTCTTGTACTCCACAGATGAGTGAAATCATTTGGTACTTGTCTTTCTCCACCTGGCTTATTTCACTGAGCATAATACCTTCTAGCTCCATCCATGTTGTTGCAAATGGTAGGATTTTTTTTCTTATGGCTGAATAATATTCCATTGTGTATATGTACCACATCTTCTTTATCCATTCATCTACTGATTGACACTTAGGTTGCTTCCATTTCTTGGCTATTGTAAATAGTGCTGCAATAAACATAGGGGTGCATATGTCTGTTTCAAACTGGGCATTTATGTTCATCAAGGATATTGGTCTGTAATTTTCTTTTTTGGTGGAGTCTTTGCCTGGTTTTTAGTATTAGAGTGATGCGGGCTTCATAGAATGAGTTTGGAAGTATTCCTTCCTCTTCTATTTTTTGGAAAACTTTAAGGAGAATGGGTATTATGTCTTCTCTATATGTCTGATAAAATTCAGGGGTGAATCCATCTGGTCCGGGGGTTTTGTTCTCAGGTAGTTTTTTGATTACTGATTCTATTTCATTGCTGGTAATTGGTCTGTTTAGATTTTCTGTTTCTTCCTTGGTCAGTCTTATAAGGCTGTATTTTTCTAGGAAGTTGTCCATTTCTTCTAGGTTATCCAGCTTGTTAGCACATAGATTTTAATAGTATTCTCTAATAATTCTTCGTATTTCTGTGGGGTCCATTGTGATTTTTCCTTTCTCATTTCTGATTCTGTTTCTGTGTGTAGAGTCTCTTTTTTTCGTGATAAGTCTGGCTGGGGGTTTATCTATTTTGTTTGTTTTCTCGAAGAACCAGCTCCTACTTTCATTGTTTCTTTCTATTGTTTTATTCTTCTCAATTTTATTTATTTCTTCTCTGATCTTTATTATGTCCCTCCTTCTGCTGACTTTGGACCTCATTTGCTCTTCTTTTTCCAGTTTCAATAATTGTGACCTTAGACTATCCATTTGGAATTGTTCTTCCTTCTTTAAATATGTCTAGATTGCTATATACTTTCTCCTCTTGGAACTGTCTTTGCTGCATCCCACAGAAGTTGGGGCATTGTGCTGTTGTCATTTGTCTCTATATATTGCTTGAAATCTGTTTTAATTTGGTCAATGATCCATTGATTATTTAGGAGTATGTTGTTAAGCCTCCATGTGTTTGTGAGCCTTTTTGTTTTCTTTGTACAATTTATTTCTAGTTTTATACCTTTGTCATCTGAGAAGTTGGTTGGTAGAATTTCAATCTTTTTTGATTTACTGAGGCTCTTTTTGTGGCCTAGTACGTGGTCTATTCTGGAAAATGTTCCATGTGTACTTGAGAAGAATGTGTATCCTGCTGTTTTTGGGTGTAGAGTTCTGTAGATGTCTGTTAGGTCCATCTGTTGCTAGTGTGTTATTCAGTGCCCCTGTGTCCTTACTTATTTTCTGTCTGGTTAATCAGTCCTTTGGAGTGAGTGGTGTGTTGAAGTCTCCTAAAATGAATGCATTGCATTCTATTTCCTCCTTTAATTCTGTTAGTATTTGTTTCACATATGTTGGTGCTCCTGTGTTGGGTGCATATATATTTATAATGGTTATATCCTCTTGTTAGACTGCCCACTTTATCATTATGCAATGTCCTTCTTTATCTCTTGTGACTTTCTTTGTTTTGAAGACTATTTTGTCTGATACAAGTACTGCAACACCTGCTTTTTTCTCCCTATTGTTTGCATGAAATATCTTTTTCCATTCCTTCACTTTTAGTCTGTGTATATCTTTGGGATTGAGGTGAGTCTCTTGAAGGCAGCATATAGATGGGTCTTGCTTTTTTATCCATTCTATTACTCTGTGTCTTTTGATTGGTGCATTCAGTCCATTTACATTTAGGGTGATTATCGATAGATATGTACTTTTTGCCGTTGCAGGCTTTGGATTCATGGTTACCAAAGGTTCAAGGGTAGTTTCTTTACTATCTGACAGTCTAACTTAACTCTCTTATTAAGCTATTATAAACACAGTCTGATGACTCTTTATTTCTCTCCTTATTCTTCCTCCTCCATTCTTCATATGTTCTGTGTTTTATTCTGTACTCTTTTGTGTTTACTTTGACTGCTTTTGTGGACAGTTGATTTTATTTTTTGCCTTTAGTTAGTATTTGGTTGGTCTTTCTTTGCTGTGATTTTATTTTCTCTGGTGACATCTATTTAGCCTTAGGAGTGCTTCCATCTAGAGCAGTCCCTTTAAAATATCCTGTAGAGGTGGTTTGTGGGAGACAAATTCCCTCAACTTTTGCTTGTCTGGGAATTGTTTAATCCATCCTTCAAATTTAAATGATAATTGTGCTGTATACAGTATTCTTGGTTCAAGGTCCTTCTGTTTCATTGCATTAAATATATCATGCCATTCTCTTCTGGTCTGTAAGGTTTCTGTTGAGAAGTCTGATAGCCTGATGGGTTTTCCTTTGTAGGTGATCTTTTTTCTATTTGTGCCATTGTTCATGGGACCTTCCTTTGTATTTTCTAGCTGGTTATGCATTTACATATGAAGACTTCTGATTTCCGGATGTCAGTTCTGTTACCTGCTACTTTACTAGTATCTTCCTTTGTTTATAGTGGTTTTTCCATTAATTCTTCCTGTCTAATTTTATGTGTGTATTTTCCTCTCTCGTCTAATTACATCAGCTCACACCTCCACCACAATATTAAATAGTAATGAGTATTAGGCATCTCTTTTTGTTTTGTTTCTGACTTCTCTGAGCTAATGGTTCCCCATTAAGCAAGTGACTGGCTTTGGGGCTGAGATCTGTATATTTGATTAGCTAAGGCACTTTGATCCAGCTGTATTTCTCATAAGAAGTCATTAACCACAACACTCCCACAATTCTGAAAGAAAAAAAATGTAGCTTTCCTACTGAGTGTGTGCTGTTCAATACCAGCTTCCACTGATTAAAATATTATATGACAGAGAACAAGTTGGAGGACAGGTTCAAAGGGCACATGCTAAGTAATGTTACTACGTTCACATTGTATTTGCTAGCAAACCATCTGGCAATAAACCTAGCTGGAGAATTGTATTAAAATTCCTTCCTTTGGGCCATTAAGTAATAATAGAATTTAATGACAAGGGTGTTTTAGTGTCTGTGAAGAGAATTTTTAAGAATATATGTGGAACAAGAGTTTTTTTAATTGGGCTAAAGCACTTAAGGTCTTACATGTATTATTACATATTTGCTACTTAATAATTCTCCAATTTTCAAATTCTTTTACCATCATTTATTAGTCAGTATTGATTCTGCTTGTGGATTAAGAGTTAAGCACAAAGGCTCTGGAACCAGGCTGTATGGTAGAATCAAATGCTGGCTCCACATGCCTGTTGGGTGAACTGCAGTAAATACTTGACCTCATTTTCTTCAGTTTCTTCATCTGAAAAATGAAGCCACAAATTTCCCACCTGGGTTCCATGACTTCCCAGCTTTTCCATTGCATCCTAGCCCTTTTACCTCTTGTGACTCAGTTTCAACAATTGTGAAACATGCTGCATATTTCATACAACTCCAATGAGGTTCAAATATGAAGTACAGGAAAGTACTCTAATAAAATGTAACATTTTCATGGAAAAACTTTTGGTTAACATGTGGCCTTGGGGAAAAGTAGGTAATCAGCTGTTGCTTCAGGAAAGACAGATTGATAACATGTTTTTATATTTTCTTTTTGCCTCTAATGGTTATTGCATCATTTGCTCCAGGACATATTTAGTGCCTTCTGTCTGCAAATTTCAAGATACCTTCATTCTAATGTCTTGAAGACATCGTGTCATCAAGCACCTGATCAGGTTCACTGGTAGTCCATGGAGAAGAGGAGAAGCATTTGGGGGAACCTATGTGTGAGGGAACTCTCCCTTGGCAGGAAGCCACAATAATATCAAATGGGGTCATCTTTGAATGTAAAACAGAAGTCCTGCAGGTTCTATTATGTCTGCCTTAGTTAGTCAGCCCCCAGTAGTCATCAACATTTAGGTTCACAGGTATGATCAGAGTGAAAGTACCATAAAATCTATGCATTCATTAGAAATATGACCCCAAAAATTAATTTCAATCCTGAGGATAAGAAAGGGAACCACTGTAGTCAAAGGTGTAATCTCTGTGTCTCTGAGAAATCCTTATCAGATACTTGGGGCTTCACCATGGAAGGATTACATAAGCATTCACGACCTGAAGGATTTTTAGCCCTATTGAGGGTGATGCTTGCTTTGACTGCTACAGGTCGAAACGCAGAATCATGATATTGCACAAGTGCACTGGCTTATAATGCTGCAATTATTGAGTCAGTCAAACGGTATTAGAAAAAAAATGACCTTCTTGACATTAGTCATTTTTCAAAGGAGATCTTTAATTACTATGGAAGAAAAGAAAACATGAGCTGTAGTCTACCAATAAGAATTTTAAGGGGCTAAGTGGGATCTCCTATAACTTGTATTTAGTAAAAGACATCTGTCTGACCAGTTCTGGAGAAAAATGAATCTTTACATTTGCTTTAAGGGGACTTGTCCCTTTTTGATATTCTGAATTTAAAATTTATTGTTACAAAAAAGTGGACACTAACCACTACCCCTTTTTAAAAATAGAACGTTAGCATAAACACAGTAGACATTTAAGAAAGTCTGTCTCTTAACAGAACATTTTTTGAAAAATCTTGCCCTTGGACTATCAGCCACAGTTACTTCAAGTACACGTTTACCCATTTGTAAGTGTAAGGGAATAAAACGAGTGTCAGCTGTTTGATCACTGAGTATGTGAAAAAAACAGAAATACACCTCTCCTACAAATCCATTTTTAAAAATTAACACATTGAAAACAATTTCTGTAACTCAGACTAAGAATGCATACACTTAACTGGCTTTCTCCAAATATATTCTGAAACGATTTTAGATTCATTAAACCAAGTGTTCCCAAATGAAGATTTTGAATATTTTTTTAAAAAGGCCATTACAAAAGGAAAGATACAAGAGTTACTTACTAAACTTACTATTTAAGTTTGTAGAGGAATCTACAAATATCCATATAGTCACTGACTATTCAACTTGAAGAACATAGCTTTGAAAGTAATTCATCCCTAAAGACACGTGCAAAATTTAAACTATAATAAATTAAGTGTATGTCTATGTTAATGAAATACTTTTAATCAATGCTAAGTTCAGGTGTCATTTAATAGTGGACCAAAACCAATTAAAAATTACAGTTGGATGTCTTGCTGAAGATAACATTTTACAATTCCACATCCCAACACTGACTAGTTACATATTCTCGTTCGGTTGTATCAGTGGTGTTTAGCCGTTTAATTCTCTCAAAAATGCAAACTTAAGTTTAGCTTTTAATAACTTTTATAAGGCACTAGAATAAATTTTCTTTTAAAGTCTTAAGTAGAATTGACTCTGTAACCTAATGAGAAAACACACAAAAGTGTACACATATAAAAGACTTTGTATTCTTTATTTTTTTTCCTTAAGGAAGAACAATGCAACAACGTTCCATACTTGTGCTTTCTACGTTTAGGGATTGATACAGAATTGCTGGCGCCAAAGCCTAAAATTTAGTCAAATAATTACTAAAAGTTAATTGACAGTGTTAGGGACAAAAAGTCACTACTAACAAAGAGCTGAAAGCTTGATACATATAACTGGGGAGTTCTGCTACCCATATACTGTCCAGGTTTTTTGAGTTTTTTTTACACAGAAAGGGGGTCTTGCAACTTAACAGACAAGCTACGATAAACAAGATGTGCTGACTTCAACTAGAAACCTTTAAACCACTGTAATGTACTTCAGTGTAGCTGATGGTATATGTGTGTCATATAAACTAGGTTCCAGTTCTTTCTTCAAAGTCATCTCATTTACAGGGGCAGAAGAAACAATTGTGCAACTGCCAGCTCGAACTCTTTTGCACATTATTTTGGTAATTGTTATATGTATTTCAGCAAACAAAATACCCCAAGGCTCACGTCCTTCCTTAGTTCTTAATATTAAACATACAGTACTTACAATTTCCATAAGAATATTGTTTTTAAACTTGTCCATTTCTTCTCTAATTTCATCTTGTTCAACAGCAAGAAGATGCTCATGATCCTTCTCTAAGTCCTCCATACTCTGAAACAAAAAGCTTAGCTCAGTTACAAACTACCACTTTTCATCTCACATTCTAAATATGTACAATTAAACTTCAAAACTAAGCACTCTTAGTATCCAAAGGATGTGCATTACTTACTCTAAACAAATGTATTATAACTAATACATGCAGATCAAAATACCCACTTAAGAAACTTTTTAAATGTCACATTTGTGTCAAATATTATTATTGTAGAGGCACAACAGTAGTACACTTTGCTCAAAACAGCGGGTTAGTGAACAGTTAAGGTCAAGGTGGAGCAAAGAAAGAAAGACACTGACAGTCCCACAGAATGAAACACTGTGACTTCAATGCTCTTTAACAGGTTTTCTAAACATCAGGTAACAAACAACGCACTTATAATGGCTTATAATCTATTTATTCCCTCCATTGGAGGGAACAAAATGATCTGTAATAATGACATTTTTAAGTTATGAAAAACAAACTCCTGTTCTAACTCTCTACAACTCATTGCACAAATAGTGATCTAGTGTGTCCTATATAAAAAGGACTCTCTGAAATGCTGTGGAGGAATCTGAAAATGAATACACGGCCTCCTCCTTGTTCCAGTGAGAATAGATAACATATAAGTAAAAATGACACGAAAACTTTGACAGTTAAGGAAACAACTGGCTGTGAGTACGTAGTGGGAAGTAAGACTGATTCTGATTTAGTTGGCTAAAGAATACGATTTCAGCAGATAAAGAAAAGGGGAACTGGAAAGTATTCTAAGGGCGGAGCATGAGCAAAGCAAGGAAGTAATGGTAGGTTAGTTCAGAGAAAGCAACTAATCTGGAGGCCTGGGAGGGAAGAAGGGATGTAAACATTGAGAGTACAAAAGGAGTCTTGTTATGGGGCACACGTTGAATACCTGAGAATTTAAAATGGGAAGCTAGTGGCAGGTTTTCAGGAGGGAAGGCATACATTCTGGAAGATCATATTGCAGAACTGTGAAGGGTGGACTGGAGAAGAGAGCAATCAGATAAGAGTTTTAGTAGAACCAGCAGAGAATGATGAGGTCCTGAACGGGGTCAGCAGCAGTGGGAATTCAAAGAAAGCAGCTCAAGTACAGGTGCAGAGGTAAACACTGCAGGGTCTGGTCATAACTGGATGGGAAGGATACACGACTCGGAGGAGTCAAAGACAATACTAAACAGTTCATTCTCTGAGTGCTGGCATTTGGTAATAACCTTTGGAAGAATTCTTCTTTGGTACTTTATCAAATCTTCACACCAATTAATAAATGGTTCTCAAGGAGCATTAGAGCAACACTTGTTCTCTACTTGGAAACAATTTTAAACTAAGTATTTTGTATATACATAATTCTGAAATCCTTTAAAGAATATTTATTTCAAAACTCTTTTGCTAATTTACTTACACCATCTAATTAGTTTAAGAAGAGTGACATATTAACATGCATTTGAACAAGGTGATTAGTAAAAAGAACACCTTCCCACCCCACCCCCACCAAAAAGAAAAAGAAAAGAAAGGGAACATACAGGATTCCATCACCTCGTGAATAAGTATATATATCTGTGCAAAGTGTCACTCAGCACCATTTGCTAATGTGCAAACGTCATGGATCATTGTCAATTCACAAATCTTTAGCCCTCCTCTGGCTTTTTCCTTCTGTTACACATTTCAACCTTCTCTTAGGGTTATAAGTTTGCATATAAAGTCATTAATGGTCATTACTGTTCTAAAAGCAAATATTCCACTTGAATATAAAAGCAGCCTTCACTAATTATGATGACCTACTTCATATTTAACAATAACTGTTAATACAAGTAAAAGACCTCCAGGAACAATTTATAGATGTCCTATTTTCTACTATATCTATCTATAGATAGATAGACAGATAGGTATCACTGATCTCCTAAAAACTGATTTCTGAACAAAAAGTCATGATCAAAGTGTCAATCAAAGTATCAATTATCTTCATGATACGTATACTTCTAGGTAAAACTCCTAGTTAATGGTTCCCTGTTTTAAATGACTGCCACAAGACTATTAACGAATCCTAAAAATAAAAATACATTTCAGAATTATGTTAAATCCAGAACAATGGATTCAAAATGGAAAGTGGTTAACCATTTACATGTACAGTCTGAATGTCTTTTCCCATAGACTCAGAAAGAAACAATCTTCTACATTTATATGCACACTGTTTTATAAGAATGTATTATGTTACCAAATACAGACCTTCAACAATAGCTCATGTATGTTTACAGTTTTTTTCAGTTTCTGGATCTGAACAATTCCAGCTTGTTGAAGAAGCTTCCATTGCTCTTGAAACAGATTCTGCAAATATAAAAGAAAAAAGTGATAAAGTGTGGCTAACATTTAATATTTAGATAACATAATTGTACATTAAGCTTAAAAGGCATACTCTTTAAATCAACATTTGTTAACATTTCCTCCTTAACATCTTTTATGACCCAGTTTAGATAATTGTGTGCTCACCACTAATACACAAAAACAATATAATAATCCTACCTAATGGCCATTGAATAGGCAGTTTTTCTTTCTTTCCAATATGGAAAACATGCTTTAATTCTTGATCACAAAATTCACAAATGGCCCTGCCAATAATGTGTTTACCACTAGTGGGCAAAAGCTCTATGACGGTCCTTCCTAACGGTAAGCATGGAGGAAATATTCCTTCTTAACAATATTCAAAACATGTTTTAATTCTTGGTCATTTCGATATGCACACAGATGGCCCCTCCAATAGTGCTGGCCCGTCTGTTCCTTGACCTAGCCTCCAACAATAATTTTGCACTCTTCCCAGCATTAGCCGCTCACTTACATAGTCATACCCCAGACTCTGTCATTCCCCAAAACAGCAACATCTACATAATATTGATAAGAACAAAGACTTATATAGGAACTGTGTGTTAGGTACTGTTCTAAACTATTTTAAATAAACTTATTATGTATGATCTCATTTAATCCTCAAAATGACTCTATGAGGTAGGTACTCTTACTGTGTCCCTTTTCATAGGTGAGGAAACTGAGTTACAGAGATGAAAATGTGTCCCTGCTTTCATAGCTAGCACTGGTCAACTTCAATTGGATCCCAAACATTATGGTTCCAGAGTCCAGGCTCTTGACTGCTGTACTACTACGCTGCTTTTTTTTTTCTGCATTTTTCCCCAACATCCAACCTCTACCTCCCTGTTTGTAGTTCACTCCCTTTCTTACTATAGTTCACTACTCTGTCAGGATTAGCATCTATTGATCCTACAATCTTTCACCGTCCTTAGCCCCAACTATCATGTCCTCCTGTTTCTTCCTCCCCAGCTTCAATTCCATGGTCAATCATTACACCTACGCCCTTGCACAAGACCCTTGCCCCCTTTACACTTTGTCAGTCTGCGTGGCTCAACTCCTACCCTGGAAAATTCAGCTCTCAGGCTGCTCTGCCACAGCCATGCAAGAGTGGTCTCACTTTACATTCATGATCACTATGACACCAACCTCAGCCGGGCCCCTAATGCTCCGTGGCAATGCTACTTCCCTAGTTCATTCACTGGTCCTCTCTCGGGACACAATTCCAGGCCTTCTTCCCTGCCCCCAGAAGGCAACACCTCCTCCTCCACCACCCTAACTCCTAACTGGTGGCCTCACTATTTCACTAAATAAACAGAAGCAATCCGAGGAGAACATTCAGTCTCCCAGCGCTACATCTTCCACACAACTTAACCCCTCTGCACCCATGGAATCTACCTTCTCTCCTGCATTTTTGCATGAGCTACTTCCTACTTGAAACTTTGACACAATAAATTAACTAATTTTAAAGCGAAGGCTGATACCAACAGCTAGTTTTTCTTCTTGTTCCTGGAGTTCCTGCATATCTGTATCCCACTCCTGAAGGAAAGGCTGTAAGTGCTGAGCATATTTGAGATGAAGATTCTGCCTGTAAAACATAATCATGAGCACTGTCATACTTCATAAAGATATGAAAAAATTGGCCTTACTCAAAACAAAACTGATTTGACACACTTTACACCATAACAGGAGAAGTCAGTGACAGCGGAGTTGCAGCTGAAATAGTCTCATGGGAAACAGAAAGGTTAAATGAATGATTTACTCTTATTCCAAAAGTATTGTTCCTAACTGAATAACGCTATCTCACAAGCTTCATTCACCTCTTGAAAACTAATGAGGATTTACTGCACTCTAAATTTTCTAGAAGAGTTCATTTTCTCTAACAGCAGTTTACTTTTCATTTCTTCTTACTGATAACATATACGTTCTGATATGATAAGTAGACCAATGAGGATACTATATCCATTTATCATAAATTTCCAAACAGGAATATTTCACTTAAACATTTCCCCTCTGTGGCACAACAAAGCCTTTGAAAAAAACAAAGAGCAGTAGGCACAATTCAGCTAAAATGTACAAATTATTTACAATATAAGATTAACATTTCCCACACAGTTGAATACAGTTATTTATCACAGGAACAATGCTTATTTAAGACCTTTACCTTAGGTTCAGCTAGTGTAGGTCTAGACTGAACACAAATTAATTTTATAGGAAGAAAGCTTAATTGGTATTTGAAAGGGAAGAAAGGTCATCCTTATGGGCTTCTAGGAAATATATCTCAGTTCATTCAAGAAGTGAGGTTCCAGAACTAAAGAGTTTATCTGCTTAGAAAAAAAATCAAGCAAAATATATTTTTCACTGGAAAATGCAATATAATAGTATTTGTCTTAAGTAATTTGCACCAATGAATGCTAAAAACTGATACAAAAGTCCTTGTGCCTCAAAAACACCAACTTTACCTGCATTCATGCTGTATTTTCCAAACTTGTTCAATTTTTTTGTTAGTGGCTTTGATAGAAGCTTTAGCAATAATTTCAAACTTTCTTCTCTTTGCATGCAAAGCCTGCTTAATTTAAACTATATAGGAAATAGATATTCATTAAAAGTTAATGTTGAAAATTATTTTGCTCCCATATTTTCAAATCTATGTGGGTACATGTTGCCTCAGCAATATACAAAGACATTTAAAATTTATAACACAGGCATTGTAAGTGTCGAATCACTATGCTGTACACCTGAAACTAATATAACATTGTATGAGAATTATGCTCCAAATAGTAAAAAAATAAATAAAATTTATAATACGGTCACCATTTCAGAAAGCAAGATTTGCTGACTCTTTTCCGTAAAATAATTCCAGAACCTGTATCCCATTTCTAATTTCTCTATCTGCAGATCACCTTCTAATTTAGAGATAATGAAAAGGGGATAAAAATCAAAATATTTTCCATTGTCAAAATGTATATAAAGGACCTCAAAGACAAACTTTAATTTCCCTTGGGAGAAAATGGTTGAGAGACAAATTTTTTGAAAATTATAAAATATCCTGCAACTCAGGGACATGTTTAGATGGATTAATGGATTACTGCTAGAGCACATCAGGTCAAATGCACAAAAGTATTTTCTTAAAAATATCCCTCAAAAGGATAAAAAAGTAAGGATAATCCTATCACACACTGAGAAAATTATTTCTCAAGCGATCTCGGCAGTGATGCTTTTAAAAGAGCATTTCACTAAAAGAGACAAAAGCCATGGTTGTAAAAGGTCCAGTTTAAACAAATAAATTCAAGAACGTAAAAAAAAACTTTCATAGAGGTTTTTACATAACACTTTTATCCCTAGGTGCTGCATTTCACAACATTTTAATACTTCAAATTAAGCTTTGCAAAGCAGATGATTTGATTGTATGGATCTACGACCAATAACTGTTTACCAGTAATCATGAAAGATCTTCTCTGTAACAAAAATATTTCATACTTACACAATCCACCCACAATAAGCAGTTTATCAGATACTCACAAAACAAGCTCTATTTTCTCAGCACCAAATAGAGCAAAGCTTTCAAATCATACTTGCTTGTAAGGATGGTCCATATCAGAGGACCATCCACTGACTCTCTTTGTTCCGTGTATTGTCCACGGATAGTATAACTGACACCTGACAGGACAATATAAAATTTAGGATTTGGGGGATCTGATTATACTTCTCTCACTAGCTGGGAGAGTCGCCTTTAATTTTCCACTACACAGTTTACTAAAGTAAAAATCACAACAGAGAGTTACCTTGGAGGATTCGATTTACACAGCTACTCAATAGTAAGGAACTTTGGAAAGTCACGACAAGAAACTAAATTAAGAGAATTTAAAATTGGCATCGAAAATTGATATCTCACCTCATCTGTGCACACAAAATGGGGCGTGCTTTTCTCATCAATACTCTTACACAGTACATTAAATGTACATGTGCATAAAATAATACCATCATTCTGACCCCATCGTTGTTAGTACCGTTTTCACTTTCCACATCAACAATTCAAAAGGTGAGTAAGGAAACCTACGAACTGAAATCACACTAAATGCTTGTATGAAACCCTATATATGAGAAAAAGGCATTAGAACCAGTCCTGTAGCCCACTACTTAACAATTCCCTTTATAAAAGTTGAATGTTTTAAACATTGTCTTTAACCACACACATCACCTAAACATACCTGCAAGACTTTCCAGATCCTTCTGTACTTCATCCCTGTGGAGAAGTGACATCAAATATAATTAAGTAACGACATGAAAAAAGATGGTATTTGTTTTGAAAGAAATTGTGTCATTCTAGGATTTTACAGAGAAAACTTCTTCTGTGAGCCAAGTTGAGTTGAATCTAGCAGGTGAAAACACTGTACAAACATAACCCTGTATCTTCTTCCTCATCTGTATCCTCAAACGGCCTGTTTTGCCCATGTTCATCAGTTACTGGTGAGTTCCCTGCATTGAAATAAAAGTGGAAAACATTATAAAATGAAGCAGGGCATGGTGATCAGTTTTCATGGAGGAATATCTCCCTTGTGGAGGCTTTTAGGCTGTTTGCAAACAGACGTTTCTAAAGCAGACATGTGAAAGGAATCATGCGTGTGCAGGTCAGATGAAAAAGGATCAGGGACCAGGACCATGTCACTGAAGACACTATTACAAGCATTGTCAGGGTTGATGTCAGAATAAACCACAGAGCACACCTGTGATATTTTTTAGAAAGAACGACTGTGGACGGCCAGAAGAGCTGCTTCTGTAATGAGCTCTTGTAATCAAGAAGCTTCTGTATCAGCTTCTGTGATCCTGGTCTGGGATAGGAGGATAGAGCGACTGGTGGGCGACCTACAGTACATGAAACTGCTTTCCACACACATGGATTTTGCTGTTTACAATGTGGAGGACTCAGAAGCAGTGACCCCAGGGGCACCGTCCCTGCACTGCGTGCTGCACCGGCAAAGGTGTCAGATAGACAGTACCTTCGAGGACATCCTCCAACCCTATGAGCTCTCTCCACTCTTGCATGCCAGAGTCAGAGGCTGCCATGTCCTCAGCCTCCCTCGAGGCCTTCTCAGCTTTCTCCAGGTGCTTCCTCCCACACGGCATCACCTAGAGGTATCTTCTGCGGTAGAGACTTGTCCTGCACCTTTTGGCATAAGCAAGCACATGTTAAAGGAATGGGGACACAGTCAGTGCGCGATGCCGGGCATCGGCCCGGGGCGCAGATCAGACTGTGCGTGTCCTTGTGGCTCCCCTTGGACCAGGAGCGGACAAAGCAGATGGTGACGGCAGCCCCTTCCCCCAGCACCCCACCTGCTCCCCGAGGCTGCAACGGAGGGCTGGCACCTTCCCTGGGACATCTGAGTGTCAGGCCCCTGTGCCAGATTCTTGCCCCTGTGCTGGGACTGAGGCCACCCCTGCCCCTCGGTCCCCAAGGGACAAAGGGCCAGTCTGGGGGCCCGACCGTGGCCATGACAAAAATAAGCGTCCCTCCGTATGGGTGAGGTATAAACTGTTCTGCTCCTGCCTGGGGGCAGTAAGGTCAGAGGGCTTCCCCCACACGCCACCATCCAGACCCCAGAATGACCCCTGGGGACCTAAGCGTCCCACTGGGTGGCCGGGCAGGAAACGGACGCAGTCGGCTCCTCTGCACCCGCCGTGACCCTCACAGAATGCGGGGACGTGGGACGCGTGCCACACCCTGGCGGCACTGCCCTCAGGGGCCTCGTCCTGTCCCGTTGGGGCCTCAGAGGACACTGTGGGGACAGCACCTCAGAGGTTGGCCTAGTCGACCCCGCTCCACACCCTGGTCCACTCACACCTAAGGAGACTCCACCCACCACCCCCACCATGGCCACGCAGTGCCGCTTGCCTGCCTCCACAGCCACCTGGCCTCGCTGAGGAGCCTTCTGGGTCTGCCCCCGCCACACATACCCAACCCCCGGGCCTTCCCTGCACCCCAACCCCCGGCCCTCTGTCTCTCCGTCCTTCCCTCCATCCCTCCCGCCTGCACTGCGCTCTTGCTGATGTTTGCCTGAGGGCCTCGCGTCAGCCAGGAGCCAGCCGCCAGTGAGGGAGCATCGCAGTTTGGCCGGCACAGCGCGCATGCGGGAGGTGGGGCCTCTGCCGAGCCATGCCCCCTGGAGGGACTACCCTGCCGGCACGGGGCAGAAGCTGGGAGCCGGGGCCAGGGAGATTCCGGTTCCTCTGTTCAGGGACGTCTCACAGATCGTCTTTCTGGAAAATCACAGAAGCAATCGGGAGTGTAGAACAGGCGCTTCAGCCTCCACCTTCCCGATGAAGGAGGATCTACCAATTCCAGTCAATCTCCTCCTGGGGTCCTTTCCACCCACCCCTGCCCCTCGCAGAGGAAGAGCCATCCCCCTGAGCGTTCTCTGTAAACCACCTCCCTCCGTTTTCCAGGTGTTTGTAAAGGCACATGCATGCATTTGTAAATATGGCTGCCTACTGTTGTCTTGTCTGGGCATTACAGTAAATTGGACCACGTTCTGTGCAGTTTTCTGCCACTTCCTTTTCTCCACGCAACATTGTGTCACTACCAGGACCTACATTATTCCATGTAGCCATAGTGCTTCCGTCGTCCCTGCTGTAGCACATGCCACTGTGGAACCACTCCTCAATTCACTCACCCATTTTCTTGTCTGTGGACATCTGGATACATCCCACTTTAGAGGCTTTGACCAAAGCAGCCATGTTATGAATATGCTAATGTCTGCCACATGTGCATATATGTTTTGCAGCGTCTAAAGGAGTCAAGGAGTTTTAAGGAGTTTAAAGGACTTTAGGCCTCTATTGCTAGGTCACAGGCTAGGTGAGTATTGGGTACAGCCATATTGTTTCCAGCTTAAGACTCCACCAGCAGCTTGAGCTCTGATTGTTCCATAAACTCACCAGTAGTAGGAATAATCAGATATCTTAACATTGCCATTTTAGTGGGTGTAAAATCACATGGGGGTGGGAGGAGGGTCCTCGTTTGCATTTCTCTGAAGGCTAATGGGATTGAGCTCCTTTTTACACTGATCAGCCATTTCAGTTTCCCTCTGCATGACGTACCTATGTGGGTGCCATGACCATTTTGTGGTTGGGCAGGGTGAACTTTCTCACACCTTTGTGGAAGCGTTTCATATATTCCAGATATCAGTCTTTATGACAGCATTCTCCTTTGCCTTTTTATTTTCACTTTTCTTTTTTTCTTTCCTTTTTTATTAAAGTATCATTGATATACAATCTTATGGTGGTTTCACATACACATCACAGTGGTTCAACATTCACCCATATTATCAAGTCCTCACTCCTTCCATTGCGGTCACTGTCTATCAACTAGCAAGATGTTACAGAGTCACTAATTGCATTCTCCGTGCTGTACTGCCATCCCCGTGGCCTACCTACATTGTGATTGCAAACTGTAGTGCCCCTTAATCCCCTTCTCCCTCCCAACCCACCCTCCCCAACTCCTCCCCTTTGGTAACCACTAGTCCCTTCTCAGTGTCTGTGAGTCTACTGGTACTTTGTTCCTTCTGTTTTGCTTTGTTTTCATACTCCACAAATGAGTGAAGTCATTTGGTATTTGTCTTTCTCCACCTGGCTTTTTTCGCTGAGCATAATACCCTCTAGATCCATCCATGTTGCTGCAAATGGCAGGATTTCTTTTCTTTTTATGGCTGAATAATATTCCATTGTGTGTATGTACCATGTCTTCCCTACCCATTCATCTATTGATGGACACTTAGGTTGCTGCTTCCATATCTTGGCTATTGCAAATAGTGCAGCAATAAACATACAGGTGCATATGTCTTTTCGAGTCAGGGATCTTGTTTTCTTTGGGTAAACTCCTAGGAGTGGAATTACTGGGTCAAATGGTATTTCCATTGTTAGTTTTTTTGAGGAACCTCCATCCTGCTTTCCACAACAGTTGAACCAATTTACATTGCAACCAACAGTATAAGGGTGGGTTCCCTTTCTCTGCATCCTCACCAACATTTGTTGTTTCTTGTCTTTTGGAGAGTGCCCATCCTAATAGGTGTGAAGTGGTATCTCACTGTGGTCTTAGTTGGCATTTCCCCTGGTGATTAGCGTAAGCAGGAGCAGGAGGTGGAGCATCTTTTCCTGTGCCCATTGGCCATCCCCATTTCTTCTCTGGAGAAGTGTCTGTTTGGGTATTCTGCCCATTTTCTAATTGGGTTATTTTTTTCTTGGGTGTTGAGGCACAAACGTTCTTTATATATTTTGGATGTTAACCCCTTATCGGCTAAATCATTAAAAACATATTCTCCCATACTGTAGGATGCCTTTTGGTTCTTCTGGTGGTGTCCTTTGCTGTACAGGATTAGTTCAGTGTAGTCCCACTTGTTCATTTTTTGTTTTGTTTCCCTTGCCCGAGGAGACGTGTCCAGTAAAAAGTTTCTCATGTTTATATTCCAAGAGATTTTTGCCTGTGTTTTCTTCTAAGAGTTCTATGGTTTCATGATTTACATTCAGGTATTTGATCCATTTCAAGTTTACTTTTGTGTATGGAGTTAGACAATAATCCAGTTTTGTTCTCTTACACATAGTTGTCCAGTTTTGCCAGCACCAGTAGTTGAAGAGGCTGTCTTTTCCCCATTGCCTATTCATGGCTCATTGATCACATATTAATCGACCATATATGTGTGGGTTTATGTTTGGGCTCTCTGTTTGGTTCCATTGATCTATGGGTCTGTTCTTGTGCCAGTACCAAATTGTCTTGATTACTATGGCTTTGTAGTAGAGCTTGAAGTTGGGGAGCACAATCCCCCTAACTTTATTCTTCCTTCTCAGGATTGCTTTGGCTATTCGAGGTCTTTTGGGCTTCCATGTGAATTTTAGAATGATTTTCTCTAGTTTCTTGAAAAATGCTGTTGGTATTTTGATAGGGATTGCATTGAATCTGTAGATTGCTTTAGGCGGGATGGCCATTTTGACAATATTCATTCTTCCTATCCATGAGTATGGGATAGATTTCCATTTGTTGGTGCCTTCTTTAATTTCTCTCGTGAGTTTCAGAGTAAAGGTCTTTCACCTCTTGGATAGGTTTATTCATAGGTATCCTATTCTTTTCGATGCAATGGTAAATCGAGTTGTTTTCCTGATTTCTCTTTCTGCTAATTTGTTGTTAGCATATAGGAATGCGGCAGATTTATGTGCATTAATTTTGCATCCTGCAACTTTGCTGAATTCAGTTATTGGTTCTAATAGTTTTTCAGTGGAGTCTTTAGGATTTTCTATGTATAATATCATGTTTTCTGCAAATAGTGACAGTTTAACTTCTTCCTTACCAATGTGGATGCCTTTTATCTCTTTGTGTTATCCAATTGCTGTGGCTAGGACCTCCAGTACTATGTTGAATAAGAGCGGTGACAGTGGGTATCCTTGCCTTGTTCCTGATGCCTTTACCTTTTTATTGTAACAAAAATAAGTAATGCAAAGATTATGTTTTCAACCATTTTTAGGCGTACAAATGCAGTGCCATTCCAGTACATTCCCACCATTGTGCAGCCATCACCACCATCCATCTCTAGAACTTTTTCATCTTTCGAAACTGAACCTCTGTACCCCCATTATACACTTATTCCCCATTCCCACCTCCTCCCAACCCCTGGCAGCCACCTTTTTGCTTGCAGTCTCTGTGAACTTGTCTACTCTGCATGTCTCATGTATACACTCTTTGTCCTTTAATGACGAGCATATTTCACAGAGCATGATGTCTTCAAGATTCATTCGTACTGCAGCCTGCATCAAAATGTCCTTCCTTTTTAAGGCACAAGTAATAATCCCCTGTAGGCATATACCACGTTTGTGCTGGTGGGGTGGGTGGGAGGGATGTTGGCTTTTAGTTTTCTGTGTTTTTTTCCGTGTTTTTGTTTTGCCCAGTCATCTGTTGACAGACACTTGGATTGCATCTGCTTTGACCTATTGCAAATAATGCTGCTTGAACACAGGCATGCAGACCTGTTTCTCTCTATATATCTGTTGGACTGTCTTTTGTCACTTTTTTTAGGTAGATACCCGGAAGTGGAGTTGCTGGATCCGATGGTAGTTCTAGTCTTAAGTTTTATAATGATCCATACACCGTTCTCCATAGTGGCTCTACCAGTTTACAGTCCCGCCAACAGTGCACAGGGGGGCCCTTTTCTCACATCCTTGCCAACACTGGTTATTGTGGGCTTTTTGATTATAGGCATCCTAATGAGCTTCAAGTGGTATGTCACTGTGGTTTTGATTTGCATTTCCCTGTTGATTAGTCATGTTGACACTCTTTTCCTGTGTTTCATTACCATTTGTGTACTTCTTTGGGGAAATATCCATTTAAGTCCTTTGTCAATTGTTCAGTCAGGTTGTTTACTTCTTGGTCGTGGTGGTGGTTGCGGTTGAATTGTAGGGGTTCTGTATATGCTCAGGATTTTGATCGCATAACAGATAGGTTAATTGCAATTATTCTCCTCCATTCCATGGATTTCCTGTTCTCTCCACGGATAATGTCCTTTCATGCACAAAAGTTTTCAATTTTGATGTAATCCAATTTATCTTTTCATTTTTCTTCCTTTTCTTTTCTTGCCTCTGGGGCCTCTTAAAATAAAGTGGTATTAACCTTAAGGTTTTCTTTAATTTTGTAATTTTTTTATTAAGGTATTATTAATATACACTCTTATGAAGGTTTCACATGAAAAAACAATGTGGTTACTATACTCACCCATATTATCAAGTCCTCCCTCATACTCCATTGCAGTCACTGTCCATCAGTGTAGTAAGATGCCACAGAGTCATTACTTGCCTTCTCTGTGTTACACTGTCTTCCTCATGATCCCACCCCACCATGTGGGCCAATCATAATACCCCTCAATTCCTTTCTCCCTCCCTCCCCACCTGCCCTCCCATACCCTTCCCCTTTCATAACCACTAGTCCCTTCTTGGAGTCTGTGAGTCTGCTTGCTGTTTTGGTCCTTCAGTTTTGCTTTGCTGTTACACTCCACAAATGAGGGAAGTCATTTGGTACTTGCCCTTCTCCACCTGGCTTATTTCACTGAGCATATCTTCCAGCTCCATCCGTGTTGTTGCAAATGTTAGGATTTGTTTCTTTCTTGTGGCTGAATAGTATTCTATTGTATATATGTACCACATCTTCTTTATCCATTTATCTACTGATGGACACTTAGGTTGCTTCTATATCTTGGCTATTGTAAATAGTGCTGCAGTAAACATCGGGGTGCATATGTCTTTTTGAATCTGAGAAATTATATTCTTTGGGTAAATTTCTAAGAGTGGAATTTCCGGTTCAAATGGTATTTCTATTTTTAGATTTTTGAGGAACCTCCACATTGCTTTCCACAATGGTTGAATTAGCTTACATTCCCACCAGCAGTGTAGGAGGGTTCCCCTTTCTCTACATCCTCGCTAGCATTTGTTGTTCTTAGTCTTTTCAATACTGGCCGTCCTAACTGGTGTGAGGTGATATCTCATTGTGGTTTTAATTTGCATTTCAGTGATAATTAGTGATGTGGAGCATCTTTTCATGTGTCTGTTGGCCATCTGAATTTCTTCTTTGGAGAAGTGTCTGTTCATATCCTCCGCCCATTTTTTAAGCAGGTTATTTGCTTTTTGGTTGTTGAGATGTGTGAGTTCTTTATATATTTTGGATGTTAACCCCTTGTCAGATATGTCAGTTACAAATATATTCTCCCATACTGTAGGATGCCTTTTTTGTTCTTTTAATGGTGTCCTTTGCTGTACAGAAGCTTTTTGGTTTGATGCAGTCCCATGTGTTCATTTTTGTTTTTGTTTCCCTTGCTTGAGGAGATGCGTTCAGGAAAAAGTTGCTCATGCTTATATTCAGGATATTTTTGCCTATTTTGTCTTCTAAGAGTTTTATGGTTTCATGACTTACATTCAGGTCTTTGATCCATTTTGAGTTTACTTTTGTGTATAGGGTGAGACTATAATCCAGTTTCATTCTCTTGCATGTAGCTGTCCAGTTTTGCCAACACCAGTTGTTGAAGAGGCTGTCATTACCCCCATTGTATGTCCATGGTTCCTTTATCATATATTAATTGAGCATATATGATTGGGTTTATATCTGGCTCTCTATTCTGTTCTATTGGCCTATTATTCTGTTGTTGTGCCAGTACCAAACTGTCTTGATTACTGTGGCTTTGTAGTAGAGCTTGAAGTTGGGGAGCATAATCCCCCCAGCTTTATTCTTTTTTCTCTGGATTGCTTTGGCTATTTGGGGTCTTTTGTGGTTCCATGTGAATTTTAGAATGATTTGCTCTAGTTTGTTGAAGAATGCTGTTGGTATTTTGAGAGGGATTGTGTTGAATCTGTAGGTTGCTTTAGGCGGGATGGACATTTTGATGATATTAATTCTTCCTATCCATGAGCACGGGATGTGTTTCCATTTATTGGTGTCTTCTTCAATTTCTCTCATGAGTGTCTTGTAGTTTTCAGGATATAGGTCTTTCACTTCCTTGGTTAGGTTTATTCCTAGATATTTTATTCTTTTTGATGCAATTGTGAATAGAATTGTTTTCCTGATTTCTCTTTCTGCTAGTTCATTGTTAGTGTATAGGAATGCAACAGATTTCTGTATATTAATTTTGTATCCCACAACTTTTCTGAATTCAGGTATCAGTTCTAGTAGTTTTGGAGTGGATCCTTTAAGGTTTTTTATGTGCAATATCGTGTCATCTGCAAAGAGTGACAGTATAACTTCCTCTCTACCAGTCTGGATGCCTTTTATTTCTTTGTTTTCTCTGATTGCCATGGAGAAGACCTCCAGAACTATGTTGAATAAAAGTGGAGAGAGTGGGCCTCCTTGTCTTGTTCCCGATCTTAAAGGAAAGGCTTTCAGCTTCTCGCTGTTAAGTATGATGTTGGCTATGGGTTTGTCGTATATGGCCTTTATTACGTTAATCCTAAACCTTTCATAAAAGTTTTCCCCTATATCTTCTTATAATGGTTTTTATATGTTATTTTGCAATTTTGAATTTCGTTCATGTGGAGTTATCTTTTGTGCTTGCTCTCAGGTACAATTCCAATTGTGCTTTTCCTCCCATGGAAAAAAATTACTATACCATCCTCATTCACTGAATGGGGTACTGCTCCCCCACTACCAGCTATGCCAAGTCTGTCATATGTCAAGTAAGGTGCTGTATGTCCCCCATTCTGCTTCTCCAGCCTGCTCCACCAGTCAACTTATTTGCCCTGTGCCAAAACCACAGCCTGTAATAAAATGAAGATTCCAGGTCAGATCTGTCAAACTCTGAATCCTCAGACTTTGCCTACACTATGATGCCTAAGACCCCTTAGTGATTCCTCAGCACCCCCACGAGAGGGTCTACCCTACACTTGAGGACCCTTAGCCTCTCACCTCATTTAACTTCCCTTTTTTCCTCTCCATCCTGAGCTACTTGCAGTTTCCTCAAGTGCACCACTGCTGTTTCGTGCCACTGAGTCTTTGAACAAGCTCAGCCGACTTCTCGGTTCGACTCTTGGTTGGCACTCTTTCCTTTGCCTACCACTGTGACTTGTGCAGCCCCTCTCCTCTCACGGCGCTATATTAACCAATCATGTGTGTACTAATGGGACTGTACTATTTCGCCCCAGTTTGACCATGCTGGAAACCCATATGATTCTACCAAGCAGATTTAGAATTCATAATTCAAAGTGATCACTGTGTATGCCTTCTTCTTTATAATTTAAGAGACTGGGGATCAAAGGGTGCAAATATTTACCCAAACTCACAGAGCTCCCCAGTAGATCTGGGGTCAGACCTCTGGTATTTTGACCCATTGCTCTCCCCTGACCCTCCCCTGTCACTGTTCTGTCTTCCTTGGCTGCTCAGGAAATAAAGCACATCTTCAGCTGTGAATCATGATCTCTAGTGGTGTTTGCATCTTCCAGTAACACAGAGAATGAATACTTCGTAGAGTGTGACTGTAGACACTGAAGTCTCTTGTAAAGTTGTCGTTTCCACTGTAAATTTCCAAACCAGCTACCCGAGGGAGGTACTACCTTTGCCATTCTGGAGTGCAACTAAACGTTACGAAACGATGGAAGTTATGAAGCCCATGGAAGAGTTCATGCAGACCAGGCCAGATGAACAGAAAAAGGGGCCGTCCTCGATAGAACACAGATCAGTAGCTCGACAACCTGAAAGTAGCGCGCATCCAAATTTTCAGGAGTATTCTGATTCTTTATCTCTGGAGTGAGGACAGGGATCTGGATTTGTAAGAAGCTCCCCCCAGGGATTTGGGTAATTAATAAAGGTAATGTGTAAGGTGCGTGCCGTGGCAGGTCCTGTATCTACCTAACCATTCTGTCCCTCCCCCTTCCATCCTTACTAACAGAGCCTTGACCCCTTTGCACAGAGAGATGGGCACGTGACCCAGTTCAGCCCCTGGGATGGCCATGATACATGTCCCAGATGATGCTGGTGGCATTTCTGGGAAAGCTTCATGAACTGACTCCCCCCTTTGAACTTTCCCCTTTGTCCTGCCGGGAATACAGATACAACGCTTGTGATCTTGGAGGCAAGAGCCAGGTTTAGGGGTGGAGAGGCAGGAAGGGGAGAACTTGGCTCCTTGAGCTGTAGTATCAGCCCTGAATTGTCTCTTCTGCCCGTGTGTTAACTGGAATACATGAAACCCCTGTTTGTCTAAGCCTCTACGTGAAGTGCAGTCAAATGCAATTCATAATAATAGAGCAGAGCATAACCGAAATTTATTTTCACCCGGCTTGCTTCAAGTATGTTGGACTATCACTGTAACGTTTAAACCCAAACATGTTTAATGAATCAAAACTCGTTCATTTATTTCTCCTGCAACACTACCGGGAAAGTGAACAGGTCCTCTTAGTGGGCTTTATCCATGCACTCCGACAGGCAGGGACCCCGGCTGTTGGAAACTCTGCCACCTTCAACGTGGGTCTTCCACGGGCGCCCCAAAGGTGGCCTGCCTTGCAGTTTGCTAGAAGGGAGAAAGAGCACAGAAGTGCACCAGGTACGAGGGATTTAATGACCTTGGCCTGGCAGTGGCACACGCCATTTCTGATGATATTCCATTGTCTAGGTTTCAGTCACATGGTCACACCTAACAGCAAGGAAAGCTGGGAAATGATGCCTAGATGGGGGCCCAGGAAAGAGAGGGGAACAAGGATTTAAGTGAGGAGCTAGGAGTCCCTGGGATCTTTGCCTTTCCAAAATTAATGTAAAACTTGACTTTGGTGGTGGGTCTTTTTAAAGAAAAACTCACAAAGATGCTCTAAGCATGAACTGAAAATCCAGCAAGAAATTAAACAAGGTCTTGCCACTAATGAACTGTGAGACGTTGGGTGAATTGCTTGACTTCTCTAAGCAGCTTTCTTGCTATCTTAAATGCGTAATTACAGTATTTGTCTCATGATGTTTTGGATGAAATGAAGTGAAATAACACATAAAGGCTCTTATAGGCACTCAATAATGTACAGCCAGCATTCAGTCATTAATAATAGTACAATTATATTAATGTTTATGCTTAATTATATCAAATCATAGGCATGATTATACTATAATAATTATTGTATGGTCATTATATGGTCACTGTTTTAGCCACTGATGTACAATTTCCTGAATACCAAACACAGAATGCAAACTAGGGCCTTCTGTACATGTCATAGCATGAAAAATTACTGTTTTCATCACTAGAAACTACATACAATATTTTACTAATAAATGTGTATGTGAAATGGGACATGCAACATATATTTCAAATGTAAGATTTACTTAGAATATGTCACATGCCACAGGGCATTCTTATTCTTTAAGGCAATATTTCTACAAAAGAAGATGACAGATATTTGAACAAAAGGAAAACACTGCGTGAAGTCTGGTTGACCACTCTCTCTTGTTTTTCTTTCCCCTCCCTCTGTCCATCTGTCCTCCTTTGGCTTC
The DNA here is from genome assembly GCF_030020395.1 of Manis pentadactyla. NCBI lineage: Eukaryota > Metazoa > Chordata > Mammalia > Pholidota > Manidae > Manis > Manis pentadactyla. The sequence continues at coordinate 117,770,566 of NC_080038.1, read as the reverse complement.
CATAGCTGCCTATTCCTCCTGCTATCCTCTTCCGTTCTGGCAACTTCTCAGTACCTTCGCTTGCTCCTTCTCATCAAATGAACCCTCAAATGATGGCTTTCCTCAGGACTTGGCCTGACTTGGTTCTTTTCTCAGTTTTCACCTTTTCCCTAAACATTTCCATATAAGCCCATGGTTTCAATTACCACCTACTTCACAGTTTCTCAACATGTGGCGCTTGGTTCCACACACTTCATCAGGAACACGGGAAGGGAAGTGTTAAAATCCAGATTCCTTGGCTCTGTCCAAGTCCTGCCCAATCAACTCAGTGGGTGGGCCCTGGGAATGTGCACTGAGAATTAATTAATCCTCCAGGTTGCTCTCAACCCCACTAAAGTTGGAACCTCTGCATCTGTCAAGGAGGGCCTGGCTGACATTAACAATGGCAGCTCAACATCGCCATCTGGTGGCTTCCTGACACCATTGCCTTAGTTTTGCAAGCCCAGCCCATGGATGTTGGGAAACTATTAAAAATCCGAAAAAAAGGAAAGAAATAGGAACCGAGGACATTAATGGAGAATCTGATCCAGGAATAACCAAGATTGAGTTATAACACCTTTTGACTTTTCTAACACCAACGTTGACCTTGTCTGTATTTAACTTTTTACGGGGAATCAAATTGACGCCTTTTGATTCTCATCCAACTGCCTGAAAACCCAGGTGTTGGATGACAACTGTCTGTAGATGATTACACCATGCTTTGATTTCTCACAGTGGTACCAAGAGGACTTAAATGAATTTTCAAGCTGTCCTTCCAGAGGCTAGCCAATGAGAAATATTCCACTTTCCAAAAATGGTTTAATATGGAGCACTCTTAGTCAACTTAAATTCTACTGTTAAGTCTTTCGTTTAGTCATAAAAGTGATAAATGCCCACAGCAAAATAACTTTCACAGAAAAAAATATTTTGGAGGAGATGAAACCCATGGTCCATTCCACTACTCAGACATGCTGTACAATTTGACATGGGGGGAATATTCTTCTCCCTCCCTCTCTCTCCCTTTCCCCTACATTGTTTTTTAATTTTTGATATTTCAGGTTTTTGTACCTGCCTTAATTTGCTGCCAGCTCTATAATATTCTTTCCCCTGTTTTCACTCATGCATTTTGCTTCTTCCAGCCAGGACTTGGGAGAAAAGCTTTAATATTTCATTCAGTCTGATCACACTTTCACACTGCCTACTTCAAGTAATAGGTTAATACTAAGCCAACATTTGGTGTTTTACTTCATATTCTCTTCCTTGTAATGCTCAGCATCTCATTGGCTCTTGCAAGCACACCAGTGTAATTGGGTGACGGGTGATGGATGATGACCACTCAGTGGGGTAAGAACAGTCTCTTCGACAAGGGCCTCTGGGACAAATGAATAACCTGGGACACCAGGGTCACACCATACACAAAAAGTCACTCACTCAAAATGGACCCAAACACCTAAATGTAAGAGGTAAAATTCTAAAACTGCTGGAAGGAAACATAGGAGAAAAGCTCCATGGACCTTGGACTGGGCAATGATTTCTTAAATATTAGCCGAAAAGCAAAAGCAACAAAAGAAAAAATTAGACAAATTGGCCTTGGTCATGAAAAATGAAAATCTTTTTTGCATTAAAAGATACAACCAAGGGCCAAGGGGAAGGAAAGGTCTCCCACAAAGTGGGAGAAAACATTGGCAAATTGTATATCCAGTGAGAGTCTAGTACCCAGGATACATATTAAGAGGCCTTACAACTCTGAACAAGTGACCAAACACCCAGTAAAAATTGCTAAATGATCTGATTATACATTTCTCCAAGGAACATAAATAAATAGGCATCAATCACATAATAATATGCTCTGTGTCTTTCGATTGGTGCATTCAGATCATTTACATTTAGGGTGATTATCGATAGGTATGTACTTATTGCCATTGCAGGCTTTAGATTCGTGGTTACCAAAGGTTCAAGGGTAATTCCCTTACTATCTAACAGTCTAATTTAACTCACTTCATATGCTATTACAAACAGAACCTGAAGGGGTTTTTTTCCCCCTCCTTTTTCTTCCTCCTATATTCTTTGTATGTTATGAATCATATTCTGTACTCTTTTGTCTATCCCTTGGGTGATATCTATTTAGCCTTAGGAATACTTCCATCTATAGCAGTCCCTCCAAAATGCACTGTAGAGATGGTTTGTGGGAGGTAAATTCTCTCAGCTTTTGCTTATCTGAAAATTGTTTAATCTCTCCTTCAAATTTAAATGATAACCTTGCCAGGTATAGTATTCTTGGTTCAAGGCCCCTCTGCTTCATTGCATTAAATATATCATGCCACTCCCTTCTGGCCTGTAAGGTTTCTGTTGAGAAGTCTGATGATAGCCTGATGGGTTTTCTTTTGTATGTGATCTTTTTTCTCTCTTAGCTGCTTTTAACAGTCGGTCTTTATCCTTGATCTTTGCCATTTTAATTATTATATGTCTTGATGTTGTCTTCCTTGGATCCCTTGTGTTGGGAGATCTGTGCACCTCCATGGCTTGAGAGACTATCTCCTTCCCCAGATTGGGGAAGTTTTTGGCAATTACCTCCTCAATGACACTTTCTACCCCTTTTTCTCTCTCTTCTTCTTCTGGTACCCCCATAATGCAAATATTGTTCCATTTGGTTGGTCACACAGTTCTCTCAATATTCTTTCACTCTTAGAGATCCTTTTTTCTCCCTGTGCCTCAGCTTCTTTGTATTCCTCTTCTCTAATTTTTATTCCATTTATCGTCTCGTCTACTACACCTAAACTGCTTTTAAATCCCTCCATTGTATGTTTCATTTCAGATATGGAATTTCTTAATGATTGAATCTCCATCTTAAATTTGTTCCTGAGTTCTTGAATATTTTTCTGTACCTCCATAAGCATGTTCATGATTTTTATTTTGAACTCTCTTTCAGGTAGATTGGTGAGTTCAGTTTCATTTGGCTCTTTTTCTGGGGTTTGTGAGATTTTGGTCCAAACCAGCTTCTTTTAATGTTTCATATTTCTGTGTGGTGCCCTCTAGTGCCCAGAAGCTCCTGTTTCTGGAGCTGCTCAGCCCCTAGAGTGAGGTTGGCGACTGTTGGGGAGGGGACCTGGTGCCTGGGGGCAGGAAAGATCTGTTCCCTGATTCCTGTCTGTGGTGACTGTCTCCAGTATCAGAGTCAGTGGGCCAAGCACACATGTGTCAGCCTCTTTGCTCAGCGTCTCTAGCTGTTGTAGGTGGGGCCTCCCTCTGGCTGGTCTGATGCCAGCGCAGTGACCGCTGGCTTGAGAGCAGGTGCTAGCTCTGTCAGGCCAGGAGTAAGGCTCGGCAGGCCATATGTCACAGTGAGGGGCCTCAGAGCTGAGTAGCCAGCCAAGGGGATGGAGTGTCTGAAGCTCCTCAAAGTTCCCAACCTGCTGGGCAGAGTGCACTCAGACAACCTTGTCCAGCTCTCCCTTCTCCCATGCAGCAAGCTCTGTGCAAACCCCGCTGCTTCAGCAGCCCTCTTGCTGCTAGGAAGCCTCTCAGACTGCCTGCCTTTCCTCTGTCACAGAGTGGCCAGATGTGCATCCCATCCTCCACAAACGGCCAGAATCTCAGTCTCTCAAGCACTCCTCCTGTCCCAGCACCACACAATGTAGGTTTCTGCTCACAAAGCAAACCTCCAGGGCTAGGTGTTCAGCAGTCCCAGGCTTCCACCCCCTCCCCACTCCATTTCTTTTCCTCCCGGCAGTGAGCTGGGGCCAGGGATGGGCTTGAGTCCCATCAGATTAAGGCTTTCGTACATTATCCTGTTTCATGATGTCTGCTCTGTTCATGAAGTCTGTATGCAGTCTGGTTCAACCTTGTTTCCTGTCGCTGTTTTAGAGTTAGTTGTATTAATTAACTATATTTTTGTACTATTTGTGGTTTTGGGATGAGTTCTCTGTCTCAACTCTCATGCCACCATCTTGAATCCTTCATTCATGATTTTGAGAAAAAAATTTTCAGCAAACTCAGAATACTGGAAACTTCCTTAAACTACTAAATAACAAAAAGAAAAACAACCAAAAAAAATTCAGCTAACATAATACGTGATGAGAAAATGATGCTTTCCTCCTAAGATTGAGAGCAAGACAAGAATATGTCCCTTTTTACTACTTTTATTCAACATTGTACTGAAATGCATTGGAGGTCCAAGCTAATGCAATGAGATAAGAGAAGAAATAAAAGGAATAAGGATTTGAAAGGATGAAATAAAAATGTCTTCACTCACAAATGGCATTATTGCCTATATAGAAAATCCCCAAAAATAGACAAAAAATCTCCTGGAACTAATAGGTGATTTTAGCAAGGTTCCACAATATGTGGTTGATATACAAAAGTCAACTGCTTTCCTATATACCAGCAGTGACAATGTGGAATTTGAAATAAAACACACAATACTATTTACATTAGCACCCAAAAAATGAAATCCTTAGCTATAACTCTAACAAAACAAGTACAGGGCCTATATAAGGTAAACTATAATTCTGATGAAAAAACTCAAGTATTTAAATAAATGGAGAGATATGCCATATTCATGGAAATATTGAGACAAAAGATTCAATATTTTTAAGATGTCTATTCTTCACAACTTGATCTACAGATTCAACAAAATTCCAGTCAAAATCCCAGCAAGTTATTTTGTGGGTATCAACAAGTTGATCCTAAAGTGTATGTGGAAAGGCAGAAGACTGGAAGAGCCAACACAATACAAAAGAACAAAGTTGGATGATTGGCAACACCTGACTAAGACTTAGTATAAAGCTACAGTAATAAAGACAGCATGGTACTGGTGAAAAAGCAAAGGGATCAATGGAACAAAATAAAGAGGCCAGAAATAGACCCATGTAAATACAATCAACAGATTTTTGACTAAAGAGCAAACACAATTCAATGGAGAAAAGGTAGTCTTTTCAACAAATTGTACTGGAACAATTGGACATAAGGAAGATTTTTATATGGAAGAAAAATGAATCTAGATACAGGCCTTATGTTTACAGCAATTAAGTCAAAATGGCCCTAAATATAAAATGAAAAATTATAAAAATTATAAAAGATTACAGAGAAAAATCTAGGTGACCTTGTGTTTGGCTATGCCTTTTCATACATACCAAAAGCACAATCTATGAGAGAAATGGATGTTAGGCTTTATTAAAATTAAACTTCAATTAAAATTAAATTAAAATTAAAACTTGTACTCTGCAAAAGACACTCTTAAGACAATAAAAAGACAAGCCACAGACTGGGAGAAAATATTTGCAAAACACATATCTGACAATGGCCTTGTATCCAAAATATACAACGTACTTTTAAAACTCAGCAATAAGAATACAAACCAAATACAAACCAATATTTTTAATGGGCAAAAGATCTAAAGAGACAACTCATCAAAGATGTACAGGTGGTAAATAAACATATAAAAAGATGTTGGACATCATATGTCATAAGGAATTACTAATTAAAACAACAAAGAGAAACCACCACACACTTATTAGAATATCTAAAATCCAAAACCCAGCAATACTAAATACAGGCAAGTGTGCAAAACAAGAGGAGCATGCACTCATTCATTCCTAATGGCAGTACAAAATGGTACAGCCACTTTGGAAGTTAGTTTAGCAGTTTCTTGCACAGCTAAACATACTCTTACCATATCATTCAGCAATTGCACTTCCAGGTATTTACCCAATTGAGTTGTAAACTATGTCCACAAAAAACAAGCACACAAATATCTGTTGCAGCTTTATTTTTAATCACCAAAAACTGGAAGGAACCAAGATGTCCTTAATTGATGAATAGATAAACAAACTGTGGTATAGCCATACAATGTATATATCCATTCAAAACTCACACAATGAAAAGAAATGAGCTATCAAGCCATGAAGACCTGGATGAACTTTAAATGCACATTTTAAAGTGGAAGAAGTCAGTCTGAAAGACTACACAGGTTTTTGTTTGTTTATTTGTTTTTGTTTTTGTAAGGGGTGGGTTTTCTTTGGTGCTTGCCTCAACAAAGGTGTATTTTGTTTTTAAAGATGGTCAAATATTGTATATGTTGGCAGAGATGAGGAGGAGGGGAGGAGTTCTGGCCTCTATACAGTCACAGAACAGATAAGGAATCCATTAAAAAAAAGAAAGAGCCCACTTACCAGCTCATCTCCTTCCTTTAGGTTTGTCAGAGAAGTTTTTTTAATTGTGGTAAAATATGCATAACATGAAATTTATTATCATAAACAATTTTAAGTATACATAGTTCAGTAGTGTTAAGTACAGTCATACTGCTGTACAATCTATCTCCAGAAATCTCCATCTTGCAAAGATGATTCCAAATATATGACATTCTGAAAAAGGTAAAACTAGAGAAACAGCAAAGTGATCAGTGGTTGTCTTGGGTTTGGGGGGACGAGAAAGGGATGAATACATGGAGAACAAGTGATTTTTAGGGTGGTGAAACTATTCCGTATAATACTGTAATGGTGAATACATAACATTATGCATATGTCAACCCATAAGACCATACAGCACAAAGAATGAACCTTAATGTAAATGATGGACTTTAGTTAATAATAATTTATCAACATTGGTTTGGAAATTGTAACAAATGTACCAATTATAAGAAGATAATAAGGAGAAACTGTATAGCAAGAGAGGGTGATAATATGAGAACACTCTGTACTATCTGTTCAATTTTTCTGTAAATCTAAAACTGTTCTTAAAACAGTCTATTAATTAAAGGAAATGTTAAAAGTTAAAGATGGAGATGGGGAAAAAGATGGCAGCAAGAGAAGTGAGGCAGAAACCTCCTCCCAAAACCACACATAACACAAAAACACAGAAAGTACAACTAATCCTGAAAGAGTGACCAAAAGACTACAGAACAGATGGCCTACATCTGGGGAAAAAAGAAGACCTCACAGAAAAGGGTAAAGTACCAAAGCCACGATCCAGCAGTACCCAAGGCCTCCCCCCACCCCAGCCCACAAGTGGGAGGAAGAGAAATGGAGCAGGGAAGGAGTAGAAGCCCAGGACTGCTGAACATCCAGCTCTGGAGATTTGCTCCGGGAGCACAAACCCACAATACATGATGATCTGGAGATTAGTGGGGTTGGAAAGCAAAGGCAGGCAGAATACTCAGAGAAACTGAGATTCCAGCCACTTGTAGAGAACAGGTACCCACAACCAGCTCCCCCAGGACAAAAGAAAGGTCGGCACTTTGAAAGACTTCCCAACAGTGAAAGGGGAACTAAAGGGGCAAAAATTACACAGGGCTCACTGCTCAGGAGAAAGGGCAAGTGGACAAAATCATCCTGGCACACTCAGCCCAGCAGGTTGGGAACTCTCACGAGCTTCAGATGCTCTATCCACCCGGCTGACAATGCAGCACCAAGGCCCCCCCCCCACTGTGCTACACAGCGTGCCTCTCCTTCTTCCCCATAGGCACCGGTACCACAAACCTGCTGCCCCTGCCATTGTGCCTGGCCAGCTGGAGGGTGGCCCTGCCTATGGCAGCTACAGGGGTTTTGCACAGAGGCTCCTCCCTGCATGTACAGCCCACTGGACCTGGCAGTGGAGGCAGACCATACAGCTGGGAAGGCAGGAAAGCAGTCTTTCCTCCCAGCAGGCACTGTTCTGCTTGGCTGTGAACCTTGCCATTGCTACAGATGATCTGCAGCTCCAGAGTAGAGCTTCTGGGCATTGGAGTGCACTACCTACACAAAGTTATTATTCCATAGGAATCACTAAAAAATTGAAATGGCAAAAAAAAATTCTTCCAAATGAAAATACAGGAAAAGATGCCAGAAAGAGGGCTAAGTGAAACTGAAATCACCAATCTTCGAGAAGAAGATTTCAAAATAAAAATCATAAACATGGTCAAAGAGCTACAGAAAAATATTCAAGATCTCAGAGAGGAACTCAAGAAAGACACAGAAACTTTGAAAAATACAGTATCTGAAATGAAACATACAATGTAGGGATTTAAAAGTAGATTAGATGAGGTAGAGAAGACAGGAAATGAATAGAACTTAGAGAACAGAAAAATAAAGCAACTGAGGCACAAAGACAAAAAAAGGATCTCTAGGAATGAAAGAATAATAAGAGAAACTGTGCAACCCAATCCAAATCAAACAACATTCACATAATAGGGGTACCAGAAGAAGAGACAGAAAGGGATAGAAAATCTCTTTGAGAAAACAATTGCTGAAAACTTCCCCAATCTGGGGAAGGAAATAGTCTCCCAGGTCATGGCAGTACAGAGATCTACCAACATAAGGGACCCTAGGAAGACAACACCAAGACATATAATAATTAAAATGGCAAACATCAAGGACAAGGAGAGAGTATTGAAAGCAGCCAGAGAGACAAAAAAGATCACTTACAAAGGAAAGCCCATGAGAGTATCACTGGACTGCTCAGCAGAGATGTTACAGGCCAGAAGGGAGTGGCATGATATATTTAATGCAATGAAACAGAAGGGCCTCCAAATAAGAATACTCTACCTGGCATTTAAATATCATTTAAATGTGAAACAGGGATTTAAAAATTTCAGATAAGCACAAGTTGAGGGAATTTACACCCCCTAAACCATCCCTACAGCGTATTTAAAGGGACTGCTCTAGATGGAAATGCTTCTAGGGCTAAATAGCTGTTACCGGAGAAAATAAAACCACAGTAAAGGAAGTACACAAATTAATTACAAAGCAAATGCAAAATTAAATCAACTACTCACAAAGTTAGTCATTTTAGGAGACTTCAACACACAGCTCACTCTAAAAGACAGATCAACCAGACAGAAAATAAGTAAGGAGACAGAGACATTGAACAATGCATTAGAACAGATGGACCTAACAGACATCTACAGAAAACCCCACCCAAAAGCAGCAGGATATACATTCTTCTCAAGTGTACATGGAACATTTTCCAGAATAGATTACATACTAGGCCAAGAAAAGATCCTCACTAAATCAGTAAATTCAAAAAGATTGAAATTGTGCCAACCACCTTCTCAGTCCACAGATTTGTGAAACTAGAAATAAATGATGCAAAGAAAACAAAAAAGCCCACAAAGACATGGAGGCTTAACAACATGCTACAAATCAATGGATCAATGAGCAAATATAAACAGATCAAGCAATATATGGAGACAAATGAAATAAAAAACTCAGTAGCCCAAAACCTGTGGGATACAGCCAAGGCAGTAGTAAGAGGAAAGCAAATTGCAATACAGGTTTACTTCAAGAAACAAGAAGAATCCCAAATGAATACTCTAAACTCACAATTAATGAAACTAGAACAAGAAGAACAACTGAGGTGCAAAGTCAGTAGAAGGAGGAACATAATACAAAGTAGAGCAGAAATAAAGAAAATTGAGAAGAATAAAACAATACAAAAGAATCAATGAGGGGCCGGAGCCAAGATGGTGGCGTGAGTAGTTCAGTGGAAATCTCCTCCCAAAAACATACATATTTATGAAAATACAATAAATAAAACTATTCCTTAAAAAGACACCAGTGGATACAGTTCAACAGCCAGGCTACATCTACATCTGCGAGAACTCAACATCACACGAAGAGGGTAAGATACAAGCCGCAGCCTGACGGGACCTGAACGACCCCCACCCCAAACCTGGTGGGATGAAAGGAGTCGGAACGGGGAGGGAGTGAAAGCCCAGGAATGCTAAACAACC